>NC_139157.1:53637095-54837095 GCF_964270905.1 Leucopleurus acutus | reverse complement strand
ACGTGTTCCCTGGAAGTCTGTATGATTCTGTGGTTAAAAATGGAGATGGTTCAAAATGTAAATGTTCCTACAGAGGGAGATGACAGTATAAGCCTTACCTATGGGTTACATCTATTATTCTGGAATAGAAGTGCAAATCCAATGCAGAAAGACAGGCTCTGAGGAGTTACCCCTGATGTCCCAGAACTCTCTGCTTTGAGCTTTTTGATTTCTCTTATACTTGACAGTAATTATTAAAGCCTGATATTGGGTGAAATCTCTGATCCAAATGAGTCTGATTTGATAATATTACCTGTGTATTAGCTCAATTATGAATGACCTAAAATAAAGAAAGGCAGTAGAACTGCAAGGCAGTTGAACTTCAAGATGATAACTGAACAAATGCCAGAAAATATATTTATATTTCAGGACATTTTAATAAAGAAAAGCTGAAAATAACAAATAGAAAAGCTTCATTGTGTTCTAGTATATATGCTTATATCCATTATTCTATTTCTGGGTCTTCACACACACACACACACACACAAACACACTCACAAACCCTAGTAGGTATACAGAGATGATACAGGTATAGATATAGATACAAATATCAATGTAGATATATGGGTATATAGATATATAGATATACATGGTAAATCACATGTTGCAGATGAGAAAACTAAGTCCAAATGCTCAGGTTACTTGTATTAGAATTCTTTCATTTGAACTGAAAAAGTAATCTGCACTTCTAATTTAAATTCTTGGATTGGAAGTCATAGGTCTTCAGGATTTAGGCCATGCTTCAGTTCCATCCCATTCCACAGTAAGTAATTTTATACTTCTCATTGCATTTCTTTATTGAGAAGATTCAGTGATAACAACCACTGGTTTTCACTTTCCCTTGGGGTCTTGGCTTAATCACTTATTTAATACTGGACACGGGGAATAAAATAAATGAAGATATCTAAACTATTCTTGATTCTTAAGTTTTATAAGAGCTTTGTAAGTTTTAAATAACAAATATGACAAATATCAAGGACATTATTGTTTTGTTTTGGTTTTATTTTTAGGAGGATACTGTAAGAGAATACCTGCCAGGACAAAGGGAAAGGATGTAGGGAAACATATTGCCCATTTCAGCTTTCTCTTACCCAATCAGAGAATGGATACTGGTAATTATGATTTTATGTTAGAGGTAGAAAAATTTAGGACAAGAAATGGAAAATTCTGGCTTATAATAGATTTGTGAATTGTTTTAGTTGTGTTATTATTGGCACTGAACTGATTCCAGACCACACAGAACATATTTTAACTAGTAAAATAGAAAATTCTGCCCCACCAATGTTGTCTTCAGTACTTCAGGACCCCAGAAGTACTATGATCACCAAGAGAATGGGTCCTAATATTCACAACAACTAACTTGTCAAAGGACATTACGGTATTAGTTGGAAGAGCCACCAGAGATATTATCAGCTTCATTTTAAATAAAAGGGAAAAGAAACACACAGGAATTAAATAATTTGCCATGATACGTAGCAATGAAGACGTGATTTCAACCAGAAATGTCTGATTCAAAACTTCTTTCTTTACATTTCCTCCCCACAATATGTACTTGTTTGTTACCTTAGTGAGTTACATTTTGAGATGTCTTGGGGTAGAAACATAAGCACAGGTCTATGCCAATCAGGGCAGAATCTGCAACTTCACAATTGTTATCATTGCTTTCATAGGTATATGCAAGTTGTTATGAGTAAATCAGTCTGAGAAATTGATTCCCAGTCCAGAAAAACTTATATGAGTGAATCCTTGTTAATACAGATATGTTAAGTGATTCACTAAATTTCAAATCAACATGAGTCAAATATTCTATTTTACTGACAAGTTCTTACCAGGAACTTTCTATCATATGCTAGCTACTCAAGTAAGTTTCTTAGATTCTCCTATCTGAACTCTAGCAAATCATATGAACATTGAAAAGAAATCCTAGGGCCTTCATGTACTGGGCTGTTACTTATTTTGTATGTTTACCACTTCCATAAATAGTAGAGAACTGGTCCTATTATGCACATTAAAATATAACAGTAGAATAGAGATGAACTGTACTTAATTCTGTTAGCTATTCTATGTGGCACTGCAAACAGTTCATAAACATGCTGATTTTCCGGCTTGGAGTATATCACCCACTTCACATGGCCAGCTCTTAATAATTTTCCAGTTACAGCCTAAATATCAATTCCTCCATGACATTCATCATTGTAAATATCACTTCTCATTAGGTATCAAAGCCTCTTGTTACGGAGCCTCGTAACACTCTGTGTATTCCTTTATAACATTTTACAAAGCGTAATTATAGAATTTTCTGTGTCTATGTGTTCAATTCCTATTTCCTCCAGTTGACAAGTGCATCCATTGCAAGAGAAACTTTTTCCTGCTCACAGCTATTTTCTCAGAGATATCTCTTGGCCTAGAACAAAGTACCCATTCAGTTATATTTGCTGAAAAATTGACTTATTTGCAATATTTCTGAAGCACAATCTTGAATCGTGTATACTGAGAGGCTAGTAGATGGGAGGAAGAAAGTAAGATAATAAACTTGGTTGTCTCTTCAGGCTCAATATTTTAATTCAGCTTTGCCAATTATATTTCATGCATGATTCAATTTAATGACTCAAACAAGCCTATAAGGGAAACATCACCACGCGTTTAGAGTTGAGCACACTAAAGAAAATACACCCTATAGTTGTATACATGAAGTTCAGATCTCACCAAGGTTATACCAGGGCTCCCTCTGAATATAGAGGAAGCACCTGTACCTCAAAAATATGTCTTCTGTTGAGCATATCAATTATCATTCAGTAAACTGACTCAATTTCAAGGCCTGCCTATGTTCCCAATAGGGGAAGCTTGCACGGACTTGCGCACATGCACGCACATGCACATGCACACTCACACTCACTCACTCACACACACACACACACACACACATACACACACACCTAACGTGGAACTGCCCTTAGCTTTGAGTGCTTATTTATAGGAAATGAAATGCTATAAACCTCAGACGAAAAGCCATTTTTATTAGTTTATACTAGATTAATTCAACTAACATTTTTCACAAAGAATGAAACATCTTTAGTCCTTCTGAAGCCTCAATTTGTATCTGTCTACTCCAAATTAACAACTCCAGTTCAGGCAGATTGTGACAAATGTTCCAATATAGGAGCAACAATTTATGTATCTCATGTAACAATTTTTGTTAATATGCTAAAAATGTAGCATAGAAACAACAAATAGACTGTTTCTTCTTGTTTTCTTTTCTTTTTTCTCAGTTAAGAGGAGGTAATGGAAGATAAAACTGGAATGATCTGTTAAAGTGGTATTATGAGAAGTCACAAATAGCACTGTGGAGAGTTTAAATATTACGGAAATTTAACAAATATTTCCTAAACACATGTACTAAGACACTATTCTGCACATTCAATGATAAGTAAGTTTTGGCCCATGTCTTCCTAGAACATATCATCAAATGTAGTAGTAAGTAGATGAATAAATTGTGCATTAACATATATATATATACACACACATACATATATATGTACATATTTTTTAAGTAGCAGTAATACAAGAAGTATTAAATTTGGTCTGACAGAGGTGGAGGATAAAAGGTAAAGAAAGGCTTTACAAAGTTAATTGATTCCTTGGTTTAAAGGATAACCAGGGTTTACCAGCAGAATTAAGAGTAGGAAGAGAATTCCAGATGTAATAACATGATAATAGCATGAGACATGTTGGAGATTGTCATTGTCTTGGCTAATAAGTAATACAGAAATAAAGGATTTTTGTTGTGGTTTTGTTTTAAGTAACTTATTGAATTGGGAAGTGAAGCCCAGAGAAGATAAGTCACTTGCAAATATCACACAGGTAGTCATTGAAGAATGAGTAATACAACCCCAAGTATTATGGCTCCAGACCTTGTGCTCTAATGTATATATGGATTTAGTCCTTAGAAAAGGTAAGTTCTAGAAGTAAAATAAGGAGTTTTATTTGGAATATGTTGATTTTGAGGTACCCACAGAGTAAATCTGTGTGGAACTCTTCACTTATTTGAGATTTTGTATCTGAATGAAAAAGATATTTAAGGCCTAATAATATAGATTTTGAAGTCAGTCAAATGAGGATGATAGCTGATATATCCTAAAGAATGCGTACATTCTAAGATAAACTAAAAATGCTAGAACAATGAGAAATACCATCTTTTTTTTTTTTTTTTTGCGGTACACGGGCCTCTCACTGTTGTGGCCTCTCCCGTCACGGAGCACAGGCTCCGGACGCGCAGGCTCAGCGGCCATGGCTCACGGGCCTAGCCGCTCCGCGGCATGTGGGATCCTCCCGGACCGGGGCACGAACCCGTGTCCCCTGTATCGGCAGGCGGACCCTCAACCACTGCGCCACCAGGGAAGTCCGAGAAATACCATCTTTTAAGGAGAAACCAATGAAGGAGAGAGAATGAAAAAGGGCCACAGAGCCAGAGAAAATGGAGAGTACATTGTTAGGAATAAGAAGGAAAGTAAACGTTAAAAAAGTGGAATTTGTCAAGGTTTGATTAAAACCTTCATAAACCTTTTACATACATATACAGTAGTTTCTTTAAACTTTTAATAAAATTTTAACACGTTTTCTGACTGTTTGTTAATAGATGTTGCAAGTGAAATGCTGGGTTTGTAACAATGTTTAATAGCTCCTACCTCAATGTTTCATTTGTCCTTTCGTTTAAGATTATTAAACTTTATGAACTCTTGCAAAAATGAAGTAATTAATCTTTATAACATCCCCTGCAGGTAGTTAGATAGCTTCATTATGATAAAAGAAAGAGAACATATATTGGTTAAATGAATGTTGCAGTATCAGCACCTTAGCATTTCTGATAATATTTTCAACCCACAAGATTATGTTTTTCTTTTCATAGTATCCATTAAATATCAGAATGATCCACATATTCTTACTTTTATTTATTCTCCTTTAAGTATTCTGAATGTTGTAAGAGAAATCTACAAGTATAAAAGACCTTTATTATCTTTTTAAAAATAATTTAAATTGTTTTTAATAACTTAATTCCTCATTTAAAATCTTCTGAGTTCCCTATAACTTATGTCTTATCCTAAAATAGAGTGCAGAACATTATAAATTATGTATACTCAAAAAAGTTTTGTTAAAAGTACATTTTAAAATGGACTCTAAAATAATCTATGCGTGGCTCTGACTTTCATTTTACATATTGCAACATCTACTTTATCAACTTCAGAATTTCAGGTCAAAATTAAAGAAAAATCATCTACAGTTTTGAGATTCCTCATCTGCATTTCGATTTTGATTATTGCTTTCCAATACAAGGGAAATTATTAAGTTGCTTCGAGTTGTGTCTGACCATTGTTCAAAATAGTCCAAAAATTGGTATTTCTCACTTTTTCAACAAATTCAATTCTTTGAACTTCTGTTTATGTGCAATCCATGCATCTGTATGAATTGTTAAAACAACAGGACAGATACACTGCAATTCCCAAATAACACCATTAGTCACCTCTCCAGCTATCTAGAAATTGATAAACACAATATGCCAGCCACTTTTGAAAATACAGAAACTCTAAATTATCTTTTTCCAACTGGTCTTCAAGAATATTGTATAGGCCTGTGGCAAATGGCTTAGTAAAATATAGACAAAAATTACCTGCAGTCATTTCCACATCTGTAAGAGTAGTAACCTTACAGAAAAAAAAATGAGTTTAGACTGACTGGGCATTTTCTTGAGTGCCCATATTGGCTTCTACTCCCCACCTCCAAATCCAGCTTGTATTTCTGGGTGTTTATGACCTTTCTATTTATAACTCTTCATTTGAATTTCTCAACATTTATATTATGCTTATAACTTTACAGCATCCACCTCTTCAATTATGAAAATAGCTATTTGAATGCCAACTGTCTTCTGTATTGTTTTTGCCATTCCTCTAAGTTTTTCCATAGTAATTTTCCAATAATTATATTTTACAGTATTTGACATCTTGATACTTTAATATCCAGATTACTTAAGCAGACTATGCGCTTTTAAAAACACCTACCCTCGGCTTCAACTCCATTTTTAACAAAAATCTCACCCACGATTTCCAAAACAAAGTAACACCAGCGTGACGTGCTTTAAATTGTACAATAGCTTCTGTTTGCTGCAAATTTCAGTGGTTGGAATAGCTGTCTTGCTTGAGCCGTGCATTTCGGTGATCATCACCCCTTGAGATTGATTACCATTGACTCTAAGCACGTAGGAAAATTCAAAGAATTGGTGAAAATTAGTCTGTATTTTCAATTAAAGAACATGATTAGACTTACTGATATCAAAAAATAAATACGTGGGGCTTCCCTGGTGGCACAGTGGTTGAGAGTCCGCCTGCCGATGCAGGGGACGCGGGTTCATGCTCCGGTCCGGGAGGATCCCGCATGCCGCGGAGCGGCTGGGCCCGTGAGCCATGGCCGCTGAGCCTGCGCGTTCGGAGCCTGTGCTCCGCAACGGGAGAGGCCCGCCAACAGGAAAAAAAAAAAAAAAAAAAAAGGAGCTGCCTAAAACTGACTTAGCCACCCTCAGCCCGTGATCTATCTAAAGAGCCTAAACATTTGTGGCTTATGATTAAATAATGTATGCTTCCTCTAAATATATGCAGACAATTGTTTTCTTCCTCAGGTTTAATAAAAGGTGTTAAAAGCACCACTTGGAGAGCTTGTTATGTGTCCCTCAGAGTCTGAAGCTAGAAATGATTGCAGTCTGACTCAAGCCTGGGAAACAGGGACCATTTGCCTGAGACAACCAATTCAAGAGAAAGAGATGCATTGGGAGCACACTGCTCTTCCTCCACTGACAAGGGCAAGAACCTACACTGAAAGTCATCTCATAAAAGACTCCACCCCAGAACCCTACCTGGGGAGGGTATAAGGCTTCAACAGAGAGAGCCTTTGTGAGGCAGACATCACATAGTGAAGTACAAACAGGAATAACATTGCTGTGTTCTATCTTGGAAGTTGTACCGCTCAGAACCGCTCAGCCCATACCACAAGCATTTCTCTTGAATATTCCTTGGGGGAGTCACTAAGAAAACATAACATGCATTTTTCTGCAAAAGACTGAACTTTAAATATCTGCCAGGGAGTGACACCTAAACATGGCTGCAGTGGCCATATAAGTGGCCACACGTCCTTTCTTTTATTCTTCTCTCCTCTTCACAGCAACCCTAGAGAGGTCAGAAACCACAGTAAGCTAGGGGAGAAGCAATACATACACATGATGGAAAAGTAGAGCAGAAGCCTCTTGTAATCAATCACTTACCCCACTGCAGCCTTCCTAGAGTAAATTAGGGAGAGGGATAAAAAAGATGTGACTTGTAACTAACATGTTTTGCATTTTGATAATTACCCTGGGCGGTAAGAGTATTCTTGGGCCGAAAATGTTTGGAGGACATTTTAGTATCCAAGAATGATGAGAAAATTTATGATACCTGCCTAACATTTTATTCAAGGGAAGAGAAAAGAGTCATTCACAGAGCAGTTTTAAAGAATGAGTAGGAATAAATAATAGTATTTTTCTGTTTGAACCTTACTGAGCACAGCTCAAGCCATTAAGTTAGTCATTTTAAAAAAAAATCTCTTTCCCTTTCTTATTTGAAGTGGGCTACAGAATGATTAGGGCAGTCAGTCAGAGGCCTTGATAAACATTCCCAGGAAGTCCAAGTTCATATCTGTGTATTATGTCTCCAAATTCCTAGGGGTCAGAATTCTACATCTTCACAGTCAATCAATTTAAGAACCAGCCAGAGAAAAAAGGAAAATCAATGATCAAATATACCCTGTTATCTATGTCCTTGATCAGAATAAATCTGCAGAGCATATTATATCACTGACAGACACAAACAAACAAGACACTCTGAGGCAACCGTCAGCCCCATCCTGAGTGTTAGTGAAGTAAGACTTGGTGCTACTGATCGCCATGCCAACTTGGTTTGAGAAGCAAGTGACACTGGCTGAGAGCAAGGGCACTCCTATCTAGGAGAGGAGACACACAGCTAACGCATAGCATCACCTAAACTGAAAAACGAAGAAATCCATTGTGCTTATCATGTAAAAATGAATATGGCAAGAGGCTGCCATACAATTTTTTTTCACATCCTAACACAGCATTTTCGTTGGTTAAGCAAGGATCTGCACCTTACGAGCTTTTACCGCACCTGACTTCCCTTCTAGTGCCTGCTTGTACGAGGGTTTACCACAGGATCTTGTTCTGTAAATGGGAGATGATGCCGGACTTTGATAAAAGGAGGGTACAGGGTCTAGAAAATTAGGAAAGAATTAAAGGAATGAGATGGCTTCTGATTTGCTCGGACTTGTTCTGAGCTTATTTGATTTCAAGACGAGAGCCAAACAATGAAGGTAAAATTTTCCTGAGAAACATAAAATTCTGCATAATTATTGATGCTGAGAAATGATTCCTAAGAGGTCTTATAAACCCTGAGCACAAGCAAAGCTGTCATGCATACAATCCAGAAAACTGCATAGGATACAAGCAGGAGCAGCTCTCCTTCCGTATGGAGAAGCTGGGGCAAGAGTGCCAAAGCATGATGGCAGCCATGCACAGATTGGTTGGTGATGAAACCTTAGAGCGCCATTAATGTTTCCAAAGTAACTGACACACACTTTGGGGGAAGCTAATCTTCTCCTTGACAGAGGAGTTCACAATTTGGGTATCAAATAAATAAGAAAAGACTTTGAGCAGAAAGTGAAACTCTGGGGGAAACTCTATATTTGGACTTTGCTTAATATCTGATCTCTTTCACTTCTGCTTCTCTGGAAGACAAGATACTCTGGCTTTCCAACAAATTCCCTTATTTGTCTATCTTAGCTCAGGTTCAATAGATTATTTGCAATCAAAGGATTTGTACTTCAGACAAGAACTCTTCTCCACAGAGTCAAGCAATATATGATAGACTGAACAGAAAAAAAAATTACCATTAATTAACTGGTTCATAAAAAATATTATCCTTATTAAACTCAATTTAATATTACCTCTCATAAATGTCTTTCTCTGCTTCCCTTACCTGGTAAATGTTTATACTCAACAGAAATATTCCTTCATTTTCAATAAACTCTAAGAAAAATTTCAAGTTTACTAAAATTTTCAGATAACTGAAGGTATAATTAATGTGTAACAAAATTAATTCACATAAACTACTGTAAATTACAGGAAATTAGATTAAGATTCTAATTCAGGGGTTCTAATGATGAGTGTTTCTCTACCAACATATTTACTAATATTCCTCCTTTCTAAGTGTCTGCTCCTGAGAGACAAATACACTATCTTCTCCCCTTCCTTTCTGAAGCTTTTCATGGTCAGTTTCCTCTCTATGCCTCCCAGGTAAAACATATCAGCTCCCCTGGGAAAGTCATCGTTGATTCTTAAGCACATCCTAGGCAGAATCTGTGTCCTACGCCACAGGCGGTGTCACTTCCCGCTTTGCCCAAGGGGCTGAAAGGGTTCTAGCTGAATATGCAAGCTAAAAGAAGACATGTTTCTCTTTTTAAATGATGCTTACAATGCACCTTTATCATTATTACACCAATCACTGTAAACTATACAATCATATTTGTTTAATCAAGGTACAGGATATACTCTAGTGCAATACGATCTGATGCATGGGTCTCAAGAATGTTACCTTAAAGAGTATTTTCTGAAGATAATAGTATTTCAAGTTTCATTTAAGCTGGTTGACCATTTGTTATTGAGAAGCCAATTGCTGAATCTTAACATGAGATATATGCGTTTTCTGGAACAGCTGTTGTATCTGTAAAGCTCTTATTCAGAGATCACCAATATAGGGGATTAATCATTGATATCTCAAAACTATTGTGATTTCTGGTTTCCCAGTTCAGACTTTCTCAGGAATCTTCCAGTGGATCTCCTGCTTCACTTCAAAGGCCACAGAAGAGTGAGGCTGGCTGTAGCTCACCAGTTTCTAAGAGTCAGATTCTGGCATCCAAATTATTTTGGGAGAGAAATTTAAGGGTTCTTCTCCGTGTCTCCTGAACATTCACAGGCAAATTAGAGCATAAACTCCCAATAGAAGAGGATTGATTAATTTTATCCTCAAACTATAGTCTAAAAGAAAATTCTAGTCTCTAACAGCTGGAAGGACTCTGGAAAGTAGAGAGTCATCTTTATATTTAATACAGCTGGGATGGATTCAGGATCTGTCCTCAGCCTTGCAAGTCCACAACTTACCCAGAGCTGGTCAGGAACTAATTTTTGTATCTTTTTGATAATTATTATTCTCCATAAGAAACTAATTCAAAACAGAGCAATCTATACATACTTAGAATATATCAAATAAACTTAATATATGCTACTCTAATTTTACTTAAGCATTATGTATGGTCCTTTACTGCTTTCTGTATTAAACCGACTTTAGAATTAATCTCTAACACGGCACCTAGTGACCATGATTCTCGTAGGATTCCATTTTATGTTTTCAGCACCGTCTCCAGCTGACCATTTCAGCCAAGGGTTAGCTCAGTCTGTCAGCGTAAATAACAACTACAAAGATAACCACTTCCTCTACTGTACCATGAAGACTTTCTAAAACAATTTACTAATGTGTTTTCAAATTCTGAGTGAAGATAAAGAAGATTTTTTGTTCATTTTGTTTGGTCTTAATTTCTAATCTATAGCAAATAATAAGTGAATTATTATAAAAATTAAATTAAAAGGGCACAAAATATGTCAAATATTTTTTACCTAAAATTTCTCCATCAAATTGTATATAATTTTTAACATGCTCACTTTCAATTTCTATACTTGTTGCAGACTGACAGCAGTTTTCAGATCAATATTGGTCCTCAGACCACACTATGAATACTACTGTAACAAAAAGAATGCTTAGAGGTAAATTTAGGACGGTGAGAACAATTTCTACTGAGCATAACATTGAAGAAGTCTAAAGTCACATATTCACAGTAATCTAAAAAATATGTACCATTTTGTTCTGCTAGACAGTTTTACCCTCATTTCCTTGCATCTACTGGGACTTATTTCACATGGGAAATGAAGACCACTTAATAGAAAAATTAGTTCTTATATTTGGAGTTAAATAAATTGAAGACAGGCTCATTATATGAGATTTTATTTATATATTGTTATGTTATATATGCCTTTGCTTCACCCTGCTCCCTCTGCCTGGGGTTCCTTTTTCTCAACTCACATAGCAAACCTAAAACCTGACAATCCTATAAAATCCAGTTCAGTTGCTCACGTCTTCATAAAACTATCCCAGATTCCAATAGTTGGAAATAATCTTTCTCTGCTTCCAAAGCGCCTTCCCCAGTCTTCTTTTATGGTATACAACTTAAGAGTTGAGCCAAATGTGTGATATATTTTACTTCTGAAAAAGTGTGTTCCATTCAGGGGAAGCCTACAACTTATCCAGGTTCCTATTCATTATAATATTTTTTCCTTACAACTCCCTCTTCTTTTTCTTCTCTATACCCCTCACATTTACTACTTTAATGTTTGAATTAGTTTTTTATGTGTCCTGAAATAAACTGTAAACTCTGTGACATTAAGAACCTTTTCTAACTTTTTAGCATTCTATTATAGGTGAATGTAATAACGATAATTTAAAAAGTTATGTGTTAGGAATTATTCTAGGCCATTTAGTCCAGCAATGCAATGAAGAACCTATTATTTTTATCCTCATTTACTGATGAGGAAACTAAACACCCGTTTTAAGTAACTTACCCAAGGTATGACAGTTACTTTACTAATTAAGATGCTGGGAATGACTGACATTCAGAGGTATGTTTTCAGAGAATATAAGATTAAACCTATATCTTATTCACCCTTAATGTAGAAGATGAATACATATTTATGAATAAATGAATCATTTAGCGAAAAGTACTGGTTACGCTCTAATTAAGATAACGTGTATTTCCAAAGACATGGACATTTTTTTCAGAACACAAATTAATTACAATTAATGTGATATTTTGTAAAAATTTTAATATTACATTTTCATAAAAATCAATTATTGCTAATTAATACATCTTTAATATATTTAGTAAGCAACATTTTTGTGGTTCATAAAGGACTGAGAGGTAAAAAAAAAGCTGCTTATCAATTTGTAGTAAAGTGGTATCAATATAAGACTTTTAAAATGGATTTCTGGGGCTTCCCTGGTGGCGCAGTGGTTGAGAGTCCGCCTGCCGCTGCAGGGAACGCGGGTTCGTGCCCCGGTCGTCCAGAGCCTGTGCTCTGCAACGGGAGAGGCCGCAGCAGTGAGAGCCCCGTGTACCGCAAAAAAAAAAAAAAAAAGGATTTCTGTTGGCTATTTCACTGAATAGATTAGTTAAGTTGGCATTGTTATGTAAAATTCAGCTAAGCAAAACTTTTGAAAAATAATAACTGTAAGAGAATACAGTTTGAAAACCTTTGAAGTGTATGAAAATTAGTACAATAGAAAGGTAATTTAATAATAAGTTGTTTACGAACAGAATACCACTTAACAAAGGTTTTAAAAATAATTTTTATAAAGACTCTAAATATACTTTAATTCAGTGCACCATTCAGTGTCTCTGAAATAGGAAATTGTTTTTTACTAACAAATGTGTGCCAACTGCTATCAATATCCTTAAGCAAAAAAAAAAAAAAAAAAAAAAAAAAAGACATTTCTTTTTTTCTAATAGCAATTAACCATGAATAACAGTTTGCCCAAATGTCATCCTAAAAAAGTACAGACAGTGTTTCCAGAAAGAATAATGAACTTAAAATCCAGAGATGCTCACTGCCAATTCAGGTTCAGGCTGAAGGTTTACGCTCTGGGGTCATTTATATGTTTCTAGAGAGAAAGGCAGGAGAGCCAAGAACAATTGAAAAGGATGTGATGTTATTAATATGAGTGAGATTAATGTTGAAAAGATCGTCAGCAGTTTCTGCCCCTGTTCAGAACGGTGAGGATTGGATTTTACTCAAGAAAGTGAAGGGCAAACAGGACAAAAATAATGGCTATTTAGGAGAAAAAAGGGAGGTGACAGATCAAATTATCCAATATAAGTGTAATCTTACATGAGACTAAACATGCCCAGGGAAAATTGTGAAAATAATATCTGTAGACTATTACAGCTGTTCTTCTAAGGTTATCCAGACTATATACACACACATACGTGCACACGCGTGCACACACACACACACGACAATCAGAAAATGCTAAAAATTCTATTTTCTTTTCTTTAGTTGTTCTTTAGAATATTTAGCCAAAATTAGAAAACGTAATTGGGAAAGCAAACAATGGAATCTAATCTTAAAAATTAGGAAATTATTATTTCATTCTTACTTATAATGAAACATCTTTTAATATTGCTCTTTAGGGTCTGATTTGCATGAAAGAACTGCACTGCACAATGCAGTTTTTTGTCTCAACTTCATCTGACTCTTCTAGTTCAAGAAAAGTGCTGGAGTTTAGGTGGCTTCTTCATGTGCCCTCAATTTATCATAAAAATTAATTTAATAAACTTAAGCACACTTAAATATCTGTGCAGAAAAGAGTTGCTAAGGTGTTCTACAGGGAAGTTTGACCAAAAACCATCAGTTCAGTAACCTAGCAATAGATTAGATGTTTTACTTTCAAGATTTTACCTCGGTTTTTTGATTTAAAAAAACCCTCAGACTACAATGAAGTTGATAGCTTTTATGATTGTAGGATCAGAGAAGGTGCTCTTTTCTTCTTACCTCCTGGCATTGTTGTCTCCTTGAACTATATAGAAGTGCTTGTGAAACAGAATTATAGTCCTTTAACTTGGAGAGAGCTAGTCATAAATTATTAGGTCATTATTAGAAAGTCAGTGTGGATCATCCCATGTCAAAACAGATGGAGATGGAGCTGTCAAGATGCCGGACAAAGGAGCTTCCCTGGTTGCGCAGTGGTTGAGAGTCTGCCTACCGATGCAGGGGACACAGGTTCGTGCCCCGGTCCGGGAAGATCCCGCATGCCGCGGAGCGGCTAGGCCCGTGAGCCATGGCCGCTGAGCCTGCACGTCCGGAGCCTGTGCTCCGCAACAGGAGAGGCCACAACAGTGAGAGGCTCGCGTACCGCAAAAAAAACCCCAAAAAACGATGCTGGACAAAGAGCATTCAGGGAACACTACAAAGAATTTGTTTAGTGGCCTTTTAAGCAAGCACAGTTGGATATAAATCAACATGTTTATCCTGATAATTACTTTTTAAATTATAGAAGATATATCAAATGAATGGGGAATTGTCTTTTCAACTACATTAAATACAGGAGAGCAATATTAGAGTAGTAATGAAATATACTTATTATTAGCCAATTAAAAGGTTTCCCAGTGATTATTCTAATAAAGCAGGTTATAAAAACAGTCAGAAGCTCATAAACGTTAAGTCAGTTGTTCAAAGGAAATAAAGTCATTCAAAAATGAGAAGCTATATGAAAAGAATTCTAAATGAAATCATTAAAAAATGTGAGACAACCATGCATGTATTAAGCAATACTTATTCTTAAAAAGATAAACAGAATTTATAAATGATATTGTTATTTGACAATAATGATAGAATTCAAAGGACAATGATAGAATAGAGTGAACACTAAATCTTCAGTAAGACAAACAGATTTCAACTGTATTAATACTTCATTGTATGAAATTTCTGTGATAGTTTTCAAAGTAAGTATGGATTCATTTAGTGCCAAAATTATCAAAAAATAATGTAAAAGCAAAAGACACTGAAAGATATTATCTCTTAAAAAATAAAATAACGTATATCAAAAGAATGCTTAAACTGAGGAAAAAATCTGCATAATTTTGATTGGGGTCATTAAAACAATGAAGTTGTGAAATAAATGTTTGGAACCTTTCAAGATTAAGTACCACAGCTATTGTGCTGATTAGGGAGTTTATCATTATTATTAAGATAATGGTTATTATTACTCTTTTTAAATGTTCTGAGACTTTGATATTGATGCAAATTCTTTAACTTTAGCCTGACCAATATGCCATCATACACCTTGCTTCCTGGATCAAGGTAATGTGATTTTATTTTTTTAGAGCTCCCAATTTATTGTCTTCCACAGAAAAAAGAAATCAGGAAAATAAATGGCAAGCTCAATAATATTCATAAAAGACAAACTTCTGCCATTCTTCTGTTAATTCATTGGTTTACTCATCAAAATTTTTTCGAAAAACATCTAAAAATCAGACACTAGGTTAACTGCTGGGGGATACAGTGATGAACAAAACAGACAGGGTCTTAGGGCACATAACTAAATGTTGGACTAAAATTAACGTATTTGCCTCAAGATGCGAAGACATCCGTGTGCTTATCAGAGGAATATTTTGAAAAATTTAACTTTTTCATCCCTTTCTTGTCAAAGAATGAATGACATCTAAGGGTGAGTCACTTGAAACAAAAACAAACAGAACATCCTAAGAAACAGTGAAGGCAGAGGTGCCTCCGAGCCTCTCATCTTTTTGTATTAAAGTTCAGAAATTAGAGGCGGGGGTGTGACTGAGATGCACATTAACATGCTAATTCGAATTGAAAAACAAAGTCAGACTTTTATTCCTAATGGAATGAGTTGACTGATAGATTTAACAATAAGGACTGGCCTTTCCTGGTTATTTCCCACAAACTGAATGAATTAAATTCACAGCTTCAAAGTCCTCACAAAAATTCATTAAAGCAGGTGATATGATAAATATTTTTTCAAAAGATACTGCATTTTTCATGCTGTACTGTAATTAACAATATTTCAATTTTTTGACTTTTTCTGTGGACATCGGGGATAAAACTCAGAGCTTTTAAATAAAATACTTAGAAACAAAATTAACATCCATTTTATTAACTAGTACATAAATTGTGTGTATATATGTGTGTATATACATATATTATTCACTTCAGAAAAGAAACGTTAGATTTTTGTCCTATGAAGAAAGTAATACAGTCCACTGTTAGTATATATTTTCCTAAGAGAGAATAAATATACCTAAGAAAAGCTGAGAGGATAAGGGGAATAAGGTCAGGAAGGTGGCAGATTATAATTACTTTATAAATATATAGTATTATAATATCCCTTCTTATTCTTCTTACAGTTATCTAGCATCTTTATCATATCATCTATAACAAAAAATTATTTTGTTTTATATTTTAAAATAGTTTTCTCAGAGTCCTTGGCTTATCTTTTGTTTTGGACTTCTTACTGTCTGGGTCCACTTTGCATATGCTTCTATTACATTCCTTGGTTTCGCACAGAGGTTTTTACAACACAATGTTTTGAAACTCATTGAGCTTTTTATTTTTGAAAGCTGTTCTATATATGTAATAAACATATATTACTATGTTTTAAAAAAGAAAAAAACTACCACAAACTTAATGGCTTAAAACCACAGCCATTCTAATTTAATCTCACCGATTTTGTAGGTCATAAATTTGGGCAGGGCTGAGCTGTGCAATTCTTCTGTTCCTCAGCCCCTTCTGGCAGGGGCTGAGATCACTCCTGGTACTCAGCTGGTGGATGCACTGGTCTGAACAATCCATGAGGGGTCATATGTCTAGAGACAGATAGAAGGCTGTGCTTAGCTGGTCTGCTGACTGGAATGCTACCTTAGGACAAAGGGACTTTGTACACATCAGCCGACGTTCCCCAGAGTGAGAGTCCCAAGTAAAGCAGGTGGAAGCTGTATGGCCTTTTATGACCTAACCCCAGAAGTAATATAGCATACTCTGTTGGTTGAAGCATTCATGAACTCTCCTACCTTTGAGAAAAGGTCTAGACCTTATAAATCAATGGGAAGAATGGCAGAATATCTTTTTTTTTTTTTTTGCGGTACGCGGGCCTCTCACTGTTGTGGCCTCTCCCACTGCAGAGCACAGGCTCCGGACGCGCAGGCTCCGCGGCCATGGCTCACGGGCCCAGCCGCTCCGCGGCATGTGGGATCTTCCCGGATCGGGGCACGAACCCGTGTCCCATGCATCGGCAGGCGGACTCTCAACCACTGCGCCACCAGGGAAGCCCGGCAGAATATCTTTTTAAAAACAGTATTTTTGGTGAAAATTATATGAAGTTCAACAACCTTTCTCAATTCAAATTCTTTTCCTTGTTCAAACTGAATACAAATAAAACTAATACTTTATATTATTTAAAAACTCAATTACTATGCATTGTGACAATTCTATAAAAATATTTTGTCCAAATATCAAACCCGTACTTTTATCGACATAAAAACAGAGAGAGGTGTCTAGAATTATATTTACCCAAATCAGAAGACAGACTCCTGTAGATAAGGCTAATCCACGGAAATAAAATAATATACATCAATATCCTCTTTGTCTACCTGTATGTGTATATTGGGCTCGTGACATATATCCACATTGTGCTAGGTGCTACAGGGCATACAAAGGCAGAAAGACTATTTGTTTTTCTTTATGAACTTACTTATAGGTGACTTATGCAAACCACACCAAAACTCCTATCTAAAAAACATTGATCTGTAAATCCAGGTTTATGGAGAAGGAGTAACAGGTAAACTCTATCTTACGATATTAGGATCACTGAATGCTTCCCACTTAATAATGTGGGCTTTTGCTTGTTTGTTCTAGACAACAGAACCTTGCACCCCCAAATCAGAAAAAAAGCTAAAATAGTGAATATTGAAGAAGGAAAATAATTGTTTTATAATAATTTACACTCATGCTGAACCATTTTTTGAAAAGATGTTTAGAGAATCTGAGGCAGAGGCTTCCTACAAAGAGGAAAAGTATACAGAAAGCAGAGATAAAGAGGCCCTCAGACAACCCTTTGGGAACTAACAATTTTGCCTGGAGCCAGCATTGAACAAGAAAACATGTAATGAGTTGCTAATTTTATGTTTCAGGCAAAAGTTACAAAAGGAGCTTTTGAAGGAGGAAATCAATGTGAAATCAAATAATCAGGGAAAATTAGCTCCTTTACATAAACACCTTCCAGCATTGCCTCAAAAATTACCAGACGGCTCAAGATGAACAAAGTTGTGTGATTTCTGTAAAAAGGAAGATCTTTAAAAAATGTACATCATCAAAAACTATGGAAAAGAACAATAAAATAATTTTTTTCATGTTTATTCTACTGTAGGATACATATGAATATTTTTTCATGTTTATCCCTTAATAGCTTGTGTTTTGCAATTAAGAAAAAAAGCTGAGATGATCAGTTATGACTACATTTTCAATATTTTCAGATCTCCTAGGAGGTATATATTTTAATATTTTGATTAAGAAGATAAAGAAAAATATTCATTATTCAATCCATCGTTTGTTCCTAGACAAAAAAGTAACCAATGCAATTTGTAGAGAAAGACATATGCACTATATAATCATTTAATATTTTTAAAGTTTACTTAATCATATTATTAATTTTAACCTCTGGCCAATTTTATATTATATATATTTTTATATAAAAATATTATTGAAATGCAGAATCCCAACTGTAACCCAACTCCTTATTTTATAGAACATATTAAATTACATATAGACAATTGCCACACTGTGGTGGAGATATCAGAATTTCATTACAATTCTGCCCTATAACATACATAAGTTCATGCAAAGATGTTTATCTATATTTTGATGTCATATATGTATATATATATATATATGTCATATATATGCAGGATTATATTTGTTTTATAATTTGGTAGAGAAATTATAAAACAGAGTCACAGAGTCACTTTGTCATTTGCTCACATATCTGCTATCTAACTTTCACTTTTTAAAAAGAGATTAGTATTGAGCATTAATTGTATTTGCATTTAGAAAAAAATGTGACTTTAAAATGTTCATATCCTCTGATCCATCACATTTCCTTATTGAATTTATTCTAAAACACAAACTCATTTAAAAGATTTTCATTCATGCATTATATCTAAAAGTATAAAGATTAACTCCAATAATCACGGAATGGTTAAGTTAGCATTGTACTCATTAAAATGCTTAAAGAATATTTTAAAGCAAAATCACTAGAATACTAAATTAAAAATAATACAAATATATAATGGTACCCTTTTATATAAATTTTCTCCACAAATATATACTGAGCACTTTATATTGTCCTGGTTGCATGAAACGCCTTCATGAGCCAAAGATCTCTGCCCTGGTGGAACTTACGTTCTGGTGGGTGGAAAAACATAAATAAAAAAATATAAATTTTGTATTGTTAGAAAGTCGTAAGTGCTGTGGAGGAAAACAGAAAAATTAGAGTAGAAGAGGGACACTGAAAAGGCTGCATATTTAAGTAAAAGTTATCACTGTGGTCCACAATGAGAAGGTGATATTAAAGCAAAAGCCTTTATCTGATGAGGGTGTTGAGGGTCTACTGGGAAAAGTATCAGGGGTAGAGGTAATAGCTATAGTAAAGGCTTGCTTGTCTGGCCTGTTTGAGGAGTAATCAATGAAGCCAATGTGAACAGTAAAGGGACAAGAATATCAGTAGAAAAAGATAAGTCAGCACGATAGCAGGGGGACCAGATCTTATCAGTCTTTGATCCTATTCTAAGTAGGATGGAGAGCATTGGAACTGAGGAGTGATTTGACGTCACCTTTTGAACTTGGCCAGGCTAAACTAGATGATTCATCTACTGGACCTGAGTGGCCCCATTCATAAGTCTGCAGTCAGCTCCTAGCACAGCTGGGGTGCTGGAGGTGGTGGCGCTGCTCAGCGAAAATGATTTATCTGTATTCTTCATGTTATCTAATCTTCCAGCAGGCTGTCCTGTTTGTTCACATGTCATCCTATGGCCCCAAGAAGCAGCAAGAGGAAGGTCCAAGGGCTTTTCAGGCCCAGGTACAGAACTCATATAACTTCATTTCTACCACACTCTGTTGATCACATCATATGAGTACAATGCCAACCCAAATTTAAGGGGTGACTCTACCTTTTGTTGAGATGGGGTGCAAACTGTTGTGACATTTGTAACCTAGCCTTCTGTCCTCTGACCACAACTACTTACAATCCTCCCACAAGCAAACTACATTCATCTTTATTTCAAGATGCTGAAAATCTCATTCACTTATGGCATCAGGCTTGAAATCTAGGATCTTCTGATCTATTGGATTGGTCAAAAAATTCATTTGGGTTTTTCCATAACATCCTACGGAAAAACCCAAAGGAACTTTTTGGCCAACCCAATAAAATAGATCCAGTTGCAGCTTTGTCTCCTCTTTATCTAGAAACATATAAACTTAAAAAAAAAAAATCTGCCTCCCGCATATTTAAATAGAATGCTAATACAAGGAATGATAACCGCAATAGGTATTCCATTAATTTTTACTGAATTTAAACTGAAAGTTCAGTTGTAAAGAATAAAGAATGAGTGTAAGCTGGATATATTGTATATGTGGATATATATATATATGTATATATATGAAGAAATGAATTTGGGGGATAGATATGAAGACTTGGGCAGAGAGAGAAGCATGTGAAAAGTGCTAGAGGTGAGCGTTTAATGTGCTAGAAACACGTAAAGGGAAAATAGTAAGAAATGAAAGGAAGTACTAGATTACTAGAGCAAAAGGTCATGAAAAGAAGTTGCAGAGAGAGTCATTGTAAGGTGTTGATCACAAAACTTACATGAAGAGAGTTGTGTCTAAGAAGATATTTATGGTGAAAGAGCAAAAATCTATGAAGATTTGCAAGTCAAGAGGCAGCAAAAACATTAAGAAGGCTTTTGTAATAATCTAAGCTAAGGTTTAGATGATTAACCTAAACTAAGAAAGTAGTAATAAGAGCGAAGTACAAGTGGATATAATCAGACATGTTCGGTGGAAGACTGATATGAACTGATGGATGAAGATATGGATGAGGTTGAATATGCAGATTTTTCTTTTTTAAACATTTAACTTCAATCAAATTAGAAGTACTGCTCATTGAGGCAGGAATACATGAGAAACAATCTTTTGGGAGAAGAGTAACAAATTTAATATTGGATATGTTGAACTTTAAGATGCCTGGAAAAGACTTTGGTAGATGAGTCTAGGATGTAATCAGGTCTCTAATCAGTGAAGACCCTGGAGCTATAACCAGGCTATGATGATATCTCCAGTTTAGAGATGCCTTCTGGAACCAGGAGATCAGCTGAATATAATGGGAAGAAAGTATACACGTAGAGAGGAAGAAGTTAACAAACTTTTAAGTCTGCTGGTATTTAAAGGTTTGGGAAAGGAGAAAGGAATAATAATGGCATTATAAAGAAGCAACTATAATTGCTGACGTTAAATTACAATATAGGAACCTTGTCATATATCACACAACTAGTAAACAGGGGTATGATTAAAATACAGACCTGTCTGCTTCCAAAGCCCAGGCTCTTTATAAACCACAATGTGGACTTTTATAAGTCATATCCTTTACACAACAAGAAAATGGAAGAAAACTTTACTACCATTTTTATACCCCAGGGGGCCTGTGCTTTTATCTTCCCTTATGACTATTTAAAATACTGGGGAAAATAGTGTAGGGCATTAATCTTGCCCAAGACCATATCAAAATAATTCAACTGCTAAGAATCACTCACATTTAAAAGATTTTTATTACTAATTGCCAACAACCTAAACAGTTCTAAAATTTTTGTACTTAGTGTTAATAAAATAGTTTCTTATTGGGCCACTCCCCCCCCCACACACACACACAAACACACACACACACACAAACACACACCCCACAGAATTTCTACTTCAAAGAGACTGAGTGTAAATCTCCAGTATTTGAAAAGAAATTTGCTGTCCATAAAATGACTGTAAATAGTTAAAGCATGCATTGTGTAGTCTTCAGTGAGTTTATTTTCAGGAGCCTGGTACATATAGACTATGGTCCGCTTTTACATTTGAATAAGCCCCTTAATTTTCTCAACATGATTGTGTTAAAATAAACTTTTCTTGGTTCTTTATCAAAACCAAAACCACTGATTTTCTCGCTTTGAGGAGTGATCAAGATGGTACAGTGGCTAATGATGTGATTTCATTTTAATACTTTGAAATGTATTAAAATGGGACTTCATTTTAATACTTTTGATGGCAGTTTTCTCATAAAATGGCACTATACCTCACAGACTCTATATTTCTCCCAATCCAGTGTACAAACCCAGGGTTTAGTATGGCCATCTAGGGCATATGACTAGGGCAGCTATGACTAGGGCAGCTAACTCTCACAAAGAGGTTTCCATACCTGACTGCACATTGAAAACATTTGAGGAATTTAAAATACACTTTCCAGGGCTTTATCCATACAAATTTGGATTAATTGCTCTATGGTTGTGTATATGCATTAATATTTTTTCAAAACTTATCCAGGTGACCTTAAGATGTAGCCACAATTGAGCACCAACATCTTACCTGATCCACAGTAAGTTTTCGATAACATTACTTTTATGTTTAAAAAGAAATATTTGCCAGTAAGTTATATAAAGCACTCATTTTATGCTGCCCCTGTAAATTTATTAACAAAATAATTTGGTTTCTCTAGACAAGGACTTTAAAAAAGTCTTGAGCGACTGTAAAATAGCAAAATTATTTCAATCAAGGGGCACTTTGTAAGAATCATCCCTGAAACTATTTTAATGCCTTTAATTTCATTTTTAAAACTGATCATACACTCACTAAAACTAAAGAATGTCACCCCAGGCTATAATCCTTTTTGTGAGATTTAAAGATCCAAACATTGGCTGAGAAATGCCACCTCCCATAATCACTCAGATTCACCAAATATCCTAGGCTTTGGCGAAGCAGAATGTTTGTTCCTGTTTTTTTGTTTTTTTTCTTGTTTTGTTTTGTTTTTTTGCGGTACGCGGGCCTCTCACTGTTGTGGCCTCTCCTGTTGTGGAGCACAGGCTCCGGACGCGCAGGCCCAGCAGCCATGGCCCACGGGCCCAGCCGCTCCGCGGCATGTGGGATCCTCCCGGACCGGGCCGCGAACCCGTGTCCCCTGCAACGGCAGGCGGACTCAACCACTGCGCCACCAGGGAAGCCCTGTTCCTGTTTTTACCATGACTTCTTTTATTTATTTATTTATTTATTTATTTTCAAATTAAATAGAGCAAAAGCCTTTTAGTATTTAAATCTCAGAAACTGTCTGGTAGACATAAAACCCACCAGTTGGCCTATCTGAAAGGAAATATTTTAAGGCAAAGTCTTCTGAAGTTAAAGTTGCCACAGTTTGCTGACCACATATGTGTAAGAAAGAAGGGCTATTTCCTTGCAAGTTTCCATATCCCTTGTGGAATCCTTAAAGATTCACAAGGAACAGATATCAGACCAAGGGCAAAAGGATCTTCCAAACACAGTTTAATTGTGTAAAAAATACCTGACGTATTTTAAGAACATATACTACAAAAAGTTTGAGAGGCAAGACTTGTCTAGGAAACCCTTAGCCTGATCGGGGTGTAGGTAGCGTTCTCCAGATTTTTCACGGCACTTTGTCTATGTGACACTATCAGTGCACTAGAATATAAGAGCCTTGAGGTCAGGGATAATGTTTTATTTTAATTTTTGTCTCACTGGGGCTTAGCCCATAGCAAATTTACGTAACCAGCAAGTGAACAGAATAACACTTCTTGGCATCCACTATATTAATAACAGGAGAGATGAATTAACACTTTTAAAAAGTGATATTCGCTGTTATTTTAAATGTAGATGGATCAGAAATATTATAAAGTTAGTTGACTTACTCCAACAGAGCATAATGACAAATGACAACAATCATGCTGGAATTCAACATCAACAACAAATAATTACACAATGAATGAACCTGACAGAAGACCTTTAAAATGTTGCCAAACTCTATTTGGATAAACTGAATGTTTACAACAAGCCTAATGATTTCATCAGTCTTAATTATAATTGTGCTTTAGCAAAAGACTCACATCCACTGAAAGTAATGAAGAATGTGTCAAATGTTTGAAGAGAAACAATTAACCACTGCCCAAATTGTTATTGTTTTGCAAATAATCAGAAACTGGGGAAAATGATGGTAATTACAAGAGAAGGTCTATTGTCTGTAAAACACCACAGTGATTCCCGTACAAAGCAGCTTAGTGTGATGAATTCTTAAGATTTATACCCTACTTCTGCCTCTTTCCATGAAATTTTATGCAATTGTTTTTTTCTAAGAATGTTTTTTGGAATGACAAAATCAAAAAAGGCAACAGTTAATTAATTACATATTCATGTCATTTTGCTTAAAATATATGTAAGACGATTTGAGTAAAATCTGTTTAAAAGGAAGTTCAAGTTTTGCATAAAAAGTTCCTATATTAAAATTAGTAGAAAATAATATCAAGCCTTAACACTAGGAAATTATGTAAACTGATGGACCTTTTGAATGTTCATGGACTATTTGACTGGCTTCAAAATATAATGCAAGCATTATAATATTTATATAGATATATAAATGGCTTAATATCATTGAATCTATAGTATCTATAGTATCTATAGCATTTGTGTCTCACAGTAATTAGCATTTCCTGTAAATATTTCCATCTTTTGAGATGGGGTATTCATTTAACATTTTAGATATAGACAGAATTCCGTTATGTAAATCTTATATATTTTGTGTAGAAATGACATTTTTGTTGGACATTTAGTTTGTTTCTAACTTTTTAATAGTGGTACAGAGACCACAAATGTTTTGTCTAATTTCTAATTTACTTTAAAATTTCTTCTTGAGGAATACTTTTCTGGAAGAATATTCCTAAAGGCAAAATGCAGTTTCAAAGTATGGAGAGAGTTTTGTTGATTTGGTTTTTTTATTGTGAAATTTAACTCTAGAAAGAAGAGTATACCAAATATTAAGTATCATAAGAGGCATATAACTTGCATGGACCCCAAAAGCACTACGTAGTGTTTACATTTTATTCTGCTTTGCTAGCTTAGTAGGAATATAACTGTACCTTAAAATTGCTTTAATTTGCATCTATTTAATTGCTACTGAGACTATAGTTATTTCTATAAAATGCCATGCTGCCTACTATTCTTGGTGTAATAAATGTCGTAAATTCTGGGTACTGATTTAGATTGTTACATGGATTTGCTACTATTTTTATTCCTTGATGCTTATTTTTTATGGGTATTTATTGATTCTATTAGTTAATAAATCTGTACAAGACCTTTATCTCAAGGTAGAAGTATAAGCCTGAGCATCTAAATTACCTCCAAAATCCTCATTGCAAACAAGATATAAAAATGAGCTTTTACACATGTAACGGTGCTAAAAAACAGGGAAGGGTGCCTTCAACAAGCAAACATCTAGGAGCAATTTTTATAATACATGGTGTACATAGGATTAAAAAGCTATGAACGTCTCTTTTCTCAATGCAAGCAAACAAATAAATAACCCCATGAAGCTGAGCAAAGCACAACTGTTGACTGAATTTTGTGTTTACTCTGCTTAGTGTTCATTTAGTATCTTGTAGCTACAAATTTCTGTCTTTCATTAATTTTGGGAACTTTTGGGCTTCCCTGGTGGTGCAGTGGTTGAGAGTCTGCCTGCCGATGCAGGGGACACAGGTTCGTGCCCCGGTCTGGGAAGATCCCATATGCCGCAGAGCGGCTGGGCCCGTGAGCCATGGCCGCTGAGCCTGCGCGTCCGGAGCCTGTGCTCCGCAACAGGAGAGGCCACAACAGTGAGAGGCCTGCGTACCGCAAAAAAAAAAAAAAAAAAAAAAATTGGGAACTTTTTGCCCATTATTACTTCAAATACTTTTTTCTGCCTCGTTCTCTTCTTCTTCTAACTCAATTATACATATATTTGCCCATTTTATATCAACGAACACCTTCTTGAGTCTGAGTACCTTCTGTGTAGTTCTAGGGACAGGACAACACAAGAGAAGATAGTTGCTAATAATCCATGTATCCCTTGTATATCTAGGCTTTTTTTTTCTCTCCTGAGACCTTTATTTAATAATTTATATCAAGATATACTCCACCCAGAGAGGGTATTTCCCATACCAATGGACTTTGGCTCTTTCCTCAAACTGAGCGCGGTTTCCTGTAATGTGACAAACTTTATTGGCCTTTTCCATCTCTCTTCAGATTCTCTAAAGGTATTTAGTTTTTCTGATATTGAAATGTTTTCCTTGACTTCTGCTTCCTTCCTATCCATTAACATTAGAGAGAATTCTCATGATTCTGTTATGATAGCTCATTTCCCTACAGAATTTTGGGAGGAATTAGAAAGGGCCAGGATGTTTAGCCCTGATACTGGTCTCAGATAGGCTTCTTATTTTCAAAGTAATGACATGAAATTAGAGTCCTTTTCAAATTTTAAAAAATTGTTTTTTACTGTTGTTAGAAATATTTTCCAAACATTTTTCTATACATCTCGTTAGGGGAGGAAGTCCCTGAGATTCAGGTTTACTCTGTCAAATTTTCCATGACATCCACACTATTGATATGATTATTATTTGATATTATTTTAACACTTTAATATTATTCTAATATTTCTAATGAGATTATGTTACTTTTGTAATTCAAAAACTGAACTGAAAAGAATTTATACTTACAGATTTTTTTGAACACATAAGCAAAAGAAACACTGCCAGTTGAACAATTTTTTAAAAATAAACAGAAAAATCTTTCAAAACTATGAATGGACAATTTTATATGGTAATAGGTTCATTAATCATTTGTTATAAAATAAACATGTATTAAAATGAGATGTTTTACTTCCTGTATTTCTAAAAATTAAAAAAGAAAAGCACTACCTTACGGTGCAAAGAAAACAAAGGTACAGAAATTATCACATACAAGTTGATACCTTTCTCTTATGGAAATTGGATACATATACTAAATGTCTCAAAAATATGTTTTTAAAATGTGTCCCAAAGTTAATTAGAATAATGGTATGTATAGGGATAGCACAGATATGTACATTAGCAAGGATACATAAAAATATTGTGCGGTTCAGTGTCATTTATAACGACATACAACCAGGAAACTACCTAAATGCACAGTACAAGTTGGTAAGTAATTATGAAAAATCTATTAAAATAGAATATTATAAAGAGATTCAAAATCATATTTATAAATATTTTATGTATATAAAAATTATTATACTGATATATGAAAAAGTCAGCTATACAGAGTATAAATTTTTTTATTAAGAGCTAATGTGTATTCAAGTAAATGGTAAACCTGTAATTAACCTAAATGGCGTACAGATATTATTATATGGGAAAAACAGAAGTAATTTTAGTCTGTGTTTTGTGGGTGTACATGTTTGTGTACTTCTCTAATTTTCAAGAACTCTGCATTAAGAATGTTTATTTTTATTAGTAGAGAAAGTAATTATTTAAAACTTTGTTCTATATTCAGAAAAAAAAGAAACTAAGAATAACTACTGTGTTTGCAATGTGGGAGGAGAAGCATATCCAGAAGAGAAAATACAGCTAAAACTGTTTAGGAGTTATGGACACTTGGCAGAAACATTATTATCATGAAGAATTGCAAAAACAGAGAAGACAAGAAAACAGAAAGTTTCAAATAGAAGCTAACAGTGAACAGTGACAGAGCGTGCAGAAAAGTTAAGAAAATAGAGCACTGAAATGCCTCCATTATTTTCTGAAATTGTCTCCTTTAAACGCCAAAGAAGTTTTAATACAATAGTGGCATCATTAAAAGCTTTAGTTCTGTCAGAGAATGCACTTCCTGTTTCCTTTAAAGGGTTATTTATCCATAGCCATGAAACTTAGAGCACCTACGATGGGAGGCATATATTTTCCCATCCCATCAATGCAGAGTTTTTGGCCCATACAATTTATTTTGGACATTGAAATGTGAATAGAAATGAAAAAAAATGCTTTAAAAGCCATTTCATGTTTCCACCAACTCTCTTGCTCTTCCCCTTTCCCAAGAAGATAGAATGTCCCAATGTGAGGATGCTGCTTAAAACTGAATACTTACAATAGAAATAAGGATAAAAACCTTAAGCATGCAGCAGACCCAGTTGCTCACTCTCCCCTTCAGAAACTAAAAGAGAAGAACAAATTAAATCTGAGGCAAGTAAAAGGATGCATTAATGACTAAAACAAAAATCAATGAACTAAAGCATGGAAAAACAACAAAGAAAATCAGTAGAATCAAAATCTCTTACTTTGAGCAGATCAATACAAGTCATAAATCTCTAGCTAATTAATCATGAAAAAAAAGAAATAAATTAACGATGTCAGAAACGAGAGAGGGGCCTCCCTTCAGAGACTGTATGGGTATATTTTTTTAATTCTCTATTTCTTCTGGTCAGTTCTGTGATTTTTGGCACTCAAGGAATTTATCTATTTCATCTAAGTTGTAATATTTATTGACATAAAATTAGGCACTACTACCTTATTATGCATTTAACATGAGTCAAATTTGTAGGTATGCCTCCAATTTTATTCTCTATATCACTTATTTGTTTTGTTTTCTGTCAGTTTCTTTTCTTATTCTTGGTAAATCCAGCTATAGATTTTTTCAATTTAATTAATCTTTTCCAAGAACCAAATTTCAGATTCATTAATTTTTAAATTATTTGTCTATATCCTATTTCATTGGTATCTGCACATACATTTATTATTTCCCTGCTTCTGTTCTGTTGTAGTCAGTCTCTAAAATAACTCTCAATTATCTCTGCAAACTGGTATGCACATCTTTGTATGATATCATCCTCTTGATTGTGTACTATACCTAATGACACATGCCCATATGAGTAGAAAAAAGTAATAGGATATCACTTCAGAGATTAGATTAATAAGAGACTAACTTCAATTTTGCTACCACGCATGCATTCTGTCTCTCTCTCTCTCCCTGTCTTGTCTTTCTCTGCCAGGAGAAACAAAGACTCTCAGTCCAATGATGCATAAGGAACCAAATCCTGCCAAAAACTTCATGAGGGAGAGTCCATCACTGAGCTTTCAGATGAGACCATAGCCCCAGTTACATCTTGATTGCCAACTTCTTTAAGACCTTGAGACAGAGGCACCCAACTAAGCCACATCCAGAGTCCCAACTCACAGAAACTGTTAGATAATATATGTTTGTTGTTTGAAGCCACCAAACGTGGGAGAAATTTGATATACAGTAATAAGTAACATTTATGCATTTTGATGCCTGGAAGGATACCTAAAAGATGTGGGATGGAATTCAGCTTCCAGTTTCTCTTTAGAGGTATTAAGAACTGTAAAGAGCATCCCTCGCACATTTACAATGAGAAAAACACCAGATAAACTTCAGGTTAATTTTATGTGTCAGTTTGGGCTAGGTTGATAGAGGGTGAAACATTATGTATGGGTATGTCTATGAGAGTATTAGCATTTGAACTGGCAGACTGAGTAAAGAAGATGCCCTCACCAGTGTGGGTGAGCAACACCCAATTCACTGAGGTCCTGAAGACAACAAGAGGCAGAGGAAGGATGAATTTGCTCTCTTTGCTTGAGCCGGACATTAGTATTCTCCTTCCCTCAGACATCAGCACTCCTGGTTCTCAGGCCTTCGGACTTGAACTCATACCATTGGCTCCCCTGGTTCATAGGCGTTTGGACTGGGACTAAATTACATACCAGCTTTCCTGGTTCTGCAGCTTACAAGTCATAGGACTTCTTGGCCTCCATAATCAATCAATCTATCTATCTATCTATCTATCATCTATCTACCTATCATCTATCTATCTCCTATTGGTTCTGCTTCTCTTGAGAACGCTAATACAAAACTACAAATTAACAACTTTTATTGAAACTATCAAAGAGCTGAGGTCCAGGGCAAACAATCAACCAAAAGCTGGATAAAGACAGATGCCAACGGGGAGAACCAGGACTTGAGCATTTGCTTACCCAGGACAGATATTGATAGATGTCACATATTCCAGTAAGGAGATTCAACTGCTTATTAATAACAAATCTCTGAAAGTCAAGTATGGGCTAGTACGAGAATGGGCCAGTATGGGCTAGTATGAAGTCCGTGTAGGTGACAAACATATGGGATTCACACATTTTCTCCATAGAAATGATACCAGGCTCTCACAGGGAAGGTATGTGAGAATCAAGAAAGCTTCCTGGTGATGCTAGCTATGGGAAGACAACAGAAGGTACTGCTGAAACTCCACTTACAACCATCTCCCCTGTCTCCAATAGTTTTTTTTTGTACAGGGAAGGGCAACAGAAACTATAGCCTGAGAATACTGGTGGAATCTCACTGCATCTGGGCAGGTGCAGAAACTCCACCAAGACCCACCTTCCCCATATTCCCTGAGGCCAAAGGCCCTGGTACTCAGGAATGTGGGCAGGATAATCTATTCACCTAAAGGAATAGGTAAAAGTCCGCTAGAATTGAAGAAGGAAAACAGGGAAAAGGCTTAGGGCTGAGGCAGGAAAACGTGCTAGGTCCAGTATTATATCTGGATGAAGGAGAGAAAGACTTGTGAAGGCCACAATCCCCAGACCCAGATTCACCATACCTGTTAAAGAATGAGAGTCAAACAAAATCAAAGAGTGCCCCCAGTCCACTGCCCACCGCCATGCTAATTAGCATCAAGTAAAAACTAATGGTGGGATACAGCTGGAGAGCTGCTTTCTGGGGAAAAACACAAATGAAAGACCCAAAGCCAAGCAGGGAGAAGACATAAAGAAAAATCCTCTGGAGATTTTGTCTTCACCATAAATTCAAAGTATCACTAGAAGGACCCGAAACTTCTGGCACACTGGGTGTGATCACAGCAACCACAAACTTCAAACGCAACTCAACTCTTAATTAGCTCAACTCAAACCACTGCAATAAAAGTCTAGCAGAAGGAAAGGTTTGCTCCTCTGCAAGCATAAACATTATTTATCTCCATCTCTGCTGTCTTATACAAGTGCAGCTTTCTGAAAAAAACAAACCAAAAAAAAAGTGTCTTTCCTCTTCTCTGATGGCTTTCAGAAAAGATTTCTCTTTATGACTGGTTTTCACCAACATGATTATAATATGTGTATAATCTATGGGGGTGCAGCTTTCATTACATTCATTCTTTTGGGGTCTCACGGAGCTTCCTGGATCAGTGGCTTACAGTTTTATTCAAATTCGGAAATATTTCAACTATTATATTTCCAAATATTTTTTTCTGCACCCCCTCCATTTTTAGAATTCAGTAGAGTCCATGTTATATTGCTTGATATATTCCAACAGGTCTCTGAGTCTCTGTTAATTTCTTTTTTGGTCTTTTTCTCTCTCCGTGTTTTAGTTTGGATAATTTATGTTGCAATGTCTTTACTGTTTGCTATAATGCTATCTTCTACCTTCTGCTAAGTGCCTACAATGAGTGTTTCATTTCTGATTCTGTTTTTTTTTCTTAGCCTCTATAGTCTCATTTAATTCTCTTTATATTTTCCATTTCCTTTATCACCATATTTCTATTATCCTTCAATCGATGAGCACACTTCTAACAGTTGTTTTGAAATTATTTTACACTAATTTCATTGTCTTTTTTTCCCTATGTTTGATTTCTGTCTTGTCTGTGAGTCACATTTTCTTGCTTCTTTGTATGTTTAGCACTTTTTATTTGATACTAAACATTGGGTATATTACATTATTGATCATATGGATTTTGTTGTCTTCATTTAAAGACTGAAGAGTATGCTTTGTCAGGCATTTAAGTGTCTTGCAGATTAATTTGATCCAGTAAAGGTTTATTTTTCAGCTTTGTTCGACCATGTATAGACTTTACTCTAGGGCTATGAATGTGTGAGAGCACTTTTGGGATCTCTCCTGAATTAATCATGTGATCAGCAATGTCCCTTCAGTCTGCCAAGGTGAAATTCACAGATCTCTTAGCCCTGAGTGAGCCCTGGAACTTTTCAGCTGACAGCTTCCCAGTAGCTGTTTTTCTGTACTATATGTTTTTTGCCTGGCCTTGTGCAATTTTACCATACACATTTTCAAATTATTTTTTATCCAAACATTCAAGGTAACTCCTTTGTAGATTTACAGAGCTCTTTATCTGTGTAACTCCCTCCTCTCTGATATTCTTTCCCACAGATTTCAATAGCCTCTTCCACCCATGTGCCCAGTCCCAATCTCCTTTAATTAGTGTTACAGTGGTGTTTTCCTGCTCGTGATACCCTCCTCTGGCTGGAAAGTGCCTTGAGGAAACTGTGATACTTCATGCCATTTAATTCTTTTCTCTTTGGAAACTCGGTCTTGTGCTGTTTTAAGTTTGATATCTGAAAATAATTTTGCCCAGTTTTCTAGTCATTAATTTTCAGAAGATATGTCTAGTACCAACTATCACAGGAAGGAGAAGTTTCTCCATTGAATCTGTAATTCCTATATTTCTTTCTATTTCTAAAAATTCAATTTTGTTAAGTCAATTATATTTTTTGTTTCTTTTTCTCCATAGAGGTTGTCAAAGTTTACTTTCATTTTTTTCAAGTACCCACGTTTGTTTATAATTTGTGATAATATCAACATAAGACATTTTTGTGAATTGATAATTGTGAATTGATAAAGTATGCTTTCTTCATGTGTATGGTGCTTTATGTCCTTGCAGAATCAGTGATTTCTGACTATGTCCTGCTCATTCTGCTTGGAGCATAATTTCTGGGAATTTCTGTGACCTAGGATGTAGGTGCAATTCTTCAGATAGGATCTGTGTTTGTTGTGAATAGGGATATAAGGGAACTCTTGGCCCAGCACCACTCTAAATTAGCTTCAAGGCTTGCAGTTTTACTGAGTAATGGTTAATGTGAATTACATGCACAGATCTGTGGGAGTACCATCTCAGAGCTATAACTCCTCAGGGACTCTTTTTTAACTCCTATATAACTCATCCCCAAGGCTATTTTCTTTGTATAACCTTGCATGTGTGCAGGAAAAGTCAAATTTATTTCTGGATTACCTTACATCCCCAGTTACATCTGCTTTATGTTCTTTCCTCCACATCCCTTAAGAACCCATAAAAGGATGCTCAAGTTTCACAGATTTTGCAAAGATGTTCTGTAGTTCCTTACCTTCACTGGCATTTTCGTCTAATAACAGGTTACCAACCTCTATTTTAGAGCTTTTTAGAATATTTAAAAATACCTAGTTTTTTGTCTGAGAAGGGTTAGTCCAATATTCTACAGCTTATCCAATATCATAACTGAAAGTCCTACCTCATTCTCTAAAGATATATTCAGAACATATAACATGACATATATGAAAAAAATTAAACTTCAAACCCTGAGCAATCAGGTGAGCTGCTTCCTTCGATACAGATATACAGCGATATACAGATAAAATGTTAAAAAATGTTAACCTCATTCCCAGTAAAATTTAGAGTATGGCATCAGTTAGGAAGAAGAAGCTATTTAAAATGTGGATGGACCACAAGAAGAAGAAAAACCCAACTTCCATATTTGAAGAACTAATGAAGACATTTGAGAGAAGATATTTGTAGGGACATGAGTTCTCAGATGAAAACCATATCCAGATGATACAGAAAGGAAAAAATAGTTTAAAAACAGAGGAAATATTCAAATGATGAGCCTATGAATAAAAAGAAATTTCTAAAAGAGAGTATATTGATGTAGATGAAGCAAATTATTTAAAGCAAATATTTTTTAAAAATCCTGATACATAGAAAGTATCGGCCTTAAACCTGAAATTATGTTTATGAAAAATAATTGAAAATCAACTATGAATAACCTGGAGAGATTTTCAAATATTAAAAAAGTACAATCATCCACGAAAAAAATTAGAATATTAACAATAAAGGAAAGTCTAATTCATTTAAACCTTCTCTAATATCTCAAATATTTACAAGGATAGCCAATAGTTGCCTAGGTTTAAGAAAAGTGTTAGGATTTGGAATTATATACTATTATATAGAATTTGAATATATCTAAAGTATATACACACACACATATACTTTGAAATTATATACACAGTAATTTAATGCTGTGGTGTGAAAACACAGAAAAGGAGGCATCCTGTAATCAGCATAGACTAAAGAAACAGACATAGATATCTTTTTTAGATAAATTACTTAAAGGCCTATGCCAAAACAATGAAAGTAAAGTCTGATATTCATAAAATAATTGAGATCATAAATATTTGGGAATGAACTTTCAAAATTAATTATCTTATGTATGACCTTAAAATCTGTTTAAATTATTATTCAAAACTGTTAACCAAAGAAACTGTTTCTACCTTGTTTAGCAATTTTTACCTTTATAGAAGAAATCTGAAGGATGATAGATGGGAGTAAGGAGGGGAAGAGGGAAAAGAGAGAAAATAAATTAAAAAGAGAAAAGAATTGATGAATTAAGTACTCTATTTACAACCTCAATCTAAATAAGAATTAGTGGTGCTATCTGAAGAGTGGGAAAATGTATAAACATATATTTACAAAAATGACATTCAAATAAATAATTTCCTGTCATTGTGATAGTTATTAAGTATAATTTGAAGATTGAATTTTTAAAACTTTAATGTAAAAATGAAAATAGTTAACAGTAGTACCTCTAAAGTCTAATTGCAGTAGAAAATACTTGAAAAGAAAAACGTTTTTTTACGTTTTTGGGGTCTCACGGAGACCCCAAAAACGCATTTACAATAAACAACAGAAGTAAAAATAAATTGCTAGTATGCCTATAAAACATAATAGAAGGGCTTCCCTGGTGGCGCAGTGGTTGAAAATCTGCCTGCTAATGCAGGGGACATGGGTTCGAGCCCTGGTCTGGGAAGATCCCTCATGCCACGGAGCAACTAGGCCCATGAGCCACAACTACTGAGCCTGCGCATCTGGAGCCTGTGCTCCACAACAAGAGAGGCCGCGATAGTGAGAGGCCCACGCACCACGATGAAGAGTGGCCCCCGCTTGCCACAACTAGAGAAAGCCCTCGCACAGAAATGAAGACCCAACACAGCCAAAAATAAATTAAATTAAATTAAAAAAAGAGAGGATGTGATTTAAAGAAACAACAAAACAAAACATAATAGAAGATTATAGAAACAATAAACAAGATAAAATGTATGTCAAAATGTAGAAAAATAAATCCTTTTAAAGGCAAGTTTACCACATAGTATACAATAGTAACTCCCAGTAATACGCTATTAAAAAGAATACGAATAAAAACAAAATTTCAAAGAGATACTAAAAGATGACAAAGATTTACCAAGCCAACATTAAAAAGATGTGGTAAAAATCGGTATCAGATGGGATGAGGAGAAAGCAAAGAGAAGGCAATGGGATAAATAAAAGTAGTTTTACGTTGATGAAAAGATACAAATCCACAAAAGCCTGCAACAATCATGAATCTTGTGCTGACAAATTACATTTCATGAAAAATGTATAAAGCAAATCCATTAGAAATGAAAAAAGAAATTGATAAAACACAATTGTCATCAGAGAGTTTAGCACACCATTACAGATCCATGGCAGTTCAAGTAATTCTAAAGTATGAGCACATGATTTTAGAACCATATAATAAATAATGTTAGAATAATTTCAAATGTTTTATTCTCAACAAGGGCCACCTGAGGAGAGTTTGTTTTGTAACTGCCACACCAAACATGGAGAAAGAGCACAGAGGTGAAGCTGTTGGGTGACTCCCTGTAGTTTTGGTATCCTCACTGGGGAGGGTAAGATGACTGATCCTGCAAAGTTACGCTATGGTAGACATCAAGTAGGGTACCTGCTCAGCTCACAATTTCCACTTCTTCAGAACCATCTCTGGAAATGGTAAGCCCATCACTGCTTAGATACTGCTGCATGACCCGCTACCCAACGATAACTGCTTTTTTCCTGGGATTCAAACTTGAAAAGAAAGCTCCATTTACTTCCATAGGTCAGACACTGTGAAACCAGATGCACATGTTGCTAGGCTTTGATTGGTTAGTGAAGTAAATCAGTATTTTTCAAAGAACTTCCAAACAACTTCCTATGAATATGTATAGGAAGTGTTGTACGACGGTTACGGCATAGGTTCTGAAGTCAAAGTCCCAGGTTCATATTCTGGTTCTACCACTTAGTAGCTGTACCAGTGCATACACACACACACACACACACATATACCTATACATTAAAAAAACATTAGAAGTGATCCTCTTGGAACTTGGTATAAAATTGCTAGCTATGCTAATTTACATCATCTCTAAAATCATTACACAAGGAAACGATTGAATTTACTGCTTCTGTAAGGTTTCCCCACCTTCGTTACTGCTTCTTTAGGAAATGTAAGTTAAGACATAAATGAATAGATGTGTGTGTGAAGGGTTACCATTTGGTAAGTGAGTAAGTTTTGAGTGGAATGAAATTTGAGAATTGTCTGGTTTAAATCAGGCTGACCCCACTTCCTATTCCAGGAGTATTAGTGAACTTAAACCCAATCAATATTGTTTAAATCTTTTACAACAAAAATCTATTTCTCATTTAAGCATATGGACACTTTTCAGTAATTCTGTTTATTCTCTCTTTGGAATACTATCTTTCTTTGGCTTCATGATAACTCATGCATTTCCACTCTTTTTGTGCCTATATTTAAATTGTTGGTGTCCCCAGGGCTCTATCGTGGGAGTTCTTCTTCCTTCTTCTTTTGACATTGCAAAAGACCTTTACTTGGAAAACTACAAGACACCAATGAAAGAAACTGAAGATGACACAAACAGATGGAAAGATATGCCATGTTTTTGGATTGGAAGAATCAATATTATTAAAAGGACCATACTACCCAAGGCAATCTACAGATTCAACGCAATCTCTACCAAAATACCAATGGCATTTTTCACAGAACTAGAATAAATTATCCTAAAATTTGTATGGAACCACAAAAAACCCTGAATAGCCAAAACAATCTCAAGAAAGTGGAACAAAGCTGGAAGTATCACACTTCCTGATTTCACACTATACTAAAGTGACAGTGATCAAAACAGTACAGTACTGGTACAAAAACAGACAGATAGATCAATGAAACAGAATAGAGAACAAAAATGAGCCACACTTACATGGTTAATTAATCTAAGACAAAGAGGCAAGAATACAGAATGGGGAAAAGCCTCTTCAATAAAAGATGTAGGGAAAAACTGAACTGATACATGCAAAGGAATGAAACTGGACCACCAACTTACACCACATACAAAAATGAATTCAAAATGGATTAAATATTGAAAGTAAGACCTGAAACCATAAAACTCCTAGAAGAAAACACGGCAGTATGCTCTTTCCATGTCTTAAATATATTTTTTGGACTGTCTCTTCAGGCAAATGTAACAAAAGCAAAAATAAACAAATGAGACTACATCAAAAAGTTTTGCGCAGTGAAGGAAATCATCGACAAAATGAAAAGGCAACTGACTGAATGGGAGAAGATATATGCAAATCATATATCCGATAAGGGGTCAATATCCAAAATATCCAAAGAACTTATATAACTTACTTGCAAACAAATAACCTGATCAAAAAATAGGCAGAGGCTCTGGATAGACATTTTTCCAAAGAAGACATACAGATAGCTAACAGGCACATGAAATACGTTCAATACCTGTAATCATCAGGGAAATGTAAATCAAAATCAAAAATCATCTTACACCTCTCAGAATGGTGATTATCAAAAAGACAAGCAATAACAAGTATTGGTGAAGATACAGAAAAAAGGGAAACTTTTGGTGTACTGTTGGAAATGTAAATTGTTGTAGCTATTATGGAAAATGGTATGGAGTTTGGTCAAAAAATTAAAAATAGGGCTACCATGTGATCCAGTAATTTCACCTTTGGATATCTATCTCAAGTAAACAAAAACAGTAACATGAAAAGATATATGCACCACGAGGTTCACTGTATCATTATTTACAATAGCCCAAATATGCAAACAACCTAAGTGTCCATCAGCAGATGAATGGAAAAGGAGATACACACACACACACACACACACACACACACACACACACACACACACACACAATGGAATATTATTCAGTCACCAAGAAGAAGGAAATCTTGCCATTGCAACAGCATAGATAAACCAACAGGGTATTATGCTACGTGAAATAAGTCAGGCAGAGAAATACAATTACCATATGATTTCACTTATATGTGAAATCTAAAAAATGAAACAAATTAACAAACAAAACAAAAAAAAACCCAGACTCATAGATACAGAAAACAGATGGGTGGTTTCCAGAGGGAAACTCAGATACAGAAAACAAACTGGTGGTTTCCAGAGGGAATGAGATTTCGGGGGGCGGGTTAAAGGTGAAAAGGATTAAGAGGTACAAACTTGCAGTTATAACATTTAAAAAGTCATGAGGATGTAATGTACAGCATAGGTAATACAGTCAATAATTTTTAATAACTTTATATAGTAACAGATGGTAACTAGACCTACCATGGTGATCATGTCAAAATGTTTATAAGCATTGAATCATTATGATGTACACCTGAAACTAATAAGATATTGTATCAACTATACTTCAATTACAAAAAATAAAAGATGACATAATAGAAAAACCAAAGGAACAGACCCAAGAGTTATCACCCATGAAGTTAACTTTAACTGTGCTAATGTGGTCAAGGAAATAGTTAAAATATTGATAACTTTCTAGAGAAGAGGAACAAAAGGAATTCTTGAACTGAAAATTATAATAATAAGTAAAATTGTTCTACCAATATCTTATGTTTAAGTACGTCATAGTTATTCTCAATTTTAGCTCTACACACAGCCTTAGGTTTTCCTAAGAGTCTGCTTCTTAGAGATCTCACTGCAATATTCTATTGTTACTTTTATCTAATACTAGTTATCCTGGTGAGGGAGGTAATGGGGGCAAGACAGGTGTACATTTTCAGTGTCAATGGGTCTCAGGGGTATGGCCTTCATAAGTGTTCCTGTCCCTCCTTAGCTACAGTTCTGGACCTAGCATGTATTACTACTCTTGTCTCAGAGGTATTTCTTATTTTTAAATATCCCATTGCTCCAAGTGCAATGGGTTTTCATCAGTCACCACTGGAGACATTAACATATCTCTCTCCACTGCTGATAGAATGCCCAGGAAAAATAAATTAGTAAAAATAAAGACCTGAGTAACACACTAAGGAAACTGAACCTAACTGAAAGAACAATCCCCAAAACAACATACTACCTTTTTTTTCAAGTTTGCATGGAACATTTGCCAATATAAAGCCTATGCTGGATCATAAGAAAGCCTCAACCAATTTCAAACAATTGGAATCATGCAGATAACTAGGTAAATTGAAAATAAAATTATTTACAAAGTGTCTTTAGTTGGATAAGACTCATAATGTAGACAACGTTACTTATAAGGTTTTTATATGAAGAAACTAAAACCTAATAATTCACTAAATTTTATTTGCATAGATTTTTTTTTTTTTTTTTTTTTTTTTTTTTACGGTACACGGGCCTCTCACTGCTGTGGCCTCTCCCGTTGCGGAGCACAGGCTCCGGACGCGCAGGCTCAGCGACCATGGCTCACGGGCCCAGCCTCTCCGCGGCATGTGGGATCTTCCCGGACCGGGGCACAAACCCGTGTCCCCTGCATCGGCAGGCGGACTCTCAACCACTGCGCCACCAGGGAAGCCCTGCATAGATGTTTTTTATACTATATGTGAAAGATCTCCCTCCACATATATCCATATAATAATGGAGTTCAAATACTATAATGCAAAATACTTACTTTGTTTGTTTTCACTCTTTATACACATTCTTCACTCTGAACCTATGAACACTTTAACAGAACATACTGGGCCATACTATGAAAATAATCAATCTTCCTTCCTGTTTAGCAGTCATGGCTACCTCAATTCTTGGTCCACTATCCCATACCAAAATACTACTGTGTTATGAAGTCATTCAAAAGATATTATTTATGGTCAAATGGACACATTAATTCAAACATATTATTAAGGATGCCATTTCATCATGCAAGAGAAAAAATATTCTAGATCAACCAAGAAGACAACTGATTTTACTCTGATGTGGAATTCCCTATTTTAAAGGAGGAAAAACTATTAATGCTCACCTTTTCCTAATTATAAGGTTAGGTAGGTAGATAGATAATTTTTCTAAATCTATATAAAAGTCAATTTTGCGTATGCCATAGAGTTATAGAGAATTTCTATGACATTCTGATATCTTTAAGTAGCCAGAAAGAGCTCCCCACTGAGTGTCAACAAAAATAATCCCTACTTTATTTCTAGTTTACATGAAGTAATCTAAAGATCTGTTGGTAGCTATAATTGCATTTTCAAGATCATAATATTTGCCAAAGATTGCCAAACATAAACTTGTGAATAAAAGTCTTCACTCATCTGAAAATGTTACATCTTAGTTCTTTCTTATAAAGTCAGAACAACCTATAAAAACCCTGTGGTATACATCTCAGATGCTTGTTTGATTGAACTGGCTGTCACAGCAGGGTTTTTTAATAGGCATTTTAGAATAATTTTTTTCTCTTTGGTGAAGAATATTTTAGAAGTAATATAACAGAACCAGCAGTGGTGGCTTTCTAAATAATAGGCAAATAGATTTCCTTCCCCCATCCCTCACTTCCCCACCTTTCAAGCCAACATACAATAGTAACAGAAGTGTTCCTTTCTGATTTTCATAGGATTTACGCAACCTATTGGCACCCATTTCGGAAAATATAACCATTATTTTTTTTTAATGTATTAGGCTATGAAATGTAATGGGAAGAACAAGGAACGCTAAGACATTCTAACACTTCCAAGATGAGATCATAAGTTATACTCTCTCATTCTCAGCTTTATAGTCAGCAAAAAAGCAAGTGTTGACAAGGATGTGCAGAAACTGGAGGCCTCATACATTGTTAGTAGGAGTGTGAAGTGGTGCAGCCACTTTGGAAAACAGTTGGTGATTTCTCACAAAGTTAAACATAGAGTTATCGTATGACCAAGCAATTCCACTCCTGGGTATATATCCAAGAAAACTGAAAATACAGGTCCACACAAAAACTTACATATGAATGTTCATAGCAGTACTATTCATAATAGCCCCCAAAATGGGAACAACCCAAATGTCCACGGACTGACAAATGGATAAATAAAATGAGATATATGCATACAATGGAACTTTATTCGACAATAACATGAAATAAAGTACAGATATTGATAAAAAAATTATTATTACTATGGAGTTACTAGAGTCAAATGAAGTCTATAAGGTACGTGTGTAGCATATTGCCTACAAGAATCAGGTAATAAGTAAATGTTCATTTCCCCACCCTTATTTTCTTCTGGATTTTAAGTCAAAATATTAAGATAGGAGGAATAGTAGCATATTCTATTTTTCAAATGATAGGGAACAATCTAGTCTAATTCAGGATGGCTAACATTTATCCTGTCGTTAAAAATACCTATATGTATATTTTTTGATGTATGCCTATATGTGTGCCAAGCACTGTTCTAGGGTCTTGGGATACTGGTGAATAATATATATATATATATATATTAAAGTCAGTGCTCTCGTGGAGCTTACCACCTAGCAGGGCAGAGAGACAATCAACAATAGACAGATTAAATAGGTTAATTGTATGGTACGACAGAACATCCCTTGGGCTATGGGAAACAGAAAACAGAAAAAGATAAGGGTGATTCAGAAAACTAGGTAACATATTTGAAAGTGTGATTAGGGTAGACCCATTGCGAAAATGACGTTAGAGCTAGAATCTGAAGAAGGTAAGGAGTTGGCCATGTAGGTAGGCACTTGAGAGAAGAGCTTTCCAGGCAGAAGGAAGAGATAGTGCAAAAGCCCTAAAGCAGAAGCATAAGTGGAATATTTAGGAAACCAGTGTGGCTGAAACACTTTGAGCAAATGTGTATGCAATATGAAACAGGGATGCTAAAGAGAGAGAAAAGTGGGATACTAGAACACATAAGGTCTTTGTAGGCCATTGCAAGAAAATTAGTGCTTTTTCTTCCTGAAATGTACAGCCAATGTAGGGTTTTGTGCAGAGGAGTGCCATGATCTGATTGCTAGACATTTTAAGAGTCACTTGGGCTGCTTTGATAAGAACAGACAGTAAGAAGACAGGCATCAGGGAGATCATGTTGGAGGCTATTGCAGTAATCCAGGTAAGAGAAGATGGGGACTCAAACTAGGTTGTGTCATGAATGTTGACAAAGTCCTGATGTCAACAACGACGGGGAGTTTAACAAGTAAAGGTAGTACAGTCACTGTTTCCAGAAGCTTTGAATTGAGCTTCTTCAATTAATTTCATCACCAAAATATATTCATTTGAATGATATACAATTGTCAAGTAGATAAAAACAGTCCAATTTCTACAGTTTCATATTGTTCAACCTCATAGATTCCATTAGGGCAGAGCTTTTAGTCTATTTTGTTCTTTGCTATGTTTCCTGGACCTAAAAACAAGGCCTGGTTTTTAGTAGAAGCTTGACAAATATTTGTTTAATACATAAATGGGTTTAATTTTTAAAACAGGCTTAATACAACATCAAATTTTGTTACGGTAATTATTCATTTATCCATTCATTCTACATTTATTAAATGTCTACTACATGTCAGATTTTAAACTAGCCACTGGGGAGATGAAGAACTATAAAATAGTCCCTACATTCAAGGAGCCTTCTGATGTATGATAGACACAAATAAATAACAGTTATTGCTACAGGGTGTTTATACTACAAGTGTTTTAGAAATACAGAGGGAACTGGTTAACTCTACCTAGGAAACCAATATACATTTTGACAAATAGTGACACTTGAGTGGGGTCTTGACATATAAATATCATTGCAAGAGGCAAAGAATAAAAAAAAATCAGTATAAAGATAGCTGTAGCAAGAATTGTCATGGTCTTACTCTGATTTCTGGAAATATTATGTGTCATTCATTATTCAACAACAATTAACAAAAAAGTGAAAAAGTTGCAGGATAACCCATGCCACAATCTAGATCTTCTGAATAAACACACAGCTTCATTTTCTTTAAGTAAAGACAATGTCCAAAGGAAAAAGAAAAAGGGGTACGAAGAGAGCTTTCTTAATGATTATACCAGAATTCCTGGAATTCATATTCAGGTAAATATTTGCACTTTGAGCACTTCAGTAAAATCCTTGCAAAGGAATGTTGCAAGCTGACCTATTTAGGGAACAATTTGAAATCAGAGAGAAACTGGTTAACACTTTTCTTTCAAAAAAGACTTGTATAGGCTACCAAGATAGAAGGGAGACAGAAAGAACAGGATGGGAAATGAAAGGGAGTAGTAAAAAAAAAAAAAGGGTTACTTTAGACTTATCCTCACAAATCTAGAACACTTCAAGCTCAGTCTAGTGTCACTGTACTTCAGCTCCTTGTGTTTTTACTCTCTTTGTTAATTGAGTACCCTTTAGAAAATCTTGTATTTGATTTTAAGTCTATTGACCTGGCTGGCAAAGATTCCTGATAAAAAGCTTTGAGCTGTAAGACAAGCACACCTGTGCAAAACATGTGCTTGCTTTCCACTTCATGCCATTCAACCATAAAGTTGCGATAAAACCAAACAAGTACCATGTGTGGGTAGGTGACAGAAAGAAAATTCCTCAAGGCAAATAACATAGTCATTTCATGATACTTGACTCAGTACACAACTGCTCTTTAGAAATAGGTTATGTTCAGATATTTTGTATATGCTGACTAAAAAGGACAAAACAAACACTGTAGAGATATAACAATGCAATCTAATCATCCCTCTAGCTTATCCATGAGGCCAGAAGCAAGACCAGGGCAAGAAGGTATGTGGACAAGAAGAAGTCTGCCAAACAAAATGAACTTGGGAAGAAAATAGTATCAAATAGATGATTACAAAGATAGGTTACTTTTTCTGCTACTGTGCTTCCTATTTCTGGGTGTTCAGAGGCACTATACTCAGAGGAACTTGGAGAGAAAAAGGCCAAGTGTCCAATGGACGCTGGCAAAGAATGCAGGTATCTTTCCTAAGGTGAAAGAAAGAGCGACAAGAGAAAATGATACTGTTCTTTTCTCCCCCAATTTCAACCTTAGGTCTGAATCCTTGAAAACTTCATCCATAGACAATTTCTTCAGTGACAAGCACAAAAAGGTTGACAAGGCTGCTGTCTAGGTAATAGTGAACTTCCCTTTCTAGGGATGACACTACATCAAGTTCTTTCACAAATTATAATCATTTTTTAAACATTGATATTTGTTTCTAATCACTTAGGCACATTTCAGTCACATAAGAAGAATTTTACCAATAACTATGATTCCTGGAGACATCAAGATTCTATACCTTCTCAGGGGTAACAAATATCAAACATGTCCAAAGTTAAAAAACCCAGACAGTAAATAATTCATTTATTCCTTCAATAAATGCTTACATACTAAACACTTCTTTTGAAGTGGATATGAGTAATATTGTTTGTGGATTCACACTGGTAGAAGATAGCCAGAATTAAACAGTGTTTATAACATAGCATAATAAGTACTTAGAAAGAAGTGTTAGAATTCCGTGGGACATGTACAGAGTTCAACTGGTAAACAATGAGGAAGAAGGAAATCAGGAACATTTCTGTATGAAGCTAATGGCTGAGCAAAATCTTTAAGAGTAAATAATGATAAGGTAATGAGGAGGAAGGGAAGAAAAGCACATTCGAGGCAGAGGAAACAGCACAAATAGGAGATTACAGGCATGAAAACTCAAATTTATTAAAAGTAATAAATACTTGAAAAATATAAGATAAACCATAAACAATTGCAAACACCTCTAGTCTAAGAAGTAGAATCTTTATTCTAAAGTTTCTGGAAAATGTCATAAAAATTAAATAAATGAATTTGCATTCTAAAAATTGTGGTGTGTTTGCGTGTGTTTGTGCACACGCACACGCAAGCGTACTTTCAAGGAAAAGCTCTCATATGGCAATGAGTGGTGGGATAAGTCTAGAAGCAGGAAGGCCATTTAGGAATTTCTAACAATTTAGGAAATAAGACTCTTCAGAGAGCCCCATCAGATCAACTTATATTTCTTCCCATTTCTTTGTTTTCTGTCTCCTGTTTGGAAGGTCTAAATCTAGTCTGAGAAATTACGTGGACACAAAAATCTTCCCCAAATCGCCTATCTTTGACTTGGAAAGAATTTTTCGTGTTAAATTTTAAATTTGATATCTTCGCTTTATAATCTCGTCTTTAGAACTTCTCTTAGGAAAGGCAGTCTAGCCTGGTGGGAAGGCAAGTACAATAAATTCAGCAAAGCATGAACACAGGGGTTGGGGAAACAGAACTACTGACAGTTCACTATATCCTTCTGATCACACTTCTTCCTATGTTTGCTGATGCACCATTTCATACTTTAAGTTCTTTCAGAGCTGAGACTTTATCCTTTCACCTTCATCTTCTTACGGCCCAAGGTAATTTGCAGCAGGCATTTGGTAAGATGTACAAGAATATGTGAGAAAGGATGAGATATTCAATAACAGATTTTGAAGTAAACAACTCATAATTTGAAAAATAAAAGCACACCTTATATTACTTAAAAAGCAATATTTATAGGTAAACATTTAGATGATAGATCAATAAGTAGGTAGGTAGATAGTAGATGATAGATAAATAGAAAGATAGATGATACACAGAATGCACGTATACACAATAAACCTTAAAATCTAACTAGAAAACTCACAGAAACTTGATGATATATATATAATATTAGGAGTGAGAAAGTCTACATGGTATGAAAACAGAGTAGAAACCATTAAAAATAATAGATATGATTATATAAACTATATTTCTCCATGTCAAAAACACTATAAACAAAATTTAATATCAGTATAATGTATAAAATAGACACTATAGAAAAAGAAGCCTTAATAAATAAAAAAAATCTTACAAATCACAAGAAATTAATTTTCACTTTAAGCTTAAGTATTTAGCCTATAAATTCACTTATTCCCCTTCACAAAATTCGACTGACTAGAAAGAAGACAAAATGAAAAACAAAATCATGATCGAAAAAGGATGTGGTCTGGAGCTTCAAGATGGCATAAGAGTAAGACGTGGGGAACACCTTCCTCCCAACAAATACATCAGAAACACAGCTACATGTGGAACAACTCCTACAGAACACCTACTGAACGCTGGCAGACGACCTCAGACTTCCCAAAAGGGAAGAAACTCCCCACATAGCTGCGTAGGGCAAAAGAAAAAAAGAAAAAAGAGACAAAAGAATAGGGATGGCGCCTGCACCTCTGGGAAGGAGCTGTGGAGAAGGAAAGCTTTCCACACAGTAGGAAGCCCCTTCGCGGGCAGAGACTGCGGGTGGCGAGGGGGGAAGTTTCGGAGCCACGGAGGAGAGCGCAGCAACAGGTGTGCAGAGGGCAAAGCGGAGAGATCCCCGCACTGAGGATCGGTGCCGACCAGCACTCACCAGCCCGCAGCCCGAGAGGCTTGTCTGCTCACCCGCCGGGGATGGGCGGGGGCTGGGAGCTGAGGCTCGGGCTTCGGTCGGAGCGCAGGGAGAGAAATGGGGTCGGCTCCGTGAACACAGCCTGAAGGGACTACCACAGCTAGGCGGGAGAGAGTCCGGGAAAAGGTCTGCAGCTGCCAAAGAGGAAAGAGACTTTTTCTTGCCTCTTTGTTTCCTGGAGCATGAGGAGAGGGGATTCAGAGCGCTGCTTAAAGGCGCTCCAGAGATGGGCGCGAGCCGCGGCTATCAGCGCAGACCCCAGACACGGGAATGAGATGCTAAGGCTGCTGCTGCCGCCACCAAGAAGCCTGTGAGCAAGCACAGGTCACCATCCACACCTTCCCTCCCGGGAGCCTGTGCAGCCCGCCACTGCCAGGGTCCCGGAATCCAGGGACAACTTCCCCGGGAGAACGCACGGCGAGCCTCAGGTTGGTGCAAACGTCACGCCGGCCTCTGCTGCCGCAAGCTCGCCCCGCATCCGTACACCTCCCTCCCCCAAGCCTGAGTGAGCCAGAGCCCCCAAAGCAGCTGCTCCTTTAACCCCGTCCTGTCTGAGCAAAGAACAGACGCCCTCCGGCGACCTACACGCAGAGGCGGGGCCAAATCCAAAGCTGAGCCCCGGGAGATGTGCAAACAAAGAAGAGAAAGGGAAATCCCTCCCAGCAGCCTCAGCAGCAGTGGATTAAATCTCCACAATCAACTTGATGTACCCTGCATCTGTGGAATACCTGAATAGACAACGAATCATCCCAAATTGAGGAGATGGACTTTGGGAGCAACGATATATATATATCGTTGCCTCAATACATAAGGCGAACACTATATATATATATATATATATATATATATATATACTTTATCCTTTTTCTTCTTTTGTGAGTGTGTATGTGTATGCTTCTGTGTGTGATTTTGTCTGTATAGCTTTGCTTTTACCATTTGTCCTAGGGTTCTGTCTGTCCGTTATTTGTTATTTTGTTTTTTTCTTTTTTTAGTACAGTTTTTAGCACTTGTTAACATTGGCAGATTTGTTTTTTGGTTTGGTTGCTCTCTTCTTTCTTTTATTAGTTTAAAAAAATGTTTTAAATAATTATTTTTTTATTTTAATAACTTTTTTATTTTACCACCTTCTTTTTTTTCTCTCCCTTTTATTCTGAGCTGTGTGGATGAAAGGCTCTTGGTGCTCCAGCCAGGCATCAGTGCTGTGCCTCTGAGGTGGGAGAGCCAAGCTTAGGACATTGGTCCACAAGAGACCTCCCAGCTCCACGTAACATCTAACGGCAAAAATCTCCCAGAGATCTCCATCTCAATGCCAAGACCCAGCTCCATTCAACGACCAGCAAGCTACAGGGCTGGACACCCTATGCCAAACAACTAGCAAGACAGGAACACAACCCCACCCATTAGCAGAGAGGCTGCCTAAAATCATAATAAAGCCAGAGACACCCAAAAACATACCACCAGACGTGGCCCTGCCCACCAGAAAAACAAGACCCAGGCTCACCCACCAGAACACAGGCACTAGTCCCCTCCACCACGAAGCCTACACAACCCACTAAACCAACCTTAGCCACTGGGGGCAGACACCAAAAACAACGAGAACTACAAACCTGCAGCCTGTGAAAAGGAGACACCAAACACACTAAGTGAAGCAAAATGAGAAGATGAAACACACAGCAGATGAAGAAGCAAGGTAAAAACCCACCAGACCTAACAAATGAAGAGGAAACAGGCAGTCTACATGAAAAAGAACTCAGAAAAACAATAGTAAAGACAATCCAAAATCTTGGAAATAGAATGGAGAAAACACAAGAAACAGTTAACAAGGCCCTAGAAGAACTAAAGAGCAAACAAACGATTAACAACACAATAAATGAAACTAAAAATTCTCTAGAAGGGATGAACAGCAGAATAGCTGAGGCAGAAGAACAGATAAGTGACCTGGAAGATAAAATAGTGGAAATAACTACTGCAGAGCAGAACAAAGAAAAACAATGAAAAGAACTGAGGACAGTCTGAGAGACCTCTGGGACAACATTAAACGCACCAACATTCGAATTATAGGGGTTCCAGAAGAAGAAGAGAAAAAGAAAGGGACTGAGAAAATATTTGAAGAGATTATAGTTGAAAACTTCCCTAATATGAGAAAGGAAATAGCTAATCAGTGCAGGAAGCACAGAGAGTCCCATAAAGGATAAATCCAAGGAGAAACATGCCAAGACACATATTAATCAAACTATCAGAAATTAAATACAACGACCAACTATTAAAAGCGGCAAGGGAAAAACAACAAATAACACACAAGGGAATCCCCATAAGGTTAACAGCTGATCTTTCAGCAGAAACTCTGCAAGCCAGAAGGGAGTGGCAAGACCTATTTAAAGTGGTGAAGGGGAAAAGCCTACAACCAAGATTACTCTAACCAGCAAGGATCTCAGTCAGATTTGACAGAGAAATTAAAACCTCTACAGACAAGCAAAAGCTAAAAGAATTCAGCACCACCAAACCAGCTTTACAACAAATGCTAAAGGAACTTCTCGAGGAAGGAAACACAAAAGAAGGAAAAGACCTACAAGAACAAACCCAGAACAATTAAGAAAATGGTAATAGGAACGTACATATCGATAATTACCTTAAATGTAAATGGATTAAATGCTCCAAATAAAAGACAATGACTGGCTGAATGGATACAAAAACAAGACCCATATATATGTTGTTTACAACAGACCCACTTCAGACCTAGGGACACATACAGACTGAAAGTGAGAGGATGGAAAAAGATATTCCATGCAAATGGAAATCAAAAGAAAGCTGGAGTAGCAATTCTCATATCAGACAAAATAGACTTTAAAATAAAGACTATCACAAGACACAAAGAGGACACTACATAATGATCAAGGGATCAATCCAAGAAGAAGATACGACAACTGTAAATATTTATGCACCCAACTTAGGAGCACCTCGATACATAAGGCAAACACTAAAAGCCATAAAAGGGGAAATCGACAGTAACACAATCATAGTAGGGGAATTTAACACCCCACTTTCACCAATGGACAGATCATCCAAAGTAAAAATAAATAAGGAAACACAAGCTTTAAATGATACATTAAACAAGAGGGACTTAATTGAAACTTACAGGACATTCCACCCAAAACAACAGAATACACTTTGTAATCAAGTGCTCATGGAACATTCTCCAGGATAGATCATATCTTGGGTCACAAATCAAGCCCTGGTAAATTTAAGAAAACTGAAATTGTATCAAGTATCTTTTCCGACCACAATGCTATGAGACTAGATATAGATACAGATACTAGATACAGGAAAAAAACCTGTAAAAAATACAAACACATGGAGGCTAAACAAAACACTACTTAATAACCAAGAGATCACTGAAGAAATCAAAGAGGAAATCAAAAAAATACCTAGATGACCCAAAAACAATGGGATGCGGCAAAAGAAGTTCTAAGAGGGAAGTTTACAGCAATACAATACAATCCTACATTAAGAAACAAGAAACACCTCAAATAAACAACCTAACCTTACACCTAAAACAATTACAGAACAAAAAAACCCCAAAGTTAGCAGAAGGAAAGAAATCATAAAGATCAGATCAGAAATAAATGAAAAAGAAATGAAGGAAACAATAGCAAAGATCAATAAAACTAAAAGCTGGTTCTATAAGAAGATAAACAAAATTGATAAACCATTAGCCAGACTCATCAAGAAATAAAGGGAGAAGAATCAAATCAACAGAATTAGAAATGAAAAAGGAGAAGTCACAACTGACACTGCAGAAATACAAAGGATCATGAGAGATTACTACAAGCAACTATATGCCAATAAAATGGACAACCTGGAAGAAATGGACAAGTTCTTAGAAATGCACAACCTTCCGAGACTGAAGCAGGAAGAAACAGAAAATATGAACAGACCAATCACAAGCACTGAAATTGAAACTGTGATTAAAATCTTCCAACAAACAAAAGCCCAGGACCAGATGGCTTCACAGGTGAATTCTATCAAACATTTAGAGAAGGGCTAACACCCATCCTTCTCAAACTCTTCCAAAATACAGCAGAGAGAGGAACAGTCCCAAACTCCTTCTATGAGGCCACCATCACCCTGATACCAAAACCAGACAAAGATGTCACAAAGAAAGAAAACTACAGGCCAATATCACTGATGAACAAACATGCAAAAATCCTCAACAGAATACTAGCAAACAGAATCCAACAGCACATTAAAAGGATCATACACCATGATCAAGTGGGGTTTATTCCAGGAATGCAAGGATTCTTCAATATACTCAAATCAATCAATGTGATACACCATATAACAAATTGAAGGAGAAAAACCATATGATCATCTCAACAGATGCAGAGAAAGCTTTTGACAAAATTCAACACCCATTTACGATAAAAACCCTCCAGAAGGTAGGCATAGAGAACTTACCTCAACATAATAAAGGCCATATATGACAAACCCACAGCCAACATCGTCCTCAATGGTGAAAAACTGAAAGCATTTCCACTAAGATCAGGAACAAGACAAGGTTGCCCACTCTCACCACTATTATTCAACATAGTTTTGGAAGTTTTAGCCACAGCAAACAGAGAAGAAAAAGAAATAAAAGGAATCCAAATTGGAAAAGAAGTAAAGCTGTCACTGTTTGCAGATGGAATGATACTATACATAGAGAATCCTAAAGATGCTACCAGAGAACTACTAGAGCTAATCAATGAATTTTGTAAAGTAGCAGGATACAAAATTAATGCACAGAAATTTCTGGCATTCCTATACACTAATGATGAAAAATCTGAAAGTGAAATTAATAAAACACTCCTATTTACCACTGCAACACAAAGAATAAAGTATCTAGGAATAAACCAACTTATGGAGACAAAAGACCTGTATGCAGAAAATTATAAGACACTGATGAAAGAAATTAAAGATGATACAAACAGATGGAGAGATATACCATGTTCTTGGATTGGAAGAATCAACATTGTGAAAATGACTCTACTACCCAAAGCAATCTACAGATTCAGTGCAATCCCTATCAAACTACCACTGGCATTTTTCACAGAAGTAGAACAAAAAATTTCACAATTTGTATAGAAACACAAAGGACCCCATATAGCACAAGCAAACTTAAGAAAGAAAAACGGAGCTGGAGGAATCAGGCTCCCTGACTTCAGACTATACTACAAAGCTACAGTAATCAAGACAGTATGGTACTGGCACAAAAACAGAAATATAGATCAATGGAACAGTATAGAGAGCCCAGAGATAAACCCACACACATATGGTCAACTTATCTTTGATAAAGGCGGCAAGAATATACAGTGGAGAAAAGACAGCCTCTTCAATAAGTGGTGCTGGGAAAACTGGACAGCTACATGTAAAGGAATGAAATTAGAACACTCCCTAACACCATACACAAAAATAAACTCAAAATGGATTAAAGACCTAAATGTAAGGCCAGACACTATCAAACTCTTAGAGGAAAACATAGGCAGAACACTCTATGACATAAATCACAGCAAGATCCTTTTTGACCCGGTTCCTAGAGAAATGGAAATAAAAACAAAAATAAACAAATGGGACCTAATGAAGCTTAAAAGCTTTTGCATAGCAAAGGAAACCATAAATAAGACGAAAAGACAACTCTCAGAATGGGAGAAAATATTTGCAAATGAAGCAACTGACAAAGGATTAATCTCCAATATACACAAGCAGCTCATGCAGCTCAATATCAAAAAAACAAACAACCCAATCCGAAAATGGGAGAAGACCTAAACAGACATTTCTCCAAAGAAGACATACAGATTGCCAACGAACACACGAAAGAATGCTCAACATCATTAATCACTAGAGAAATACAAATCAAAAGTACAATGAGATATCATCTCACACCGGTCAGAATGGTCATCATCAAAAAAATCTAGAAACAAATGCTGGAGAGGGTGTAGAGAAAAGGGAACCCTCTTGCACTGTTGGTGGGAATGTAAATTGATACAGCCACTATGGAGAACAGTATGGAGGTTCCTCAAAAAACTAAATATAGAACTACCATACAACCCAGAAATCCCACTACTGGGCATATACCCCGAGAAAACCATAATTCAAAAAGAGTCACGTACCACAATGTTCACTGCAGCTCTATTTACAATAGCCAGGACATGGAAGCAACCTAAGTGTCTATCGACAGATGAATGGATAAAGAAGATGTGGCACATATATACAATGGAATATTACTCAGCCATAAAAAGAAACGAAATTGAGCTGTTTGTAATGAGGTGGATGGACCTAGAGTCTGTCATACAGAGTGAAGTAAGTCAGAAAGAGAAAAACAAATACCGTATGCTAACACATATATATGGCATCTAAAACCAAAAAAGAAAAAAAATGGTCATGAAGAACCTAGGGGCAAGAAGGGAATAAAGACACAGATCTACTAGAGAATGGACTTGAGGATACGGGGAGGGGAAGGGTTAGCTGGGACAAAGTAAGAGAGTGGCATGGACATTATATGCACTACCAGATTTAAAATAGCTAGCTAGTGGGAAGCAGCCGCATAGCACAGGGAGATCAGCTCGGTGCTCTGTGACCACCTAGAGGGGTGGGATACGGAGGGTCGGAGGGAGGGAGATGCAAGGAGGAAGATATATGGGGATATATGTATATGTATTACTGATTCCCTTTGTTATAAAGTAGAAATTAACACACCATTGTAAAGCACTTATACTCCAATAAAGATGTTAAAAAAAAGAGGATATGGTTCAATGAGCTGAATGAAAACAGCTAGGAGATACAGAGCAAATACTTTCTTTTTAGTTTTTGGGTTTTTTCCAGTTTCATGGAGGTATAATTTACAAATAAAAATTATGTAATGTGCACAGTATTGATGTTTTGATATACATATACATTGTGAAATGATTATGATAATCTTTCTTATTAACATATCCATCACTATACACAGTGACCATTTTTCGTGGTGAAAACACTTAAGATCTACTCTTTTAGCAAATTTCAAGTATAAAACACAATATTATTAACAATTGTCGCCATGTTTTATGTTGGATCATCAGAACTTAGTCACCATGAATAACTGAAACGTTGTATCCCTTGACCAACCTATCTCCATTTATTCCACCTCTAGCTCTGGCCAACGACCATTCTATTCTGCTTCTATGAGTCTGACTGTTTTAAATTACACACATAAGTGAGACTTACACAGCATTTGTCTTTCTGTGTCTGGCTTATATTACTTGGCATAATATCTTCAGGTTTGTCCACGTTTTCACAAATGACAGGATCTCCTTCTTCTTAAGGCTGAATGATATTCCATTGTGTATACACACACCACATTTTCTTCACCCATTCATGCATCTATGGACATTTAGGTTGTTTCCGTATCTTGGCTATTGTGAATACTGCTGTAATGAACATGGGGGTGCAGATTTTTTAAAGATACTAAATTTCCATTGGATACATACCCAGAAATGGAATTGCTGAATCACATTATGGTTCTATTTTTAATTTTTTAAGGAACCTCCATGCTGTTTTCAACATTGGCTGTACCAATTTCAATAACTTCTGATTGAAGGAAAAATGAAGCAGAGCTCAGAAACCCCTACATCTGTGGCAAGGAGGGAATTGTAAGATAACTGGATAGACAGTGTTATGAACAGAGTTTGTTTTGGAAGAAACTCCAAGCTCAGAGAAACCATCGTCTTAGTAACAAATACACTACCATGTGTATTGTTTAAAGTTTTCAGTTTTAGTTCCAAAGGGCCCCACTATTATTAGACGAGGATATTGAAAGAAGACACAAAATCAGATGCATATTGGGAAAACTTCTGAAGAATGAAGACTTTACAGGTTTCCAGAGAGAAAAACCGGGAGTCTTTAAAGCAAAGAGTCAGACTACCAAGAAAATTCTCAGTGATGTATACTAGAGAATCATGGAATAATTTCTAAGCATTCTGAAGGAAGATAATTTTAAATATAGAAATTATGCTTGGTCAAATTATCATTTAATTTACTGCATGTATGCATTCAGGTATAGATTTAATTAAAACAATTTATCTTTCAGAACTATCACTTTGGCTTTTTCAGAAGATTAATAAGAAAAAGAAACTTCTAAAATCAAATGAAAGAAGAGTAAAGACGCAGAAAAATATGAGGTGAATAAAGAGAATTTTTAAACATATTACTATAGACAAATTACACCAATACACTTTGAAAATTTTGACAAAATGTGTCAATAAGTAAGAACAAAACAATGAGCAAGTTTAACCCAAGCAGAGGGGAAAAACTTTAACGGACTAATACTTATAAAAGAAATCGAAAATGCGATTACAGTTCTATCCAGCAAAAAGTGCTAGATTTTATAGGTACTTTTACCAGAGCTTCAAGAAGTGATACCGATTTCCTTAATTCTAAGAAGTGAGAAATGTTAGGAAGTAGTATTGATTTAAGTTCTTTTGAAAGACAGAAAAAATAAACCATGCATTGAATGAACACATTCTAAGAGGCATATCGGTTTAGAAAATATTAGAGTGGAAAAAATGCTAATTATTTTTATTTTTCACACCTATTCAACGCCAAAGATGGAAATCTTCCAGTTTTTGTGTGAGCCCTCATAAATTGGATACCAAAGATAGACAAGAATAACACACACTATTACCAGCTAGTTGTTTATGAATATATTTGCCAAAAAATCAACAAATGTTTAATGGATCAAAAGAACATATTAAAATAATGAGTTAGAGCTTTATTACTGACATAAACACATGACATATAATACGTAAGACCCTACCACAACACAGTAAATGGAACCTATAAAATTTAATCATACAAAACACTGAGTCCCATTACTTCAAGTTTATGAAATGACCGTGAAGAGCCTACCTTGCCCCTGACCCAAGAGTTCGAGAGTTCTACACTGCATGACCCAATTCCTCTGTGGTAGCAGCCGGTGTTGGTAGTTGTCCTCTCCAGACCAAATACCGAATGGGGTAATTCTAGGTTTTGCAGCTAAATGACAATTCTCTTACTGCCTTGTATCAAGTTTTATTGGCCTAATCCAGGAATACTGGACCACAAGAATACTGGGAAATCAACTAGCCATCATTTGCCTCCCTACTTTCCAAGTCTGAGTTACTTCCTGTGTCTCTGCCCAGCTTCATTCTCCTCTGCATATCTCTCTTGCCCACCGCCAAAAGATGAAAATATTAGCTTTTCTCCAATTAAGAACTGAAGCTAGGCAGAAGGTGGAAGCTAATGCCAGTTGTATTATACCCAAATCAGATTATTGGGTATATTATTGTGGAGTTCATTGTAAAATTATACTCAAATATATAGCATAATATCATATCTGCAAAAGATATATATTTAGACAACAAGCAGAAAGCTAGATAGCTGGAGGTTTGGAGAGAGAGAGAGGATGAGGGAGTCAGAGAGAGAGAGATGCAAACAGCTGCTTGCTAGAGAGCACGCTTGTTAGCTACCTGAGTGTTCCTCAGGAAAGGACAGAAGTGGAGACTTTCTTTTTTTTTTAATTAATTAATTAATTTATGGCTGCGTTGGGTATTCGTTGCTGCGCACAGGGGCTACTCTTCATTGCTGTGTGTGGGTTTCTCATTGCGGTGGTTTCTCTTGTTGTGGAGCACGGGCTCTAGGAGTGCGTGCCTCAGTAGTTGTGGCACAGGGGCTCAGTAGCTGTGGCTTGTAGGCTCTAGAGCACAGGCTCAGTAGTTGTGGCACATGGGCTTAGCTGCTCCGTGGCATGTGGGATCTTCCCGGACCAGGGATCGAACCTGTGTCCCCTGCATTGGCAGGCAGATTCTTAACCACTGCTTCACCAGGGAAGTCCCCATGACTTTCATTTTTTATTATTTAATGTTATTGATCTTTCTCATAATAAGCCCATACTTTAGAAATTAAAAAAAATAATAAAGATATTACAAATGAGAAAGAATGGAAATAAAATGTTTAAATCCCTTCAGAAAGTAATTTATACTTTTCACATTTATGTTTTCTTTTATTAAGCATAATTTTTATTTTGAAATACAAATATATAAATATATTTGGAAAGAGATAAAAGCATATGTATGTTTATATTTTCAGGTGATACATTCCTTTTTTCTAGGATAGTTATAAGGAGGGCTTAAGAATGTGCTGTAAGATAAATGTTGTACCAAACATCCCAGAAGGAGAATGTCTTTGATTGACTTAATTCTCCATCTTCTGAAAAATTAAGTCTCTAGATTGCCCTGAAAACCGCAACAATGTATCAAATTGAAATTAAAATGAATAGAAAATGAAGATAGGGTATTCTGTGACCAAGAATGGACGGACATAGAGACTGAAAAAAGAAACACCAGGGATGGAGCTGGAAGTGAGGAAGTGGAAGTGAGAAGAGGCGGAAACACGAATGAAAATATCCACAATGGCAGCTTGCTTATTTTGTCACACAAACCAAACCTTGCTGCATTAGTGAACGCCAACTCTGAATTACTACCAGTTACCTGAGGAGACCGGACATGGTCCTTTGGCAGAATTAGTATACCTTGCTAGTGTTGCTGTGATTAAGGGTTTTCCATTTGACACCAGATTTGGGGCCACACTCCCCATATTACTTGACTTCCACTCAAGGAAACAAATAAGACTCTGCCTAGGTGCTTGTCTAACTCCATCTCAAGGTCACAGAGGGCTATTTAACCATGTCCATGTCAGAAAAGGTAGACTAGGCTCCATCTTTCCCCTTATATCCCATTTTTACCACTCAGTGTTGAGGTGTAGAGTGTGTGTGTTCCAGAATTTTTTACAATTATTTTTCACCATACCTGCTGCTCAGAGGGTAGTTATATGTGTATTTTCCTTGTCTTTATTTAATTTGTATCCTATCTAGCTCAATTGTGGCATACAGATTTAACAAAGATAAGGTTTTAAAAAATGGGTCCTTTGTTTTGTTCACTTCCAAGTGCATTTAGGAGTGAGAAGTATAAATCTGTTTTTAAAATATTTTTCTGAGAAGCACAGTTCATATATTTTATTTTGTATTTTTTTAATTTTTAAATTTTTTAGATTAGTTTAAGGTTCAAAACAAAATCTAGAGGAAGCTACAGATCTTTTCCATCTATCCTCTGCCCCCATACATGCACAGTTCCCCCATTATCAGCATCACTCACCACAATGGTGCATCTGTTACCAAATGCATTGTGCTCAACCTACACTGACACATAATCACCCAAAGTCTATGGTTTACCTAAGGGTTCACTCTTGGTGCACATTCTATGGGTCTGAACAAGTGTATAATGATATATATCCATCATTACGGTATCATACAGAGTATTTCTCACTGTCCTAAAAATTCTCTGTGCTCGGCCTATTCATCCCTCTTTCAACCACCACCCCCGGCAACCAGTAGTCTTTTTATCATCTCCAGAGTTTGCCTTTTCATTCCATACATTTTTGAAATTAAAAGGAAATGATTTTTTAAATGCCAGTTGTAAATAGTTATGTGATGACTAGCATAGAATAAAATGCTCTAAAAGTGACTGCAACTATAAAGAAAAATGCACACATTTTGAGTAAACACAAATTTGATTACGCTATTGAGCAGGTTACAACCAATCTATGAAAGAGCAAAATATTCACACCTAAATGATGTGGACTACTTATAATGGATAATTAATTATACTTAAAATCATGCTTTTATACAAATTAAAAAATCCCAATGTTCTTCTAATACTACAGAACAGTTATAAGTAAAAGAACCAAAACAGAAAAACCGGACCTAAACTGGAAAAAATTACCTGTGGAATTTACATTTGAAGTGTGCCTGAAGAAAGCCTAGGACATTTTTACCGAAGGCACAATTCCTACTACACTGTGAATGATGGATATATACTGTTGCTTGGATTAATGAATTGGTCAAAGAAATATATCACACACCCCAGCCTCACTTATGTTATGGCACAAAGAGAAAAAGATAGTATATGTATGGCCTGTGACTGAACAGACAAAGCAGACTGCATTTGAAGCAAACTAGCTCATGCAGTGCATATGAGCTCATTTTTAGAATCCATATGTATTGTGTAAGATACAAAAGGTAATACAGAAAAGTATGAAACATTGTTCTTGCATGTTTCCTAATTATGCAATGAGCCATAAATATACATGCAACTTTTAAGTGAAAACTAAATAACAATACTAGGTAAAATATATTCAAATTAAGAATAAGTGCTAAATAAATGGCTTATAAATAATAAATCTTCTAAGAAGAGGACAGATCACGCTAAATCTAAAATGGTTTGAGAAAAAAATCACTGTTGTTAACAATGATGGAGGAAAGTGTAGATCTCAGAAGACTAAATGCAAGTTGCCAGTGGAAAGGAGAATGAGAAGGAAAAAATTTTGATTATATGAAAGTCTAAATGCATAATTTAAGAAATATGAATATCAGCACCATTCAAAAATCAAGGAAATCAGAAAAATAAAATTAAATAAATAGGATGGCCTATTGGATACTCCATATACCCACAAGAATAATCCATTTCTATACTAGAACAAAATAAACTATCTGCATTGAAAACGATGAATCATATGATAAATTGTAGAATTCAGGAATACTGGGATACCTTATAAAACCATGTAAGTCAGAAGCTCCAATGTTTGGATTTTTACCAAAGTGCAAGCTATGGATTTTAATTAATTTATTTTTTTTAAAGATGGAAGAGGAAGTGAGTTTTATCCTGCTTGCCCCCGCCAGCCAATCAATTTTGGATGTTTTGCATTCATTGTTTATCTTAAAGTCATGTACATATTTTTCCTATATCCAGTCTCTCCATGAATACAGAGCAAACACAAATAGGTTTTTTAAGGATGATGATTCTAGTATAAAACTCTGAACTTCAATTTGCTATGAGATTGTACACATAGCTAATTATATGACCAATATTTTCTTCCATGTTTTCTTTACAATCTCAGCAATATTTAAAACCAAGTGAATTTTCCCGATATGAAAACTCTCCTCAGCACTGCAGTGGTCTTTAAGAGGAACACATAAAATTGTAGTACATAGGTCTTTAGCCCCTATCCTCATTGTTTGCTAAATAAAGGTCAATACTGAATCTTCAAAAATGTAATGTTAGTTCTATCATTAGTAGAAATACCATGCACTTGTAGAATGTTTTCCTATATTTGTTTGAATAAAACAAAAATATTTAAAACAAAAGACCTCCTTTTTAATGACATCTACCTTTTCAAAGTAAAAATTTACAGAAATTGAATCTATTAAAATAATTCTTGGTTCTATTTGTCATTTTATTTAATTTTTTTCTGCCTTGCGTTTTAGATCATTTTTAAAATGACTATTACTAGAGCATTCATTCTTGCTAGAGTGACAGGCCCCTAGCTTTCCACTGACCTGGACAGAATAAAAGTATTCACAAGATTCCAGGACTATGTAGATTCCAAGACCAAAGAGAATTTTTCACAGTATTAAAAAAACAAAACAAAACAAACAAAAACTTTTCTCTAGTGCCTACTAAACACTTCAGAGAAGTCTGCAGAGGTTCCAATGGGGTCTTGCTTCCTCGCTTGAATATTTTAGAAGTGAGGACCATGAACATAGCTTTACATAACAGAAAGATAAATAACGCACAGTTTATTTTCAGAATTTTACAGCAAGTATGGCTGCCTTACCTTCTCCATTCTTCTGCCAGCTCAAAATCAGCCAAGGTGTATCCAAAATATTGTATCAGCAAACACACTTTCCTAGAAAATCAAGAAAGCAATAATGCAATGAGACCATTGAACCAGGAGTGGAAGAATTTGTCCTACTCTGCCCTAGGTTGGAGTTATGTCTCTTGGCTTCTCTCTCCTTTAGTTACCTCATATGGAAATTAAAAAATAAAGGCAAGTGTCCTCTTTTTCAGGGACTTTTGTGACAGTCACATAAGAGAATATTTGGGGGGAAATTTGTAAACTGCAAGATGCTAAAGAAGTTTTAAAAATCTGAAAATCATTAACAGTGAAAAAAAAAATTAGTGAATGCCACCTCCTGGTAATGTGGTAACGTGATCGATACTAGCAAGTCTCATCCTGCAGGTGAATCCTTAATACTTCCTAACTGTATACTATCCTCTCCCTTTTTAAATAAATTCAGCAGCCTACGCTATTATACAAACTAAATGCATGCCAGTACAAAACTTTTTTTAAATTCCACACATAGTAATACACAGTCCCTTCAAATCTCACACAGAAGTTAGGTTTGGACTGCAGGTCTGAGACATATTACTCAGTATTTATTGAGATAGACATGTGATTTAAAACTAAGATGAAAATTGAAAGGGCAATCATTATCCATCTCTTTGGCATCTCTGTGAAAAGCTATTAAGACCCATTTCATTACACCTTTTCATTATGCTGTTTACTATGTTAACTGAAACTTTATAATGTTGGAGGTATATAAAAGATTCTTTAAGTACATAGCATATACCAGAATAAATCCTCTAAGACAGAACATTTTAGAACTCTTTTTTATGTTATAGGACGGACGTATCTAGAACTCAGAGTAAATACAAATGATTGCCACTGAAGGAGAAGGAAGTGATAATCATGCCTCCTTTATTGATATGATTGTTTAGTTATTAATCAAAACCTTCACTTTTAGGAAAGATAACTAGGTCCTGCTTGAGTGGGGGCCAACCAAGGCACCCATTTGATCTGTCAGTACTGTCACACTTGCTCTTGATGTCAGAAAAAAATTTAAAAGACAAAGCCTTTTATTTCACAATTTAAGTTGTGGCTCAAATGCAAATATTTCTTTTCTTTCCAAAAAGAAAATATTCTATAAATACATTTGATTGAATTTATCACAATAAATTCAAAACTTTAAAAGTAAAACAGGACTGGGCATATACCCTGAGAAAACCATAATTCAAAAAGAGTCATGTACCACAATGTTCACTGCAGCTCTATTTACAATAGCCAGGACATGGAAGCAACCTAAGTGTCCATCGACAGATGAATGGATAAAGAAGATGTGGCAATATATACAATGGAATATTACTCAGCATAAAAAGAAATGAAATTGAGTTATTTGTAGTGAGGTGGATGGACCTAGACTCTGTCATACAGAGTGAACTTAAGTCAGAAAGAGAAAAACAAATACCGTATGCTTACAAATATGTATGGAATCTAAAAAAAAAAAAAATGGTTCTGAAGAACTTAGGGGCAGGACAGGAATAAAGACGTAGAGAATGGACTTGAGGACATGGGAAGGGGGAAGGGTAAGCTGGAACGAAGTGAGGGAGGGGCATGGACATATATACACTACCAAATGTAAAATAGATAGCTAGAGGGAATCAGCCACATAGCACAGGGAGATCAGCTCAGTGCTTTGTGACCACCTAGAGGGGTGGGACAGGGAGGGTGGGAGGGAGACGCAAGAGGGAGGGGACATGGGGATATATGTATATGTATAGCTGATTTACTTTGTTATACAGCAGAAACTAACACACCATTGTAAATCACTTATACTCCAATAAAGATGTTAAAAAAAAAAGAAAGTAAAATGGAATAATATTTCTAAATTGTGGCATTGGAACGAGACAACAACATATTTAGGTGAACATTTAATGTGTACAAGTGATACTGACAAATGTATTTCTTCCTTAAAAGTTAGATTTCATGGTAACGGATTTTTAAATAGGTGACTAATGTTTTTGACAAGCCTGAAATTTCTGGAAATGTTCTCTCATTCATTGGAACAAAACAATTTAGCATGACTCTCTGGGTCGTGATATTCTTAAGTCTTTAAAAAAAAATTATGGAGCAACTTTTCCAAGTGTTATTTTTAGATTAGGTAAGTGTGCTGAGGATGAACTTAACTAGTTATGTCCTGTGTTCTACAGAATGAGTAAAATATCATTTGTAAATTTAACTCTTACCTTAAATGATTTTAATAGTTTATAAAATGTCACACTTGTTTCAAAAATCTACTTCAAAATACAGTCTATGTATGTATCCTTTTAGAAGAGCTACATAATAACTAAATATTAGAGAGCACGGATAACTATTCTGCCAGTTTGAAAACTGACTAATCATTTCAGTCACCTGAAAGTGACTTGCCAACAGAATTTAAGGAAGCTTTACATATTAGCATTTCATAAGTCTGTAGTGAATAAGTAGCAGCTGTTAACTTTCTTTTAAGATATACAGCGGGCTACAGATTTAAGATTTATTTTACCTCAGAGGAAAGTAATAAACATATAAGCTGTCAATTTTTAAAATACACGGTTTGGGATCTTCATACCACATCACATAAAGCAGCTTAAGTTTAGCCTTTATATAGCCAAATATAAAAAAATATACATACACACACATATACACAATAAATACAGTGTTTCTGTTTAATAGCTATCTCTAAGAATAAAAAACAAAGTTCTGAATTTTACTTCTAAGGAAATTCAAGAACATTTCTATTTCTCCAAATTTTTCTTGAATAATATGCTAATCTTACCAAATTTGATTTTCAAGCAGGTAAAATTTCTGTCTCACTCTAGGATTAGATATTAAGATTTGTTAATTTTATTGATCTATTTTAATCTGACCATGGATACTTGTGTGTTTCATGGGAATCATACCATACAGCCAACATAAAATTAATTTTCTCATAAGGAATCATTTGAAAGAATCCCACTGCATGGGTTTTATTCTATACTTCTAAATAAATGAATAAACGATGAGATTCCCTTGATGTAAGGCAGACACTGCACTGAGAGAGGGCCTATGACATCATAGAGGCTAGTTCTGGGTACGCAAAGTGGTACTGTATTATTCCTCAAAACATGAAACCCCATATTTTTTATTTGAGAACACTCAGAGTCACACGTTTAGCCTCTGTGCAGTCTGCTGACATGACCCCATCATTACAGATGGCCACTCCAAGTCTCTCATCCATTACCACACCCAAGTTTTCTTATTTTTATCACTAGATATTTAGTTTAAAAGAGCCTATATGACTGTTCCTTTCAATATTTATGCTTCTTTTTCATGAGAATTACATTCTTTTTACATCAAGTACCATGCATTACTCCACTTCTCCACTTTTTGTTGTGGGCACATCAATGGTTTCCCTGTCTTAAAAGTACATGCTTGGGCTTCTCTGCTGGCGCAGTGGTTAAGAATCCACCCGCTAATGCAGGGGACATGGGTTCAAGCCCTGATCCGGGAATATCCCACATGCCGTGGAGCAACTAAGCCTGTGCACCACAACTACTGAGCCCGTGTGCCACAACTACTGAAGCTTGCACACCTACAGCCTGTGCTCTGCAACGAGAAGCCACTGCAATGAGAAGCCCGCGCACCACAACGAAGAGTAGCCCCCGCTTGCTGCAACTAGAGAAAGCCCGCGTGCAGCAACGAAGACCCGACACAGCCAAAAAAAATAATTAAAAAAAAAAAAGTACGTGCTCTTATGGACCACATAAAAATAAACACAGCAACTCATCCCTTTTTCCTCTTACCCTTGTTAAGTACCATTTTCCGCCTTTTACTCTACCTCAACTCTCCCCTTCTCCAACTCCTCCCCACCTCTATTACCATCACAGCAGAGTGGGTACCTTCCAACTGCTCTACACAGGGCTGCCTAAGCACTTTACAGATTTTCCTGTCCTTTGGTAAATAATCTTCTATTTTAGAGACTTAGCTACTAAGATCTGGATAGTTAATTAATTTGTCCTTCATTAATAAGCTCTTGGTTCTAAACTGTATTTTCTTCTATAATCCATACTCAGCTACCTAAACTTACTTGATTAGTGGCTGATTTTCAGGACTCATCATCATTTTGTCACCGAGACATTAGCAGGAAGCAAGAAGTATCTGTCATTTTCATCAGGTTGCCGTAACGAAAAACATAAAGAAGGATTTCATTTTTCTTGTACTACAATATCATTTAAGTATCATGAACTATGGAAACTCTCCCCTTAACCAACATAAATTTTTCTTTCTCTACTATTTTTTTATTCCTGATTCCAAACTTTATGATATGTCTTCTCAGTCTTCAATCCAAGGGAACCAGCCATCAACAGCATTACGCAAACCTTACATCCCCAAATACCATACAAAGCTGCAACACGAATGTAAATATCTGTGACAGTATCTTGCTTATTTTGTTGCACACTTCTATGGCATGAATGGGTAGGTTTATGGCCTAGTATTCTATGTGCTGCAATTTTTTATTTTGAAAAGCATAAACTTTTAGAGAGTCCCTGCTTACCTTGGTTGAAACAGTGTCTCCTAAAGACTAGTATACTTAGGTATAATTTAAGGTTAAGAGAAAGTATAAATGAAGACTTAGTGGATCCTTGCCTTTCCATCCTACAAGTAATAGCTTATTCCCTTATTGGAATATCATAAGCAAAATTATAATTTAAAATTTATGAAGTTCATTACAATTCACTTGCAAAACGTATTATGAATGTGACACTTGGCTGAGGTTAAAGATAAATGCAACAGCAGCAAAATTAATATAAAAACACAAATTTGGGGCTTCCCTGGTGGCACAGTGGTTGAGAATCTGCCTGCCAATGCAGGGGACACGGGTTCGAGCCCTGGTTCGGGAAGATCCCACATGCCGCGGAGCAACTAGGCCCGTGAGCCACAACTACTGAGCCTGCGCGTGTGGAGCCTGTGCTCTGCAACAAGAGAGGCCGCGATAGTGAGAGGCCGGCGCACCGCGATTAAGAGTGGCCCCCGCTCGCCGCAACTAGAGAAAGCCCTCGCACAGAAGCGAAGACCCAACACAGCCATAAATAAATTAAAAAAAAAAAAAAAAAAAACACCAAAAAAAACACAAATTTGAAGCCAATTTATATAATACTTTATTTTCAAGATTTTCATTTTTTTGTATACGCTACTGTAGCAGTAAATATCCTAAATATCTACAGTCTTTGGTCAAAAGAGCACATTTTTCAACATGTCTTAAGGTATTTTACCAAATAACACATTTTCTTCAAAGACCATTCACATACATTTTTATCATTCACCTTCATATGCTTGAAGGTAAGTAGAAGCAGATATAATCTTCATTAAAAGGTCATATAAATTTAAAGATATCATATCTTTTTTCCAGCGACTCAAAGTGGTAGATCCAAGAATAGAGATTGCCATGCTGACTTTATAAGAAACTACCCTAAACTGATAAATCAGTGATGGACAGTTTCACAAAATTATTGCAAATTTTTGAGTGGCTCACAATTTCCTTTGCCATCCTCAGTCATATCAATATAGTTCCTCCTTTATTTGAATTGCAATTTAAATATGCAGATTTCCACAAGAAATCTTCCACAAATATAGTTCTATAAGCACAACCAAAATTGAGATCAAGGGTTTATTCTGTATATAAATGGCCGTGACAGGCTTATGGATGTTGACCAAAAATTATAAAATACATCTGCTTCATATCTATATAAAACTGTCTTATGTAATTCATAAGTGTTTCTTCTCAGGGGTTCGATCAGTTATTCTGTCTTTATAACTTATTGTAGTTGATCAAACTGGGACAAATATGAAAAACAAAAAAAGAAAATAACTTATTTCTCATGACTGTATGTAGGGTATTTTAATTAACAAATTCCACAATATTATTAGTTAAGAACTGTTTCATGATTTCATTGCTAAAATTAGCACCATTGTAAAAATTAAATATCTGCAATTTTTTTGCAAACAGGCACTTTATTTTCATAGAATATTTAGTGGTGTAACTGATACAAAAATAATGTTTGAGAATATCCCATATGTTCCTTTTCAAACTTTATGATGGGTACATAGTGTTCCAAGGATTAATTCTGTACACTTTTGACCAGGAAGCTCAAGTCATATGACTAGAGTAGCTCATTAGATTATGTAAATATGTAAAGTGTGTGAGTACATAATAGGGATGTGGCAAAAATTAACAAGAGAATATACAGTATGCAGACCAATGAGGTGTGTTTGAGGGCCTGTGAGCCACCCGCTTATGGCTTCTACTGAGCACAGTCTGAAAGCAAAGATGAGTCATTCAGTTATATCCACACACTTAGCTAGTTTATAAGGCCCTTTAGTGACAACAGGGACATAATCTTACCCTATCCTAGCAGGTTCTTTAAGCAGACACACAAGCACTCACACAACCTGTTAAAACTAAAAGTGGCTTGAACTGCATAAATTTTTTCTTTCAATTGATAAAAATTCAGAGAGCGGGAAATCTGGGGTTCATCACTCAGATGTTCACCAGCGTCAGGGAGCTAGAGCAGGCATTTTGTCCTACTCTTGGTTTCCGCATATGTTTGCAGGTGGATGCCACTGTTGAAAGTAGTAGCTTTTCCAAGGTAAGGAGGAACAGGACGGGAGGATTTCTTTAAATCTCTAATGAGTTCTTTAGCAGAATTCCCTAACTTCTCTGTGCTGAATCAGATCAGATTTCTAACTCTAAACTACTCTCTGGAAAAAGAGAAGGGGACTTCCATGGCTGATTTAAGGACAGAACAATCCTAGAGTTTTATGATGGGGCCCACCTTCCCTTAGTACATCCCTGTCAATTCTTTAACAAAACCAGGTTCTATTAGCAAGAAAATAGGAAATCTCTGTTACATACACAAACAAGAGAAATAATCAGTCTGTCCTTGAAGAGGCCCATTTTATTTATAAGCTTTTCCCTCCAAAATGTTTCAGTATTTTCCCCTATTTTTACGTAACCTCTGCATCTCCCAGTGAATAGTCCTTCTAAAAAACTCTCATTTGCCCCATTTCTATTGAGAAGAGTTATAGTTTTTATAAAATAATCTAATTTGGCTCACTCTCTGAAGCTGAAAGCACTGAGAAGTTCAGGAAAAAATTTACGAATTATGTCAAACACATGGTCCAGATAGGTCACAGCTAAACCAGGAGACAGTCTCCAAAGGGATAAAGAGATCTAGACATGGCCATACTCACAAGTAGAAGGGCACTGTGAAGCTCACTCTAGAATCTTATTATAAAAGTTCCTACTCATACCAGAACACCAGAAATCTGAATCAAACAAACAAACAGTTTCCAAGATAGTCTCCTACATGTCCAGAAGAAAGTAACTTAAAGTACCAATGGGATTCTAGGGTTGAGCAAATCCTTGAAGATAAATAGAATCAACTTCAGACAGAAAGATACTATACTGCTGCCATTTTTTCCCCAAATCACCAGAGCACCGGATATGCTGGTACTGTATCTATTCTACTCAAATGAAGAGTCAGGCTTCACTGAGAGAACAATTTTATTTCTACACTAAAGTTTTAAATGCATCACCAAACTTAACATGATTTTCTTAGTTTTGGAAAGGAAAAGGTGAGGCAAAAAAAGAGCCATAGGTTCTGCACAAAGTCACATAACTGGCTCAAGACTGGGGTCAGATCCCAAAACTCCTCATATCAGGTATAGCAGATTATATAGCATTTTACATGACAGTGAAATAAATGACATTATGATCCCTTCATATTTTTTCTCATTAGGTTAGTTGAAGGTTTTACATGTAGACCTTATGACTCACTTCAAAAAAAGGCCAACTACACAATTTTTCTTCATTAAACTTTGGAAATTACAACTGTGTAAAAATCATATTGTCCTTGCATTGGTAGGTCCAAGGTAAAAGATAATATTACAGTTTCCATCAGAGAATTTTACATTGGGAACTACTGATCATTACCTAGGTTTATGGTATATTTTGCTTTTCACCTCTATGGAAAATATGTTGTTTTAAAGTGTCAGTTTATAAGTGTGTTAAGAGTTTAACAAAAGCATTATTTGAATTAAAAGAAACAATTACCTGAACAATTATTTCAACGACACCAATTTTTAGTAAAATATGCTTTCCTACTTGCTATATTCTGTTTTTTTCCCTTCAACCTGAAATCATGCTTAAGGAATTTGCAGGTTGATGTACATTATAGATCAAATGACATGCACTGACAAAACTGCAAGGAGATACACATATTAGAGCCCAGAATTGTTGAGAGTTATAAAAATAATATTCATATTTAAGGTAAGGAGGAGCTAATTCATAGGGCTACATATCACTAAGAACAGTATTAACCATTGAGGGAAAAGAGAAAATAGGAAGGACACCAATTCAGGGAAAATTCAAAATACAGTCACTCGCTTTATAAGAATGTGCCCTTCAATGTAAAGAAAAATCTCGTACTGAATATCACTCTAACTTATGACATTTTCCAGGTGAGTTTAATGGAAGATTTCTTTTTTTCATTAGAAAAACACTCCCATTCTACAGAGGTATCTACAAATAAAAGAGAATTCACATGAGAGAATTCTGGTTCGGAGGCAACATCCTTAAGAAAGTAAGAATGCATGTATTTGATAAAAATGGAGATAGAGAATTTTTTGGAAAATTGTGATTCTTCCTCCTTTAAAAAAAAACTATCATTTGCTAGAATGTTACATGACATTTTTACATGTCTGTACATTAACATAGGTGGCATAAGATATATATGGTCCACTGTAAAAACAGACTCTGGTATACAGAAATACAGCTGTTGACAGTAGGGTAAACGTGTGGACAAGATAGCAGGGAGACTCTCTGTATTGAAAACACCCAAAGGTTAATTTTTTTAAAAAGTATTTAGCATTACTCAGTGCCACCATTAGGCACCATGGCTATCACAGAAGACAGTACATATACCAAAGTTTTACCTCATGTGCCTTGACCTCAAGAAAAGATATACACATATGGAAAGTTGAACAATAAAAGATAACATACAATTAAATAAGGAATAAATGGCTCCGATAATAATTGCCAGAGAATGAGAGTGTTTCTCAAGTGATCCACAGAATACTTACTAGGTCTGCATCACACTGAAAAATCGTTTTGGTATTAAACACAACTGTGAAATTCACCATCTTATACTTCACCCTTAAAGCTCATAATTCGCATTAACACACCACGTTTCTCAATTTCAAAACTCATGCGTTAGCCAAGCCTGTTGATTTGATGATAGAACACCTGACACCTGTAAACCTTTTGTGTAAATGCTTTTTATTCCCAACACGTTTTAGGAGATGCCCCTAGAGGAGATGAGAAGAAAGAGAGAACTCTTTTAGATTAGCCTTAGTCAGGCATCACTGTGGAGATGAAACTTCAGGATTCTTTTGTTTGCCTAAAGCAGAGGCAAATCAGGAGAACATTACAGGCAGATAGAAAAGAAACCTAACATTTCAATCCACAGTTTCAAAGGAACCTCAGAGCTCATCCCAATAACGAATCACTCCTTAGATTACAATGTTCTCCTTGGACACGGCTAATACCTGGGGAATCACTACCGTATTCTGGAAGGAACATTGAGCTCGTTGTCATGTATCTGCAATTAAGAACTAAAAAGATCTATGCCATAATTTTCCGCTTTGACAGAGCTTCCCTTGTGCTCCTCGGCTATAATACTCTCACAAGTCTTCAGTTTTAGAAACTAAACCCGCTCAGAATTTTTTAATAGCTTTCCACATCACACATTTTCCTGCACGTTCACCTGTCTTCCTTGTTGCCATGTCCCTCAGCATTTTGACCACCTGGTGAGTACAATGGGGTGAACTTCTCTGGAGGAATCCAAAATCTCATCTTCAAAAATGTTACTCTACTGGGTGAGAGAAACCCATATCTTAATTCTCTCTGGCTTTCATCCACTGATAGCATGAAATATTGGGCAATGCTTGTCAAAATGGAGAAAGTAACTGAGGATGTCAGAATGGTCCCTAATGTGGGACAGAAAGGAAGAAACAGGAACAGATATGATCCAGAATTACCACCCTTAAAAAGAGAACCACGAAAGAGTTATCCAATATCACAGACTGTCAGCCAGACAAAAGATAATTGATATAGAGACATATCTACTCCTATTCTATTTCTTAATGTAATTTAAAGATCATCTCACTAGGCAACCACCATAGGCATAGTAATATGAGAGTTATGGATTTTGATAACCCTATGGCTACGATTATCATGAAACATCATATTCTAATTTATTTTGGTCCAAGAATGAATATTCAATTATCTATGAGGTAAATCATATGCCAGAAACTTTGCCTCCCATGATTTTATGTAGTCATCAATCAACAGATCAATTTAGAGATGATTAATTTATCAAACTGAAGTGCATGAAAGAAATGTTTCTGAGTCATCATGTGAACTAAGGGTCTTGATACAAAATGATCCAGTTAGTGTGACAAAAATATATTTATGAATATCTTGAGAGACTGTACCATGAGAGGATTATATTGTTACTGACAAAGGGAGACTTTAATTTTCATATTGACTATTTCTAGGACATTACTTTCCTGTTCAGATGCTGACATAAATGATGACAAAGCCATGACTGCTGGTATGTGGGTGACTGCTAAGATAGGAGATAACTTTATAAGGTCTAAATCAAGTCCTAATCCAAGATATATTTCAAATTTCTTCTTCATATTATGTGTCTTTATTGATTGGAAGTTACTCAAAGGCTCAAATCATAATGGGGTTATTTTTTAAACCTACAGTCAAATTATCTAGAGTACAGCATATTGAAGATGAATTAGAGAAATTGGGCATAGACATCCTTAATCAAGACATATGCACTAAATCTAAACTAAAATGAGAATATAATTTAGCTAAGAGTCAGGAGGTTTGTTTTATTTGATTTCTGGTTTGGACTAGGGTTTCCAGATGCCAGAGGCTCCCCCTGGGATGTTACCTGTAAAATTTGGGGATAGATGTCTTGACCCTCCAACTCAGCAGCCTTTCCTGCCTACCAAGGTCCAACTCAGGTACCTCTTTCTGCCCTGAAATACCAAATGACACCCCAATAACGTGACATTGTGAGGTGGGCTTTGTGGCCTCAGTAGATATTTTGTGCTCCTGCCACTCTGACACTCTGTCAAAGGCAGTGTCTATTCTCCCAGCTCCGCAGCCAAAATGACTTCCTTCAGAATGCAAACCTGCTCCTCAGGAATAGGAAAAGTCTGCTTAAAGTTGTAATATAACTCTTGCCTTTACACAGGCTCTTAGAATTTATTTCCAAGGGGTCATGTTTACCCAATATCAGAACTGCTCCTGTAGCTTCAAAGTCGGAGTATCTGAATGTCTAGGATGGAAGTCAAAAACTGTAGTTGCTTTAACATTAAAATTAAATTAAAGCAGCTAAAAGATGCAACATGGCCTCTCAAGATTCCATCAAACAGTCCATTTTCCCTAAAATGCTGCAAGAAAAAATTGGTGGGTCAGAGTGCCATTACCAGAGGGACTAGCTGACCTGTTATCACCTCCTGTGTGACGAAAAACAGCTTTGGCTGCATCTTGTACCTGATCTGGTCTAAAATTTCTGCTTACTCATTATGTTTCATAGTTCAGCTTCCAGAAGCAACTGAAACAATCTGTATCTGGGTTTTCTCAAAGATGGAAATGTAGGGAAATTTTTTCTTTCTTCTAAAAATAATACAATCTTTTATTTTTCATTATTTTTTAATATTTTGTAAGGTTAAAAAAATATACACTTAACCTGTGAACCTGATTTTTCTTGAATAATCTGTCCTACCTAGGAATACCTCAAGTCCTTTCACATTTTGGTTTTGTGGTGGTGAGGGGAGTGTGGATCATCTTATATTTATAGACTACATACTTGATGAAAACCTCAGGCAAAAGATAAACCCAACCTGTCCACTGTTGCTCATAAAAACAGTTCTCTGGTGTCTGTACTTCTACATTATCAAGGCAAACTATAGACATTTATGACTAAGTTTATAAATAACTGTAAGTAACTACTTCTTTGCTCTTTGCAAAGACCTGCTTTGAAACTTACTGACATCCATGTGATGTGTTGCTAACGTGTGATACATGGCATTTCCTGAAGCTGTAATTTCTAACAGCTATCAAGGTTTCATCTCATTCTCCTCCATCAAACATTGTAATGCATGTATAAACATAAATAAATTCTCACATTTCTGGCTGGAATATTCAAAAATGGTTCACTCGTCTCTCCCCACCTCATTTACTACCCCTGCTCATGGGAGGCATCTAAATTTTAATTAATTTCAACTCATTTTCAGAACCCGGTGAATGCCCCAGTACCTTCTGGGCCCTTTGGAGAAATTTTTGATAAGATTAGCCAGGAGACTGATAGAATCCCCATACAGGCTGTGCAATTCATGAGAAGAATACCACATGCCATTAACAACACATTCATTGCATTCCCTGGCATACTAGAGTGTGAAGTTTCTTGGTTTCAAGACTACAGCACCTTAGGTTTGTTTCAGATACCAGCTACATCAATTCAATATTAGGTTGACTGCATTTTAAGCTAACTGCTAGCAGTTCTAGTCTAACTCCTAGACTAGGGAGTGGCTCACGCTGCTTCTTTCTTTTCTCCTGAATCTATTCTTATCATCTTTTCCGATATTATATTTCCTCAACTTTTTATATTTGACTGCTTCTACCAACAAATGATCCCTGGCATGTGGTACATTGAACAAAGAGAGTTTTTGCAATGAGACATACATTTTATTACTAATGATAGCACATATATAAATATTTGTTGATAGTGAATCTGGGGCTTCTATCTGGAAGGTTCTATGGGATAATATACACTTAGAGATTCAATATTGAGGCAGAGTAAGCAGAATATATTTCTTTTCCTTAAACATTCTTAATCTTCCTTATATTTTTTTAATGATGGATGTCTTCAGAAAATAAAAGAGCAGGTGAAGTTTGGGGCAAGAGAAACTATAAAACTAGAAATGATATTCATACAGACTGCCATTCCAAACTACAGATAATTTTGAGACAAACCCCTTTCTACATCTTTTACATACCTTAAAGGGCATTTGTGTGTGTACCCTTTAAGCCTCACCAAAGTTTCACTTTGGTTTAAGAATGACCTTCAGAGAAAAGAGACTGATAAAATGTTCTCTCTTATGTTTTATATTCACACCAGTAAATATGTTATCTACAGAATTGTCTAACATCAATCATAAGTAAATTGTTTATATGCTTTTATTTTCTAAATAAATAAATTTGCATTTCATGTTTATTTCATCTAATTTATTATATCTACCACAAAATATACTATGACACCAATTTCAGGAATAATCATATATAACATTAAGCTGCTTATCCTAACCAACTTTTCTTAGTGTTTATTTTTCTATTAAGTTTGGAAAATTCTAACAACTAAAGAAATAATATTACTTTGTAATAACTTTGAGCTATTTCCAAACAGTATGCACTATTCAGCTGCATTGTCCTCATGATGGACAAATAGATAATTAGAAAAACTGAGAAGGCTGCCACAAATGTCATAGAGAATATGTCCAACACTGGCATCGTCAGACGTAAATATTTGTTAACTGACTTGCTTGTGAGATAGTAGCTGTAGGACTTTAGGTAATTTATTATTTTAACCCTCCATTTCCTTATCTGTAAAGTTGATGTATTGCTATTTATCTCTATTAACAATGGGTAAGTTTTAGGAATCTGTATTTTTAATGAGTTTTGAGAATTTCCTATGCAGCTATCCTGAATTTTGTCCATAAAGAGGTGCTGGAAACTACTGCCCCAAACTGACTGTTTCATCAGATTTTTATATAAAGTTAATCAATTGATTATGAAATTAAGTATTAATAAGTAAATGAAAATATGTGCATGGAGAAAAACTCTATATAAAAACAAGCAGCTAAGAAGAGTAAATTGTTTTAATCTGCTTTGGGGGCACAGTTTAACTATTTCAAATTACTCTCCTGGGATTTTCTATTTTTTTGTCTTCACACTTGCCTCTTCCTTTCCTTGTGACTTTTGATAATGCCTACTTTTTTTGGCTTGAGGATAAATATCTAGCGTACAAAATATGTGTATAAAATTTTCCCTCATACATCCTCATATAAGGGAAATGCAGAGTAAGATTAGAGGAATGCCTCAGAGTTTTTAGGCAGATGTATCAATGTTATCAAACAATGTCTTCTATAGTATTGAAAAGCAACGTCTAATCCTTCTGTTTTCTGTAATATGGCATTATGGCAAACTTGGTATACTAAAATACCAACAAAAATAAAACATTTAAAACAAGCTGATAAAGTACTAAAATACATCTGTTTGAAATTATGGATGAAAATGTTAAGAAATTTAGAGAAATCCCTCAAAGGAGAGAGAGACAGAGAAAGAGGAGAAGAGGGGAAAAGAAGAGGAGGAGGAGGAGGAAGAGGAAGAGGAGGGGGGGGGAGGACAGAGAGGAGGGGAAAGAGGAGGAGGAGGAGGGGAAAGAAACAAAGTATTAAAACAAAGAGGTAATTAACTTTGGGAGAAATTGACAATCCAGAAATCTGTGTGTTAGGGAGTTTCAGTAATCTGTGTGGTGGGGGATTGATTCCAAGACTAGCACACAAAGCTGTGGCCTCTGAAAGATGACCCAGACTAAAAGAGAGAGAGCCAGGACTATTTCCATTTCTACAATGGAGACAGTAAGGTTGCTTGTCTGTCTCTTCCTTGGTGGGATGGGGGTAGAAGCATTCTCCTTTGAGAGTTTCACCACTAAGCAAGACTGGATATTAACTGTGATTCAAAAATACATTTGTAATAAAACAATAAATTACATACTTCTGAAAAGTACTTGGAAGATGTCATATGGAAATATCAAAAGATGAATGATAAAATAGGAAAAATATTTTAAACTAATATTAAAGATGGAGGGCAAGTTTCCATAAGTGATGAATTTTTTTAAAAAAAGACTAAAAATTATGAAATAAAAATGGGCAAAAATATTAACATATAATCTCAAAATTATGGTATAAAATGGTTCTTAAATATATGAAAACATGTTTAATCTCTCTCAAAATAAAATATATGCAAATGAACATTACACAAATATTAAAAGATTATATGTCACCTACCAAATTGGCAAAAATTCAAAAGTTGTCAAAACACTTCTGTTGATAAAGTGTGGAAAAAATATACGCTTCATTATATGAGCAGGAACTCATATAATGAGGATGGAAATACACAACAGTGTAGACTTGTGGAGGAGAACTTGTTAATAGATTACAAAAGTGCATCTTCATTTAATACTTTGACACAGCAATCCCACTTTTATGAAATTTACCCTTATGTTACACCTCAAATAATTAAAACTACATATGCAAAAGTTTATTAGTTGGAATACTGGCATTAGGTGCAATAACAAAACATTAGAAATAATCTGGATATACGTTCACAGGAGACTGGCTGAATAAACTATGGTATTTAACACAATGGAGTACTATAAAACTGTTAAAAAGGGTATTTTAAACAGATATGAAGTGACTTCTAGATATATTGTTAGTCAAACAAAGGACAAAAAACCCACTTATGTATAAAGAAAGAAAGGGAAATTACATATGTGAGTGGGTACACCTATTTACATACACAGGTGTTTATCATAAAACAAATTAAATCAACAAAGATGGGGAAAAACTTTAAATGTAAATACAAATAGACACAAATGAACCTAACTTTATTTCAAATACATTACAAAAACACATAGAAAGTAAAAATACATTTTCACTATGTTCTATGCCTTAACAGTTAAATATGCGTTTCATTATTATTGTTCCATGTATCTGTCATTGATGTTACACATATTAATTTGGATATGCAAAATGTTTCATGATCTAAAAAAAGAGATTCTTTTGAGTGCCACAGAGACCCTAGGAAGTATTCAGGGAATGTTTTAAGAATGTGGGCTCTGTAACCACATAGCATCATTCAAAGCCTTTTGTGCAAATTCCTTAACACCCTATGCTTCAGTTCCTTATCTATGAAACGAGTTCATAAAAGTATCTATCCAGTAATGCCACTGGGAGGATTAAATGGCTAGGAGACATAACCGAGACATAAACCATTTAGAATAATATCAAGTTCATGACAAAAGATCAATAGATATTATTCGGTAATAATAGCATAGAAGCCATTTCTCTAGTACCCAGAGTTGAGGACCATCAATCTGTATCTAAACATTAGTGATAGCTGAAAGCAGCATTTTAGTAACTATATTCTACAATGGGGATAAGTGATTCTCAACTGGGGGTGCAAATCAGCATCACTGTAGATCTCTTTAAAATTATAAATAAACAAAAGACAGAGACTTCACATCATGAAAACCCAACCAAACAGAACTTCTAGACATCAGGCCAAAGTCTATATAAGTTCAAAAATATTTTAGGTGATACTGATAAGAACTCCTTGCTAAGAAACCCTGTGATAGGAATACTGAGGGAGTATTATAGCTGAAAGGAAATAATTCTATCATCTTAGATAGAGAATTGAGCCTCAATTCTTCTACAAAATTATTATTAAAATTAAAATAATGATTCCTCACAAGCAGGATTGATGTGACGATTAATAGAGATAATGGAGAATACCTAGTTCATTGTTAGTACTCAATGAATGATGGCTATTATCATTTTCCATTCTTGTAGAAGGTTGAAAAATACATAAAAAGAAGAAATGGTGTATTTATAAGAGATCATAGTAATGTAATTTAGCATCATATTTTAATAAGATCTGTAATTTTGGTAGAATTTTAAACTCTACTTTTAAGACCATTAGACCTAATCCTATAACATACAAAAACACCACCTGTTTTCACAAAGGTAATTGAAGGTCTTAGTACAATTTCCAATAATGGATTTATGCTGCTGACTTGCACACATAAATGAGTGCCCTTGTGAGCTGAAAGATATTCAAGCATGTTTATCATAGAGTCTGCAACTGCATACTGATCAACACCCCTCACTCATTAACATACACAACTCCTTGCTTGAGCTTTCATTTGCATGCTCTTCTAAGAGTTCCTTTTTTCCTCACTATTCAAACAGCCAATGACCTTTGTAATCAACAAGAAAATTAGAAGCAGGTGGGAGCTTATTTTTAATGATGTTGAGACCAAACTGTTTAACTTAAATCTGAACTTTTTCTCTTCCAATCCTTTTTAATGCCTGACAGATATTAATTATGTGAAGTTAGATGGAGACTCTGACTTTCTCATTGTCTATGATCAAGCTCTGTAACTAACCCTTTGCTTTTATAGTTAAATAATATGATGAAAACATCTCTCCCCTATTGTCCTGGAGCCTCCAGTACAAACATGGTAATGTTAGGATTTAGCTAATGTTCTGACAATCTTTACAAATTTACCTAAGTTATAATAAATGAAACTGATTGAGGACATTTCCTATAAGACTGTAATTATTTATTTCAATGGGTGCATATTAGTAGGTTGGAAATAAAGTGTCAACATCATAAATGGCAAATGCTGACCCTGTTTTCTGTCTCCTTTGCTTTAGGATATTCTTAATGATATTTACTTGAAGTAATCTCATTTCCCTAAGGTTTCTCAGAAGAAGCACCAAACAATTTTTGTCTCAACTTGATATTTCAAGTGTATAATGAATTAAAAATAGAGACTGCCAATTGATTATCTACAAACAAATTATCTACAAATTACTGAACCTACAGTAAATTTAGTCACAGGCCACTTTCTTTACACTATTTAATATAGGTCTACTGTGTGATCTTCTACTACCCGAGAAAAATATCCTCAAAGAAACCAAAATCATCTCAAAATGCAGAAATAAATCTTCTGAAATAAACAGAAACTGACTTTAAGGGAGTCCAGAGCTTTGGATTTGCCACAACTCTGTCTTGTTACTTTTAAGCAATTTAATATTCATTATACTTCATACCTCAGTTTATCTAGCTATCTCTCCATTAAGATTACCATTTGAATGAAAATATATATAAATATTATCATTTATTGTTACCCCATAGCAAATAAACAATTTATTTTACCTAAACTGTAAAACAGAATGTACCTTTGGAAAAAAAATTCCTGTCAAATATTTCACCCTTCATTTAAAACAGTCTACAACGACCACTGTTTTCTATGACCATCTTAACTATTAATATTTTGTCAAAAGGACTGATTCATTTCAGCTATTCACACATTATTCAGTATCGTTTTGAATATTTATATCCACATATATATTTAAAACACATACACAAACTCAAAGGCTTTTATTGAGGACTATGTCTTAAAAACTTCTAGTAAAGTAGAAGCCTGTTTAACGATAAGCTGGCTTTTAAAAACAAAAATCAAATCCGTAAGTCTTGTTTATTTTTTATGTTATATTTATATATTGGATAATTACCAAATAATGTGAGGTAGCTTAAAGTGGAAGACATTAAAATATAGTTTTTAATTGCAATAGGAAATCAAGATTATAGGAAAAACTTAAGAAAATTTGATTACCGAAAAGGCTAGCCTATGTTTTTCACAGAGTTCCAAATATAACTATGAGCCTGATATCCAGAGGAAAAATGAAAAGAGTATAAGAAATGGCATAATTCTTATACTGAAAAAACTAAAGGGATGAGAAAACAGAAATTAAAATCTATATTTAGGACAATCAACATCTATCCACCAAAACATTAAACTCAAGATTCAGCTTAAGGTTTGAATGCATGTTTTAAGTTCAAAGTTCTCTGTTAGTAAAGCTTGTATGAATGTCATACATTGCTAATGTCATATAGTATCATATACTGCTACTTTGGAAATGTCAGGGGAAATAGAATATAAACCAAACAGCAATAAACCTAAATAACGTGGAAGGAAAGCCCTATATGTTTTAGGGCTTCAAGGATGCTTGAAGATTTGATATGTAATTAATTTTTTTGCAATATTGACTCAAATAATGCATAGGTGGACACAATATCAAATCCAAGGTAACTGAGAATTCAACCAAAGACTATATATAAGAATAACTACTTGTGATTTATTGTTGAGAATGTCTTTGTGAAATGAGTTGCCAGTACTATTGAGATACTGCCTCAGTGGAGAATGGGAATTAGTCACCTACCCCTGAGGGCATATTCCACTAGCCAGATATAAAAGGATTCACAAGCTAATGGCTTCCCTGACCCATGCCCACTCAGCCCCTTCTCCTGTGACCATATGTGCTCTGAAAGTGGATATGGAAAGCTGTGCCTGAGAAGCATGAGAAATTCACTAGGCTGTTGTTGTGCATGCTGTATTGTTCGCTGTCCTTGATCCTTTCTTAAAGCTAAATAATCATGGTGCTGGAGAAACCTACTGTGTTATGGGTTTGACTATCCATCCAAAGCCAAAGACCACTGATCCTAGTAGAGCCTAGTGAGTATTATAGTAACTAAACAGCAGTTTAGATGGCATATGTGATCCAGAGAAAAATAAAGCAAGAAAGAATTCTTGCTTTAAATTGGCAGAGTAGTGAGTGGGAACTGACTTTAAATATGAGTGATCACAGAAGACCTAACCTAGGAGATATTTCCACAAAGATCTGAAGCACAAGGGGTAGCAAGCCATTTAGATTTTTGGAGGAAGCACATTCCAGAAAGAGGAGGAGGAAGCATAAAGTCCTTGAGGGAGGAATATGCTTGGTGTGCTTCATGTTTACACAGCAAGACAACTTCCAGTTCTGCATGTGAGGAGATGTGAAGTAGCCATTCCATCCTAACAACAAATAAAAAGCTAAAAAGGCTGAAAAGTCAGTAACTCTTTTGGATCCAAAAGAGAAGGGAAGACACAGAGCAAACTGATGCCCCCAAGATGGGAAAGAAAGACAGGCAGAATACAGGAAGCCTTGATTTACTGGAACAGAGACCCACTAGAAATCAGAAACCACCTCGGGAACCAGTGGCAGGGTAGGAAAGCCTGAACTGTAATTGAGGAACTGCTGCAGTCTCAGTGTGGACAAATCTGGGAGTTCAAAACTCCAAAGTGACCTGATCATAGGGGGACCCCCACAATACTGTGAGATTTACCTCTAGAAGCAAAACCAGGTTCACATAGTAAATACTGGAGAAAAAGCTCCTTATGCTTCTTCAGGAGGAGGGAAAAAGAAACCATTTTGCAATATATCAGGACATTCTGTTCTTCTTAAAAAGACCTCCAGTCAGGGGAAACCAGTTAACCAGAGTCTAAACTGCTCGGGTATATCAGAGTCTAACTGACCTGGGAGAAGTGAAATGTCCAACTTCAACCCACTCTAGCCATCCTGTCCCAACGAAGAGAGGAGAAAAATAAACCTGAGAAGCACTTGTGAGGTTTACAGTCCAGAGACATATAATCACAAAATGGCTGAGACCCACTCATAAGACTACAGAACACTTCACCTCTCCCACACCTTAACACCACATTATTAAAGGTCTATTTACAGCAGTTCTTTTTACACAGTACATCATATCCAACTATCAAGAAAAATAATAAAAGTATAGAAAAAGGGAAACCCACAATATGAAGAGACAGAGCAAGCATCAGAAACGGACGTGGCAGGGATTTTGGAATTATCAGATTGGGAATTTAAAACAACTATGAGGAATACACTAAGAGCTCTAATGGATAAAGTAGATAGCATGTGAGAATAGAGAGGCAGTGGAATCAAAGAGATTGAAATTCTAAGAAAGAATCAAAAAGATTTTCTACAGAAAACAACAATCAGAGAAATGAAAAATGCTTTTGATGGTATTATTAGTAGACTGGACATAGCTAAAGAAAGAATTTCTGAGCTAGAGGATATATCAAGAGAAACCTCAAAAGCTGAAAAGCAAAGGGAAAAAAGATAAGAAAAACAGAAGAGAATATCCAAGGAATGTGGGACAACTACAAAAGGTGTAACATGTGCATAATGGGAATAAAAGAAGAAGAACAATGAGAGAAAGGAACAGGTGAAATATTTGAAACAACGACTGACAATTTTCCCAGATTAATGTCAGACACCAAATGGCAGTTCCACCAAAGCTCAGTGAACACCACGCAGAATAAATGGCACAAAAAACTATACCTAGCCACACTACCTCTAAACTGCAGAAAATCAAAGGTCAAAAGAAATTTCTGAAAGAAGCCAGAGGAAAAAAACACCTTACCTTATAGAGGAATAAGGATAAGAATTATATCCAAATACTCAGAAACCATACAAACAAGAAAAAAGTGAAGTGAACTATTTAAAGTGAAGAGAGAAAAAACCACCAACCTAGAACTCTGTAACCTGTGAAATTATCATTTAAAAAAGAAGGAGAAATAAAGACTTCTTCAAACAAATAAAAATTGCGAGAATTTGTTGGCAGAAAACCTGCCTTACAAGGAATGTTAAATGATGTCCTTAGAGAAAACAAAATAACGAAGTTTGGACTTGGATCATCATAACATAAGAGAGGGCATTAAAGAAGGAATAAGTGACAGTAAAATAAACACTTTTTTTCCTTATTATTAATTGCTCTAACAGACAACAGTTTGTTCAAAATAATAATTCCAAAAATATTTTGGATTATGTACATGCACACACACACACTTACGTATGCTTATGTATAAGTGAAATGAATGACAACAATGATACCCAGACAAAAGGGAGGAATTAGGATTATTATGTTATTAAAAAGCACTCACGGGCTTCCCTGGTGGCGCAGTGGTTGAGAGTCCACCTGCCAATACAGGGGACACGGGTTGGTGCCCCGGTCCGGGGTGATCCCACATGCCGCGGAGCGGCTGGGCCCGTGAGCCATGGCCGCTGAGCCTGCGCGTCCGGAGCCTGTGCTCCGCAACGGGAGAGGCCACAACAGTGAGAGGCCCGCGTACCACCAAAAAAATAAATAAATAAAAGCACTCACACAAACCATGAAATGGCAGTGTTTTTGAAATGGCCTTGGAATGGCTGTAAATGTATTTTGCAAAATCCAAGGCAACCACTAATTCAATCAATCAATCAATTAGTCAATCAAGCAATCTGATTTACTATGAAAGGAGATAAAATGAAGTCATATAAAATGATCAATTAAGAGAAGACTCAAAATCAGAAGGGAAAGATGAGATGTTGCAACTGATAACACAGAAATACAAAGTCATAAGAGACTACTAAGAATAATTATATGCAAAAAAATGTGGACAACTTAGAAGAAATGGGAAAAAAAATCCTAAAAATATACAACCTCCCAAGACTGAATCATGAAGAAACAGAAAATCTGAGCAGACCAATTTTGGAAAGTAGATTGAATCAGTAATCAAAAAGGTCACAACAAGCTGAAGTCCAGGACCAGACAGCTTCACTGATGAATTCTACCAAACATTTGAAGAAGAATTAATACAAATCCTTCTCAAACTCTTCCAAAAACAGAAGGGGAGGAAACACTTCCAGACTCATTTTTCAGGGCCACCATTACCCTGATATTAACACCAGACAAAGATGCCAAAAGAAAAAAAAAATTATAGGCTAATATCCCTGATGAACATAGATGCAAAATTCCTAACAAAATATTAGCAAACCGAATTGAACAATACATTAAAAGAATCATACACTATGATCAAGTGGGATTTATCCCAACGGTGAGAGATGGTTCAACATTTGCAAATAAATCCATGTGACGAAACACATTAACAAAAGTAAGGATAAAAATCATATATATCATCATCTCACTAGATGCAAAGAAAGTATTTGACAAAATTCAACATTCATTTATGATAAAAACTCTCAACAAAGTGGATATAGCATGATGGTACCTCAACATGACAAACCCACAGCTAAAATCATACTCAATGGTGAAAATCTGAAAGTTTTTCCTCTAAGGCCAGTATTAAGACAAGATACCTGTATTAAGACAAGAATGCTCACTCTCATTACTTTTATTTAACATAGTATTGAAAGTCCTAGTAATCAAAACAGTATGATATGGCATGAAAACAGACACACAGATCAGTGGAACAAAACAGAAAGCCCAGAAATAAACACAAACATATATGGCTCATTAATTTATGACAAAGGAGCCAAGTATATAAAATGGGGAAAGACAATCTTTTCAATAAATAATGATGGGAAATATGAACCTCCACATGCAAAATATGAAACTAGACCCCTAACTTGCACCATACACAAAAACTAACTCAAAATGGATTAAAGACTTGAATATAAAATCTGAAACCATAAAACTTCTAGAAGAAAACATAGGCAGTAACCTCCTTGACATGGGTCTCAGTAATGCATTTTTGGATTTGACACCAAAAGCAAAGGCAGAGAAAGAAAAAGTAAACAAGTGGGACTGCATCAAACGAAAAAGCTTCTGCACAACAAAGGAAACCATCAACAAAATTAAAAAGCAATCTACTGAATGGGAGGAATATCTGTAAATCATATATCTGATAAATGTCAATATCCAAAATATATAAAGAAATTATACAACCCAATATCAATTAAACAGTCTGATTTTAAAATGCACAGAGGATCTGAACAGACATTTTTCAAAAGAAGACATACAGATGGCCAATGGATACATGAAAAGGTACATAACATCACAAATCATCAGGGGAATGCATATCAAAACCACAGTGAGGTATCACCTCACATGTGTTAGAATGCCTATTATCAAAAGGACAAGAAATAACAAGTATTGGTGAGGATGTGGGAAAAAAGGAACCCTTGTGAACCTTTGTTGGGGATGTACATCAGTGCAGCCACTATAGAAAACAGTGTGCAAGTACCTCAAAAAATTAATAACAGAACTATCATGTGATCTAGCAATTCCACTTCTGGTTACTTATCTTCATATAAGTACGCACAAAAATACTAACTTGAAAAAGATATATATACCCCATGTTTATGGCAGCATTATTTACAATAGCCAAGATATGGAAAAAGATAAGTGTCCAATTGATGGATGAATGGATAAAGAAAATGTGGTGTATATATACAATGGAATATTATTCAGCCACATAAAGGAAGAAATCTTGCCATTTGAGACAACATAGATGGATCTTGAGGGCATTGGGCTAAGTGAAATAAGTCAGAAAAAGACAAAAACATATCTCACTTATATGTAAAATCTTAAAATAAAAACATAACCCAAGCTCACAGACAAGAACAGGTTGGGGTTGCTAGAGGTAGGGGGAGGAGGTGAGCAAAATGGGTGAAAGGGGTCAAAAGGTACAAACTTCCAGTTGTAAAATAAATAAATCATTTGGATATAATGTAGAACACAATGACTACAGTTTAAAACACTGCATTGTATATTTGAAAGTTGCTAAGAGAGTAAACCTTAAAAGTTCTCAATACAAGAAAAAGATTCGTCTAACTCTGGTGATGGATGTTAATTAATGTTAACTCTGGTGTGGTGATCATTTTGCAATATTACAAATATCAAAACATTATTTGTACACCTGAAACAAATACAATGTTATACATCAACTATAATTTAATAAAAATTGCTCAATTCAAACCACGAAAGGCAGAAAAAGAATGGAAGACTAAAATAGGAACAATAAACCAGGGCACTAAATAGAAAACAGTAACAATATGGTATATATTAATCCAATTATACCAATAAGCACTATGAGTATCAATGGTCTAAATACATCAGTTAAAAGACAGAGATTGTCCAAATGGGTCAAAAAACACAAGCCAACTATATATCTACAAGAAACCTACTATAAACACATAGATACGTATAAATTAAAGTAAATGTATGGAGAAAAATATACCATTCTAACACTAATTCAAAGAAAGCTGGAATAGCTATGTTAATATGAGAGAGAGCAGATGGCAAAGCAAGTCACCAGGGATAAAGCAAAATTATCAAGGATGCAGAAGAACATAGTGATAAAGGCGAAAATTCTCTAAGAACATATAACAATTCTTATGTGTATGTACCTAAACAGTAGAGCTCTCTGAGGCAAATAGAGTATCGCAAAAACTATTAAAAGTAAAAAGAGAAACAGATGAATCCACTATCATAGTTAGAGACTTTAACACCTCTCTATCAGAACTGGACAAATTCACCAGGCAAAAAATCCATAAGGATATAAATGAACTCAACAACACCATCAAGCAACTGGATATTACTGACATCTATGGACAACCTCCTTGACAATAGCAAAATATATATTTTTCTCAAGTTCACATGAAACATTCACCAAGATAAACTACATGCTGTGCTGTAAAACAATTTTAAAAGAATAGAAATCATATAATGCCTGTTCTCAGATGAAAATGGAATTAAACTACATTTGAGTTACAGAAAGGAAACTGGAAAAAAACCAAAACTATGGAGAAGAATCAACACACTTCTAAATAACATATAGGTCAAAGAAGAAATCTCAAGAAAAATTTTAAAGTCTTCTGAACTAAATGAAAATGAAAACACACATTCTCAAAATTTCTGGGATGCTGCAAAAGCAGTGCTTTAAGGAAAATTTACATCACTGAATGCAGATATTAGAAAAGTAGAAAGAACTAAAATAAACAGTCTTAGCTTCCACCTTAGGAAACTAGAAAAGAAATGCAAATTAAATCCCAAATACCTGAAGAAAAGAGGAGAAATAATTCAGGAGAGTAGAAATCATTGATATTGAAAGAGGAAATCAATAGAGAAATTCAATGAAATAAAAAGCTGTCTCTTAAAAATGATCAATAAAATTGAAAAGTATCAAGTCTAACTAAGAAAAAAGATGACACAAATTATGATATCAAAAATGAAAGAGTGTACAACACTACAGATTCTACTGACATTTAAGTGATAATAAAGGAATACATTTAAATGTTAATAAAGGAATATCATGAACAGCTCTATGTCCACAATTTTTTAAAAAAATATATGAAGTGGACCAATTCCTTGAAAGGCACAACCTATTAAAACTTACACATAAAAATAGATAATATGGGGCTTCCCTGGTGGTGCAGTGGTTGAGAGTCCGCCTGCCAATGCAGGGGATGCGGGTTCGTGCCCCGGTCCGGGAGGATCCCACGTGCCGCGGAGCGGCTGGGCCCGTGGGCCATGGCTGCTGGGCCTGTGCGTCTGGAGCCTGTGCTCTGCAACAGGAGAGGCACAACAGTGAGAGGCCCGCGTACCACAAAAAAAAAAAAAAAAAGATAATATGAGTACGTTTATATCTATTAAAGATATTAAGTCAATAATTAATAACCTTCCAAAACAAAACGCACCATGCCCAAGTGGTAAATTTACTGGTGAATTCTACCATACATTTAGGAAGAAATTATAGCAATTCTCTACAATCTCTTCCAGAGGATAGAAGCAGAGGGAATACTTCTTAACTCATTTTATGAGACCAGCACTGCCCTAAACCAAAGATAAAGACATGACAAGGAAAGAAAACTACAGACAAATATACCTCATGAACACAGATCCAAAAGTCCTCAACAAAACATCAGCAAATCAAATTCAATGTATAAAAAGCATTATACACCATGACCAAGTGGAATTTACCCTAGATATGCAAGGCTGGTTCAATATTTGAAACAAGTTAAGGTAATCCATCACATCAAAAACCTAGAAAAGAAAAATCACTTAATTATATCAATAAATGTAGAAAAAGTATTTGACAAAATCCAACACCCATGTATGGTAAAAACTCTCAGTGGACTAGGAATAGAGGTGAATTTTTGCAAATTAATGAAGAACATCTCTAAAATACCTCCTACTAACATTGTACTTAATGGTAATAAACTTGACGCTTTCTCACTAAGATCAGGTACAAGGCGAGGATGCTCCTCTCACCACTCCTTTTCAAAATCATACTGGAGATTCAAGCCAATGCAATAAGACAAGAAAATAAAAGAAAATGTATATAAGTTAAGAATGAAAAAATAAAACGGTCTTGTTTTCACAGATGACATGATGATCTATGTAGAAAATCTGAAAAATCAATAAAAGCACTCCTGGAACTAGTAAGTAATTACAGCAAGTTTCCAGGATACAAGGTTAATATACAAAAGTCAATCACTTTCCTATATGTCAGCAATGAGCAAGTGAAATTTGAAATTAAAAGCATAATACCATTTACATTAGAATCTACAAAAAGAAATACTTAGGTATAGATCTAACAAAATACACACAAGATCTATATGAGGAAAGCTACAAAACTCTGATGAAAGAAATTTTGAAAAGAATTAAATAAGTGGGGAGATATTCCAGTTAATGGAAGACTCAATACTGTCAAAATGTAAGTTCTTCCCAAAATGATCTTTAACTCAATTCAATCCCAGCAAGTTACTTTGTGGATATTGACAAACTGATCTGAAATGTTGTATGTAAAGGCAAAAGAACCAGACTAAGCAACTTTATATTGAAGGAGAAGAAAAAAATTGGAGGACTGACACTACCTGAGTTCAAGACATACTACAAATCTACAGTAATCAAAACAGTGTGGTACTGGTGAAAAGACATATAGATCAGTGGAACAGAATAGACAGCCCAGAAATAGACCCAAACAAATACACTCAACAGAGCTTTAGGAAAGGCAACACAATGGAGGGAAAAAAAATAGTCTTTTCAACAGTGGTGCTGGAAAAACTGGACATTCACTTGCCGAAAAAGAAAAAATTCTAGAACAGACCTTACAACCCTCACAAAAATTAACACCAAATTGACCACACACCTAAATTTAAAGTGAAAACCTATAAAACTCTTAGAGATAACATAGGAGAAATCCCAGATGACCTTGTGTATTGCAAAGACTGTTCAGATACAACAACAAAGACATAATCCATGAAAGAAGTAATTGATAAGCTTGACATTAAAAACATATTTTTAAAACTTCCTCTCTGTGAATGATAACGTCAAGAGAATGAAAAGAATAGCTACAAACTGGGAGAAAATATTTGCCAAAGATACATCTGATAAAGGACTATAATCCGAAAATATAAAAGGAACCCTTAAAAATAAAATAAAATAAATCCAATTTAAAAACAGGCCAAAGACCTTAACAAATATATCACCAAAGAAGATATACACGTGGCAAATAAGCATATAAAAAGATGCTCCACATCATATGTCATCAGAGAAATACAAATTAAAACAGTAAGATATTACTACACACATATTAGAATGGCCCAAATCTGGAACACTGACAACACTGGATGCTGATGAGAATGTGGAGCAACAAGAATTCTCCCTCATTTCTGATGGGAATGATAAATGGTACAGCCACTTCAGGAGACACTCTGGCCATTTCTTAAGAAAACAAACATACTCTTACCATACGATCCAGCAGTCACACTACGTGGTATTTCCCAAAGTAGTTGCAAACTTATGTCCACACAAAAACCCACACATGGATGTCTACATTAGCTTTGTTTATAATTGCCAAAACTTGGAAGCAACCAAGATATCCTTTAGCAGGTGAATGGACAAATAAAATGGGGTATATCCAGACAGTTGGATATTTATTACTCAATGCTAAAAATAAATGAGCTACAAGCCATGAAGACATGGAGGAATGTTAAACACATATTAATAAGTGAAAGAAGCCAATCTGAAAAGGCTACCTAATGTGAGATTCCAACTGCATCACATTCCGGAAAAGGCAGAACTATGGGGATTGGAGAAAATTCAGTGGTTGCGGGGATTGTGGGGGGGTGGGGCAGGGATTAGGATGAATAGACAAAACAGACAGTACTCTGTTGGATTTTTAGGCAGACAATACTCTTATGATGGATACGTGTCATTATACTTTATTCAAACACATAAAATATTAAAATAAGACTGAAGCCTAAGATAAACTATGGAGTTTGGGTGATAATACTGTGTCAATGTAAGTTCATCAAGAATAACAAAGGTACCACTGTGCTGGGGGGTGTTGATAATGGCTATGCGAGTGTGGGCAGGGAGTATACGGAATTCTCTGTACCTTGCCTTCAATTTTGCTGTGAACCTAAAACTGGTCTAAGAAAAGAAAATGGAAGAAAAAAAGGAAGAAAGAAGGGAGGGAGGGAGGGAGGGAGGAAGGAAGGAAGGGAAAAGAAAAAAGAGAAGAAAAGAAAGAGAGAAAGAAAGAAAGAAAAGAAAATGAAAGGAAGGAAGGAAGGAAGAAAGAAAGAAGAAGGACGGAAGGAAGGAAGGAAGGCAGTCAGAGAGACAGACAGAAAAAGGCAGGAAGGGAAGGAAGGAGGAAAGAAGACAACCAAAGTGGACAGTGTGGAAAAAGTCAGGAGAACAAGTGAGTGTGTGATTAATCAGGTAATGAGATAAAGTCAGAGAGACCACTACTATGCATTGGAGGGGGCAGATCTTGTAGGGGTTTCTATTTCATTTTAAGGACTTTGGATTTTACTTATAAGATAGGGAGTTACAGTGGGTTTTAAGCCAAAAAGACACATAATGTGACTTACGACTTTGGCTACTGTTTTGCAAATCCATGCAAGGGGCCATTGTGCAAGGAGAATGATTAAGAGGCTATTGCAGTGATCCAGGGAGTAGTCAGTGGTGGCTTGGTTGGAGATAATGAAGGGCGATTAAAAGTGGTAAAGCTGATAGTAGCAATTGCGGGGGGGTTGAGGGCATGGGGGGATGAAATTGCTTGTTCTGAGTCTGCAGTTCTTATAGGCCAAGGTTAAGGCCTAGACAAGAAGAGGGCTTACTAGAAACAAGAGGCCTGACCAGATTATGGTCAAGGAGAGAGTCTTTGTCACCACATAAAAAGGTGAGAACTAATTCTCCGTTTTCATAAACACTCTTGTTCTAGGAATTGTAGTTATAACACATTGTTTATAGAGTAGCTAGCTTCTACTTTGATAGGAAAACTTTTTTCTTCGTGTTCTGAAAGGCTATGATATCACTGTTCATTTTAATGTTATGCATATACTTTTCTAAATAGAAAGAAAAAATGTTAAATTAAAGGTAACATTATACCACCCTAAGTTTATTTTTGGCATCTTATTCAATACCAAACTACCTAAATCTGAGATTCAACACTAAGGATAATTTTAATTAGATTATATTTAACACGTTAAAGCTAATCTTAAAAAAGTCACATTTGCAGTTTTACTTTGTATGTTACCTTAACAAAAATGAAAACTAAAATTAATGCATATTAAACACTATAAAAATTCCAAGCAGAGTACACAAAAAGAAAAAAAAGCTAATGCATTTTGTATTGGGAGGAAGATTGCCATATTATAAACATATACTTTTAGGAAAGAAATGGATAAGCAGTTGCAGTGACAGTGAATGCTTTATGGAAGTTTGAACCATTTTCTATCTCCTCCCCACTGCTTGTTTAGGGGTACCCTTAAAAAGAGAACAGTGTAGCTAACAGCTGGTGGAACATTAAACTATATTCCTGTTAAGCAACATGAAACAAGAAAGCAACTTTTCAAATTTTGTTTCTTAAGCCATAATTGCACACCTCATGCTGACAAACTAAGAAGCAAACAAGTCTATTCACATGCAAATAATAAGTGTTGAGGCTCTAAATGTCAAGCACTTCCCTAGTTTGCAACTGCGTATGTCAACTCACATATGTTCAGGGTAAAATAAAATAGGTAGGCGTGACAGGAGACCAATGCAAAAACGTTTATATTTGCATTGTAAGACATTCCACAGCTATGATAATTGTTCAAGATACACAGATAGGTTTTTTTTTTTAAGTCTTCAATTATACAGTTTACACTATAGTAGGCCTCACAACTTACAAATAAAGCAAATGAATATGGGGCCCAATATGATACAGGGAAAAAATATTTGCGAAGCACATATCTTATAAAAGACATATCCAGACTTTACAAAGAACTATTATGACTCAATAATAATAATAACAACAAAACAGCCCAATAAAAATGGGCAACAAATATGAACATTTACAAAACAAGATATACAAATGGCTAACAAGCACATGAAAAGATGCTCAACATCATTAGTCATCAGGGAAATGCAAATGAAAACCAAAACGAGATAGCATTTCATACCTCCTAGAAGGGCTACAATAAATAAGACAGACAATACCAAACGTTGGCAAGCATGTGGAGTAATGGAATAAATTGTTGGTAGGAATGTAAACTGGTGCAGTCGCATTGGAAAACCGTTGGCAGCTCTCAAAAATTCAACTTAAAACTATCAGACAATCCTAGAAATTTTACTCCTAGGTTTAAGTAAAATTAAATCCAAGATAAATGAAAACATATGCCCACGCACACATTTGCACACAAATTAGGTTACACGTAAGGTTCAGAGCAGCACTATCCGTAATAGCCCAAAACTGGAAACGACCTAAATGTCCATGAGTTGGTTAGTGTAGGAACTATAAATCGGTAATGAGGCATATTATTGGGGAAGGTGTGAAAATGTTCTCAAACTTATTTATCATAATGGTTGTGCCATTTGGTAGACATTAAAAGTCATTGAATCACACACTTGAAATGGATTAATCTCATATATGTAAAACATACCTCAATAAAGTTCATGAAAAGACTGTTTTTTTCTTTCTTTCTTTCTTTCTATCTACCTACCTACCTAATGAAGTTTATTTTTTTGTTTGTTTTTTTTTGGTACACGGGCCTCTCACTGCTGTGGCCTCTCCCGTTGCGGAGCACAGGCTCCGGACGCGCAGGCTCAGCGGCCATGGCTCACGGGCCCAGCCGCTCGGCGGCATGTGGGATCTTCCCGGACCGGGGCACGAACCCGTGTCCCCTGCATCGGCAGGCGGACTCTCAACCACTGCGCCACCAGGGAAGCCCTCCTAATGAAGTTTTTGAATTCAGATGTCAGATAAATATCATGGGGACATGTTTTAAAGTTTTTGAATAAAAATATATGCAGAGGTGTTTGTCCTAACAGTGAATAAGTCTGATCTGATTGATTTAAAAGTAGAGACTAGCATTTCAAATTAGGTTACATGGAAGGTCTTCTTCAAAAACTGGATAGGCAAATCTGCAGTTTTGATGAAAACATACTATGTAAATGCAAGATACAAATGTTTTCCAGCCCTTTCTGTGTAAGATAAGCTGCCTCTAAATGAAAGAATAATAGGTAAAATTAATAATATTTTTTAAGCCTTGGTAAAAGTTCTTGGATCTACTTTTTTGAAATGGAGAAAGTAATAGATCCTAACGCATTTTTAATAAAACTCTTTTATTATTTAAGTGCTTCTAAATCTGTGTGTTCAGCAAAATGGACAGTAAACTATTCAAATTACAAGGTGTTAAAACATCAAAAAATTTTATGTATGATTATGTAATTTGGGAGATATAACTCAGAAGGAGTTCAAAGAATTTAGTGATATTATTATGCCAAGACTATTCTCTTTTCACCCACCAATTTTATGTGAACAAGGTTATTTTGTCCTTAAACTATTGATATATAAAATAGGTATATAAGAGATGCTAAAACCCATCTCGTGGATATATGAACTCATGGATACATAAATTAATTGGAAAAAGCCCTCATTCTTGGTAGGAAGAGAAACAAGACATGCATTCTAGGCAGAGGTTTACTGAAAGATGGGGAGAAGAGGGTAGTGTAAATAGTAGGAACGGAGAGTTGAACAGAAAAGCTCCTTGGGAGAAGTTATTATTTCAGAGTACATCAGGTTAACTGTCAGACCTGGGTGGTCTGACAATAAGTAAGAGTCAAAGATGCTCCAAAATGAGATTAAAAGCAGGGATAGAAGTGGGAGTCTTCTATGTGTAACAGTTTAAAATATAATCACAGATGAGTGTTCCAAGCCTGCAACACTGAGAGAAACCGAAGACAATGACTGAATCCAGATGAAAGTATCCATAAAGGAGTGCTCATAAGTCAGAGAATAAAATAACAAATTGGTACTTGAACAATGAAAAACATAAATGTGGATGTATATTAAAATTAGATGAAACTGAATAATGTCTTATGTTCAGAGCAAATGGTACCATAATTTATGATAGGATTTCAGAATCTGTATTTTTGGTTTATTGGAAACATCATAATTATTTTGGCATACATAATTCCAGTAGTGCTAAATAATCATGTGAAAAATGAAGCACAAATAGAAACACTTCTCAGATCTATGACTTTAGGCAAATTTCTTAATTACTATAAACTAAATTCCGTAGTGTCATTATGAGCATTAAGTGAAATAAAAAATGTGAAGCGTTTACTACTGTATCTGGCGTATAACACGCTCTCCATAAAACTTGGCTCTTTGGTGGTGGTTAGTATTGGTATTATTCAATTATTTTGGATCTAGAGGCAAATAACACTGATTTGCATGCAACTGAAAATTGTATATAAACATTTGCACCAATATTTTAAAATCTAAACTTGATTTAAAAGGAACCAAACTCACAGAGTGGGCAAGAGGTGTTTTCGGGTTTGAGTCAAAGACTTACATTCATTCTCTAAAAACATTAAAAAGCTAATGTGTTATGGATGCCTGTATTATGGTGGACCTGATTTTCATCTTAATTAAATCAAACTTCACTTGTCTGGTTAGCCAATTATCAACAGAAAGAAAAAAAAATAGAGAGGAAATAATATTTACTTATGAGATTGTTTTTGAGGATGAAATGTTAAAGATAATGTATGGGAAGCATCTAGAACAGTGGAAGCAGCCTAGTACAAACTCAATCGATGGTTGCTTTCATTACAGTTCTGGAGCAGATGCTATCACTGGATATATCCACTACTGGACTTTCAAGTCTTCCTTCTTTCACCACTGGCCATCTCCACATGTTCCAGAGCTCTTCAATTCTCACTTTCTAACACACTGGTATCATAAAGAAAGAATCTGAATGTTCCCTGCTTATCTTTCAAATGCTCTTTCAGAAGCTTGTGCCACTGATGTTAACCAAAATGCTAAGTTGGAGCACTTCTTTTAAAAAGACTGACTCGCGGATGACCACTTAAACACTGCTAAAAGAAAAGATAAAAGCAAGTTCATACTAGTATTATTCATGTAAAAGATAAAAGATTTTATGTGATACCGATATGTGATAGAGTTTTCACCGCTATATTTTATTCTGTGCTGAGATACTGAAGAGGGAGTAATAGTCCTTGATCCATTACTCAGTTAGAGTTCCCTGTATCTTTCCTGTGCTTCTTGACCCTCCAAGCACTACTACAGGATGGTGTTATGCCTTCTGCCAAAAAAACAACAACATATCTTTCCTTGGGTGTCCAGACCAGTGAAAGTAATCCTCAGCCAATTTTCATGAGTTACACTGTGTAAACTGATCATTCACATCTGCATGTGTGTCTCTTTCCTACACACATACATACACATACACACTAACCATCATGAGTTAAATAGGAAATGCAACGCGCTTTTAAAGTAGCCTGGGTACAGTGAATATGTATACTTTATAACTCACCTTATCATCAACAACCTAGAAGTATATTTGCCCTTCTACGTCATTCTAAAGTAGGTGACAACCAGGAAAGAACTGTAACTGAAGGTCAACCTATATTTTTAAATCAAAGGGAAGACACCACGGCATAATAAAAATGGTATCAGCTTTAGAGAGAAACATATGTGCGTACAAATCCTGGCTTCACAACCTATTATTTTTGTGAATCCAAGCAAAGTAAATTTCTTTACTCCCAGGGTTTCTGCGACACTCAAGGACAACAATATAAAAGGTTTGTTGGCTTGAACCGGAAGTGTTATAGGTAAACTTTTAATATTCATTTTTCTGTATTTAACATAGTTCGCATAATGCAAGTGTACTAACTTTTAGAGAGCTTACAAGTAAAATAAAGTATTTCAATATTAAGGTGTATGAAAAATGCACAATGATTATGAGAGAGCAAGGAAGTTAATTAGTCCCACCACACCGATAATTTTTCAAAAAGATCCACACGATTAGCTCTTAACTAATGTCATAAACACTTACAGTGGTGTTTACATGATCAAATCATCTAACAAATACGTTTACCCAATAAAGATTAGTCAAATATATGTTTAGTATATTTTTAGGGAAAACAATCTGATATATAACTAAACAGAATGATCAGGCAGCATAATAACTAATATAAGCTTATATTTATTGAAAGTTTACTCTCTATGACACATGTCCTAAAAGTTAATGCACTGAATGCTTGAGCCAAGCTTATCAGGAAGTATCATCATCATTCCCATACTACAGATGGGGAAAAATCTAGGAAATCATCAAACAAACAAACCCCAAAGCACATCAAGTTTAAGTAAGGTGCTTAAGGTGACTGACTAAGACGGGGAGACAGAATCATTCAGTCACGCTAAAGTCGGTAGTGGAAGAATCTCCATGGAGGCTGGAGGTGGAGCTAGAGCCGCTCAGAGTTGTTTCATGGCCATCACACAGACAGCCTCCAACTCTAAAGCCTCAAATAAATAGTTGTGTGTGTGTGTATATATATTGTGTGTGTGTTTGTATATATATATATATATATATATATATAGATAGATAGATAGATATATATAGTTATTTAGTTAGTTATTTTAGGAGTCACTTCCTAGTAAATGTCATAATCATTAAGGGTGGCTAAAATTACCAGTAATTAAATCTGAAAGAGTTAAATTTATTATTTTTTTTACAGTGACTTAACATGAAAATACAGTGAAAGCTGTTTCAGACTACTTTCAGGTAAAGATGGTGAAATCTAGTCTGCCTGACTTGCCCCTCATCCCATCCCTATTTTCTGATTGAAAATCTAATAGGAATATAGAAACAAATGAAAAAGTTCAAAATGCCTTGAACTAGCAATGCTCTTCTGTGGATACAAGTGTACATGAATGGGTTATGAGGCAGGATCATGAATCTAGACATGATGAAAACTGTCAGTGATTTCTCCCCTCCCTGGCTAGACACCTTCACTCGGGGTGATGTTAGATATACTGCACAGAGGAGCTGCTCTGTGGGGTGATTAGAGCTCTTTCAAGATCCTCTTTCTAATTAGTTACCGTTTCATCTATGACAACTCCAGGATTTTATTTCTCAGTATTGCTACAGATAAAGAAGCCACATCAGACAGAAAAAATGCACACTGCACACTGAGAGGTGAGCTAAATAGTTAGGAAAGGCTGGAGAATGCAAAGGCATTAGGGACGGTGAACTTCCGGGGGTTTTGCACACCTTCTGTCCACAGAGCCAGCACAGCCTGCATCAAGTTTTCCAGAGACCCATTCACCCCAGCGTAATCAGAGAACCGAAGAGCAAGAAAGAAACACCGTCCTCAGCCTTGTCGATGCACTCTGTGCACATCAGTGGGCGTCAGCATAAGATCTGAGAAAAGAGCTCAAAAGGATGCAGGAGAAGAGTGAGGGGCAGGAGGAGAACACGGCGGCACTGCTCCTGGGGAAGTCTAAGGCCTGGATCGACCTCCTCTCATTAAAAGATGAGAGAAGAGAGAAAAACATCATGGGGCCCGTGATAAAATTCTCAAAAACAAAAGAGGGAGATAATGTGCTGAAAATACAGAAGAACGCACTTTGCTGAAAGATTTAGAAATGAAAACAGTACTTTAGAAAGCACATGATACATATTTTGCAATAAACATAAAAACAGGGCATAGAGTTTCAATAGCTTTTGGCTAACAGCCCATTACCTCTATTGAAAATTTTCAGTAAAAAATTAAACAACAGCATACAACATTAAAAACCGTAACAGGTAAGAGGTGTGGCCAGGTGTCAGAATAGGAAGACCCTGAGCTCGCCCCCTCCCATGAGCACACCAAAATTACAGTTACTTACACAGCAACTATCTACGAGAATGACATGAAGACTAGTAAAAAATATCTTGCACAACCAAAGGTAAAAGAAGGAACCACAAAGAGATAGGCAGAGATACAATTATAGTCAAGACCCACACTCCTGGGTAGGTGACCCACAAACAGGAGGATAATTACAACTGCAGAGGTTCTCTGGAAGGAGCAAGAACTCTGAGCCCCACATCAGGCTCCCCAGCCCGGGAAGAGGATGGTCCCACACCAAGAAGATGAGCCCCACAGAATGTCTGGCTTGGAAGGCCAGCAGGGCTTACTTATGGGAGAGCCAGATGGCTGTAGAAAACTGCGATCCCGCTCTCAAAGGGCTCACGCAAAATCTTACACGCTCCAGTCCCAGCCCAGAGGCAGTAATTTGAAAGAAGCCTGGGTCAGACCCACTTGCTGATTTTGCAGAGCCTCCTGGACAGGCAGGAGGAAACTGGGAATCCCCCTGAGGACATGGAACTGCAGCAACCATTCTGGGGAATTTGTTCTACCATGAGGACACTGGGGCTTGCAAGTACCATTTTGGGAGTCCTCCCTCTAGCCTATCGGCACCTGGGGCTTACCCAACCACCAGCAAGCCACCACCAGCCCTGGCTCCCTCAGGCCAACGGCAGGCCACTGTGGGACATGGCCCCAGCCACTAGTGGGCTGGCACAGGCCCTGGGATCCCTTGGGACATGCAGCAGACCATGGTAGGACCCAACCTTGCCGACCAGTGGGGCTGCAACAGCCCTGAGAGCCCCTGGGCCATGCAGCATGCCATACCAGAACCTGGGCCTGCCCACCAGTGGGACAAGACCCAGGATCCCTTGGGGCATTCAACCAGCTGCACTGGGACCCAGCCCTGCCCACAAGATCAGACTGTGTCAGCCAACCAGACCAGGGGCAAGCCCTGCCTACTAGCGTGCCCACATTAGTGAACCTACATAACAGAAATCACGTGTGACCCATGTGGGGGTGCTCCTAGAACATATACCTCTGGTGACCAGAGGGAAGTGTGCTGTTAAGCCTCCTTGGACATCACCTACACAAGGCTGTGTCCCACATTCTATAATACATACAAATAAGCCTAATACATAGAAATAAGCACAAAGATTTAGGCAAAATAATAAGACAAAGGAATACGTTCCAAATGAAGGAACAAGACTGAGCCTCAGAAAAAGAACTAAGTGGAGATAAGAAACCTACGCAACAAAGAATTCAATGTCATGACCATAACGATGCTGTTAACTTAGCAGAAGAATGGAAGAACACAGTGAGAAGCTGAACAAAGAATTAGATACTATAAAGAAGAACCAAACAGAGCTGAAGAATACAATAACTGAGATCAAAAACATACTAGAAGGAATCAACAGTAGATTAGATGATACAAAGGAATGGATCAGCAAACTGTAACACAGAGTAGTGGAAATCACTGAAGCTGAACTGAAGAAAGAAGAAGACTTTTTAAAAATGACGACAGTTTAAGAGACTTCTTGAACAACATCAAGTGTATTAAGATTCACATGATAGGGGCACCAGAACGAGAAGAGAAAGGAAAAGGGGGCAGAGAACTTATTTGAAGCAATAATAGCTGAAAACTTTCCTAACCTGGGGAAGGAAACAGATGTCCAGGTACAGGAAGCACAGAGGATCCAAAACAAGATCAACCCAAAGAGTTTGACACCCAAGATACACTGTAATTAAAATGGCAGAAATTAAAGATAGAGAATCTTCAAAGCAGCAAGAGAAAAGAAATGGGTTTCTCACAAGGGAACTCCCATAAGACTGTCAGCTGACTTTTCCGCAGTAACTCCACAGGCCAGAAGGGAGTGGCATGAAAGTGATGAAAGGGAAAGAAACCACCCCAAAATACTCTACACAGGAAGGTTATCATTCAGAATTGAAAGAGAGATAAAAGAGTTTTACGGACAAGCAAAAGCTAAAAGAGTTTAGTACCACTAAATAGGCCTTACAAGAAATCTTAAAAGGACTTTCCTAAGTGGAAAAGAAAAGGCCACAACTAGAAACATGAAAATTATGAAAGGAAAAATCTCACTGGTAAAGGCAAACATAGAGTAAAGGTAGTGGATCAACCACTTGGGAAGCTGGCAGGAAGATGAAAAGACAAAAGTAGTAAGATCATCTATATCTACAAAAAGTAGTTAAGGGATACACAGAATGAAAGGGTGTAAAATATGACATCAAAAACCTAAAACATGAGGTGGTAAAAATGCAGGGCTGTGAGAATGTGTTCAAGCTTAAGAGATCACTTAAAATAGGTAGCTACACATACAGGTTATTATTTAGGAACCTCATGGTAACTGAACCCCCAAAACCTACAATAAAGAAACAAAAAATAAAGAGAAAGGAATTCAAACGTAACACTAAAAACAGCCATCAAATCACAATGGAAGACAGTAAGAAAAGAGGAAAGGAATGGAGACAAAGTACAAAAACTACCAGAAAACACATGAAAAAATGTTCAACATCACTATCGTGGAAATGCCATCAAAATCACAAGGAGATATCACTTCACACTTGTCAGAATGGCTATATCAAAAAGACAAATAAACGTCGTCAAGAATGTGGAGAAAAAGGAAACCTCACGCACTGTTGGCGGGAACGTAAATTGGTGCAACCTCTTTGGAAAACAGTATGGAGGTTCCTCAAAAACTTAAGAAAAACAACTGCCAGTGGGTCCAGCCATCTCTCTTCTGGGTGTTTACCTGCAGAAAACAGAACCACTAAACCTTGAAAAGATATATGCCCTCCAATGTTCATTGCAGCACGATTTACAATAGTCAAAATGTGAAAGCACCTAAGTGTCCACTGATAGACAAGCAGATAAAATAGATGGAATATATGTGTACAATTGAATATTACTCAAACATAAAAAAAGAAAATCTTGCCATTTGAGACAACACGGATGAATCTAAAGGGTATTATGCTAAGTGAAATAAATCAGACAAAGACAAATACACGTGATCCCACTTATATGTGGAATCCAAAAAACAAAACGGAATAAAAGGAAAGACTCATAGATACAGAGTTGGCTGCCAGAGGGAGGCGGGGTGGGAAGTTGGGGGAAATAGATGAAGAGGATTAAGAGGAACAAAACCTCCAGTTATATAATAAGTAAGTCATGGGGATATAATATACAGCATAAGGAATATGGTCAATAATGTTGTAATAACCTTGTTTGGGGACAGATGGTTCCTAGACTTAGCATGGTGATTATTTCATCATAGACACAAATGTCAAATTATTATGTAGTACACCCAAAACTAACATACTAATGTACATCAACGACAGTTCAATAAAAAACGATAATAAAACTTAACAATGTAAAACAAGGAAATATACTAACTGGCAAGTTATATATAGTTAGACTTACGAAGGATGAAATATGTAAGGCATTAACAATAATTATCAGAAAGATGGGGCTAAATGGACCGAAACAAGAAGCTTATTCAAATTTTAGTATAGGGTTTATTCCAGCTTTGCCTCATGATATGGAGACAGAAGAACAAGTTGCACAAGGCCCAAAGGTGGTACTTGTTTAGAAGCTGAAAATGAGAATATAAAGGAAACAAACAATTGGAAAACTAGAACAGTAATGGAAGAGAGCCATGCAAGATCATTGTATGAAACGGTTTCATTTCTGTCATTTAAAGTATTAATCAGCCCCATTCTCGAACTGTACTTTCTAAGACATGATGGTGTCTGAACGCATGAGGAACTAATCCTTTTCTGTGGTAATTAAAAAGCAGTCTAGTAGGAAACCAACCATTATAAAAATAAGAATGTACTAATTTTCAGAGAAGTTTTAAAATATGCTTTTAAAGAGCTCTTTATCAAGCTATCAATAAAATTTCCTTTTTTTAATTGTAATAGTACTTTTAATCAAAATGAAATGGAGAGCATAAAGCATAGTGGTTTTCCTACAATAGATTTACTTTTTTAAAAAAATTAGGCAATTCATTAGTCAGAAACCTCATTTATGAAATACAATATTAAAATATTCACCCAGGGCTTCCCTGGTGGCGCAGTGGTTGAGAGTCCGCCTGCTGATGCAGGGGACACGGGTTCGTGCCCCGGTACGGGAAGATGCCACATGCCGCGGAGCGGCTGGGCCCGTGAGCCATGGCCGCTGAGCCTGCGCTCCGCAGCAGAAGAGGCCACAACAGTGAGAGGCCCGAGTACCCCAAAAAGAAAAAAAAAAGAAGGATCACCGAGAGGGCCAACTCCCAGTTCCCAGTGTGTAGGCTGGTTAAATGCTCACTCGGTTAAATGCTGCCTGGAGACCATTCTATGCAGTGCCCTCCAACCCACACTTAATCTCAAGGCCGATAACTAGGTTAAACGGTCTTAAGAATGTCCATTTTGAAAGAAATATGCAGTCCAAAATGATCCTGCCTTGAAGCCAGGGATAAGGAATAAGGAAATGGGGACAGCGAGTTTTGTCACTTTTTTTAAAAAGTTCTTCTCTCTGCCCAACTTTCCCCTTAAAAAGTACTCTTTTCCTTATTTAAGACCCTGATGTTAAATCTCCACCTCCGTTTGCCCTGCCAACGAGTAAGGGAGTGTGCATGCTTGCCCAGAGCCGTCTCCATCAGTGCACAAGGCAAAGTGATCGGAAAATATGTGTTAAGATAAAACCACCAATCACAGTGGTACTACCTCAAAGAAAAATCCACTACTTACATCATTTGTGCAGCAGATCGGCATTTGAGAGGTTATGCACTTATTCTACCATATAAACAAATAAAAAAGAAATGAAAACAAAGCATAGTATAGAATAATACATACTACATTTCTAATTGCTTTCCTGACGCCCATTTGTTTTTAATGTGCTGAGTACGCTGACAGGATAATAACTGAAGAGCATGACAAATGTTTGAAATGTATACGACGACTTCAGATCCACCGCTAGTCAGCCAGTGTTTCCAGTTCTGACTGAAACAACACATTTGCAATTAAGTGCTTCTCTTCCATTTGCCTTTTATTTTTATTAAAGCAGAAATAGCCACCAATTTTGTTTTTTGCACTAAGTAGGTATCATTTTCTAATTCAGTTCTTCAGTGTGAAGGTCATTCTGATAAAGCCAAACCTCTCAGACATGTCTTCTGTCTCAGAGGACATATGTTCCCTGTAGCATGAGGCAGAAGCTGCCTGTCATGCATCCTGGAAATGTCGCTCAGCCAGGAAGAGCCAAAGAGAGATGGAGCTGGGTAGCATGAGGCCCCACCTGATCTGCCCTCACACCACTCAGTCATGGGACTGATTTTTCTATGCTGTAGCTTGGAGTCATAGGAAATTCCATCTCAACTGCCATTCAGACTGGTGAACGGCTGTGCCAGCATCCTCGTGATTCTCTAAGGCTGTGTGCACCCTCAGAAACAGTTGGAAGGGAGCTCGTCTCCCCTCCAAACCTCCACAGAGACTGTTGGCGTATAGTACCAAAAAGGCAGACTGTTTTGCCTTCTTAAGTTACAGGAGGATATTAAGGTCTACTCTTTTCCTTTCATTATGTTAGAAAGGAAGAGCTGTTATAGAAACTTTAAAAATATACTAAACAAGCTTTGAAGCCAATAGAGCAGATGGAATACATATTTTTAACAAGTAACTCCAACGTTCTTAAATGAAATCCAGAACTTTAATACGTAATAAAATTAAGTTGAATGGAAAATAAGCATAAATAAAAGGAAAAATGAAGGAAGGAAATTAATAACTCCCAGGTAGAAAAAATAACTAAAGAAGAACACTTTCTTGTCACTGTCCAGTTCTGAAGCAAAATATTATGTGGCGTGAAACTTGGAAATGGGGAAGGGAGAGATGATTAAAGACAGCATTTCTCAACCACAAGCTGAGAAAAACAATTTACAAGGGAACTCAAAATCAGAAATGAGTGAGACGTTTTTTAAAATTTTGAAGGACTGAGTCTTACACATGCAGGGGGAATGCTTATCTCATGTATGGTCCTAAAATGGACTGTTGGAGATTAACTCTTTCAATGTTAGACGTATCATTGTTAAGACCCTGGGAATAAACAGAAACTGGAACCTGAAAAGCAGGAAATGCCCATACTCATAACCCATGCTTGAGTCCATAATGTTCTTAAGTCCTAAGGGCAGACCAGGCAATTATCAATTTCTGGGGAAAAGTCCCTTACCTGGAAGAGAGAAATGGAGAATGAGCAGGTAGGTAAGTAAAGAGAAAGAGTTAAAGGACTAAAGCACAATGATAAAGGGAGAAAGAGGGTAATGTGTAAATGAAAAATAGTCTTTTGTATTACATGGTCCAGGCTCTAAGAGACCATCTATATGCATGACACCCCCAGATCTGGTCAGTGAAGTCTTGAGCTCATTCATATACAATGTCTGTTAATTAGTTTGGGGAGGGAGTGCGCAGTGTCCAATTTATAAATCCTGATCCCTTCCCTCCTTCCACTACCAAAGTCCATATATTTATTTCTGGTTCCTGATAGTGGGGAATCTAGTAAGATATCTTAGAGAAGACGGCAGTTTTGCTCCTTCATTCATGCAAGTATAACTTTTTACTGTCTATATATGTATACATACATAAATATGCATACACACATATACACACATTTTTTGTTTTTATTTGGAAAGGAGTGGGCTTTTTAGACAGAATGAGGGTATTGAGCAAAGGCAAAAAGGCAAGATGACAAGCAGGTTAATGTAATTTCTTATTGAAATTTACAAGGGAAGGACAGCAGAGAATGCTAGGAATTTAGGTAATGGTTGAATTAAGGATTTTATGTGTTATGCTAAGGATTTTGCATTTTAGATTATAGAAAAATAAATTTGTAGAGACTTATAAAATAAAATTCTAGGAGTCTCAGTCTTTTAAAGCCATGTTTTCTTATGTAAAAATAAATATGTCTCATCCCCCTTAATGTCACTTCATTTATTTTAATAAATTGAATATTGCGACTTAGAAAAGAAATCAATACTAAATTAACTTTCCCAAAAGAATACAATTTTTTCCCACACACAGAGAAATATGATATGCTTTCCAGGAAGTCACTAATTTCCCCCAAGAAACTTACAGTTGACTGCAGAATGGAAAACAAAGGGAAGGATAATTCTGGGGACAGACAAGGAGAAAATTGCACCAGGTTCTTTGGTTGCAAAAAGCAGAAACTAACTCTGACTAAATTTTGAACACACATTCCTAAATGGATATATTTCTAGCAATGACAAAAGTCAACTGGCATCCATGTCACCTATTATATCAAAATAAGAACATCAAAAAAGTCATTCCATGTCCCAAATAAACCCCACAATACCTGCAATTTTAGTTCAAAACTATTAATTTTTACACTAAAAATAACCATAGTTAACATTTATTGAGTGCTTATCATTTGCTAGGCATTGTTTTCAGCATTTAACAAGTACTCATTTAATACAATATTCTCATGAGGTGACTATATTAGTTTTCTCCATTTTATAAATAAAGACAGTGAATCAGAAAGAAGTTAAGAAATAGGTCCAATGTAATACAGCTAATTAGTGGTAAAGCTGGGATTCCAATGGTCAGTTTGGGTGAATGCCTGTGTTTTTTACCACTATACTTATTATTATTATTTTTTTTTTTTGCAGTACGCGGGCCTCTCACTGCTGTGGCCTCTCCCGTTGCGGAGCACAGGCTCCGGACGCGCAGGCTCAGCGGCCATGGCTCACGGGCCCAGCCGCTCCGCGGCACGTGGGATCTTCCCGGACCGGGGCACGAACCCGTGTCCCCTGCATCGGCAGGCAGACTCTCAACCACTGCGCCACCAGGGAAGCCCCCACTATACTTTTTAATATGTCTAAATATTCTATATTCATGATAAGTTTACTAATATTTTACAAATAATTATTGGTTCTCAATTATTCCTCTTAGATTCATATTGTCTTCCGCTCTAGTGTACATACCTTTAGGAAATATTTCAGAGGTTTTATCCATAATAAATGTGCAGAGTCCATCAACGTATAAACTTTCATATGTGAAAGCACTTCTATTTTTCCTACAGAGTGGATATAATTTAGTTAAGTATAGAATCCTAGATTCCAAATAGTCAGAAATTTTATATAATTTTCTATTACCTCCTTCAAGATAGTATTGTCAAATGTTTGAGGTTATGGTGATTCTTTTTCTTTTGTGGAGGATCTGATATTTCTTCTAAGGAATGTTTTTGGGTTTTCTCTATATTTTTAGTGTCTTGAAATTTCATTATGTACGTACACACATGTATGTGTTTTACTCTCATATTATTTTTCTGTTCCATTAGACAGATCTTACATATTCTATACCCATTCTCTAGGTCTCTTCCCTCTGTGCTTTGAAACATACTTCCTGCATTCCAGAAATGTTCTCTAGCTTGACCATGCAGTCTCATGAATTCACTCCTCCTCTTATTCCTGTTTGATTTTTAGCTCACATTTTGAGCTCTTCTGTTTGATTTTTTTTTAAACCTTGTTGTCCAAGTGTTCATTTACATTATCTGTGTTGCAGCTTTATTTTTTGTTGGTATGATACAGTCTCACGTGTATTACAATACATACAGACAATCCTTTTTGTAAATTTTACCTTTTTTTTTTTCTCCATTAACTATGGTTCCCTCCGCTTTAAGTTTGGTGTTCAGTTTTCTGTGTGTCTTTAGTGGTACTGTATTTCTGCAAATACTTACTGATTCTGTGTTGCGTGTCTACCTTCGTATGTATTGTTATTGGTTGGTGGTTACTGTTCCTGTTATGTCTGAAGGCAGCATTGCTCCAGGCTATTTCCAGTTATCAAGGGTTCTGCCCTACCTCTGTGCCCAAGTTCTCAAACTTACTACTCACTTCTGGAGGAAGAAAATATAGCTGCCTCTGCCTGGGCCAGGACGTGGGTGTGGAAAGAATGCACAGCGTGGGAGCATTCCACCCCTCTGGCTGATCTGCTGAGGTCCTTCCACCCCCACCCTGCTGGTGGTGCTGGGCAGAGGTAGGTGTCCTGGAGGCCCCCAGCTCCTGTGCAGAAGACTATATAGTAAGAGTTAGCAACAGCACTATTCCACATTTTGGTCTATGGCTTCATTCTTTTGTTGTTGTTTTTTTTTTGCGGTACACGGGCCTCTCAACCACCGCGCCACCAGGGAAGCCTTGGCTTCATTCTTTTATCCAATTTCTACCGGCTCTCCACTTTTCAGGAATGCCCTAGATCTTAGATATTATAAGATATCCTAATATTGAACCTAAGTTATCCTAATTTTCTATTCTCTTAGACATAATTAAAGAACATTAATATTATTACACTGTAAATTACTGTTACCCCCAAAATATCTGTGTAACAGTTTGCTACTTGGCATCACTTTGTGTAAAAGAAATGATGCAGAAAATATGTTTTGATAGTTTTCATGGATTCAATTCTGTACTTGGAGAATGTAAACCTATAATTATACATACTCTTTTTCCCCTACTTCTTGTAATAAAATGCAACAAGGTGTGAGAGGATGATAGGACCTGTAGCTGCTCTATCTTCAACATCGACAATGTTGCTCAAAGACGAATAATGTCTTAAGGATTGATAATTCTTCAAAAGCCATGTGCCATGTCACTGGCTGCTTCTTTACCTCACCAAGAAAACTATGAGGGCCATAGTGGCAGCAATATTTCCTATGTAAGAGTAAAGGAAATTATTCATTAAATATTAGATTCATGTGGAAGGTCTACTGAAAGTTATCTAAACCCATTGCAAAAAATATCCTGAGCACTTATCTTTGGACCCTTTGACTCTGGTCAAGAATAGTCCTGACAGAGTAATTCATTATGAAAGAAAACCCACATAAGATGAATTATCAAAGTTGAAAAATGTAATTACCACTAGAATGAATATTATGCAACATTATAATAGAAAACAATAAATCATATATAAATATATGCATTTAAAGTTATAATGCAAAAGAAAAAAGGAAAAACAAAATAAATTAATGAAAACATTTTAAATAAAAAGAAGACTGACACTGCACTACTAAGCAAGGAGAACTTTTGAGAAGAATAACACAGGCTCCAACCTGACAAACACAAAGGTGCCTGTGAGCAGCTGGCTGGGTTCTCAAAGTCCAAAATGATCCTCATAAATACGAAGAAATGCCCCAATTATCACAATTATCAAAGCGTGTATTTTGGGTCTATCTGCCCTGGGGTTGTAACTGATGTCTGGCAGACAGGCACAGTAGATTATCATCTCTGTCAAATATTCCTTTCTCTGTATCTTGAATACTGCTCTGTGTATGCTGTATGCCATCTTCAGCATGGATGACATGTCTTGCCGTCTCCCTCCACTCTGTATGTTAAATTTGGCACCAAGCCAATTGTATGTTTATCAAGTGGCATTAGAAACCAACTATATATATATATATATATATATATATATATAGTTGGCCAAAAAGTTCCTTCGGATTTTCTCATATGACAAACCCGAACGAATATTTTGGCCAGCCCTATATATATATATATATATATATATATATATGTAAAATATTCTTTGAATGAATAAAATGATTACAAGTTATGAATTACATTGATTTTTATAAACACTATTTACCTTCAGTTATAATATTGGTCCACAGCAGGAAACTATATGAAAAGGAAAATAAATTGCCAAAATAAAACCATTACATTCCAGGCTTCTATAAAAATTCCAGGACTGTATTTATGTCAATATTCTGATTGTGACATTGTACTTTAATTGGGCAAAATGTTACCACTGGGGGAAACTGGGCAAAGTATACAAGGGAACTCTCTTTGTATTACTTCTTACAATCACATGTGAATCTCCAGTTATCTTAATTAAACAACTGAAAAAAATTTTACTTAAAAATATAGTTAAGAAATAACTAAAGGGCTAATTTGGAATAAAATGGATTCTTTCATGCTCAAGGAACTGCTCTCATTCATTGTTTTATGCTCTGCATTTTCATATTTTCAGCCCTTATAGTCACTGCTCCTCTTCCTACCCACCTACCAAAAGTAAATAAAAAGCATTTAAAGTTTTTTTCTTATAGAAATTGCTCAGGAAAAACCATTAACCAACCCCACTGCTCCCACAGATATTTAGAGCATATTAGTTAACTAAGGTCAGAATTTTCTCAGAAATTCCACTCTCTATATTTCATATTGCATGAAGTCATTTTTATTGATCAATAAATCAACTCTCGAGAATCAAAAATTGTTAAATAAATAAGGTAGAAATGTGGCATTTGGTACTTCATATATAAAATTGGAGAATAATATCAAAAATTATATGATTCTTAATTTGACTCAAATTTAATGATTAAAGGAAAAGACAGAAATTCTACCCTTACTTGAATTGGGTTTTACATTTTTAATTTCAAAAAATTCTGTTACTAGCAGATCCTCATTTAATACTATTGTACATATTAGTGCCATGAATAGATATCAATTTTTCAAAGTGGGTGTAAACAGTTGATTTGACCTGTTATTCACATTATTTTGCATTTATTATTTCAGGTGCAACATCAAAACAGAAAATTGGGTTATTTTCCACATTATTTCAAATCACCAGCAATAATCATGCATATTTTTGAGAGTTTTACTGTTCCATTTTATAGTGAAATATGAAGAATATATAATTTTTCTTAGATTTAAACTCTTTTTCGCTCATTTGATTAACGAAATTGACTGGATATAGCCCATTCAACGCTCCATTTCCTTTTGTAAAACTTCAAACATAAAATCACAAGATAGGTCACTCTAAAGACTACAGCAGAATTAAATGTGACATACAAAACATTACATCATTTTCCTTTTATCATTTTAAAGAGATCACACTGGTTTGAGCCAATTTTAGATTTCAGATGAACTGCAATCATATCATTTCACCCTCACCTGGGGAAGTAAAAAGTTAAACTTTATGCATTAGGCAGTAACCTTAAGTTTATGGAATGATCTCTTTTCTCTAATTCACTGGCAATATAATAGTTATATCACTTCAGAAGAGATTAGAATTTCAAGACAAGATCCACAGAGAATTTTAACTTCCCTAACCAGCGTTCTGATATTTTTTACCAGATTACTATCAATTCCTTATACAATATAGGAGAGTTATATTAATTGGACATCTTAAGGCTTGAAAGCAAGAGAAAACTTGAATATATCATTTGGTAGCTAACCACGCTTTTTACATTTAAGCTAAATATGTGATTTTAAACTATTAATTATTAAAGAAATCCTTTTGTACGTATTATATTTGTTTCAGGCACTGTTCTAGACAAATGGTAAATACAGTAATAAAAAAAAATCTCCAGTTTCAAAGATCTCTATTCTAGCAGGGTTACATGGAGCTATTAGGAAATTATGATTGATTACAGGAAGTATGACAATCAGAGTATTTATTTGGAGATAAGCTCACAATGAAGGGAGACAATATCCAGTCCAGCATTGGAAGCTAAAGAAAGTTCCCTAAAGAAAGTAATATCAAAATGGAAACCAGAAATACTGTAATTTCTGCTAATGGTTTGTACTTTATCTTGAGGACTAATGATATTCATTGACTACATTTAAACAGGGCAATGTTAAAAATAAGATTTATATTTCTTAAAAATTCCTCAAGCCGAAATATAGGCAATGGACCAGTGTCAGGGCAGTTAACAAGAAATTCAAGGAATCTGTACAGTGTTTATAAAGCCACAACCCAGTGACTCACTCCTGTAGCATTGCTAGGGCAAACATATCACAGTTTGGATTTGGAATGGAGAGACTCTCCTTACCAGGTAGACTCATAATAGCTAAGAATCAACCTAGTTAATAAAAGAGTGGCATTTTGACTTAAATTTGTCTCATTCTTTGTAACAGAACATCCTCAGTGAGCACACAGAAATTCTGAGAGATGAAAGGAAAGCATGCTTATATCTTCTTAGTTTAATACTATATTAGTGCAAACAAACTCTCACCACGATTCTGAAATTTTAATAAGATTCGCTTGCTATGGTTCAGGCTTGGTCCCTGTGATGGTTCAGGCTTGGTCTCTGTGATGGTCCCACACTTATAAATCACTCTCTGGCTCAGTTTACAGATGATCATTTCTTTCTTGCCCTGTTTATTTTAATCAGACTTCAAATAGAAGCCTCAACAAAATTTCATAAATATGATTTTTTTAAAAAAAGCTTAATCTAGCACATCCCCACCTGTTTGTAGAAGAACTAAATCTCTGTGAGTGGGCCAGACATTTATTTCAAATCTTCTCTCATAATTTTCATGTTGTGAACCCTGCTTTGGGCTAAATAATCCTTTTAATTTTGACATCTATATTAATCAGATTGGTAACAAAAATCTAATTTGAATTACCTTAAGGAAAAGGAGAACACATCAACTCAGAAAATCAAACCATAGCATGATATTACCACAGGGACAACAGGGACCACGAATTCAAACACCAACAGAACTCAGTTTCTACGTATTTCACCCAGTCTCTGAATATTTGCTTGAATTGTTCAGACTAGTTTCTTCTGTAGGACTGGAATTGTGGCTCCTATAATCCTACATTTCACGTTCCATAGCTTTGACCACCAAGCCCGGTCAGTCTCTTACCCAGACTCCTAAAGATGGGCTGAGACTGGCTCACCCCTAGGCCAAACAGACTCAAGCCCGTTCTGCTGGGTTGTATGATGAGAAGTCACCATAGAATCACAGAGTTGGCCAGAAATAAGCCCATGCATATATGAGAAATTAATTTATAACAAAGGAGCCAAGAATATACAATGGGGAACCAAGAATAAACAACAGTCTCCTCAATAAATGGTGTTGGGAAAACTGGACAGAAATAAGCAAAAGAATGAAACTAGACAACTGTCTTATAACATACACAAAAACTAACTTAAAAATGGATTTAAGACTTGAATGTAAGACCTGAAATCATAAAACTCCTAGAAAAAAACATGTGCAATAAGCTCCTTGTTAGGCCTTGGTGATGATTTTTCAGATTTGACACCAAAAGCAAAGGCAACAAAAGAAAAAATAAACACGTGGGACTATATCAAGTTAAAAAGCTCCAGCGCAGCAGAGGAAACCATCAACAAAATGAAAAGGCAATCTACTGAATGGGAGAAAATACTTGCAAACTGTACATCTGATAGGGGTTAATATCCAAAAATATATTTAAAACCTCACACAACTCAATAGCAAAACACCAATCTGATTAAAAACATGATTAAAAGAACCCGAATAGACATTTTTCCAAAGAGGACATGCAGACAGCCAATAGGTACATGAAAAAGTACTCAACGTCACTAATCATTAAGGAAATGCAAAAAAAAACCACAATGAGATATCACTTCACAACTGTTGGAATCGCTGTTCTCAAAATGGCAAAAGACAGCAAGCATTGGCAAGGATGTAGAGAAAAGGAAATCCTTGTGCATTGTCTGTAATATACATTGGTGCAGCCACTATGGAAAACAGCATGGATCCATCTCAAAACAATAATAATAGAACTACCATATGACCCAGCAATTCCACCTCTGCATACTCATACAAAGAAAACAAAAACAGTAACTTGAAAAGATAGATGCACCTCCATGTTTATGGCAGCACTAGTTATAATAGGTAAGATATGGAAACAATATAAGTGTCTTTTGACAGGTAAGAGGATAAATAAAATGTGATATATATTTATATTTATAATGGAATATTATTCAGCCATAAAAACAAGAAAATCTTGCCATTTGTAACAACAAGAATGGATCTTGAGGGCATTATGCTAAGTGAAATAAATCTGAAAAAGAAAGACAAATAACCTACCTATGACTCACTTACCTGTGTAAACTAAAAAACAAATAGTACCAAGCTCATGGATACAGAGATCAGATTGATGGTTGCCAGAGGCCGGGGGTGGAGGCGTATGGGTGGGCAAAATGGGTGAAGGGGGTAAAAAGGTACAAAATTCCAGTTATAAAATAAATAAGTCATGGGGATGTGATGTCCATGGCAACTACAGTTAATAATACTGTACTGGGCTTCCCTGGTGGCGCAGTGGTTGAGAGTCCGCCTGCCAATGCAGGCGACACGCGTGGTTCGTGCCCCGGTCCGGGAAGATCCCACGTGCCACGAAGCGGCTGGGCCCGTGAGCCATGGCCGCTGAGCCTGCACGTCCGGAGCCTGTGCTCCGCAACGGGAGAGGCCACAACAGTGAGAGGCCCGTGTACCGCAAAAAATAATAATAATAATAATACTGTACTGAATATATTTGAAAGTCGCTAAGAGAGTAGATCTTAAAAGTTTTCATCACAAGAAGCAAAAAAATATTTACAAGGCAGCTGAATATTTGGATGTGAAGCCATGTCTCTTGGTGGAGTGTATTACTTAAAATGGTGCATCTGAGTAAAAAATATTCACTTTTAGTTATCAAACTTCAAACTAAACATTAGAAAAGTTAGCATTCACTTCCTATAATTACTCTTGTCTAGGCAGATTACTCAGAATCTGAAATCTCTCCGTAGCTAGAGATTTTAGGTTACTCATCTGACAGCCAAAATTTACTTCACATTTTCTATTAATCCAAAATCATTACAACATACCATTAAGCTCTTCATTCCCAAGCTTAACTTTCAAGATAAAACTAAAATTCAGAAGTAGCTATACCAAACCACAAATCTGAATGCTGTACACAAGAGCAATTGTCAGCCTTTCTCTTGCACATCTTGGGGACGTTCACTGTGGCACATGTCTGTTAATGAAACATAATATATTGTAACTTTACATATACTACAATCTATTAAAGTCCTGGAGACCATTCTTATTAGATCCTAAAATAGACATAGGTAGAAGTACCTGTGGGTACAGATCACAGAGTGCTGAATGGCAGGGTTAATTTATACATTTTTTCTATCCCATACACGTTACCCAGGAAGAAGGTTGAAGAGGTCAATTACCAGGTGAGGTAGGAGTACTACATTTATTTTTGGTTTCAGTGGAGAGACTCACCTAAGTTACATCAAGTAATGGAACTCGGATGTAAGGTTACAAACAGGCATAGAAGTCTGACAACTAGATAACCTTGTAATCCTCCAGCAACCGCAGTCTGATGAAATTCACTCTAGAACTCAGTCTTTATACATCTCAGCTATTTTGGAATGTGTGCTTTTCTTTTTTCTGCTATCTCATTTATAACACCACCACCTTGTTTCTCTAGTTCAGCTTTATGGGAGAGGAGGTCTGATGCTCCAGTGAATCCACATCATTCCACTGTAGGCAGTGTCTTGAAAGACCACCTTATAAGGTACTCTCCAATCTATAGGCTACCTGGGGGCATGGGCCAACCCTTGAACCCAAAATTAGGAATCAGCAGTATGTGATTAGTTATGTGGAAGAAATCCTTTAAAGAGGACTCTAGGTGGGAACTGTCAGAAAAAGAGCATGCGAATGTGGCAGGTATCCTGTCCAGTACACACTGGGGAGATGTCCAATTAGGAAAGATAATAGGGTGAAAATAGAAAAGAGTTGACAGCCAGAGCAGCCAATAAATCAGCATGTCACACTAAAGGAGCTGTAGTAGGGTAGAATAGATAGGAATTTTAAAACTCAAAGGTCAACTGAAAGGGAAAAAAAGTACAGTTGGCAATAAGTACCACAGGTAGAAATGACTAATTGGTATGACTCTCCCAGCACTGGGTTCCATCTGCTTACTTTTTTTATCTCTATATTATGGGCTCTTTAATGTATTCAGTGCAGAAAGTTCCAAAACACCTGATTCCAAATTTGTTTAGCCACTCATCTATGGAATGTAAACGTGACCGTGTGATTCCAGCAACTGCCACTTCCAAGGCTCTTGGACCTCAGTTATATTTCAATGCACAGAAGGTAACGGACTCCAACTAAAGTTTTAGTGTAGGATGTGCTCCCAACTTTTAACTGTGTTTACTCTGGGAGTATGGGTCGGTGTTAGGGGGATTGTCTGGGTAGGGAAGGAGATGATATCTTTTTACTATTTATATATTCATTCAATAGTGGGATTACTTATGATTTTTGAGTTTTTTTAAAGTAAAATTGTTTTAAAAACAAGAATTTAAGTAGTAACCATTCTGGATGTGGGTGTAATTTCTGAGTGTATATTTATATACAAGACGTTTTATATGTAGGAATTATATCACTTTGATGATAGATATTATGGCTGAGTATGGAAGGCTTCTCCCTTCCAACGCTGTAATCCTAGCCTTGCTATGAATAAAAAGCTCGGAGATAGGCACCGGACGTATATTACAAATGAACGATGGGAATGGAAGGAAAAAACATGAAGTTCATTTGATACAAATATGCTTTACAAAGACCTTTATAATGAATTATAAATAAATAGTTAATACTAGTAAAATGAGGTACTTACATTTTCACATTTTATATGTTTTAATTCTCTTATAATCAAAAAATATGGCTGCAAATTATAGTTCTTACTGGAGCTTGAGGAAATACATATTTGGTTAATTTCATGCTATTTCAGTGATCTAATTACAAATCAGGCAAATACAAATATGTATATTGTAAACTGACTTTGAACAGGGGCTCTGCAGATGGCTACCTACAACCACAGTGAAATTCTACAGTGTTTTACTTGAATAATTGTTTTGGATAAGATCAGTCTTCTTTTCTATTTCCATTTAGTTAAAATGTGCTGTTGAATGTTGGATCACACCAAAACTTAAAACTGTGGAGGAAATTACATTTTATAAAGTCAAAGAAAGGCTATAACCAAAAATATTTTTCTTTATAGCTGAAACAAAATTTTAAAAATTAGAAGATAATTGCTGTGTTCTTAAGAAAAATGCATTCATTGCTGTTTCCAAATAGCAAGTTATTTATGGAATAGATTCTTGTTATTAACATTTATAGTAACTGATAAAAGATTCTTTTAGTTTATAAATACCACATAAAGAATTTGTGAAAAATACTGTTTAATTAAGTATTCATGAAGAGCTGTTCTTACATATTATTTAGATCTTACATATAATCTCATATATATATATATAATACACGTGATAATTGAAAGCTGGATGTTTACAAAACCATATAAAAGAGCACAGCAAAGTGAAGAGACAAAAGGGTGAATCACCACTTCAGTCCAGTGGTTCCAAGACTTAAAAGAATGATAATAAGCTTCTCTTTTTGAACACTAGAGATGACGTGGGGATGGGGGGAAGGAAGGAAATTTGGCTCTGTTTTCCTCCCACAAAATACAAAAAAATGAAATCAAACCAAACAAACAAGTAAAAAACCAAAACAAAACTGTAGCCTCTGATTAGGATAAGATGTGAATTCATGACCAAAGACAACCCAGGCTAAAGAACAGTAAACCTTCCCAAATGCCTTATAAAACAATTAACTCAAATACAATTCAGATCACTTAGCAGGCATAATTTATCTCTAGGTAGTAGAAAATTGTCAGGGACCTTCAAAATGCAGAGGAGTAACACGTGGAGATCACCTTCCTCCCCACAAATACATCAGAAATACATCTACATGTGGAACAACTGCTACAGAACACCTACTGAATGCTGGCAGAAGACCTCAGACTTCCCAAAAGGCAAGACACTCGCCACGTAGGGTAAAAGAAAAAAGGAAAAACAGAGACAAAAGAATAGGGATGGGACCTGCACCTCTGGGAGGGAGCTGTGAAGGAGGAAAGGTTTCCACACACTAGGAAGCCCCTTCACTGGTGGAGACGGGGGTTGGGACCGGGGAAGTTTCGGAGCCACGGAGGACAGCGCAGCAATAGGGGTGCAGAGGTCAAAGTGGAGAGAATCCTGCACAGAGGATCGGTTCCGACCAGCACTCACCAGCCCGAGAGGTTTGTATGCTCACCCGCCACGGTGGGCGGGGCTGGGAGCTGAGGCTCGGGCTTCGGACGTCAGATCTCAGGGAGAGGACTGGGGTTGGCTGCGTGAACACAGCCTGAAGGGGGCTAGTGCGCCACAGCTAGCTGGGAGGGAGTCAGGGGAAAAGTCAGAATTTGCCTAAGAAGCAAGAGACCATTGATTCGGAGTGCACAAGCAGAGGGGATTAAGAGCACCACCTAAATGAGTGCCAGAGGCGGTCACGAGTCGTGGCTATCGGCACAGACACCAGAGACGGGCACGCAAAGCTAAGGCTGCTACTGCAGACAACAAGAAGCCTGTGTGCAAGCACAGGTCACTATCCATAACCCCCCTCCCAGGAGCCTGTGCAGCCCGCCACTGCCAGGGTCCTGTGATCCAGGGACAATTCCCCGGGAGAACGCACGGCACACCTCTGGCTGGTGCAACATCACACCGGCCTCTGCCACCACAGGCTCACCCCGCATTCCGTACCCCTCCCTCCCCCCAACCTGGGTAAGCCAGAGGCCCCCAGTCAGCTGCTACTTTAACCCCGTCCTGTCTGAGCAAAGAACAGATGCCCTCCGGCGACCTACACGCAGAGGCGGGGCCAAATCCAAAGCTGAACGCCAGGAGCTGTGCGAACAAAGAAGAGAAAGGGAAATCTCTCCCAGCAGCCTCAAGAGCAGCGGATTAAATCTCCACAATCAACTTGATGTACCCTGCATCTCTGGAATACCTGAATAGACAACAAATCATCCCAAAATTGAGGCGGTGGACTTTGGGAACAACTGTAGACTTGGGGTCTGCTCTCTGCGTCTAATTTGTTTCTGGTCTTATGTTTATCTTAGTTTAGTATTTAGAGCTTATCATCACTGGTAGATTTGTTTATTGATTTGGTTGCTCTCTTCCTTCTATATATACTTTTTTTTTTTACCATTTTCTCTTTTTGTGACTGTGTAGGTGTATGCTTCTTTCTATGACTGTGTCCATGTAGATTTGCTTTTAAAATGTGTCCAAGGATTCTCTTTGTCCAATTTTTTTTTTGTAGAGTTTTAATCACTTGTTATCATTGGTGTTTGTGTCTTTTGGTTTGGTTGCTAGCTTCTTTCATTCTTTTCTTTATTACTATTTTATTTTTAATAATTTTTTATGTTTTTATTTTAATAACTTCATTTTATTTATTTACTTTTTTTTCTTTCTTTCTTTCTTTTTTCTCTCTTTTCCTCGGAGCTGTGTGGCTGGCACGGTCTTGATGCTCCAGCCAAGTGTCAGGCCTGAGCCTCTGAGGTGGGAGAGCCGAGATCAGGATGTTGGTCCACCAGACACTTTCCAGCTCCACATAATATCAAACAGCAAAAGTTCTCCCAGAGATCTCCATCTCAACGCTAAGACCCAGCTCCATTCAATGACCAGCAAGCTTCAGTGCTGGACACCCTATGCCAAACAACTAGCAAGACAGGAAAACAACTCCACCCATTAGCAGAGACGCTGCCTAAAATCATAATAAGGTCACAGACACCCCAAAACACACCACCAGACGTGGTCCTGCCCACCAGAAAGGCAAGATCCAGCCCCACCCACCAGAACACAGGCACCAGTACCCTCCATAAGGAAGCGTACACAAATGACTGAACCAACCTTACCCACTGGGAGCACACACCAAAAACAACGGGAACTATGAACCTGCAGCCGGCAAAAAGGAGACCCCAAACACAGTAAGTGAAGCAAAATGAGAAGACAGAGAAATACACACCAGATGAAAGAGCAAGGTAAAAACCCACCAGCCCAAACAAATCAAGAGGAAATAGGCAGTCTACCTGAAAAAGAATTCAAGAGTAATGACAGCAAAGATGATCCAAAATCTTGGAAACAGAATGGAGAAAATAGAAGAAATGTTTAACAAGGACCTAGAAGAACTAAAGAGCACACAAACAATGATGAACAAGACAATAAATGAAATTAAAAATTCTCTAGAAGGAATCAACAGCACAATAACAGACGCAGAAGAAAGGATAAGTGACCTGGAAGATAAAACAGTGGAAATAACTACCGCAGAGCAGAAAAAAGAAAAAAGAATGAAAAGAATTGAGGACAGTCTCAGAGACAACTGACACAACATTAAATGCACCAACATGCAAATTACAGGGGTCCCAGAAGAAGAAGAGAAAAAGAAAGGGACTGAGAAAATATTTGATGAGATTATAGTTGAAAACTTCCCTAACATGGGAAAGGAAATAATCAATCAAGTCCAGGAAGTGCAGAGAGTCCCATACAGGATAAATACAAGGAGAAACACGCCAAGACACATATCAATCAAACTATCAAAAATTAAGTACAAAGAAAAAATATTAAAAGTAGCAAGGGACAAGCAACAAATAACATACAAGGGAATCCTCACAAGGTTAACAGCTGATCTTTCAGCAGAAACTCTGCAAGCCAGAAGAGAGTGACAGGACATATTTAAAGTGATAAAAAGGGAAAACCAACAATCAAGATTACTCTACCCAGCAAGAATCTCAGCTAGATTTGACAGAGAAATTAAAACCTCCACAGACAAGCAAAAGCTAAGAGAATTCAGTACCACCAAACCAGCTTTACAACAAATGCTAAAGGAACTTCTCTAGGCAGGAAACACAAGTGAAGGAAAACACCTACGATAACAAACACAAAACAATTAAGAAAATGGTAATAGGAACACACATATCAATAACTACCTTAAAAGTAAGTGGAATAAATGCTCCAACCAAAAGACACAGACTGGCTGAATGGATATAAAAACAAGACCCATACATATGCTGTCTACAAGAGACCCACTTCAGACCTAGGGACACATACAGATTGAAAGTGATGGGATACAGACTGAAAGTGATGGGGAAAAGATATTCCATGCAAATGGAAATCAAAAGAAAGTGGGAGTAGCAATTCTCATTATCAGACAAAATAGACTGTAAAATAAAGACTATTACAAGACACAAAGAAGGACACTACATAATGATCAAGGGATCAATCCAAGAAGATATAACAATTGTAAATATTTATGCACCCAACATGGGAGCACCTCAACACATAAGGCAAATGCTAACAGCCATAAAAGGGGAAATTGACAGTAACACAATCATGGTAGGGGACTTTAACACCCCACTTTCACCAATGGACGTATCATCCAAACTAAAAATAAATAAGGAAACACAAGCTTTAAATGATACATTAAACAAGATGGATTTAATTAATATTTATAGGACATTCCATCCAAATACAACAGAATACACTCTATTCTCAAGTGCTCATGGAATATTCTCCAGGATAGATCATATCTTGGGTCACAAATCAAGCCTTGGTAAATTTACGAAAATTGAAATTGTATCAAGTATCTTTTCCGACCACAATGCTATGAGACTGGATATCAATTACTGGAAAAAATCTTAAAAAATAAAAACACATGGAGGCTAAACAAAACACTATTAAATAACCAAGAGATCACTGAAGAAATCAAAGAGGAAATCAAAAAATACCTAGAAACAAATGACATTGAAAACACGATGACCCAAAACCTATGGGATGCGGCAAAAGAAGTTCTAAGAGGGAAGTTTATAGCAATACAATCCTACCTCAAGAAACAAGAAACAACTCAAATAAACAACTAACCTTACACCTAAAGCAGTTAGAGAAAGAAGAACAAAAAAACCCCAAAGTTAGCAGAAGGAAAGAAATCATAAAGATCGGATCAGAAATAAATGAAAAAGACATGAAGGAAACAATAGCAAAGATCAATAAAACTAAAAGCTGGTTCTTTGGGAAGATAAATAAAATTGATAAACCATTAGCCAGACACATCAAGGAAAAAAGGAAAAGACTCAAATCAACAGAATTAGAAATGAAAAAGGAGAAATAACAACTGACACTGCAGAAATACAAAAGATCATGAGAGATTACTACAAGCAAATCTATGCCAATAAAATGGACAACCTGGAAGAAATGGACAAATTCTTAGAAAAGTACAACCTTCCAAAACTGAACCAGGAAGAAAGAGAAAATATGAACAGACCAATAACAAGCACTGAAATTGAAACTGTGATTAAGAATCTTCCAACAAACAAAAGCCCAGGACCAGATGGCTTCACAGGTAAATTCTATCAAACATTTAGAGAAGAGCTAACACCTATCCTTCTCAAACTCTTCCAAAATATAGCATAGGGAGGAACACTCCCAAACTCATTCTAAGAGGCTACCATCACCCTGATACCAAAAGCAGACAAACATGTCACAAGGAAAGAAAACTACAGGCCAATATCACTGATGAACATAGATGCAAAAATCCTCAACAAAATACTAGCAAACAGAATCCCACAGCACTTTAAAAGGATCATACACCATGATCAAGTGGGGTTTATCCCAGGAATGCAAGGATTCTTCGATATATGCAAATCAATCAAAGCACCATATTAACAAATTGAAGGGGCTACCCTGGTGGCGCAGTGGTTGAGAGTCCGCCTGCCGATGCAGAGGACATGGGTTCGTGCCCTGGTCTGGGAAGATCCCACATGCCGCGGAGTGGCTACTGCCCGTGAGCCATGGCCGCTGAGCCTGCGCGTTCGGAGCCTGTGCTCCGCAACAGGAGAGGCCACAACAGTGAGAGGGCCATGTACCACAAAAAAAAAAGAAAAATTGAAGGAGAAAAACCATATTATCTTCTGAATAGATGCAGAAAAAGTTTTTTTCCATTAGAAGCCTCCATTTCCTACCTGACCTCTTAGCAGCTGTTAGCACTTTGACCACTTGTTTCTTCTCCAGTCTGTTCTCTTTGCTTGAGGACAACGTAATCCTCCATTTTTGTGCCCTCCTATTTTTTCCTGCTTCTGAGTATCTATTAGGCCTTTCTTTGTTCATTTTTGGTGCCCTTCATATCTTTGTTCTAGGCCTGCTTCTTACATTACAGGTCTTTTTCCCCCCCTCTGGAGTGATCTTTTCAAATTCATAGCTTCAATTAATTATATACTGATGACTCCCAAAGAGAAATTCTGAGACCTGATTTCCGGAACAGAGCTCCTTAGCAGTACATCCAGCTTTGTTCAGTATAGCCCCACTGGGCAATTCTCAAACACACCAAATAGAGTAAATCCAAAACTGACCATCTTCTTTCCCATTTGTATCCCATTTCCCGTAATTCTTACTATCTGTCAAATTGCTCAACCTTTAAGCTTAGTCATAATCTTTGGCTTTTCTTTCTCATCCTTAACCCACATCTAATCAACCACTATTGTTTCTATCTTCCAAATACCATTGTACCGATTTCTTTATGTGCTAATATCCTGTTTCAGGCCACTGGTACCCCTTCCCTAGGGTACTGGCAGACTACTATACCCTTATCTGATGCTTCCCCTAATCCACATCCCAAGCCACAACCCAAATACTATTTCAAAAATGAAAATCTGACTCTATCACTCTCTTCTCTTAAAATGCGTAACTACTTCCCATTACCCTCTGGAAAATGCCCAAACTCCATACTACTACTCATGGCTCTTCTTTAAATGGCAATAAACTCTTTACCATTTAAAAATTATTTCGTATTTCTTCCTCCACCACCCTACTGTTACACTGTGCCTCAGCAAGGGCAAACGACTTTCTTTCCTCAGATTATAGCACAATTTCCTAACCCCATCCCACCCCTGCCTCATGACTCCAAGAAAGATTCCTAAAATAAAACGTCTGCCCTCTCACTTGCTTCTTACCTCCGTATTAGCTTGGATTAGATACATTTTCCACTAGAAAGCATCCCTGAGCATCTTCATGGACATCTAATCCAGATTAGTGCATTAAAGCATTAGCCCTGTGTACTCCACAGATATACTCTATAATTCATTCATTATAGTATATATTCCCCATGCTTGTTTGGCTTTCTGAGTCACCTGATATGACTGCAAAAATCTAAAAGGCAGAGACTATATCTGTCTGCCATTTTCATCTCCATATGCCAGTAAATTAGCACATGCGATAAATTATTATTTGTGAAAGTATAAATGAATGATGAATTAAATATCTCAAAAGACAGATTTTAATTGCTTGGCAAGGCATAATCCATCAGACTACATCTCTGGACAGAGAGCTCTGGTAAGGTCACTTGGTGGGCTGCTGCCCTGTTGATAGACGGCTGCCTTTGGTTCATCCATTCATTTCTAGTCTAACCATCTGTGTCCAAAGTAATGGGATCATGTTGCATAAGCAGGCAAATTATACACAAAGAGTCACTAGAAGGAAGTGTCACTCACATCCAAGCTTCTTAAAACATGGCAATGCAAATGACAGGTACATCACTTAGTCTGTCAAATGCATTATTATTCAGCTCTCCACTTAGAAGTCCATTCTTTTTTTTTTTTTTTAATTTTATTTATTTTTGGCTGCGATGGGTCTTCATTGCTGCACGCAGGCTTTCTCTAGTTTCCACAAGCGGGGGCTACTCTTCGTTGCTGTGTGCAGGATTCTCACTGCGGTGGCTTCTCTTGTTGTGGAGCACAGGCTCTAGGCGTGTGGGCTTCAGTAGCTGTGGCACACGGGCTCAGTACTTGTGGCTCACGGGCTCTAGAGCGCAGGCTCAGTAGTTGTGGCACACGGGCTTAGTTGCTCCGCAGCATGTGGGATCTTCCCAGACCTGGGCTGGAACCTGTGTCCCCTGCATTGGCAGGCGGATTCTTAACCACTGCGCCACCAGGGAAGTCCCGAAGTCCATGCTTTTAAGAAGCTCTTCTTGATCTCCATCCCTCCAAACTGAAAGAAGATAATTCTCATAGACCTTTTGTGTGTTTTTGTCCATTTCTAGGTCATGAGCAGTTTAAAAGAACAGATTTTAAATTAGATGCTTAGTGCCTGGTACAGTTTGTGGACAATAGTAATTACTCAGTGAATCCATGCTGAATTTTGAATAAAGAACTCAGAATGAATGAACATATGAATGAAGAAACAAATTTCTAAATCAAATCATATGAAAAATTTTAAAAGTCTCAACAAATTTTTGTTTTTTTTTTAAAATACACATCCACCTAGAGGGCAGGTAGGTGACCATGTTATTGGTCCATTAACAAACTTAGGATTCCAAAAAGTGAATGAGTATCCAGATTATTTACATCACTATAATTCATTGATTGAATCCAATCAGCTATTTGATTTTCAGCACAGTGCTCTGCACAGAATAAGTGTGCAACATGTTTACTGAGTTAAATTAATCGAATAGTTGAACTGCCTTGAATTTGATTTAGACAGATGGTCTCCACATGAGATTACTGAAGAAGACGACTAAATTACAAAATGCTGGTGCTTTCTTATCCTATGACTAAAACCAGGCCATAAATAGTTAACAAAAATTAATAATATCTCTTGTGCTGGAATCCAATCTATACAAGCTTTTTATTTTTAACATATCTATAAACTAAAGGAATTTCACTTCCCTGTAAAAATTGTTCTTAATGAATTGGTTCAAAGTAGATCAAAGCTCTTATTTCTCAAAATTATAATCCAAAAGGAGAATCAATAATGCTCCTTCAAAATCAACTTGAAATAATAATTGTCATTTGGAATATTTGATTATTCCGCAGAAAACTGATAGAGCTGTCATCTGTAACGGTACCAAGAATGTACTAAAAAAGAAAATGGCTCCCAAATTAAAATATATCTGGTGACAGATGGTCAGATCTTTTTTTAAATGTAGGGGACCCATAATGTATAAAAATTGAACTGTATGTAAAATTTATTTTTCTTTTTCAACCTGCAGCAGAGAGGTCCATGAGGAACAGATGTCTGTTTCTCCTGATTAAAGTGAAAGACACTTCTGAACACTTTTTGAAGTGTGCTTTTATGCAAAAATGTTCTAAGAATATAATAACTGATATGCTTAAGGTATTCTTCAATATCAATACTTGTACTGGGCTTCCTGGTGGCACAGTGGTTGAGAGTCCGCCTGCCGATGCAGGGGACACGGGTTCGTGCCCCGGTCTGGGAGGATCCCACATGCCGCGGAGCGGCTGGGCCCGTGAGCCATGGCCACTGAGCCTGCGCGTCCGGAGCCTGTTCTCTGCAACGGGAGCAGCCACAACAGTGAGAGGCCCGCGTACCGCAAAATAAATAAATAAATAAATAAATAAAAATACTTGTATAGAACTGGATCTGCCTTCACAATATTCTTAAATGTGATCCATTTTCTACAATACAAATACTGTGGAATAAAGATGACAAATGGTGTGGATGTTCACTTTTTTCTACCTTCTCTTTATAATTATTACCCAGTGTTCACAACTTGAAGAGCTTTTAAAAACGCTCATGAAGCTATTACTAAAAAGAATAATTTTGCTATTTAAAATATTTCCGCTTCTTCAATAGCACATTAGTTTATCCTCATGTATATTTGCTCAAATGCTACCCCCATTCATCAGAATTATTTATTTTTCTCTACTGTAATATCAGTTTAATCCCACTTTCACTGAGAGATATTTCAGTAATTGTATTTACCAAGAGGGATTTGAAATGGTCTTTTTTGCTCTAAGACTAAGTCTGGAAGTGCCTGGCCCTCCTGAGACATCGCCCACAGACAGGTCGCCAAATACTCCTGTGAGACAGCAAATCTGCTTACCTGGTCCATTTCTAATCTTTCTGTGCTGTAAGCGTTCTCCATGCTGTCCAGGGCACTGACACTTGCCGTGTACCTCAGAGGAGGGCTGCACATTCCTTCCAGCTTTATGTGTTGGTAGCTGAGCCCTGTTCATATTTTAGATAGAATTTTGGAACTAGCTGGCCCTGCATCTGACACAGCCACCATTTTCACAGTGTGCTTTCAAAAGTGGACCCTGCTCTATTTTCTTCTGTTGAACCCTTTTTGTTCCCCAAACCCAGCCCAGAAATACACTGGTTTTCTAGGCTCTTGTTTGGACATGATTTGTTTGTTAACCACCCCTTGCCAGGACAGTCATTTCTGTCATGGTTCTACCTGTGGTTCTGCTATTTCCTCCAATTCCTTATCACCCTTTCCCCCCTGCACGCCTCATGGTAAAGTTAACCTACCACTGGGAGGTAACATTGACTGGAAAAGAATACAAGTCCCGGGCTTCCCTGGTGGCGCAGTGGTTGAGAGTCCGCCTACTGATGCAGGGGAAGCGGGTTCGTGCCCCTGTCCGGGAAGATCCCACATGCCGCAGAGCGGCTGGGCCCATGAGCCATGGCCGCTGAGCCTGCACATCCGGAGCCTGTGCTCCGCAACGGGAGAGGCCACAGCAGTGAGAGGCCCGCGTACCGCAAAAAAAAAAAAAAAAAAAAAAAAAGAATACAAGTCCCATTTCAGAATATTTTAAATTTGTGATAATTTTAGAATTGTATTATTTTCTTGAGTATCTTGTGTGAAATTGATTCTTTTAACTTTTTATTTTATATTGGAGTATAGCTGTTTAACAATGTTGTATTAGTTTCAGGTGTACAGCAAAGTGATTCAGTTACACATATACATGTATCTAATCTTTTTCAAATTCTTTTCCCATTTAGGTTGTTACATAATATTGAGCAGAGTTCCCTGTGCTATACAGTAGGTCCGTGTTGGTTATCCATTTTAAATACAGCAGTATGTACATGTCTATCCCAAACTCTCTAGCTCTCCCCCCCCCCACACCCTTCCTCCCTGGTAACCATAATTTTGTTCTCTAAATCTCTGAGTCTGTTTCTGTTTTGTAAATAAGTTCATTTGTATCATTTTTTTTAGAGTCCACATATGTGATATCATACGATATTTCTCTTTCTCTGTCTGACTTACTTCACTCAGTATGACAAACTCTAGGTCTATCCATGTTGCTGCAAATGGCATTATTTCATTCTTTTTAATGGCTGAGTAATATTCTATTGTATATATGTACCACATCTTCTTTATCCATTCCTTTGTTGATGGACATTTAGGTTGCTTCCATGTCTTGCCTATTGTAAACAGTGCTTCAGTGAACATTGAGGTACGTTAAGGCATTGATAAATCCACAAAATGGATAGTTTTGAAAAAAATTATTTGCCTTATTGACCTGAATATTTGAGTATATCTATGTATTTTTTTCTCCTTGGGCACAATTACACATTTCAGTTTTGTCACATTCTACCTTCTCACTGCATGTACAGCCAGAGCCCATGGAATGGTTGTTCAGTCAATGCTTGACAGTTGGAAAGTGTTCTACAAATATTTTGTGTATTATGTAGCATATCTTCTTGAATCCAAGATCTCATGCAATATAAGATACTTTTTTTTGTGTGTGTGCGTTACGCGGGCCTCTCACTGTTGTGGCCTCTCCCGTCGTGGAGCACAGGCTCCGGACGCGCAGGCTCAGCAGCCATGGCTCACGGGCCTAGTCTAGCTGCTCCGCGGCATGTGGGATCTTCCCAGACCAGGGCACGAACCCGTGTCCCCTGCATCGGCAGGCAGACTCTCAACCACTGCGCCACCAGGGAAGCCCTAAGATTTTTTTTAAGAATGAAAAAAAAAAAAAACAACACTAGCTCGAAGGGCATAATTTACTCCTAATAAGAATGTATGTCCCTGTAAGGAAGTATAATGATGACCTTACACAAATGAGCCCTCTCCCCACTCTGAGTCCTGTTCGATTTTCCTGTCCTGCAGTTCAACAGAATGACATTGTTTTCATAACCCGTTCTCTCAGTCTGAACCTTCTTCGCAATCTTCAGACAAACAGCATAATGTCAAGATAAAACCAAAGCTTTGACTTAATTCTCACAAGTACAAGTAATAACAACTACATTAGAACCTATTCATCCATCTTGAGAATGTCAAGTTTCTTTTGACACCAACTTAACTAGCATTCCAACTTCAGAAATGCAGAAAGAGCAACAAGAAAACACTGCTGTTGGGCTTTTTTTTGTGCCTAAGTCTTCTACTAATATTTAATGAGCTTAAACTATTTTTTTTCAGTAAACAAGTTTCTTACACACTTCTCAATGCAATGCATTCTTTTCAGGAGAATGAGGGAAGTAACAGAAAAAGCAAAGCCCATTCATTTAAATACTATCAGGAATTCACAGTATTTTATTCAGGCTGTTTTATTACATTTGACATTTGTGTAGTTATTGGCATCACTGTTAAATTACATGGAGATTACCTCAGTTACTCACTGCATAAAAATATATGTGGGGAAAATGGTTCTGTCTGTACGTGTAGTAGAAGGTCAGAATCTGACAAAGATTAAAATGTGTAATTATGCTCCAGAAAAAAATACACAAATACAATGAAATATCAAGGTGAGAGGCAAGGATTTTTTAAAAGTTTCACTTTGTATGTTTATCAATGCCTTAAAAATGAACCAAGTTCACACAAGATATCTCATGATAAAACTCTCAACATACTGGGTACAGAGGGAATATTCCTCAGCAAAATACAGGCCATATACAAAAAACACAACATAATAAAAACTATATCAACAGACCCACAGCAACTTCATACTCAATGGTGACATATTGAAAGCTTTTCCTCTAAGATCAGGAACAAGACAAAGGTACCCACTCTCCCTACTTCTACTCAACATAGTACTGGAAGTCCTAGTTAGAGCAATTAGGCAGGACAAAAAAATAAAAGGCATCCAAATCAGAAAGGAAGAAGTAAAAATTGTCATTATTTGCAGATGATATGGTCTCATACATAAAAAATCCTAGACTCAACCACAAACGTTGGAACTCATCAACAAATTCATTAAAGCTACAGGTAATAAAATCAACATATAGAAATCAATATATATCTATTCATCTGTTTCTCTGGAGAACAGTGACTAATCTGTACAGTGGTACTGAGAGTGGTTACATAGACATAAAGAGATTTATTATAAGGTATTGGCTCATGTGATTATAGAGACAGAGAAGTCCCATAATCTGTTGTTTGAAATCTGGAGACCCAGGAAAGTTGGCGGCAGTGTCATTCTAAAGGCTAAGAACCCTAGAGCCCACGATGTGGATTTTAGTCTGAAGACCTGAGAACCAAACCAGGAGCACAAAGGGCAGAAGATCAACGTTCCAGCTCAACAGTCAGGCAGAAAGCAAATTCAACCTCACTCCAACCTTTTTGTTCTATTCAGGCCCTCAATGAACTGGATGATGCCCACTCACATTGGGGAGGGCAGAATACTTTACTCAGACCATCAGTTCAAATGTGAATCTCTTCTGGAAACGACCTCCCAAGACACACCGAAGATAATGTTTACCTAGATATCTGGGCATCCAGTGACCCAGTCAAATTGATTCATAAGATTAACCATCACAGATGGAACAAATAAAGTAAACAGCACAACAGCCCAGCTGGTTGCCTTGAGAAAGTTTACAGGGTACAGCACAGAGAGGCAGTACTGAGGTGGAGCCCAGAAGACTCTCTGAGAGTCTGGGGAAACCAAGGTGATCAGAGTTCATAGAACAGAGTAGAGGAATATGAGTCCTGCACAGGAAGAGAATCCCAAAAGTCTACAGAAAGAATGATCTAGAACGATTAGAGAGAATGGTGTCCAACATTCACACAGAGGTGGGAATAGTGTGTGTTCCCACCAGCAAGGCTCGTATTTCATGGGACATTGGATACAATTCACAGAAAGGTCTTGCCTCAACAGAGGTAAATAATTAGCCCTAGACTGGGTACTGCTCTAGCCCCTCCTAACAAATTATAAAAGCATAACCCAGAAGGATCAGACTGTTTGCGAGTAACATAACTGCATCTCAGAACAAAGATCAAGAATGGGACCCTGGATGTTGACTGCAGAAGTCTGAGGTTAGGAATTATGAGAAAGCAGACCAGCCAGAGGATGTCATGAGCAGACTCATAACTTCTCAAAGTGCATAAAATCTTCAGCCCCTGAGGCTGACTGCTTGCCACAGAATCCAGTCCATCCGTTCCACTCATCCTTCTCCATCCTCAGGCTTCTGACTCTTGCACTAGGCTCACTTTTGTGGTAGCTTGGATGAACTTACTTGCTCAACCTTATTGTTCTGCCAGAGTGAGGATCCGGACACGAACTCTCCTGCTTTACCCCAGAAGTTGCCAGATCAATTCCTGGTCCAACTTCTTGCCTAACTTCGAATCTGATACTGAGAACAGTAAACTGAATAAAAGCCAATACAGTATTTGTATCTAGTGAGGGGGGTCAATAAAAATTAATGCGTTCAAATTTAATGTATGTTAGCTAAGCCTTTCCAGTGGTTTCTGTGTCATCGAATAACTTCCAAACACGTCTATTTTTGTGGTTAGAAATCTCATGATTCTACTTGTGAGAACACAGATCTTCACTAAAGTACTGGAAAGGCACTGTATTTCTTTTAGCTGGGCTACAGCTGACTGGATGAGATGTAAACACAATTGTAGGGGTGGTAGTAGCTTTAAACAAACACAAGGGGAAATCCTAAATGAAACTGGAACCACAAAGTAAGAGGTCTTTGCAGACAAACAATTCACTCCCAGCAGGATTCATATTGGTTATATGACATTGGTCTACATCAAGCAGAGTTCCTGAAAATAGTGTACGCTCCAGCTCTCCATCACACATGCCAAAGCCCAAGTGGAGGGAAAGGATGGAAGGGAGGGAGAAGTTTGTTCCTAAAACAGAACCTTAAAAGTCTCTGGTTCTTAAAGCAGCGGGTTATCTTCATAACAAAAAGATTTCTATAGTGTTAACCATGCTTTGCATTGTTTTCTTATCAGGAAAGGGGGACAGATAGCTATTTCTACTCACTGTTTTCTGAGAATTCAGAAGTATAGACTATAGACCACTTCTCAGCTTTTAATACTCCTGCTGTTATTCTGTGCCTATTTCAAAGACTTCTATGTGATTTTTATGATTTTAAGGGCTGACATTAGAAAGATGAATGCCTTCAAGCAGTCTAAGCGTACAGGAAAGTCTGCCCCTGGAAGCTTACTTATTTTCAATTAAAAAAGTATCAGGGGTCAGTTTTTGATGTTTTTATTTGTATATCTTTAAAACACTGGATGAAACTATATCTAAGTAGAAATTACCTCAGGCAACTGTCATCCCATGTGCATTTTTCTTTAAACTTAGCAGGACTCACTTACAAAATGAATAGCTTTTGAAAGGAATCAATTACACCACGGGTCAAAACAAGTCTCTCAAATGCAAGGATGACAGAATTTCTCACTGAGACATATAAAATTAGTCACGCAGCATGAATGCTAAATATGGAGAGTGTCCTAAATATCTGAGGTGCTTCCTTCCAGCAGATGACAGTGACTTGGCTGTTGCGGTTGTTACTTACAGAGGACACATAATATCTACTCAATCAATAATCGCTTGCTATCTAGAAAATTCTCTACTATTGCCCCATGACAAATCCGTGGAATAGCTGGGATATATTATACATATACTTGGGCTGAAAATATCTCTTATTAATAGTTCTCAAACTTGGCCGTACTTTAAAATCACCAGCCTTCAACCAGACCCTGGCATTAGCCCAAAGCAAGCACCAAGGTGATTTCTATTTTCAGCAGTCGTTCGATCTTTAGTGCATATCAGAATCACCTGGGGGTGACTGTTAAAACACAGGTTGCTGGGCCACACTCTGGGCCCAAACTCAGAGTTTTGATTAAGTAGGTGCTATGGATTGAGTGCGCTCCCCACCTTCAAATTCACATCAAGGGGTTGAAGCCCTAACCCACAATGTGATGGTATTTGGAGTTGGGGCCTCCTTTGGGAAGTAATCAGGGTTCAGTGAGGAGCTGAGGATGGGGCCTCGTCTGATGTGGGATTAGTGCTCTTATAAAAAGAAACACCAGAGCGCTGCACCATCCCCCACCCCCCAACATAAAGAGGTTACGTAGGCACACAAAGAGATGACAGCCTCCTACAAGCCAAGGGGAGAGGCCTCAGAATGATATCTGCCTCTCTAGTACATTGATCTTGAACTTCCCAGCCTTCAGAACTGTAAGAAATAAATTTCTGTTTCTTAAACCACCCAGGCTCTGTAGGCTTGAAAATGTGCCTTTCCTGCAAGTTCCCAAATGATACTGACGCTGCGGATCCGGCAATCTTGGCCACCACTGTCTGTAGAGCACAGCCTCAGCATATAAACAGAAGGCACCTGGGGATCTTGTCGAAGCCGGGATTTTGATCCAGTAGTTTGAGCGTGGGGCCCAAGACTTTGCATTGTTATCAAGCTCCCAGGTGATGTTATCGGACTATATTTTGAGTTATAACATTAAAGAGACTCTGAATCTGAACGCTCCTAAGGCAGCGCCAGGAATAACCGCGCCAAAACCTCCTCCAATATTTTCCAAAACCTCTACCTGTTTCAAGACCCGGCTGAAGTTTCACCTCCCGTATAAAGCCTTCCATAGGCAATGAAGTCAGAAACAAATTATCTTTTAAATTAGAAAAGCTACTGATTGGATTTGGCCTCTCATTAGTAGTCGTTTTGTTGTTCTTGCTACCTTTTCTTAAACATTTGTTAGATTATACAAAATACTTTGCAAATATTGTTTAATCTTCAGGATGACACTAGGAGAAAATGTTGTTAGCCCCAATTTAAAAAGAGAAAAAGAGAGGCTCAGAGAGTTTAAGTATGCGTCCTAAGGACACGAAATTAGAATGTGATGGGGGTAGGAATTGCCAATTAGATCCTAGAAGAGCCTGGCATCAGAATCTTGCCCTGAATCACAAAGCTGAGCATCCTTCATTTGAAATGAAATACAAACAATTTCATATTAAAAACAGGACCCCTATATGCTGAACGCTGAGGTTACAGTTGAGAGAAAGAGTTGTCACAGAGTTTACAATCTAGTAGAGACAGATACTGATCATATAATTGCATTAATTAATTCACAATTGCAAAACGAGATAAGTGCTCTGAAAGAAACAAAGACCACTGTCGGAGAGAGTATAAGAATAAACCTGGGTACTGAGCTCGCGTGCCACAACTACTGAAGCCCACACGCCTACAGCCCATGCTCCCCAACAAAGAGAAGCCACAGCAATGAGAAGCCCGTGCACTGCAGAGAAGAGTGGCCCCACTCGCCGCAACTAGAGAAAGCCCACGCACAGCACCGAAGACCCAAACCAGCCAAAAATAAATAAATAAAATAAATATATTAAAAAAACAAAAAAAAAGAATAAACCTGGGGTGGGGAGTAGGAAAGGGGACTCTGGGTCGGAAAAAGTGTCCAGGAGCTTAAGACGCCTGAGCTAATTGTTTAGGGATGATGTGTTTGGAGATGAGGGTGTGGTTCCTTCCAGTCTCATGAAATCACAAATATCCTAAGAAAAAATCTGGTATTTTCCAGAAACTGAAACTAGACCACTGTGGCTGTACCACAAAAAGCTGAAGAAAGGGGTGAAAGTTATTCTAAGTGTGGTGTTATTTTTATTATCATAATTATTATTTGATTACTACATGTAAGTGACTTCTTCACAACAGAGAGTTTTTACCTTTATCCCCATGCTAGGGCTGCCAAATAAAATATAGGACATGCAGTTAAATTTTAATTTCAGATAAACAACAAAAAATTTTTAGTGTGAATATAGTACATTACTGGGACCTACTTATAGTTAAAAAAATTTTATTGTTTATCTGAAACTAAAATTTTACTGGCTGTCCTGTATTTTTTTCCAGTTTTATTAAGATGTAATTGACATACGGCACTGTAAAAGTTTAAGGTGTAGAGCATAATGATTTGACTTACGTCATAAAATGATTAGCATCGTAAGTTGAATGAACATCCGTCATTGCATTTAGACACAAAATAAAGGAAAAATTATCGTCCTTTCAATGAGAACTCTTAGGATTTATTTTCTTAACAACTTTCATATATAGCATACAGCAGTGTTAATTATATTAATCGTGCTGTACACTACATCGCTAGTAATTATCTTCTAACTGGAAGTTTGTACCTTTTGACCTGTATTAGTCGTGTACTTTTATTTGCTAAATCTGGTGACCCGACACGGGAATCTTTCCCTAACTTCCCCTTAGCTGGTACTCAGCAATAGCTTGGGATATTCACTGGTTCAACACATCTTAGAAACGCCTCCATCACACACACCAAGGCATGGAACACACACACACACACACGCAGCCATTTACGAGTTATGGAGCGTGCGCTACATATCATGAATGTTCTAAAGTTCTGGGGATAACACTTAAGTGAATAAGAGGCAAATTTCTTGCCTTGTGCATACATTGACATGACATACACCAAACACATAACAAAATCTGCCGTGTAACAGCCAAAGGAGGCACTGTACACACAACACCATTTCATTTAATCTCAACAGAATTACTCGTATTACCTACACATATTACTTAAAGAGAATTCTTACAATTAATAAGAATTAGGTTTTATTAACCTCATTATTATTGTGGTTCAAAGCTGAGGAAATTGAGGCTTAGGGAGGTTAAATAAGTTGCCTGTTGTAACATAGCAGTTAAGCGGCTGAGTCAAGGGTCAAAGCCTCTATGTGACTGGAGAGCTGGCATATGCTCATATGTTCTATTGCACGTTCTCTAAAAATGCAAACCCAGCACATCTCCCCAGTTATGGTTTGGATATTAATTTTGATATCTTCATTATGTTATTTTGTTTACTTAATTTTGCTTCGCTACTTTTAAATGAAAAGAACAAAGAGAAAACAGAACTTCCTTAAAATGCAATTACAGAATTATTATTTATTGCTTATTTGTCATTCTAAAGGTGCAGGGTATCTTGTAATGGACTCTGTTTCAATATTAGGTTTTCCTTTTTCCCCCTTACGCTCAACCAGAAGGAGACAGATTTATGGTTTTTAGATCATGTCTTTCTCTGGTCTCAGATGGAAGCACAAATAGACGTTGTTGTACATTTTTTAACTCTTTAAAAAATGAATATATCTTCAAGGTGATGTTTATAAGATGATTCTTTGAAGAATTTATAGCCTTAAAATTCTATTCTAAAACTCCAAATTACAACATTTCATAATGGAAGTAGCAAGAGTAGAGTTTTCATATTCTTTATAATTTTATCATTAATTTGTTGCAGTTCTTTCCAATTCTTGAACTGTGGTGGTTCTAACAAAAAAAAAGCTATGAAACTTTGAGATTATTTATTGTTGGGTGAGAGCCTGTAACAGAGCTAGATAAACTGGTAGTTTTACCAGTGCTTTGGATTTAAATATAGCATTAGGGCTCCGTGACTCCAACATTTAACTTGATTTATAGTTTGTGATGTAAAAATACCAGGGCTCAGATGGCCTGAAGTGACTTTGAAAATTAAGTAAAGAAGAAAATGTAATGACTAATATGAACTTGCTGTGAAATATTAATTATGCATTTCCAAGTGAAGGAAGTAAGCAAGCAATAATTTATTCTGTGACATGAAATAAATCCCAAACTGTACTCTTTGCTAAAGGCATTTTCTAAATAAACACTCAATTTTTAAGTCACAAAGGAACTGAAGTTGAAACCATTAGTTACTGTATTCTGAGCTGTTTATTAAAACATTTCCCCCCCCCCAGATATCCTTTAAAAAAAAAAAAATCTAGTTTTGAAAGTTGAGTTAGGGTAGAAAAACAGCTCTAACCTAAAGAGGAATAGAGCATCTTTTAAAAGTATGCCAGGAGAAACTTCTTAATGATCCATGACAGTGTAAAATGACAGCTGCAAGTGCTGAGTCAGTCTAGAAGAAAATCTAAATGTAGGAGAACCTGTAGCCTTTATTAATGACTCCCTAGGAATGTGGGCAAACAGCCAGGGCCAGGCATACAGCAATGCTTCTCTGATAACTGAGCATTCCAGACCTCCTAGATATAAATTTCTCCCAACTCCCTAAACCACAAATAATATCCTCAATATTCTGAATTAGGCAAGACACACAGGCATGTTAACCATATTATATTAATCTTCTAAATGTATTGCCCAAGGAGGAGACATGAAAGAGAACAGATTATCTCTACTGGAAGACTTAACACTTGAAAAGAGAAAAGGTTTAAAAATAAAAAGCTTCAGAAGCAAACACAACGCACCCTTAATCTGCAAGTTTGCAGGAATTTGTTTTTCCCAGCCAGGGGGTGCACAAAAACACTGTGATAACACAAATATTTTGCCATACCAGTTACAAGACCTTCTTTTTTCTTGGCATCTCAAAGTTACGGCAAAAGCATCCCTTAGGGGCTTCCCTGGTGGCACAGTGGTTGAGAGTCCACCTGCTGATGCAGGGGACACGGGTTCGAGCCCCGGTTCGGGAAGATCCCACATGCCGTGGAGCGGCTGGGTCCGTGAGCCATGGCCGCTGAGCCTGCGCGTCCGGAGCCTGTGCTCCGCAACGGGAGAGGCCACTACAGCGAGGCCCGCGTACCGCAAAAAAAAAAAAAAAAAAAAAAGCATCCCTTAGGATTTACATGGTAGGAATATAATTTTTTTTTCAAAGATGAAGAGAGGTGAGTTACTCAAATTGTCCATTGGACATAGGAGAAGTTTACCATAATTTACAAATTTTTCAGGAAAATATCAGCAACTTTGAACTACTATTCAGAAGGTGAGCTCTCAGTCTAAGTCAATTTTGATGAAATTGAATATTTCCAGGAAGTATTTGGAAATTTCTAGTGAAAGATGGGTATTTATGAAACCAGCAGCAAATGTAAATTACTTGTAAATATATAAAGGGATGTGACAGAGAAAACCCAAAGAAAAAGGAAAACAAGAGTGTTCCTAAAATGGTTCTGAAAGTGAGGTTCCTAAGCAGCAGCAAAGGCATCACCTGGCAACTTGTTAGAAATGCAATTCTCAGGCCCCACCCCCAGTCTCTTAAAACTAGTGACTCAGAAACACTGGGGTGGAGCCATGTATAGATAGTTTAACTAAAGTATTACACCCTCAGGTGATTCCAGTGCAGCTAAGTTTAGAAACACCTCCTGGCTAAATTCTGATATGAACTGAGGGGAAAATATCCAGTTTTCACTTATACAAACAATCATGCAAAGATTCACCTGAAATAGTGTCACTTTTTTCTTTTTAGCCCAAAGACAAGGGTTTTTAAGGGCAGATAAAAGAGAAGTAATAACAAGGAAATGGAGTCACGGTCTAGAAGAGCCTTTGAAAAGGACTGTAGAATACGGCCACACAAAGCAACATTTAAAAGTAAAATTTTCTGATTCCATATATTGTTTTTTTTTTGTTTTTCTCTTTTATTGAAGTATAGTTATTTACAATGTTGTGTTAGTTTCAGGTGTACAGCAAAGTGATTCAGTTACATACATATATAATTTTTTTTTTTTTAAGAAAACAAACTTATGGTTACCAGCGGATAAGGAAGGGAGGGATAAATTGGGAGACTAGGATTGACATATACACACTACTATATATAAAATAGATAACTAATAAGGACCTACTGTATAGCACAGGGAACTCTACTCAATACTCTGTAATGGCCTATATGGGAAAGGAATCTTTAAAAAAATAAGAGAGTGGATGTATGTACAACTGATTCACTTTGCTGTACACCTGAAGCTAACACAACATTGTAAATCAACTATACTCCAATAAAAATTTTAAAAAACTTTAAATGATTATTTTACCATCTTAGTTGCTCTTAGTTTTTACTATAGATTACGTCTGCTAAAATGCAGTTGAATAACAGCACGTTGACAATTTAAGTAAAATGCATTTGTAGATTTGAGTTCAAAGTTACTCCTTCCACTTTAACGAATTAGGCAATAATCTGAATTGCTTTTTTTTTTACTTAAAGTTTGTATTCCTAACCAAAAAAATAAGATAAAATAAATTAATGATTCCATATATTGTTAAAGAAAAAGGCTACAAAGTAGAATGGATAGTATTATGGCTTTTGTTATATCTACACACATAAACACAAACACATGCATATACACATCCTTATTAGTATTTAGATTGATTAAAATATCTAGAAAGAAAGAACTCTATTTACAGTGATTATCTTTGGTTGGTGAGATTATAATTAATTTAATTTCAGTTTGTTTTAAGCTATGTTTGCTATGTTAAATATCTATAACTCTATCACCTTGGAATTAAAATAATGCCATTTGTTTTACTGAACTTCCTCTAATATATATCCAAGTTGGAAAGAACTGCTGTTGAGAAGTTGGCATGGTAACCTACCACAATTAGCAAAATTCTTAAGTGATTGTGAGTGGTTCCCAAACTTGTTTACAGATTAGATTCACCTGAGACATTCAACCAATTCTGAAGGCTGTATCCCAGCCCCATGCCGCTGATTAAAGTTTGTAGATCACCACTGATGCCGATGATCTGTGTACACACACACACATATACATATAAATGCATACATATATTAGACTAAACATTGATTATATTCTCAAAAATCTGGGTTCAAAATGGAAATTTTTTGACTATTTAAACAAAGAAAAACCACACTTTTACTGAAATACTCTGACTGCATCATTCACTGATTAAGTACCAGCTTCTAAGTCCCTGCACAGTGATTTCATAGCATACTTCAATTTCAACCATAAGATGTTCAATCACATAAAAAGTGAGTCAAAATCAGATTCCTTTCATTGTTTTGTGAATATTTTAATCACAAAATCTGTGATTACAAAATCCCTTTATAGCACATTGCACTGTGTTCGTTGACAGACAGAAACATGTATCCGCAGATTTTTGAGCCTGAAAGATGCTGTTGCCCTACTTTTGGAACACCAGGGAAAAGACCAACTGCTTCAGACTCTGTAAAAGATAAATTTCAGGGGAACTTGGCATATTTGGCAGATAGGGTTAAAACTTTGAATACAATGAATCCCCCCGAAACTTCAAGAACCAAGAGCAACGTCATTTGTATTATATGGTACTCCAAGAACTTAGAGCTGAAATACAGTTATGAGTAAACTGGTACTAAAAATATCTCCTCAATTTTTGACATAGTGATAGTCTCAAAGAAAAGATTTGTGGAAATGATTTCAAGAAATATCTAAAATTGCATCTAGTTTGTTCCACAGGATGAATTCATGTGATAAGATTCCTGATGTGATAGCTAAGTTTCACTTAGAGGTCTAGGAAGAGAAAGTTTCTTCCTAGCATCCCATCTTCACCTCAAGGTAGCCAAAAAAAAAAAAAAATACACACACACACACACACACACACACACACACACACACACACACACACATCTGGAACTCAAGGTTGATCTGGCTACCAAATAACAAAGGAAACCTCTTTGGAAAAATCTGAGCTGGAGGGATAGAAAAAATATTTCTCTGTTTTCCCACAAGTCAGTCACTATTGCTTTTTTACAGACTTGTGAAGTTCTTGTGTTTTTTTCCCTCCTGACTTCCACTATGAAAGCAAGTGCACAAGTCTGGTATTCAAAGGGCTCTGTCTTCCCACCACACAGAAAACTCCTGTACAAAGAGTCAATAATCACAGTGATATCAGAAAATCCAACATGTGGGGAGAGTGTCTCAAATCCAGATGACTTACTTTCTAAACTTGCCATCGCTTAGATTTATATGTAGTTTTATTTAACTCATTTCAAAATCTCAAACAGTATTAAAGAAGGGCATGAGGTAATTATGTTTATTAAATAGGTCATCCCTATACTGATGGTGTTAGCATTTCTCAACAGGACCAAGGATTTCTTACACTTAAGGCACGTTTTCTGTTGGAGGAAAGAAATGTTCCATCAGTCTTCATATTAGCTCTTTGATAGGATTCCACTGTTTCCACCCAGTTATCTATATTCAATAAGGTAATCCTAGTTATTAACCTTATGTTTGTTCTGGCAATTGGGAAAGAAGATACACTGAATTATGGATATAAAAATGTGGTCAATGTTAGGGGGTAACCAACATTGTAAATCAACATGTTGGCGTTCTGCAGTGGAGAAAGCCTAGGCCTTGAGATCATTCAGATTCACATTCTGTCTCTGCCAGGTTGCTTCATAAGCCGCCTTGGGCAGGCTAACGAGCATACAAATCCACTTCCCTCAGCGAGGAGCAACAAAACCTATTTTTAAATGCTGTAGTGAGAATTGCATGCGATAACGTAAGTACTTGGTCTGGTGAATTTGACATGTAGTAGATACAAAATAAATGGTAGTTATTAAATCAATCTCTTCTCATACTTGTTAGTTAGAGCCAGTCCTTGATGTAAGGAATATCTCTTTAATTACTGACCACTGATTTTTCTGAACCCTCAGAACTATGGACAAACCCTTGCTAAATGTTGCTGGATTTTTAAGAGTAACGCTCGGTTCATTAATTGATGGCAACCTCCTGGGTGAATGAGGCACCTTCCTTTAGGACCTGACTAGGCTACCCAGCATTGAAAAGTAGCATTTGCTCTTAGTTTGTTTCAACACCAGTTATTCTCCTGCTGTGATAGACAGAATAATGCCTGCACCCCCAAGATGTCCATGTCCTATTCCCTGCAACCTGTGAATATGCTGCCTGACATGGCAAAGGGACCTCTCAGATGTGACTACATTAACGACCTTGAGATGAGGGCAGTGGGTGGTGGGTATGCTAGGTTATTCAGGTGGGCCCAATATAATCACAGGGTTCTGAACTGAGCAGGACCCTGTGCGGCTCCTGGGCATGGGGAGTCTATCTGTTCAGCCTCCATGACCTTCCCTGAGTTCCAAAGGGCAGATTTGAACAACTGGTAATCTGGGAAGGGGAGGGATGCTGAGTCAAGGGAGGAAAAGCCAAGAAACAATAGTACAGCCTTGGGTCACGGTCCTGGTTCTGCCTCAAGGGATACACTTAACTATATCCTTAAGCCCTTTTATAGAATTAAAACCCAACAAATGGAAGATGTCAGCATTCTCCATACCAGAGAAGACCACCTGAGTATGAGGCCAGACTGAAGGAACCTGAGAAGCTCATCAAGAAGATTTCCTGAGATGAGATTAAAGGAGGGCAGGCCCTACACACACCCTAAGCTTATCAGCAGCCCCACCCTTGAACTGTTGCCATAAAACTCCTCACCAAACTCCCCTAGGTTGGGACACATAGTTTTTGAGGGCAGGAGCTCTCTGTGTCCCCCTTTGCCTGGCAAAGCAACAAAGCTATTCTTTTCTACTTCACCCAAAAGTCTGTCTCTGAGATTCAATTCTGCACCGGTGTACAGAGAGGCCGGGCTTTCGGCAAGTTCTAACAAGGGAAAGAGGGAGGCGTGGAAGTCAGAATCAGAAAAAGATGTGAGCCATAGAATGCAGCTTGCCTTTGGAAGCAGATAAACGCAAGGAAAGAGATGTTTCCCTGGAGCCTCCAGAAGAAATGTACGTTGGCCTACACCTTAATTTTAGCCCCCTAGGACTCATTTTGGACTTCTGACCTCCAGAACTATAAGAAATATGTGCTGGTTTCAAGCCTCTATGTTTGTGATAATTTGTTACAGTGACATTAGGAAATGAATGACCTATTCTCCCCCTATTTTAATGATTCACCAGGCCTTAGCCTTTCATGTCTACCAAGCATGCCTTATCCCATGGGTGTGGCCAAGTCCTGTCAAATTCCAGCTCCATGCTCCACATGTCTGCTAACCAGAATTTTCCTTGACCTCAGTTATGCTTACAACTAACACACCAGTTTTTCTGTTTAACTCTTGAGGTGCAGTCATACAGTGTTCACCTCTAGGTGGCCTCTGGATGGTGACTTGTACCCTAAATCTTACCCACATTGGAAATTTGTCTGAAAAGCTAAAATTTGCCTGGCAAGCTAAATTTTGACTTCAATTTTGTAGCAGAGCTTATTCTATTCATACATGCCCTTTTTAAAGAAACTGACCAAGAGCTCTGATCTTAAATTTTAAATAAAGAAATGTATGTATTTAACATATAAGATGTAAATAATGTACTATTTTGACTTTCCTGCAGTAGGTGATAAAAATCAGGGAATATCTGTAGCCTTTATGTTGTATAGTAAAGGATTAGCTCAGCAGGTCTGGGATGCTCAAAACCTGCCCATTCCAAAGGTTTTCGGGGCTGGACCCTGAGCTACTCCTGGGAGATAACCTCTAAGCCCTTTAAACAACCTGCCGGATAAGAATGACTTTGTATACCTTGGGCCTTGGATCACACCAGATAGTTGATGCTAACAATGTGATTTATGATAAATACCTGTTTTTGTTCACCAGGGCCATCAGTTTGACCCCTAAGGAGGGAGCTCTGGAGACTCAGTAGCTAAGATCAGTCTTGCAGGCAGGTCTATGTGACTGACCACCAGTAAAAACCAAGGATATCAAGACTTGGATGAGCTTCCCTGGTTGACAGCACTTTGCCTGTGTTGTCACCTATTACTGCTGGTAGAGTTAAGCACTGTCCGTGAGTTTCCACTGGGAGAAGACAACCAGAAGCCTGCACCTTTCTCTTGGACTCTGCCCTATGCACCCTTTTCCTTGCTGATTTTAATCTCTTTCCTTTTGCTGCAATAAACTATAACCATGAGTATAGTAGCTTATCTGAATTCTGGGAGTGCTTCTAGCAAATTATCAAACCTGAGGGTGGTCTTGGGGGCCCTCCAACATAAGATCGCAGACTTTTTCCTAACGCTTAAATGATCAGATGAGTAAAATTGGCTTTTCATAAACTTGCTAAATTTGTTTTAGAATTTCATGATCAAATAATTTTATCTCCAATCCTGACTTACCATTTCCTCATCCTGATTTACAATTTCACACACACGTGTGCGTGCACACACACAAACACTTATGTACAACTGCACGTGTGCGCACACACATACACACCACATTATATAATGTCTTGAAAAAGAAGACAATTATTCTACATTTGCTATGTCTCTCTCCTGATGAACAGTAAGTCTAGTCAACCACACACAGCCTACTCTATTAGAACATTTCATAGACAAGCACTTTTATCTCTTCCTTTGGTAGACTGGCGAAACCCAGCAGGATCCTGTGGAGCTCCTGGGCACAGAAGGCTTTCAAACAGTTGCTATTCAGGGAAGTGAGGGGATGCAGAGACAAGGGAGGAGAAGCCAAGAAACAACAGTGTAGCCTTGAGGTAGGGTCCTGATTCTACCTCAAGGGATACACATAACAATATCTTTGAGCTCTTTACAGAACTAAAACACCCAACAAGTGGAAGATGTTAGCATTCTTCATTCCAGAGAAGATCACAACTTGATAACCTTGGGAAGCTCATCAGGAGACTAGCTGAGCCCAGATTAAAGGAGTGCAGGCCCTGCACCCACCCTGATCCTTATCAGCAACCCCACCCTTGAACCATTGCTATAAAACTCCTCAGTAAAGCCTCCCGGGTTGGGACACACAGTTTTTGAAGCACAAGCCTACTGTGTCCCCCTCTCCCTGGCAAATCAATAAAGTTATTCTTTTCTACTTCACCCAAAACTCTGCCTCTGAGATTCGATTTGGCACCAGTGCACAGAGGCCAAGATTTTGGCATCACTGGTATACGTCTGCATTATTTCCTTTCAGGTACTTTGAATATGAAATGAGCTAACATGTAAAAGTGATTATCTGAGGGATACTGCTCCCTCCCCTCCCTCCTTTCCTCCCTCCCCTCCTTCTTCCTTCCTTTCTTTCTCTTTCTCTCTCTCTCTCTCTCTCTTTCTTCCTCTTTTTCTTCTTTCCACCAGGACCAGAGGAAATTTCTTCCTATACTGCACATCAGGTCCAAGATTAAACCAAATCTGCCATGGCTTCAAGTTCAAGGCTCTTTCTGCTTCACAAACCTCTTTCTGTTACAATCTCTGAAAACCATGTCTAATACAAAAATGTTTCTAAATTTTGAATCTATTGGAGTCATAATGTCATGTTGATATGCTCTTGGAGAATTTAAGAGGTAATGCCGAATTCAACTTCTTATTGAAACCGAGCGGGACCCTGTGGGGCCCTCCTGGACACAAAAGCCTTTCCAGGTCCCCCATTTCTTATTTCCAGGGTAAAGGTTTCAGCCTCCTAGACCTGCCCTGAGTTCCAAAGCGCCAATTCAAACAGCTACTGATCAAGGAAAGAGGGAATGCAGTAACAAAGGAGGAACAATCAAGAAACTATAGTGCAGCAATTAAAACAGGATCCTGGTCCCTCCTCAAGGAATATATATAACAATCTTTGAACTCTTCTGCAGGAACTAAGGCCCCCACCCAGGTGGAGGATGGTAACTTCTGGATGAGCACAAGATTCCTGGAGCACCACCCTGTTACCTCACCACCAACCAACAGCCCTCACCCCAAATTCTGCCTATAAAAACTTCTCCCCCAAAACCATCAAAGAGGTCGGGGTTTTTTAAAGGACAATTTACCTATTTCCCTTGCTTGGCCCTGCAATAAACCTTTCTTTGCTCCAACCTCTGATGTTTCGGTTTGGCACTGGGCACAGGAACTTATGTTTGGTAACATTCCCCCATCACCAATCACATCAGCCTATTCCCACAGCATTACTTCATACAGTGGTTTTAGATCATCCTGTAGAACCGGAGCCAAGTTAAATGGATGATGTATCTAATCTCCAAACTGGACAGACAGATTATTTACATCACGATAAAATAAAGGCCTTTGTCTTTCTCATATATTAATACATATATGAAGTCTATTACATTTTTTCAGGACCTTGTTTTCTGCAAAGGTTTAGCAATCTGTTATTTGAAGCAGAACGTTTTCTAAAGAAGTAAGTACACTAAACTGTGTCCTTTGGAAATTTGTTGTAGTTCGTATTTTTAAAATGCCATAAACCCAGGGCTTTCCATTGGTTGAGTTAATAGAGCCTCCTAATCTGATTTTAGCTCCCAAATGTGTCCTTGCTTTGGGGACACCTAAAAACATTCTTGTGTACATTCACATGAAGACTACAAATATTTCCGCAGTATTTCCAAGTGGGTTTACTAAAGTGTAATAGCAATGAACTCTTTCTGCAAATTACATTTTACAAAAAATAACTGAACATGAAGTATGAAGTATGGTTGTAATACTGAAAACAAATGATCAAAATGACTTAAATAAATGCATGTATTTAATATTAAGTATGAGTCTTTTTCAATTAAATAGAACTGATCACGGCAGTACACTTAAAACGCTAAACAATTAGTTCGTGACCTTATAAAAAACAGATTTGTGGAAGTCATGCTTGTCTTAAGTGTAGTATTTGTCCTTCAGTTGGAAGTGCTATAAATTAATTTTAAAGCAAAGCATATGACCCCATGGAATGTTTTAAATGAAATCCTTCCTACTAGGACAACAAAACATCCAGGACATCGAGTACTTCTAGCAATCAAGAGTGTTTTGTTTGTATTTGAGAATGTTAACATTCAACTCTTTCTATATTCGTCTATCTTTCTAATTTTCAAAAGGCATACTGGAAAAGAGAGGCGATATTCCCTTAGAATATTCATATTAAAATAGATAGGCGTTTTCTTATTCAGAAGATGTTTAAAGCTTTTTCACACATTTTTATTTGAAAGTAATTTTTAGTCACCTTTCATTAAATAAAAACTGACTTCCTTTAATAATCTTAAATAATCATTACAATAATTACTCAAAAGTTACAGAGAGGAAATTAATAAATATCTGGGTTGAGATTTTGACTTTTACATAGCAAGAGGTTTGTGAAGCAGAAAAAGCCTTGAACTTGAAGTCACAACAGATCTGGTTTTTGGTCTTGGACTGGCTCATCCACTTGCCTGCCAGCATGACCTTGATCAAATTAGTTACTCATTTTGATCCCATCTGATCTAATACATGAGGAGTCTATGTTATTAATGACTTTTTAACCTGATGGCCATAAAGACAACAGACCGGAAAATAACTACTAGCACAGCAAAGGGGAAAAGCAATGCCATCTTGCTGAGCTCAGTCCTACTTTTACAGGTTTCCCCCTTTCTGATCCTCAAACTGGAAAAATTCTTCCAATCAAAAATAATCTCAGTAACAGACAAGATGGTGATGGCAATGGTACTTAGCATGTGGGACTGGAGGTGAGGTGGAAAGTAAGACTGTAACAGGGAAGAGCCAATTCTGACTCCATGCTGGATCTGTTTCTTTGACTTTAACCTTTGCTTTTCCTGGCTTTTGTTATTATAATCATACATAATGGCCTGCCTCAGGGAACCCTGCCCCCCTGCCTGAATGTTAAATTAAAGTACCTCTGTTCAGCTCACAGGGAGACAATCTGACCCTGCCCAACTGTGAATGGCTGCAGAAAAGAAGAAATTAACACAGCCCCTCCTCATGCTGGCCAAGCCAGGCAAAACTAGTGGCTTTTTACTTTACTTCCTCACCTCCCACCGCCACCCCCCCCCCGGTTCTATAAAAGAAACTGGCATCCAGACCCCGATAAGATGGTTTTTTGGGGACCCTAGTCCACCATCTTCTTGGTCTGCCAGCTTTCTGAATAAAGCCGCTATTCCGTGCCTCAACACCTCGTCTCCCAATTTACTGGCCTGTCGTGTGGTGAGCTGAGCAAGCTTGGACTCGGTAACTAGGTGATCAACTGAATATTTTACAATACAACATTTCAGGATGATGTAAAACTCAGGATGAATTTCTTTAGTCCTGGTTTGAGGTGGCCCCCCAACCTGTGTTATGTTTTGAGACAGACAGCATATGCATATTACGAAAAACATGCTACATGAGATATATACCGGAAGTCTCCGTACTTTTCTAATTGAGAAATGAGACTGAGTCAAGAGCAGAAATCCTAAGAAATATTTTACTGTAAAATATTAAACCTCAACATATTGCATTTGGACTATGATCAAGGTTTTCATTGTATCCCACTGAAAGAATATTACTATAACTATTTCTAGTCATTGTAATTACTGCCATTATAAATCTCCTACATTCTTTATAGCATGTGTACTTGTGAAATAACTGTTTCATCTTTTTACTCATGACTAAAAAATAATACTTGAAAAGAGAAGGCAACCAAAAGAATAAAAGTACCCCAGTGATACAACAGACAGATTAAAGGTGTTCCTGCTACCACAGAACTTCAAAGAAATCTTTAAACCTCATTAAACAAAGAGGCAAGAGCAACATATCTTAAGAAATTTTTAAATTTGGTTTGCTTATTAAATACAATGTATTTTCTCTTTAAGCACGTTTCAGAGTTCACTGTATTGTTTGTGACTTTTAAAAGTTAATTGAAATGCCAAAGTTTTGAGCATGAAGAATAAATTTCATTTGACCTTTTAAGAAAAACTGTTCTTGTATTTTGTTCTTGTATTTTGTCTTGGAAGACAAAATCTGTCTTCTCTACCAATCACATTAAAATGAGCCAGGTGGCGGATTACTTAAATATCTCGCCTTTCATCTCTGGAGACTGGGGTTTAAATGTGTCTTAAAAGAAATACCCAAGAGTGATTTGTGTATATCTTGAAGCCCATACAATTGGGCCTTAAGTAGTAATAACTTGCAGCTGTGGAGATTCTCTTACAAATCATCAGAAAAGTCATAGGACGAGATAGCAGGGCTTCAGTAAAAGTATAAAGGCCACCCAGATAATCCATATACGATAAAGCTTATAAAAACAATGAACTTTCCTGGTCAATGAAAACTACCAAATGAGTTATTGGTCTTAAAAAAAAAGAGACCAACAGAGAAAGAAAAATGAGTAGTCTCAGTTCAGATTAAGCAGTGAAAGCATCCCTAAAGACATGCAAATTATAATGGTAAATGAAAATAAATAAGCCAAAAGGATAGCTTACTAGTGCCCTCTAGTGTACTGTCTCTCCTGTTTTCTATGAAGTATGACTTTTTAATTTTATTTTTCTACACTATAATAAATAGTGTTTTGAATATAATTTCTAGAACTGAAAACACAAAAGAAATAATTAAAAGCTATAAGCCTTTAAAACTCAAATATTAACATTATCAGGAAAAAATTAAAAGAACAACCAACCTAATAATATTATTACACGGTATTAATGTCAATAGACTGACATTAGTGGCAAAGAAAGACGGACTGACAGGAAACTGATATCATTTCCCCTTCCCCATGCTTGGGCAAAGAAGCCTTCTCCCTGAAAAATGTTTTGCTTCACAGTCACTGTGTTTTGCATCCTAACTGTATCAAGTGCCAACCAAACAGATTGTTTGCTAATTGATATCATAAAGCAAGACGGCCCAGTGAAGGATGACAATTCTGACTCTAGCAAACAGCAGCTGATGTAGAGCTTGATAGAAATGCTGTCATTTTCAACACAAACTGCCTAGAATTGACTTTCCACTGTAAATATAGAGAGACGTGACAGAAGCCTCGTACACCCACCTTTATTTTTTTTTAAATGAAATGACAATTCTCTTACAATATTTCTGTTACCAGTTCTAGTTTAGCTGGTAGCATCTTAAAGAAAATAAGTTGTAGGGGTATCATTCAGACTCTGTACACAGCATTTACAGACAAGCTAAAAGCTTTTGCCCATAGCCAGATGCAGGCTCAGGAAGAACATTATGTTTGCTTACAGATTTTTAGAATGGAATAAAACAGCCAGTGCAGGAACTCTCTCTATATTAAAAATTGCAATATGTCAGTAAATTAGGATAGTAAAAGGCATACGCTACTTCAAGTACAGTCGTCTCTTAGCATCTAAGGGCATTTGGGTTCAGGACCCCTGCGGATATGAAAACTCACAGGTACTCAAGTCTCAAGTATAAACTGGCACAGTCCAGTTGGTCCTCTCTTTCGGTGGGTTCCCCATCCATGGATATGGGGGGCTGATGATATTGATAAATTCAACCACAGCATAATTGAAAATAAAAATTATTTTCACATTTCTATGCATCCTTCACAGCAAAATGCTTTTTCTTAAGTGGGACTTAGCCTGTCAGAATAGAAGAGCAGTACTTAAATGAAGCATGTATGTGTGTGTGTGGTGGGGGGTGGGTACTTACAAGGCACTGATAAATGTCTAAGGTGAAATCAAATGAAATGTGATTCCACACAAGAGTTTTTTGAACATGGGTTCCTAAAGAACAATGGCCACAAGACGCAAATAATTCAAGAAAATGATAAAGGCATTCTGAGAAAGAAGGAACGATAATGAAGGGATCTGGAAGTTTCCAGTTTACCTCCCAAGGAGGCAGATGGAGGAAGAGGTAACATACTGCATGGCAAAAACACAGCGGTCTACTTCACGTATTCAAAATCAAAAGAGCAATTATTTTAAAGAATATATTTACACTTTTTAGCTATTTGCACTTTGTTAAATAATTTCACTTCATCTCAACCTTGACTCTTCCTTTCTGTTTTGCAGAGTAAAATCTGATGAATAAAAATAGATGGATTACAAAAACAACAGAACAGACTTTCTTCTCAAGTGTTCATGGAACATGCCCCAGGAGAGATCATATCATGGATCATAAATCAAGCCTTGGTAAATTTAAGAAAACTGAAATCATATCAAGTATCCTTTCCGACCACAACGCTATGAGACTGATATCAATTAAAGGAAAAAAATGTAAAAAACAGAAACATGGAGGCTAAACAATACACTACTAAATAACCAAGAGATCACTGAAGAAATCAAAGAGGAGATCAAAAAATACCTAGAAACAAATGACAATGAAAACATGACAACCTAAAACCTATGGGATGCAGCAAAAGCAGTTTTAAGAGGGAAGTTTATAGCAATACAATCCTACCTCAAGAAACAAGAAACATCTCAAATAAGCAACCGAAACTTACACCTAAAGCAATTAGAGAGAGAAGAACAAGAAAACCCCAAAGTTAGCAGAAGGAAAGAAATCATAAAGATCAGATCAGAAATAAATGAAAAAGAAGGAAACAATAGCAACAATCAATAAAACTAAAAGCTGGTTCTTTGAGAAGATAGACAAAATTGATAAACCATTAGCCAGACACATCAAGAAAAAAAGGGAGAAGACTCAAATCAATAGAATTAGAAATGAAAAAGGAGAAGTCACAACTGACACTGCAGAAATACAAAGGATCATGAGAGATTACTACAAGCAACTATATGCCAATAAAATGGACAACCTGGAAGAAATGGACAAATTCTTAGAAAAGCACAACCTTCCGAGACTGAACCAGGAAGAAATAGAAAATATGAACAGACCAATCACAAGCACTGAAATTGAGATTGTGATTAAAAATCTTCCAACAAACAAAAGCCCAGGACCAGATGGCTTCACAGGTAAATTCTATCAAACATTTAGAGAAGAGCTAACACCTATCCTTCTCAAACTCTTCCAAAATATAGCAGAGGGAGGAACATTCCCAAACTCATTCTATGAGGCCACCATCACCCTGATGCCAAAACCAGACAAAGATGTCATAAAGAAAGAAAACTACAGGCCAATATCACTGATGAACATAGATGCAAAAATCCTCAGCAAAATACTAGCAAACAGAATCCAACAGCCCATTAAAAGGATCATACACCATGATCAAGTGGGGTTTATCCCAGGAATGCAGGATTCTTCAATATATGCAAATAAATCAATGTGATACACCATATTAACAAATTGAAGGAGAAAAACCATATGATCATCTCAACAGATGCAGAAAAAGCTTTCAACAAAATTCAACTCCCACTTATGATAAAAACTCTCCAGAAAGTAGGCATAGAGGGAACCTAACTCAACATAATAAAGGCCATGTATGACAAACCCACAGCCAACCTCATTCTCAACAGTGAAAAACTGAAACCATTTCCTCTAAGATCAGGAACAAGACAAGGTTGCCACTGTCACCACTATTATTCAACACAGTTTTGGAAGTTTTAGCCACAGCAATCAGAGAAGAAAAAGAAATAAAAGGAATCCAAATTCGAAAAGAAGAAGTAAAACTGTCACTGTGTGCAGATGACACGATACTTACTATACATAGAGAATTCTAAAGATGCCACCAGAAAACTACGAGAGCTAATCTATGAATATGGTAAAGTTGCAGGATACAAAATTAATGCACAGAAATCTCTGGCATTCCAATACACTAATGATGAAATATTCTGAAAGAGAAATTAAGGAAACACTCCCATTTACCACTGCAACAAAAAGAATAAAATACCTAGGAATAAACCTACCTAGGGAGACAAAAGACCTGTATGCAGAAAACTATAAGACACTGATGAAAGAAATTAAAGATGATACCAACAGATGCAGTGATATGCCATGTTCTTGGATTGGAAGAATCAATATTGTGAAAATGTCTGTACTACCAAAAGCAACCTACAGGTCCAATGCAATCCCTATCAAACTACCAATGGCATTTTTCACAGAACTAGAACAAAAACTTGCACAATTTGTATGGAAACAGAAAAGACCCCGAATAGCCAAAGCAATCTTGAGAAAGAAAAACGGAGCTGGAGGAATGAGGCTCCCTGACTTCAGACTATACTACAAAGCTACAGTAATCAAGACAGTATGGTACTGGCACAAAAACAGAAAGATAGATCAATGGAACAGGATAGAAAACCCAGAAATAAACCCACACACATATGGTCACCTTATCTGTAATAAAGGAGGCAAGAATATAAAATGGAGAAAAGACAGCTTCTTCAATAAGTGGTGCTGGGAAACCTGGACAGGTACATGTAAAAGAATGAAATTAGAACACTTCCTAACACCATACACAAAAATAAACTCAAAATGGATTAAAGACCTAAATGTAAGGCCAGACACTATCAAACTCTTAGAGGAAAACATTGGCAGAACACTCTATGACATAACTCACAGCAAGATCCTTTTTGACCCACCTCCTAGGGAAATGAAAATAAAAACAAAAAGAAACAAATGGGACCTAATGAAACTTCAAAGCTTTTGCAAAGCGAAGGAAACTTTAAACAAGATGAAAAGACAACCCTCAGAATGGGAGAAAATATTTACAAACGAAGCAACTGACAAAGGATTAGTCTCCAAAATATACAAGCAGCTCATGAAGCTCAATACCAAAAAAACAAACCCAATACGAAAATGGGCAGAAGATCTCATTAGACATTTCTCCAAAGAAGATATACAGATTGCCAACAAACACATACAAGGATGCTCAACATCACTGATCATTAGAGAAATGCAAATCAAAACTACAATGAGGTATCACCTCACACCAGTCAGAATGGCCATCATCAAAATATCTACAAACAATAAATGCTGGAGAGGGTGTGGAGAAAAGAGAACCCTCTTGCACTGTTGGTGGGAATGTAAATTAATGCAGCCACTATGGAGAACAGTATGGAGGTTCCTTAAAAAACTAAAAATAGAACTACCATATGACACAGCAATCCCACTACTGGGCATATACCCAGAGAAAACCATAATTCAAAAAGAGTCATGCACCACAATGTTCACTGCAGCACTATTTACAATAGCCAGGACATGGAAGCAACCTAAGTGTCCATCGAGAGATGAATGGATAAGGAAGATGTGGCACATATATACAATGGAATTACTCACCCATAAGAAGAAATGAAATTGAGTTATTTGTAGTGAGGTGGTTGGACCTAGAGTCTGTCATACACAGTGAAGTAAGTCAGAAAGAGAAAAACAAATACCATATGCTAAGACAAATATATGGAATCTAAAAAAGAAAAAAATGGTTATGAAGAACCTAGGGTCAGGATGGGAATAAAGACGCTGACCTACTAGAGAATGGACTTGATGACACAGGGAGGGGGAAGGGTAAGATGGGACGAAGTGAGAGAGTATCACTGACATATATACACTACCAAATGTAAAATAGATGGCTAGTGGGAAGCAGCTGCATTGCACAGGGAGATCAGCTCAGTGCTTTGTGACCACCTAGAGGGGTAGGATAGAGAGGCTGTGAGGGAGACACAAGAGGGAGGAGATATGGGGATATATATATATATATATATATATATATATATATGTATGTAGCTGATTCACTTTGTAATAAAGCAGAAATTAACGCAACATTGTAAAGCATTTATACACCAATAAAGATGTTAAAAAAAAAAACAGAGGGAGTATACTCAGAAAATTTTCAAAGTAGAAGGGAAGCTCAGAGATCATCTAGTTTACTCATCCTCAGATCTCAGCAGTTAGCAAAGGAGGAAACTGAGGCACAAAGAGGTAAAATCAGATATGTTTAAAATCACGCAGCAAATAGGTAGCAGAGCCAGAAGTAAAATGAGTCTCTAGTTATTCTAGCCATAGTTTTTCAACTACCTATTTTGGATGTAATACAAAGTCTTTCTTAAAAAGACTTAAAAGAGCTCAATTTTCTACTGTTTCAGTGTAAGTTTTAACAACTTAATTCTTAAAATGGGCAAAAGAACAGACCCAATGGAACAAACGGCAGAATGGATGGAAATCCCATCACAGCTGATGTCAAATTGTTTTGCAGTCTAAAGTTAATCCTCAGGTAGTACCTGATGGACTTTTAATTAAGCAGCAAACATCTATACGTATGTGTCTGTCAATTTACTCTGTACATTCTGTTTGAAAAAGATTAACTGACACAATCTAGGGGCTTGGTTATTATATTATGAGTTAACCTCACACTGCCATTTATTTTTCTTATTGCTAAAATTCTCTTCTCTTTACCCTAAATTTGTAGAGGAAATTTTTGAAAACAGTCATTTTGTTTATGATCTCTACTGAACACAGTCTAACATTATTCATTCAAACTGATTTTTTCATATATTATTTTTATACTGTATTCAAAGTTTTTGCCTAATTTTCAGATGATTCCAATTGAACGTCTGCCTATATCCTGAGGCTCAATTCTCAGATTTCTTAGTTAGGAAGCTGACTTAGTACACTGGGCGTATGTGATACCACCAAAACTGGATCCTTTGTGAGCACCAACAAGAAACCCAGGAAGTGAGGAAGATCTAGATCATAACAGGGAAAATAACAAAGTAACTGAAACTGGTGTTTGAACCTCCTACACCTCCCTATCGCCCTTTACTGGATCTGCTCAACAGAAGAAGGATGTATGGAAAAAAGTACACAGACTGAAAACAAAAAAGGGAGGAGGAATTTGGACTCAAAGTGTTCACTATCCAATTTCACTTCATTTCAAAGTTATAATCCATATGACTTGGTTCTCCCTCTCTGGTGAGTACTAGTGCCACTGTGCCATATGCTACTGTGTGGACTCATGCCTCCCTTCGTTATCCTTTAATTGGCTTGACCTATGGGAAGGGTGGCTTGCAACCAAGCTAACAACATAAATCCACTCCAGGCTCTATAAAATCCACTATAGACAGCTCTTCTGGGAGAATAAAAAGAAAGGAGCAATTTATCCAAAGTTCATACTTCTTCATGCATCTCATATACCAAAGCATGTATTTTATAGCATGATAACAGGTAACGATTCTTTTGCTTATAATATGAACTTCCTCCCCCGCCATGTAGTTAATGCATAATGAAGATTTGAAATCGTACGAATGTATGAAAAGCACAATTTAAACAGATAAAGTCAAAATTGCAGTTAGAAAACTAACTTTTGGTTACCAATTTTAATTCAAGAAATTCTAATAGGTAAAAAAAAATTGGATGCTAGATTCTTTTAAAATATTAGCTCAGTAAAAAGAGTGGAAAAAGTCAAGTTACCAAAGAAAACTCATCTTATACCTCTATAAATGTAGACTATTAAAAAACAATAACACAAAAGTAGTTACACATCATAAACAAAAGAAAAAGAAAAATTGCCAAAATTGGTCAACATAGAACTATTTGAAAGCTCTTCTTAAGACCAAAAGTCACAAATCTCTTGTGATCTGGGCATATTATTTTTTTGGTTGATACTTCTTTTTTTTTTTTTTTTTTTTTGGCGGTACGCGGGCCTCTCACTGTTGTGGCCTCTCCCATTGTGGAGCACATGCTCCAGAAGCGCAGGCTCAGCGGCCATGGCTCACAGGCCCAGCCGCTCCACGGCATGTGGGATCTTCCCCGACCGGGGCACGAACCCGCGTCCCCTGCATCGGCAGGCGGACTCTCAACCACTGCGCCACCAGGGAGGCCTGGTTGATACATTTTTTATTAATATATCTTCATACACATTTTATAGAGTCATGGTTAAATTTTATATACTTTGGGGACACACTGAATGATAGCTCTTAAATTCTTTGGGCTGTGAAAATGCTTAAATAGACCCATCTAAGAATAGATTTTGAAGCATGCATGATATTCCCAATTTTAGCAGAATAAAGATAATGACTGAAATATCAAGAAGCATTATGCATGCATTTCATAAAAGAGTATTTTAATTATATTCCATGAACTCATCTATGTCCTCCAAGATCCCTGTTTAAGCATGTCAAGTGGTCGTGACTTAATAATAACTTTCAGCTAATCAATCTGTCTAAGTGTTTTTGGGAGAAAAACAACTCTAGTAGAGCTGCATTACTTTAAAAATCATTAACTTTCTTTTCAAAACCATCCACCTTATTTATTGCTAGACCTTGATACTGATTCAGTGTTTTGGCTAAATATGTGTCATATTTATATTATCTCAAAATGTCCCTTCTCTTTCCTCAGTGGATCCATCCTTTGAAAGACTAAGGGAATTATGTTGTGATATAAGTCTGAGGAAACTAACAAGAACAACGGCAACAAAGGGTAAAGGAAATGACGTTCCAAGCTGTCCCTTTAAGAAACCATCAACCCTGTGGGATTATATCCAAAGAGTACAACAATTCGGAAATATTTTCCATAAGGCATACGACAATATGGAATGAACAATTAAGCCCTTACGATAGTACCATCATACTAAAGCATTTGATAATTGAATTAAAAGTTTTGTATGTAGCTGTAGGAAGCTAAATTTTTATGAAATTAAAATAGCCTTGCTCCATATGAAAGACTAAAAAATACTTAATAAAATGATAATAAAGCTTTCTGGGTGACCCTGCTAATAGTATTTTAAAAAGCATGATTTCATTGCATAGACTTCCATACTTTGTACTTTTTGAAAATACAGACTCCCCCACGAAAGGGACTCCAGATACTTTCTAGACTAATGCAAGCCTAATAGAGAAAGAGCAACACCCAGATGATCATCCAACCTACTGATGGGAAGAGAAGTTCGTTAGTTCACAAGGCAGAGACATACGTTTTTGTTTTGTTTCTTTGAAATGTTAGTTATTTGATCATTTTCCCCTTACATATAAGAGGTGGATACTAATATCATATTTATATTACAGATCAGGAAACTAAATCTTAGAGAGATTTAGCAACTTGTATAACATCATACAGATAGTAATTGGCAAAGTTAGAGTTTATATCCAATGTTTCTGAACCCAAATCTTAAAATTTTAATTCTTATATTCTCTCTAAGATGACTCTAAGTTATATATTCCAGCAATATTCCTTCTGTTGTAGACGGCAGGGCTTCCAAATGACTGAGAGTCAAAACTGAATCCCCACAGACACAGAAATTTTCCAACGCCCATTCAAAAGTAATATAAGTAAATATGCCTCTAAAAGTCCACTAATCGCTAACTTCACACCTCCCCAAAACCTACATTACATTAGATCGCTGTTTAAAACAACTGAGAGCTTCCCTCCCCTAGCAAGACATTAATGTAGTTAGGTTTTTTTTCCCTCCAGATTTGACTAGCAGCCTCATGTTTAACACACCCAATGATACCCCAGACAAAGGTGAGGACTCTACCAATCCCTAGAGAATGTCCCTTTGCCATTCATAATTATTTTGAATACCCTCCTTTCTGAACACTCTAGAAACAGGAAAATATCCACCTGGCCGAGAAGTGAAGATAATTGGCAACAACCCAAAACACATCAATTCTTACTAAGTTCTTACTTAGCTCTTACAAAGGAATAAAAAGTCAACTTTCCCAAGCCATTTTCTCAGGTCTAACATACCTACTCTGTTAGAAATTTGGGTCTAGGAGTAGTCAATGATTTGACTTAAATCACTATCTTTAAAGACTTGCTTTTAGCATTCAAAATGAAAAAGAAAAAAGAAAGAAAAGAAAAAGGAAAAAAAAGAGAAACCACAGTATTATTAGAATAAAAATCAAGTCTATATTTATAGGATTTTGAATATAGAAAAGCACACGAATAGGAAGATATCATTCAAAAACAGTTGAATTTAACCTCATAAATATACTTCTGTACTTAAAATATAAATAATACTGAAAGAAAAGTGATAGAAAAACACAGGACAAAAGGTTCAAATCATAATTATTTTAAAAATTACAAACCAATAAAAAACGGTTGTCCTACAGTTAAAGGATGAGATTAGAAGATGTATAAATCATAAAAAGTAAATATCAGATAAATTAACTCAATCTTCACTGTTCTCAAAGAAATACAAATGTAACCAACAAATGCATTTTATCTACACAGTAATAGAATACTTCTTTGGAGGATCAGGTTGTTTACTTTGTTTTAATAAATATATAAAGCTCGTAGGTGTAGAAGAAAATGGATACATACAGTTGGAATAATGAAAAAATATATAAACTTTACAAAAATGTTATCCAAAAGACAATATTCTAGAATATTTTCTAAGAAATTTCAGCAAAACACTAAAATTTAATTATATAATGTTAGTGTGTTGTTGGTATACAAGTAAAAATAATGTTGTGAATGCAATGTAAGTTTGATTAAAAAACATTATGACAATCTATGCAGTGGAATTCTATTGAACCATTAAATGCAATTACGTAAAAATAATTTCTTAATTCCCTGCCAAGTGTGATTTTGATGTGAAATAACAGCTTTAGACTTAAATTCTAAAATCCAAACTCTACTCATGCTTGTATGATACACCATACAGTAGTAGAGTAGCACATGAAAAGGCTAGCATTTTGCTGAGGTTTCAATGATAAAACACATGTAAAAGACATAAGATAGCAACCAATAAGAATTGTTTCTAAAAATGTTTAAAGAAGTAGTAGCTGCATAAAATTGGTGGGAAAAACAGCCTGATTCCATCATGGGCTTCTAGATAATTAAGGAAGATGATTCAAGAAAATGATTAGGAGCTGCAGCAGGTTTGTAATATACCAAGGACCGGGTTGTGCTGTGGAAACTGTTGCCTTGTAGAACTGTTTTACTTTAAAATAACTTTGCATATGCTTTCATTGTTTTGATTTTCTCCTAACATCCCCTTTTCTCTGAAACTTTGATCTTATCAACTTCTCTCATCCCTCCACTTTTATACTTCTAAGTTGAAAAAAGCAGAGAGAGAAAAAACAAACAAAAAAAAAACCAAGTGTTATATAATGTAACCCAAATGGGTGAAATTCTGTCTGTGTTGCCTCCTACTAGAAAAGACCCAGCTGGCATGTGGGGTTCAATGCTTAGTTCCACTGTGTTTTTCAGTCTTTGCCATCAGCACCTCCAAGAACTCCATGTGTGGTAGCTGATTCACCCAAGAGTATCTCTGCTGAGATGTTATGCTACTTGAGGTTGTTATTTTCATTATAACCATTAATTACATGCACTGAGGATTTGTTTGTTTCATTGTAAATATATTATGGTTTGAATGTTAGAATTATTTTAATGGAAACTTTTTTTAATAGACAATTTTTTTCAGCTTTATTGAAGTATAATCAATATACAATAAACTGATCTTATTTAAAATATACAATGTGAAGAGTTTGCTATATGAAGAACATTTTTAGTACATTCCATTTGCATAGATCATAGTGATCTATCCAAGGTCTGTTCTGAGAGACAACTTTGATTCTTATTTGATATTTTAACCTTACTATTTTTTTAGCTGAGGGAGCCCAACTTGTAGTCTAGACCTTCTCCTAGGGTCTACTCTTACAGTCCTTGGCATTTTTAAGAAAAAATAATGAAAAGAAAATATTAGATTAAAAATGTTTTTGATGAATTATCTTTTTTAAAAAAAGACTATTTTTAGAGCAGTTTTTGGTTCACAGCAAAATTGAATCAAAAGTACAGAGACTTTTCACATACCTCTGCCCCAACACACCCATTGTCTCTCCCATTGTCAGCATCCCCCACCAGAGTGGTAGATCTGTTACAACTGATAGTTGTACATTGATGCACCACCCAGAAGTCCATAGTATAAACCCTAGTTTACACTAGGGTTCACTCTTGGTGTTTTATATTTTATGGGTCTTAACAAATATATAATGTCACATATCCACCATTACAATATCATACATATGTCTATGGAACAAATAAAGAAGATGTAGTACAGATATACAATGGAATATTACTCAGCCATAAAGATAAAATCTTGCCATTTGTGACAACACAGGTGAGTGCAGAAGGTATTATGCTATGTGAAGAAAGTCAGACAGAGAAAGACAAATACACATGATCTTACTTATATGTGTAATCTAAAAAGCAAAACAAACAAACCAAAATGAAAACAAACTCAATAGTTACAGAGAACAAACAGGTGGTTGCCCGAAAGGAGAGTGAGGGATGAAATGGTGAAAGGGATTAAGAGGTAAAAACCTCCAGTTATATAACAAATAACTCATGCAAATGTACTATACAGCATAAGGCATATGGTCAATAATATTGTAATAACTTTTTATGAGGACAGATGGCTACTAGACTTATTGTGGTGATCATTTCATAATGTATGCAAGTGTCCAATCATTATGGAGTACACCTGAAACTAATATAATATTGTTCATTAAAAAAATGAAAAAATAAAAATACACCTATAGAGAAGTAGTGAAAGTCAGGTCTTAATTATAGCATTAACCCAGAGATCATACGTAGAATCTCAAGTCCCATAAGAGGGATGTTTACCAAGAATTTTTGGTTAAAGTTGCAATCCATTTATCTCCCTAGACATTCTATCTTTTAATTTTGGTTTAAACCATATCAACAAATGGGAGTGAATAAAATTTACTGGTGAGAAACACTTTTCTGAAGAAACTAATTCCTCCTCAAATTATTCCTTGACCTTATCTTCCTATTCTGTCTGTATTTTCCCATCACCCTGAAATATTTGTATATTTTTTCAATTTTATTTTGATTTATGTACAATGCTCAGGCACCTCAAATATTTGTGGAAAAAAAGGAAATGCATATATGTAATTAAATTAACATTTTTTATGTTTATGCTTCCTAGAATCTTACACACCAATAAATAATAACAATCTCTGTAGCAACCATGATTTCAGCACAGCTCTGACACTGACCAGTTAGTAACCTAACATCTGAGATTTAGTTTTAGCATTTATAACTTGTTAATATTAATCTCATTGTGGATAATTTATAGCATAACTAATACCAAGTGCTTGCTCTCTTTATTTCACACATGAGGTATCAGTCATCATTTGTCTATTTTTCCCCACTAAATACCATCTTTTTCCCTTTAATCTTCCTTCTCTAAGAACCACTATTTCCTGGGTGCAGGAGCATCTCTAAAATCAAGTCCTTGTAGCTTTGAGCCCCTCTCATCATTCATATCACACTTTCTGGCTGTTTCCCTATAATCTGTAAACAATTTCTAACCATTTACACAGTTCCTTCTTCCATCCTGCAATTCTACTACTAGATGTAATAAGTCAGAAATTAATTGGAAATTGCCAAAGTTTTAATATGATTTTTTTTTTAATTTCTCAAGCATAAAATTAGCTTGGTGCTAAAATCAATTAAAGCAGGACTATGGTACTATAGATGAAATGCCAGGCATTTCATCACCCTACACAGTTCACATATTGGACAAGATAATATGTCCAAGATTTAAGTCCTGCATATAGTTGGACCAAAAAAATGTTGAACTGATCTGGACACATCCCTATTTATTTACTCCATATGTTGAGGACTCAATTACGGTGGCATAAAGATTAATGATTAATCATTTTTAAAGATGGCTATTGTAAATGGCTTCCTATTATTTGGAGATTTTCATGCCGCAAAACGTCATAAACACAAAAAAGTACATATATTTTATGGTCTTACCAATAATAATAATATTTGCTAAAAGCATACATGTACCCACCACTCACTTCCACAATTTAAACATAACAACTACCTTTGAGATCCCTTGTATGTCCCTTTCCAATCAGACTGACATGACTCTCTGAAGAGTTAATCATTCAATATTCTAAATTTTGATATTTAATTTTTTAATAATTATAGGTAACATGTACGTTCCCTAAATAAAACACTGTTTAGTTTTGTATGTTTTACCACTATATAAATGGATTCATTTTGTCTATTCTTTTGTGATTTATTTTTTTACCCTAAAATATTATGCTTGAATTTGATCTGTTTTGTACTCATTTTCCAGGATGTATATATCTCAATATATGAATATATATATATATATTCGCTATTCCATGCTTTTTTTGCCTGTTTGCTAGTTTGTTTACTTTTATTGTTCTATAAATATTGTGTGTGTTAATATACACATATATATTCTTACATATATAATTTTTTTTCAGACAAAAATGTGTCAATCAGTTTGAGCTGCTATAACAGAATATCAGAGACTGCATGGCTTAAAACAACAAACGTTTAATTTCTCATGGTTCTGGAGGCCAGGAATTCTATGATCAACGTCCTAGCAGATCTAGTGCCTGGTGAGGTGCATGGTTTGCAGACAACAATCTTCTCCTTCAATCATCACAAGGCTGAGAGAGAGATCATCTCTCTGTAGTTTCTTCTTATAAGGACACAAATTCCATTGAGGAGGGCTCCTCTTTCATTACCTCCCAAAGTCTCCACCTCCTAATACCATCACACTAGAGGGTAGGATTTCAACTTACGAGTTTTGGGAGAACACAAACATTTAGTCCAGTTATAAGATCTACTGTCAGTTACAGATAGTAAATATCTCTTGTCAGTAACATGTATGAGGCGAATATTTTCTCTCTGGTTCTGCTTTGATTTGGCACTTCCTTTATTCTATTAGAAAAAACAGAAGTTCTTAATTTTAGTGTAATAGAATTTTAGCTTTTTCCTTTAGCTTATTATGTTTGCATTTTGTTGACAAAATTCATACCTACCCTGATGTTAAAGATATTCTCATATTTTCTTCAAAATCCTTAAAAGTATTGCCTTATATAATTCTGTCCTTTATTTATTTGAATTTATTTTGTAGGGATCAATTTTTTTTCCCCACATAAGTGACTTATTTTCCTTGTATCATTTTCCTCACTCATTGTTTTTAAATTTTATATCTTAAAATGTCTGTTATCTGATTAAGTCACCACACATTGTTTCATTTTCTTGCTTTTCATTTAATTGCAAGTTTATTTGGCTTTCTTTGAATTTTTGTTCTTACACATAATTTTCAAAGTTATCTTCAACATATTAAAACAAACTATTGGAATGTTATTAGAATTAGAATAAATATCAATTTGCGGATGACAGAAATGTTTATGATAATGATTGTATAGCATTTTGATGTCACTGTTATTTGCGAAGATAATTTCATTGTATATTTAATTCTGTGTTGCCCGGCATCCTCAGTGTCCTGAAGATACTATTTCACAATATCTTAGTTTTATTATTGCCATTAAGAAGCCGCTTATTAGTTTAGTTTCCCTCCCTATGTAGGTAAGCTGTCTCTTACCCTGAGCAGCTCTCACAAATTGCTCTTTGGTGTTTTGCAGTTTCATGTATTTAGATGTTGACATTTGTTTATTTATCCTGCCTTGGGATTTTTAAGATTCATTTATCCTACTTTTGGGTTTTCATTCTTTTTAATTCTGAAAAATTCTAGATATTATCTCTATTGATTATTCCTATTCTAATTTTTGTTTTGGACTTCAATTAGATGAAGGTATAAATGTTAAAACTTATCACTTTACATGTCTCCTAAGCTGTCTTTCATAGTTTTATCTCTTATCTCTCTGTGATTTCTGGATATGTCTCTTCTGATTTTTTTTTATTGCATTAATCTCTTCATTGCATCTCATTTTTGGTTCAGTGTGACTTTGTGTTTCATATATTTTTCTAGAAATGCTACAATGTTTTTTCTTTTTAGTTCCATTAGAACATCTTGAAAGTCTTCTCTCTTAGCCATAATCTGATACATTTTTCATTTAAACATATTTAGCATACTTATTTAATATTCTATGACGATAATTTCAATAGCAGTAGGTGGTAAATATCTCATTCTGTAGTTTGTGTTTTTGTTGGCTCTAACAGTCTTACTTCTCTCCTCATGTGTCTTATGAATTTTTTGTTTCTGTTTCTGAGAATCAGTTTTCCTGGAAGTTTATTGTGGGATCATCTTGAAGCTTATGTTCAGTGTGGTTTTTTCTCCAGAGAAGATCTGCATATGCTTCTACCAAGCACCTGAGGGTCAACTGAAAATAAACTTTCTGGTTGTGGGTTTCAGGACCAATTAGTGTTATTTCTAATCCCTACGCAGGAAGGAAGGTTATGAATTCTTGGGAGAGATATGTTTGTTTGTCTGTTGTTTTGTTCTTCTCTGAAGCCACTGAGAGGCAAAGATTTCTTGATATTTCACTCCAAAAGAAAGGTTTGTTTTCTTATTTCAGCCACAGAGGGTGTCACTGGTTCAGGGCTCTGGGTTAATTCTGAACCTCTCAGCCACCTCTCCACTATACATACAGTAAGTCCCCTACATACAAAGGAGTTCCGTTCCGAGAGCGCATTCGTTAGTGCCATTTGTTCACAAGTCCAACAAAGTTAGCCTAGGTACCCAGCTAACACAATCGGCTATGTAGTACTGTACTGTAATAGGTCTATAATACTTTTCACACAAATAATACATAAAAAACAAACACAAAAACTAAAACATTTTTAATCTTACAGTACAGTACCTTGAAAAATACAGTAGTGCAGTACAACAGCTGGCATACAGAGGCTGGCATCGAGTGGACAGGCAAGAAGAGTTACTGACTAGAGAAGGGAAACGAGGTGGGAGGGAGACAGTAGAAGCTGAAGGATCGTCAGCAATAGCAGACGGAGGGCAAGCTGCAATTTCACTCATGCCTGACGTTGATGACACAGGTTCTGGTTCCTTGCTGGATTCAATTCTATCTACCCTCTTGAAAAAAAAAGATCCAGTGATGCACGTTTGCATCTTTGAAAGTTCACAACTTGAAGGTCCATATGTAGGGGACTTACTGTATCCTAATATTTGTCGTTCACTTATGGCCCTTAAAACTGAAGCTCTGGGGCAGGAGTCAATTGGCAGAGACCCTAAGCCAATATCCATCTTCAATACTTGCTGATTTTTCTATATTTAAGCTTTCTGATTATAGCTTCCGAGGATTTCCTTACTATCTTGCTACTGAAAGATTAATTTTAAATATTTTTATTTTAGGTGGCTTTGTACCAGGAAGGCTGGGGGAATATCACATGTCTTTTGTGCTTTAAGTAATCATTTAACTCGCAAACTCAAAGTCCTTAGTACGGGACACATAAGGCTGATCTGAAGTATGAGTGATGTATCTCCTAAGACTGCATTCATACCACAGGGTATCTTTCTGTGTGCCCCATTTCTAAGACACAGTCCCAATTTAGGCACCAAGGCTTATGCACGAATACTGGATCTTAGGTACCATTTGATTCCACTCTGTTTGTCTGGTCTCCCCACAACACAATACTGAGCATTGTATCTGGTAGCAGGCATGTTAGGAAGGCCCAACTGTCTCAGCAATGGAGGCAGTTTGGTTGTCTATCATTGTTAATCCAACCATTTGAGCAAATCAAAGTAAGTAGGCATGACAGAGCCATAAGAAGCATATTTATTTGAGTTGAATGATAAAGATGGAAGCAAATGAAATAATCTTGACTCCAGAGCTCATGCTCTTATCACTGCACTATAATTCTCCAAAATTGCTGCTTCAGAAATGGAACTTGATTCCTAATTGGTGCATTCATAGGAATATGAACACCTACTCGTTAAGAGCAGAAGCTCATATTTAACTGATAAAACCGTATAAGTAAAGCTGACTCTTAAAGTAACTCTAATACATAATTTTTGAGATTACCATCTGCTAATAAGCACAAGCTTATCTCTAATATATACTTTCAGAAGTACATGATAATCCAAAATGTATTTAGAATCTATACCTAAATGTATTTGCCACATTCTCCTCTTGAGAAAGGCAAATCTAATTTTTCAGAAATCCTTCATAAAATGACCAAAAAAATCCTCAAGCCAAAACCTAGAAGAAAGAAGGGCCTGTGAGTTCTGGTGAATTTGGACATTGATCCAGAACTATCTAAAAATTTTATTCACCCTTTCTTCATACTTTAAGGTTTATATATATTTTCAATTGAACACTTTAAGGAACACTGCAAAATCGGGCGCATCCCAAGGACATGACAAGGAGAGTGACTGACTATGCTGTAAATACAAAGATGAAAGAAATATGTTTTGTTACGTTATCCTGACGGCAATCTTCAAAGTGCTGACCTAGTGACAATAAAATTAAAGTGAGAAGAAGCTAGATTCTGGAATAACATAAATATCATTTTTAAAAGTTTTTCAATCTCAAAATGAAACGGATTTTCTTAAGCAATACTAAGCTTCACTCCCCTAGAAGTAGCCACAAAGAAAACTGGTTGTGTGTCTGAGATGCTATCCCAGGTGACCCACGGCCATAAGTCTGGTTGTCTTTCATAGAATCCACTAAGTCTGCCTCCTTCCTGGTCACAGCTCTTCTCACTGATGTTTACAGGTTTGAATGCACGGTTTTCATTCACAGAGTCTCTGCCCTAAAAAAATGCCTTTGTTCCAACAAGCATTTTGGGCAAAAATATAGCTTTTAACCATTCAGACATGGCCTGTGGGAGTCAGTGGATCAAGCAGGAGATGACAGATGCAATTGCTTTGTAGACATTTTCAAATCTTAAGAGAAGGATCTCCTAGAAAAAGTGGCACGTCTACTGCCGCCGTTAAAGTGACAGAGCAATAGATCTTGGGCTGCCTGGGGTGCTGCCTGAAAAATCAAGAAACTCTCTATAAAGACCCATTGATGTCTCATGAAAGGTATCCAAAAACATTCTATTTAGAATATCCATCTTATTTCCTTCTGAACAATGTAACTTCCCTGCGGCTGAGGAATTGAGAAAAACGTGATTTGTCAGTTTTAAAGGATATCTGTTTTAATAGAGCACACTGAGAGGTAATCTGGAAATTCTCTCTTTGGAAGGGAGTCCTCAACTATGCTTAAATAGAAAGTGTGTCCATTAGGGAAACATTTATTTAATAAAAATAATTTGGAGTTATTCAATGACTCTCAGTAATATCTTCTAAAAAGTTGGTATATGAAAAGCCTTAATCGTTACTTTTACTGTTATTAATTCAAAAAACTAAAATTTATAACTCTTGCTTCTTTATAATAAGACATTAGAGCATATCACTGCTAAGTAATTGTATGTTAGTTGATTGTCACCCAATCCTTGAATATATAAACTGAGGTTCCCAATTTACTGTCTGTTGCTAAGTCCTTCCCATTAGAAAATGTGAATGCTAATACCTTCCTCATAAAGTTACTGTTAGTATTAAATTCTTGGTACGTTGATGTCAATATCATTTTTTTTTACTTGCTGAAGTATGAGTATACTATTTATAACTTTTATTGAGTGTTTATTATGTTCTTTGAATATGACCCTGAAATATCAAGTCAAATGGCTTAATATAATTTCCTATAAACTATATGGATCTACAAGTTTCACAATCTTTATTCTTGGCATCATTTTGAAATTTATTCACAAAACTTATTTGAGCTGTCTTCAGAGAATCTGAAACTGCTTACCCATGGTGAGGTTTGTGATACTGGTAGTGGAGAATCAGTAATTTTTTATATAAAACATAAGTTTATGCATAATAAAAAGCCAAAGAAATATAGAGAAAATAGACAAGTAATTAAACAAGAATAGAGATAAAAACATGAACAATTTAGAGATGAGGGAGGGTGACCAGGCTGTCAAGATCTAAAATTCATGTATTAATGCTTAGAAAGCATTTTACCACATGGAGGAAGCTTTTATTACACAGAGCATTAGAGTGTAAACGAGGGATCTGAAAAGAATGTAGGGCACTGTGGGTGTGTGTACATGTGGTGCTTCCTTTAATTACCCCCAACAGCAGCAACAAAAAAGCAAGCCCTGTGAACACATCCCTTTCACAGAAAGCATTAATCTTTTTTTCTTTAAGTTCTCACGGTTTCCTTCCCTGGCAGGTACAGTATCAACAAAGTTTGCCTACATTTTGTGGTTGGTGGTGAAATTGTGTTAGTACATTTTATTTGTTTGGTAGAGTGTTTGGGGGAAACATTGAATTAACATGCCTTCAAGCAATTTGTACACCTTCTAGTACCCAAAGCCCTCATCATTCAGAAGATTTGCAAACTTATATCCTTGGTTTCAGAACTCATTTCACTTTGGTCTCTTCTTTAGTGCTTTAAGTAGATGTACTATTCTACCAAATATTCCTAAATCCCTGAAAATAGTTCATGCATACAGAAAATAACTAAGCTTAGTAACTTTCACTTTCTTGGGTCTCTGTTTGCTTGTTCTGGCTATGTTTTGGGAATCAGCTTTTATGTGGAGATTGGTTCATATATATTCCTGAAAGCTGTTTAATTCTCTGGGCTTAGTAATAGTAATATGAAAAATTACAGAGGTACCACTATACACCTTTTAGAATGGCCGAAATCCCGAACACTAACACCACCAAATGTTGACAAGAATATGGAGCAACAGAAACTCTTATTCATTACCGGGAGGAATGCCAAATGGTACAGCCACTTTGCAAGAGAGTTTGGTAAGCATACTCTTACCATATGATACAGAAATTACACTCTGTAGAATTTACACAAAGGATTTGAAAACCTATGTCCACAGAAAACCTGCACAGGGATGTTTATAGCAGCTTTATTCATAACTGCCAAAACATGGAAGCAACCAAGATGTCCTTCAGCACATGAATGGATAAACTTTGGTACATCCAGACAATGGAATATTATTCAGCACTGAAAATAACTGAGCTATCAATTATTATGAAAAGACATGGAGGAACCTTAGGTGCATATTATTAAGTGAAAGAAACCAATCTGAAAAGGCTGCATACTGGATACGTCCAACTATTGATATATGACATTCTGGAAAAGGCAAAATTTTGGAGATAATTAAAAAGTCAGCTGTTGCCAGGGGTTAGGGAGGAGGGAAGAATGAACAGACAGAGCATAGAGGATTTTTACGGCAGTGAAACTATTCTGTATGATACTGTAGTGGTGGATATGTGTTATTATATATTTGTTAAAACCCATAAAATGTAAAACACCAAGAGTGTACCCTAGTATAAACTACAGACTTTGGGTGATAATGACGCATCAGTGCAGAATCATCAATTGTAACAAATCTACCACGTTGGTGGGAGATGCTGATAATGGGGGAAGTAGTGCGTGTGTTGGGGCAGGTGGTATATGGGACGTCTCTGGACGTTCCATTCAATTTTGCTGTGAACGAAAAACTGCTGTAAAACATACAGTCTACTTAAAAAATAAATAAGTAACAAATGGCACCGAATAAATTTTGGCATGAAAATCTGTGACGTTAGTGTTAGTAAATCTAAGGCAGAAATTCTTAAATATATGTGAAGTCTTGAGAAGATATTAAATCCTTCTGGGAAACCGCTGTATGTCAGATTTAACACATCTCCCGTCTGATTCTTCTCTCCATCATTAGAAAAGTTAAAAAATACCAGTCTCTGCAATTCCCGAGATTTTATCACCATTTTCCCCTCTGCCGTCTGCCCTTCTCTAAGTCAAAATTACATCTTATTTGTTTTAAATAAAGAAACTCTTATACTTCCCTAGAAAATGTGACATGGATCCATGATGAATATTTAAGATTTATAGATAATGAAGAGTGGAATGGTGTTCTATTAAAGTAAACTTCTTTTTACCTGCTGAGCTAAAGAAAAGAGCTTCTGATTTAATAGTCTCATTACTATAGGCTACCCACCCACATTTGCATGGGTTGATTTGAAAAGAGAAAAAAGAGAAACAGAGGAAGGAGAGAGAGAGAGAAGAAGAAGAAGGAGCAGGGGTGGAGGAGGAAGAGAGGGGGAGGGGGAGTACAGCAAGGAGGAGAGGAGGGGGGAGGAGGAGGGAGGGAGAGGAGGGGGAAGGGGAGGAGTGAAGAAAACTAAAAAAAAAAAAAAAAAAATCAGTAAAGTACATTTTATTCTACCTCCATAATAGATATGCTTTAACCATTGACAACTCACATTGCCCTTAGATTCCTGGAGCTCCTGAGTACCATAATTTTGAATGTGCTATTGAACTGTAGATGTTCAGAAGTGTTGGCTAATGTAATAGACAAAATTTCAATCAGGCCAGATTTGACTCTACTAAACTTGGTCTATTTCTCAATCACTGGCTAACATTGTGAAACATATCCTATTGATAATGACACCAGACTACCAATGGGAATCCTTTAATATTTATCTTGAAAAAGACGTTAAGTACAAGTAGAGTTATTCCCCCAAGATGTAAAAACTCACTAACTTAAAAGAAGAAACAAATTTATAAAAGATTATTTGGACAGTCAACATTATAAATTCTTTGCTATTGCAAGTAATGCTGCAATGGAATGGGGTTACATACATCTTTTTAAGTTAGTATTTTTGTTTTCTTTGGCATTATATTGACCCATTCTCTATCTAAAACACATAATCAGCTAAAAGTAATCATTGGGTACTCACTGAAGGACAACTAGGACTTCATGTGCTTAGCTGTTGTTGTTAAAGGGGAATACTTTCAAAGTACTGCAGTGACATCTTTTCTTCATAACATTACTTGGTTTTGTCCTAACTTTAAGGATATTTTTAATATTTAGCAAAAATGTCCCTGCTGGAATATACCCAATTTTTGAATAAAGTTAATTGGAAATAATTTTTATATAATGTGAATCCTATATGAATCTTTAAGTATGTCTATACTATACTAACCTTAGCAATAATTGTAATAAATTAGAACCTTAAATCAAATAAACAGAATCTGCTGTAGTTTTATATGCCAGTACAGGATCATTATTTCATTGAAAAAAATCCTTCATTAAATTATTTAAACAACAAAAAAGGTATAAAATAAAATACGATAAATTTTCCAAAGAAATTATGCTTAGTGTGCTAATTCTGAGGAATAATCACTGTCCTAAACCCTCTAATACAATTTATGCCCTAAAGTACAATTAGCAAAGAAATAATTGGCCATCATACATTTCTTTAATCTGATTTAACTTCCTTCAGTACCTTGGAGGAATAAGAATTCCAAATATGAATTACACCCTAAGCATAGACATGATGTTCATACAAATGACATTTCTGAAAATATAAAAGAGCAACTAAAAACTCACATTTTAATAGCTGTGTGTTCGGTTTTTTTTCATTTTGATTTGGTTAGGATGATAATAGCAGAAATATCTTCCCTTCATCTGGGAACTGTTTCTCTACCCTACCCATGAGTTTGCACAAGAGTACCATGATTTTTTAGTTCTCTTCCCCTCTTACTACTACTGATATATCAAGGAGTATGGCTAATCAGAGCTCTTCTCTGTTCTTTTCTTTTTTTTTTTTTTTGCGTTACGCGGGCCTCTCACTGTTGCGGCCTCTCCCGTTGCGGAGCACAGGCTCCGGACGTGCAGGCTCAGCGGCCATGGCTCACGGGCCCAGCCGCTCCACGGCATGTGGGATCTTTCCGGACCCGGGCACGAACCCGCGTCCCCTGCATCGGCAGGCGGACTCTCAAGCACTGCGCCACCAGGGAAGCCCTGTTCTTTTCTTTTTAATTTTAGGAACTGGAAACACCACACACACACATACTAGTAAGTTCCTCTAATTTGGTACTAGGATTTGCAAAAATTGAAACATGGGGGCTGATGACAATCATATTCTTTGGCAGGTAGAAAAGGACACTGTACCTGCATCAAGAAAACATGACCGACACACAGATAAGAGAAAGCATAGATGTGGAGTTGGAGAGAATGTGTGTGAGAGAGAAGGAGACAGGGAGAGGGGTAGGGAGAGGGAAAGGCAGGAGACAGAATGAATGAGAAACCAATTTTGTAGAGGAATCCAGCTGAACCTTGGCTCTCCACATGATTTTACCCCTCCTGGTATAAACTGAGGCACCTGAGTATCCATCCCATAATTTCCCCATTCTGCCAAGGAGACACAGAACTGAATTTCTGGTACTTTTAACCAAGAGCCCTAATGAATACAGTTATCATCTTTTTAGTTTTTTAGATTGTCTTAATAATCATTACCACTTTGCATTATGTATGGTTTTAAATGTGACTGAAACACAATTAATTAACATGTGAATGTTTCACCTCTTTATTTTCTCATTCTTCTTTGTCACTCAATCCAGTTAGTTATGATGGGAAATTGGAATTATATAGAGACAGAAAGAAGGTAGTGGGTTGAACCAGAGATGTTGGCTAAATCTACCTATTTTTTTTCCAGAGAAGACATACAGATGGCCAAAAAGCACATGAAAAGATGCTCAACATCATCAATTATCAGAGAAATGCAAATCAAAACTACAATGAGGGGTTCCCTGGTGGTGTAGTCGTTGAGAGTCCACCTGCCGATGCAGGGGACATGGGTTCGTGCTCCGGTCCGGGAAGATCCCACATGCCACGGAGCGGCTGGGCCTGTGAGCCATGGCCGCTGAGCATGTGTGTCCGGAGCCTGTGCTCCGCAACGGGAGAGGCCACAACAGTGAGAGGCCCGTGTACCGCAAAAAAAAAAAAAAACCAAAAAACTACAATGAGGTATCACCTCACACCAGTCAGAATGGCCATCGTGAAAAAGGCTACAAACAATAATGCTGGAGAGGGTGTGGAGAAAAGGGAACGCTATTACACTGTTGGTGGGAATGTAAATTGGTACAACCATTATGGAAAACAGTATGGACGGTCCTTAAACAATGAAAAATAGAACTACCATATGATCCAGCAATCCTACTCTAGGCATACATCCAGAGAAAACCATAATTTGAAATGATACACGTACCCCAATGTTCATTGCAGCACTATTTACAATAGCGAAGAGATGGAAGCAACCTAAATGTCCATCGACAGAGAAATGCGTAAAGAAGATGTCGTACATATATACAATGGAATATTACTCAGCCATAAAAAAGAATGAAATAATGCTACTTTCAGCAACATGGATGGACGTAGAGATTACCATTCTAAGTGAAGTAAGTCAGAGGAAAACAAATATCATATGATATCACTCATATGTGAAATCTAATTTTTAAAAATGACACAATTAAACTTATTTATAAAACAGAAACAGACTTACAGATATCAAAAACAAACTTATGGTTACCAAAAGGGAAATGTGGGGTGGGGGGATAAATCAGGAGCTTGGGATTAACATACGCACACTAATATATATAAAATAGATAACCAACAAGGACCTACTGTATAGCACAGGGAACTCTACTCAATATTCTGTGGTAACCTGTAAGAGGAAAGAATCTGAAAAAGAATGAGTATATGTATATGTATAACTGAATCACTCTGCTGTACACTGGAAACTAACACAACACTGGTAAATCAACTATGCGCCAATAAATTTTTTTAAAACAATAAAATAAAATTGGATATTTTAAAGTTTAAATAAATTGGTTGATGTTCAAAAAAAAAAATTTTTGAGTTCTATTCACTATCCCTATTCAATGTTGAAAACCAGTAAGAATTCAAGTCGTGTTAATTTTACCACAAGCTCAAAGAACTAAAGCCTGTAGACAATATAAAATCAATCAATCTACCTATTAACAGGCTATGAGTGGGGACAGAGCCGAAGAGCACAAAGGTACTGTTTACTGGAATTTGGGGAAAGACTAGGCTTTGATAAGCAAGAGGCTTGTGAGCAGCTGAAAGGGGAGAAATACTCAGGAGTAAAGAAAAGAGATTAGTAAAGTTATGCTGAAGGTTATGAAATTATTCCCATTTTTAAATTAGTTATGAGTATCAGAACTCAGAGATCTGTAAGCTAAAGCTTAGGATTATAGACACATTTGAAACACACACACACACCCCCAATTGTAGAATATTACTTAATGAGGTATTGCTCACAGTTTGATATTTAACTTTGCTTTTTTTTTTCATTTCAAATTGTTTGTTTCCATTTACCTGTTCTTGAAGACAATACGAGGAAAAGCGTATCAACATTTCACAATGTCTACTTTCCCTACCTCAAGTGGAGAAAAAATTCTGTGCTGGTATATATTATAGAGTGGGCTTATTTTTGTCTTAACCTCTTGTTAGGATTTTATGAGATTCTAGACAAGCCATTTGGAACCTCAACGGTCACTGGGATTACACAGGAGGTATTTTAAATTTCTACTTCCATTTTACAGTAATATTAAATGTCATTGTACATGACTTATGCTTTTACTCTCTTATATGCCTTTATGGTGTCCTAAGTGGTTTCACATATTTTGTCCAACTGGATAATAACATCTTGTGAGGTATACTGACACTGTTCATTGTTATTACCATTTTAGAAAAATAAGAACCTAGAAATTCAGAAAGTCTGAAGGATTACTCAAGGTCCGTTGCTGGAAGATGGAAAGCTAATAACAGAATTCAGTTTTTCTCACTCTAAAGTCAATGTTCTTTTGGTGTTCTTCAGTGTTCATATTACGCTGACCTTGTTCTAGTGTTTCCATCATACCAGGGACATCTGCGCAGAAGAAGTTAAGTTTTGCTTCAGTGTTTATACCTGTTTTAAGGTCAAAAAATTCTCTCTGTTGGACTCAGCTGGACTCACAACTAAGTCCAGTGCTAATACTTTATGCCCAAGCCGTAGTATAAGAAATATTTCTTATAGAAAAATAAATGTTTTTCTACAAGAGCTAAATTATACATAATCTGTTTTACAAAAATACCCTAGCCTCTGAATATCTCATGATGAGTAATCCCCAGAATCAATTTCAGTCCCTTTTCACTAGAGAATTCTCCATAGCCTGCTCCCTCAGTCAGCTGTGCTGCTCTCTGCCGAAGTGACTTCTGCTGGAATTCATTGATTTTATTAAACAATTATAAGTGAACATCTATTTCTGGTTAAGCTTACAAATACAGAGAAGCTCTTAGGATTATGATAAGCTCACAAAATATCATGAAAGCCGTAAAGAAGGGTCTTGGCATATCATAGAAGACTAAGAAGTCATGGATGAACAGTAAGTGGCTGAAGACAGGGAAGGCGTGGCTCTTCCTGGAAAACAGAGCAACGTGTATAATTCCCTGAGGCAAGAGAGCTGATGGCATACTCATGGGTCTAGAAGTGGGCTGAGAGTGGAGTAAGTGGGTGAGAGTATAAGGAATGAAGTTTAAAAGTGAAAAGGGGAGAAATTAAGAAAAGGTCTTATATGACATGCTAAGAATTTAGACTGCATCTCAACTGTCAATGAAGGGTTTTAAAGAGTAGATTGATAGGATCAAATTTGCATTTTGAATAGACTACTAAAATGGCAATGTTAGGAATATTCTGGAAAGGGGAAACCGTAGGACAGGACAATATACCATTTGTTTAAATGCTTCAAACAAAAGATAATGATGTCAGGTTTGCGTGATGAAAAGGTGCAGATACAATATGGAAGTGGTGGCCGAGGAGAAGTGGAGGTGAAGGCAAAGTCATTTTTAAAGGCAAAGAAATGTGAGAGTAAGCAGTGGTATATGTCTTTAACATGGACATTATGGTAACTTTGATGTGGGAAAATACTGTGTGTCCAATCCCCAAACCCTCAGTTAATGGCAGGGAGTGGCCTGCAAGAAAGCAGAGAACAAGAAAGAGAGGTGAAGGGTGTCCTTCCTTGTGCCATTAAATTTTGATTAAGGTATAAATTTTAGTTCTGTTTCAACTGAGGTCATATAGTTTTACAGTTAATAAGATAAAATACTGAGATGAGGTTGATGTATAAAATACTGTAAGTGGTATGATTTATCATTAATCAAACACCAAAGAGAAATTACTTATTTCTGGATGATGTGACAGTGAAGCTAGGGCAGGAGACAATTCTACTGAAAAGTGACACCATGCTTAATAGAGTGACCTACTGCACAGAATACTGAGATAACGGCAGAATTTTTTGTAATTGTTCAATGTTCTGAATCTCAGTCACCCTTTTAAACTATTGTTAACATATCTTTCCAAATGTTGTGTTAACATATCCTTCTATGTCTATCCTTCATATCTTGACCAAAGATATGACTTGAATAAAGTTTGAGAAACACTGTAGTAGTTGAAAGTACAAACAGAAATCTGAACAGAACACAGATCTCAGCAACAACAACAACAGCAAAAACAGATGGCAAATTGTCTTAAATTATATGATCGATTACTCGGAAAGTTGGTCTAATTGACAACCTAGAATATCATGCTTACTCATTATGGTAGTCATTAGTGCTATCTGCTATTATCACCAGTTCTTTTAACTTCTGGGCACAAAGAAGTACCATGCTTCCTGGTCTCCTTGAGGCTGGATGAGATTATAGGAGTAATGATCAATGACTTTGGAAAAACAATGACATGTACCTTAAAGGTGGACACCTTTGAGGGACATCAGGGATCTTTTCTCTTTTGTATGTCAAATACAATTAGCAGTGGTGGCTGTTCTGAGGGTCTGTGATGACCTGAGCAGTTGACCAGCAATAGACATGTAACATGAGCAAGAAACAAATTTTGCTGCATGAAGCCACTCAGATTCCAAGGTTGTTTGTTACTGCAGCATGACCTAGTCTTTTCTGACTGATACCCTAACTAATACATAGACTTATGACAAAAAGTCGCTGCTGAAAGTGCTATATCTCAATAAAATACCTGAGGCTGGTACAAAATGTATGGTGACACTGAAACTTTTTCCCTTCCTCTGACCAGTTCTAAGGCTCTCCAGGCCAAAAATAAGCTGACATGGTGGATATGGAGGACGAAGTCTTCAGGTTCCTATTAGAAAATCTTACATACTGTCTTTATGGATAAACTAAACAATGTAAATCTAGCTGAGATTTTTTACAACCTAAACAATATAGGGTAAAAATTATTTAAGGATTAATTACTTTTTAAAAATTAACCAATTACTTTAAAAACAAAAGGGAATATCCTATCAACACATTTTTTAATTTTGTGAAATTATGTGAAATTTACAGAACCAAATTAACTACTGTACAGTATACCATTCAGTGGCCCTTAGTATAGTCACGATTTTGTGCCACTGGCACCTCTATCCACTTTCAAAAAAATTTTCATGACCCCAGGAGAAAACTCCATACCCATTTAGCAGTCACCCTCTGGCCCTTCATTTCCCTAGCTTCTGGCCACCATCAATCCACACACACTTCAGTTTCTATGGATTTACCAATTCTGGATATTTCATATAAACAGAATCATACACATTACATTTGAATCTGACTTCTTTCACTTAACAGTGTTTTCAAGGCTCATCTACCTTGTAGCATATATCAGTACTTTATTCCTCTTAATGGCTAAATAATATTCCATTTTATGGATATACCACATTTTGTTTATTCATGTATTGACGGACATTTGAGTTTTCACCTTTTGGCGTCCTGTCAATATTATCTTGCAAATAATTCTCATGATGTATTTTCCCAGGGATTACATAATTTATGGCATATACAATTTGGCAATATGGGAAATGAAGAGAAAGTCAAATTAAGCCACATACTGAAACTAAAACCTGAAAGTTATTTAGTTGGATCATCAGACTTATCCTAGACCAAAAAAAAAAAGCAAAAAACAGACAAAAACTTTATTTATTGTATTAACACAGCAATGATTGTTTATTTAAACCATATAATTTACACACACTCACACACACACACTCACTCTCTCACACACACACACACACACACACACACACACACACACACGGCTTCTAAAGAGGAGGGCGACTATTTGGTTAGCCTTATAGAAGATGCTATTAGGAACTGAGAAGGATGTCATGCCTGAGGCATGAGAGAATAACCTTCGCTCACTTGAAAGGGCTACCAGAGCCAAGTGCCCATCAATAATGACCAGGTTTCACTCAAAACTGGAGGAAAGCTCTAGGTGGTGCTCTCTCCTGAAGCTCTCTGCTGCCCTGTGTTGAGTACATCCATCATCTCTTGGTGCTTGGTGACCCTCAATCGATAAGCTACTGATCCCTCTGTCTCTGGAAGTTATTTCAGGGATTGTACCAGGCAAAGTCACCACTATGTGGCTTCTTTACTAATAGCAGACACTATTAATGAGGGGCCCCAAAGTGGAAGAGCAGGGGAAGGTTGTTGGTGCCTGCAGGTGAGAAAATCACAGACTTCTCAGAAATACCTGGACTAGAATTGAATTGATGGAGTAAAAGAAGGCAATGAGATTCTGAAGTATGCAGCATACATCAAAGGGAGTAAGTCAAAGCAGCATAACTCTGTATCATTAATATGAACTTATTTGTACTATAGACTGTGGAGACTTGGGGGAATTTGGATTCTAAGGTTACACTACAATTTTGTGAATGTGTATAAATAATATTGCGATGAATAAAAAAAATTATTTAAAAATGTTATTGAATTCATCCTTTGTATCTGCAGGCAGATACTAACCATAACAGTCTATAAGGACAATCAAATTTCTGTCATATTAACAAAGTGTCCTTCACACTTTAAAAGGCTGAGCACCGGTCATGCTCTATTCTCAACCACATGAGACGAATTTCTCTGGACTTCTGGAGATTTGCAGATAAGGCTGAGTTTCTCTACTGCTCCGGCCAACAATTGAACTTTCCAAGGAGATTCCACAGCTCTAGCTGTTAGATACATTACCAGATTTACCTAACTTTTAAGACGTATGCTTCTCTCCATATAAATGTAACCCCTGCCTTCTATATAAATTGCTCAAGACTGACTCCTTCTCCTTGGAAAATAATTTCACATGTACATTACCGAAACCTACTAGCACTCAATAGTTTTCCCCAGAAGACAATCTTCAAATATCCCCAGATGTCCTTCCAGTTTCTCCAAAAGTGACATGGAGAACCCTCCTAAAAGATAATATTCTGGTGTTTTCCAGAAGCTGGACAGGCAGTCAAATTTCATCCAAATTTGTCATTCGACACTAGAGAGGAATATTAAACTCCTGTATAAATTTTAGGAAAAATGTTAGTTTTAGGTTTGTATTCAAGGTGCAGGTATGTCCCTGACAGTTTCTAAAGGATGCATTCCCTGAGGAGGTACCTTTAGTTCTTATAAATTGGCATTTAAAGGAGAAAGTGGACAGAGTTCTGAAACTTCCTGCCAGCTAAGGAGAAATGCAGAATGCTATCTGCTAGACTCAGATATGGAAGAGGAAACTGTTGGGCATTTCTCAGTCCAAAAATACACATTTCCACAAAACCTATTTCCAACTACTGCTTTCATCCATTCTTGAGTAATAAAAGACAGTCACTATTGAAATCTAAAGCTTAAATGAGTCTGAGGTAAGAAAACATAGCACACATTCAGAGTATCATTTATACAGGAGAAATTCTTCAGGAGAAACCCATAAAAGTCAAAGATATTAAATAGATGTACTGCCTCTGGCTTGAAACCAAAGGGAGACTTATCTGCTATGCACTGTGCCCAGATGCTTTATAAAGAACATCTGTGTTGCTTGGATAACACCACTCAGTCAACTCAAAATTCATGATCAGATTCCCTTTGTAGTTGATTCTTATCTAGGTTCTCCTCACTGAAAGAGAGATAGAAGAGGGAAGAGGGCCACTGGTGTATAATACAGAGCAATACTAGAAAGCTTTCCCCTGCATCACCCTGACAGGTTCCTAATAGCCATACAATGTTGGGAAGAATGACATGTCACAAATGTGTCATGAACTGCAGCGCTCCCAAAATAATGTAAAGTAATGGTGTTAGTGGCATCACTGAACTTGAAAGTCTGGGGGTTTTGAGAAAGTGCCCTATTTTCTAACATTTTTCTGGTTATCTGCTTATGTGGAAAATATGTCTATCACCCCATATTTCCATAAATCCTTAAATAAGGTGGAGGGCAAAGTGCCAGGAGGGGTTCCTGTTTTCATGAGATACTTCACATTCTTTGCAGTGAGGCATCTCTTTCTTGCAGAGGCTTGTCTTTCTCTCCTCTGTCAATTCTATGTTTCAAATGATAGGAAATTTAAATTCAGTAAGGTAAACTCCAAAGACTGAAAAAGGCAAATTTTCCTATTTTGGGAAGTCATTGATCATTTTAATTCTAGATGTCATCAGGGTTAACACCACATCTCAGGGTTGGCTCCACGGGCGCCCCGTAGCCTGTGAGGAAACACAACTGCATTTGCAAATTCCCTGGAGGCTAATGGTTTTCTTGGTCACTTTCAGCTACCGATTTGTATCTCTAATGAATTACTTTTTTCCACTTGAAGTCTTTATAGCTGTTTCTCTGTCTCTACTTAGACACTAAAAGATGGCGTGCTTTGTGAAGCTGTTTTACTGGCAAGTGAGGAACATGCACAAGGTCAGGTAGACCCTCAGCAACGGGTTTCCAGGGAGGAGAAGTGTGGTAGACCTTTTAAAGACAAAAGACTGACTGCTATCTTTGTCCCATATTAGGTAAGTCTCAGAATCTGAGTGCTGCCGAAAGGCTGGTGAAAATCTGACTTGTAGCCACATAAACTATGGGGCTGGCTGGAGGTCATGGTCTGCAAAGGTCCCAAACAGAATTATGGCTTCCAGGTGCCTCTGCATCGTACAGGATGTGCCTCGGTCAGGATTATGTCACCCAGTTACATCTGCACTGGGGACAGCAAGCTAGGGGCCAGGTGAGATTGTCCAGTATCCCCAGATAAACCAACCACATAGCAATAACAAAAACAACAAAATCATACTTACACTTCGTTGAGAGATTTTATACAGAAGAAATTAAAATGTGAAACAGTTCTTAAGTCCATCCTATTCACAAAAGGGTAAAAGTACCTTCTAAAGGGTTGAATACCATCTACTTTTAAAGAACTGAGTCATCATGCTTTTCTTAGATATCTCGGGAATTCTTATTTGACCCATCCGTGACCTTCTGAGAAGAGGTAAAACACAAGACATAATGTCATTTTACCTGGAACCTCAGAGGAAGATCACTGTCTAAAGAAGCTGCAAATACAATGAAGAAGCTAAATAAATCTCAAAATGCATGTTCATTCAATCAAGGGCCCTCTAACACTGCAACTATTTTAAAGTATGTTTCTCATCAAATTTTAATAATTCCACCTCCAAAAGATGTTTTATATCCCTTTTTGATCAAATATAATACATGAAAATCTAAATGCATAGGTTTGTACAGAGAAGTAACTCCTTCCTTTATTGTAAAATTATTTTACAAAGATTTAGCACATGGGCACAAACACACATACACACCCTAGTGGACTTTGCTAGTGCATTTATTAACTTCCACTTATTGTACTCTCTATGAACACAGCAACTGCATGAACCTCAGAATTCCCTAGGGCCATGTCCTTTGAATACTTAGAAAGAAAGGCCTTCTGTGGTCTATGGTATAAGTGTTATTATTTTACACATGCCATTAAAATACAAAAAGAGTAGCATGGTCACCGTGCAGGAGTCTTTCTTTTGTATTCTCTCTCTTCTGAATTTACTTACAGGGTGACATACCTAAACTACGGATATTCATTACTGGGTGGAATGCTCTGAAAACCTGTCTTACTTTGAAAGTAAATCATGTAAAGAATGTAACACACTCGACTTCACTGAAAGCCTCTGGCAACAATTCCTTTAACAAGGTGTGTTATAATACTAGTATATTGCATCTTGATGATAATGCCAACTGTTTACATCCTCACTGTGTCATTCAAGCTTGCAAATTTACATAAGAGAAGAATGTCCTAGAAAGGCAGATAAAAGTCTTGTATTGCCAAGATTTAAGCCAAGAAATGTATTTTATATCTATTACCAGTCTGTATTTTCTTTGCAGGAAGTTTAATATCAAATTCTTTTCTATATTCTAACGTATCTGGTTTGTTTACTCTTGCATGAATTTTTAGCTTGTACATTTTCCTTCTTTTCTAAAACAGTTCTGTAAAAGTTTACAAAGTCCTAACGGGATTTGAAGACATAATCAAAATACTTTTCACTATAAATGTACTCTGAAACACCGGAAAATTTCAGTCTCACCTCCCCCTGTCTGGAATCCATCATATAGTATGGGTTGCTTTTATACTTGTTTACTGACCAAATCCAGAACAGTACCATGGAACACAGAAGCAGCAGATCTGATTCAGCTACATTCCTCTTTTATTCAATAATGTTTACATATCAGGCACCACACTGTCTATATATAAAACACACTCTTCTCTTTGGAAAAAACACTGTCTAGTAGGCATGCCTTTCCATGTGCTGTATTATAGTCTGAGATTTAGTAAAAATAGTAATATCTATATGCACTCCAAATAATTCTAAGACAACATGTCTGTAAGCGGACTGTCCTAGGAGTAGCCAAAAAGATATATTTTATTGCATTTATAACACAGTTATAAAAATCAAGTCTAAAAATATTTTATCTATTTGTATGAAAAAATACTTTAAACAAATGTATTTCATATATATATATATATATCTTTTTATGTATTGCATTAGTAGAAGTAGAAGAAGTGAACAGAATGAGATGCTAGCTTCATCTATAATGAATTCATGGAGTTATTCTCAGTGTAATATATTCCCACTGAAATAAATGGGTTAATTAATTTCATTGAGCCTTTTATGGGCATTAGGTCTGGAAAATAAGCTACTTGACCTGCAAATGGATAGCATGCAGTGACTCTAGGTTTACCAGTAAGGAAGGTTATTCAAAATTTGATTTTTTTACTCTTTAATCCCCTAATTATCTCATTTTTACATTTAAGATGTTATGTTGCAACAAAAAATATCATGTTTTGGTTTATAGATTTTAGGTAGTATTCACTGTCTCTCTTTATTTGCATTTTTTTCTCCTAACTTTGTAATAGAGTTAATTTTCTTTATTAGGACAATTAGAAAATTAAGCATAGTTCATAAACTAATCTAATAATAAATATGTAATGTACAGCTTCCTTTTTAAATAAGTATTATTAGATACATTATACCCCTTCATATGACTAAAACTATGCTAAATACAACTTAATCTTTCTAAAATACTTCAGGATTTATTTAAGGTTATTATTAATATTTTATTATGGATACATGAAAATGCCAATTACAACTTTACTAACTAGAATAATGGTGGGGAGAAGGCCATGGATAAGTTAAAATCCAAATTAAAATAAACTAATCACAATGTTGTACAGTGATTTTAATGTAAGTTTATTAAACTAGTACTCAATACTTAGGATGTAGTAATAATCAGTACATTTATCAGTCAACAGATTTTTCCATGTAATTGTGGGTTTCTGATATTATTAATAAAGTGATTGTCTACTATGGCAATATGTAATGATTCTTGGGTGAAAGCACTCAGGAATAGTGAAATTCTGCCTTCACAAAGTCACCACATTCCCCATGAGATCCCTACAAAAGGCGGTGATTATTTTATTATCGACTGGGTTAGAATCCTGTTCACAGTTTTCTGGAAAACAATGTGAATACAAAGCTTGACCTGGGACTTTCCCAAACATGAAGCCAGCTCCTTCCCCAGCCTTACCTAGTTCCTCAACCCCCCAAATGAGGAAGCATGTGAAAGAAAGAAAAGTGAGAGTGAACATGAAGCCCAGCTTGAACAGATACAAGTAGGAAAGAAGCTAGAGAGACAAGAAGAAAGGTCGCCATGGCCCAGCCCTAGTACAATACCACTCCAGTCTCATGAACGGAAAAACCTGACAAAGAGAATCCACCATGTCCAGCCCTGCCCCAGAGTCAATATGGACCAATTCATGCCGGACAGTCAGGCTCAACCAGATTAATTTTCTCCCTTAGAAGAGATGCAAAGGAAAAGAAGGAACTAAAGGGGTAGATTTTTTTTTTCTCACTTAATTGAATACCAAAATAAAGTTAAAACTGTATGTGGAATACAAATATAATGCTTTAAATCACTTGATCAATGATGACCGATATGTTGCCATCTGCAAATCTCTTTGTGTGTGCTTGGTCTGCTGCTATTCTACCTCTCCACACTCAAAGCAGGCAGAGCCCCCTGGTGTGGAAGTTCCCACGAGTCACCTATAAATACCTGCTTATCTCTGGAATTTAGTTCAACACACTTTCCTTAAGTTCAGGACTTTGATTCATAGAAAAGTATGATTTTTATTTCCTCCATTTCCTTTTGTTATTGTTCCCATAGAAACAAAAGTCTGTCCCATTCTTTCTACATTCTAACTTGAAGTGAGATTCCTCCCATTTCTCTTTGAAACTAGTAATACCAAAACAGGGGCAAAATACATCTTAGTGGCAAATATTAGGGAAGGGTGACATTATAACCTCCCAAACCTTAAGGAGTCCCTTCTAAGATTTTAAATGTGTGATGTGTCATTTTGATGTTTCAAATGTTTTTATAGCTCTTCAAGTGTAAGAAATCATTTCCTTGAAAAATAAGTAGAATAAAATCCCAACATATATACAAGATTTCTGTCATGTGAAGAAGAAATGGCTGAAATATGAGTATAAAAGAGTAGAGCTATGAGTGGAGATGGTGGAAACACATATAAATTGTAACAATGCTTCCTTCCTCAGGCACCCTGAGTGATGCGTCCATGGCAGTTCTTCCTGCTGGTGACAGTACTCTGTAGAATGCCTAACAAGCGTCAGAAAATTACTGACTAGTACAACAAATATGGAAAATAAAATCTGACAGGGATGCACATTTTTCTTCTATTTGATTTTATCACAGTATTGATTTACTAGCATGATATTAGGCCAGACAAATGAAAAATGCCAGAATAAAGACCAAAAATAATCCGTCTGCATTAGTAAAGTTTATATTCAAATGTATACAGCAAAGTTAAAACAAACAAGCAACCCCCCCAAACCGTGGCTTAAACAAGTTAAAAGTTGCATGCAAGAACTTGTTTAACTGCTCTATCGTATCATCAAGGAACAGGCTTGTATCTTTCTGCTCTATGACCCCAGTGAAGGACCTCATGATTCAAGATAACTACTCTAGCTCCAGCCATCACATCAAGTTGCACACCAGTAGGCAAAGGAAAGGCAGACAGGTATAAAAAAAGGTCATGTCCCTTTCAGTTAGGTTAGTTCCCTTTAAGCAACATTCTGTCTTATATATGCATTGGCCAGAATTTACTTACATAGTCATTCTAATGAAAAGGAGAGTGAGAACTAGAAACTTTTTATTCTAGAAGACAATGTTCCCACCTACGAAAACAGAGTTCTCTCAATAAGAAAGAAATTAGAATGACTACTACAATAGGCAACAGTGTCTTTGTCAGACTCCTCTCTCAAGAGACCTGGGGAAAGACTGAACAGTAATAAATGAGGGTAAAATGTACACATTATAAATATCTATGCATTTTGCCACATACAGCAGTGCAGAGAATGTTAATCTACTTTGAACCACATGAATCATTCTTAGGCTAATAAGGCCTGTATCAGTCAGGATCCTTCCAGGAGGCAGAAAACAGTGATTTGAACAGGAAAGTTTAACATAAAGAATCATTAACAAGAGAAAGACAAATACTGTATGCTAACACATATATATGGAATTTAAGAAAAAAAAAAAAAAGGTCATGAAGAACCTAGGCATAAGACAGGAATAAAGACACAGACCTACTAGAGAATGGACTTGAGGATATGGGGAGGGGGAAGGGTAAGCTGGGACAAAGCGAGAGAGTGGCGTGGACATATATACACTACCAAACGTAAGGTAGATAGCTGGTGGGAAGCAGCCGCATAGCACAGGGAGATCAGCTCGGTGCTTTGTGACCACCTAGAGGGGTGGGATAGGGAGGGTGGGAGGGAGAGAGACGTAAGAGGGAAGAGATATGGGAACATATGTATATGTATAACTGATTCACTTTGTTATAAAGCAGAAACTAACACACCATTGTAAAGCAATTATACTCCAATAAAGATGTAAAAAAAAAAAAAGAATCATTAACTATAAGAGCAGATTGGAGTAACAAAGCATTGGCCGTTAAAAGTAAAATCTCTAAAGAATATTGAAGTAGCAAATATAAGAAGCAGCCACCACCTGTAGGGCTGAGATAGAGCACCAGATGGAGAGAGCATCACCCTCCTCCTAGCACTGAAATTCAGATTTTGTCGGAGTGTAAATGGCTGTGGTTCTCTGGATGTGATATTTGGCCAGTAAAGTTTGCTGGAAATTGTCCTCTGGAGTTTCAGGGAAAGCCATCCACAAGGAGATGCCACAGCCCAGAATGCACTATAAAACTGCCCAAGGAGAACCTCACTGCAGCACTGCACTCTGAGGCCACCAGAGGGCATAACTGGAAGGGGTTTTTTTCTGTTAGCTGCTGTGTGCTGCCAGCCACCAGCGGTTCACTGAAGGAACCAGACCAGATGTTCTCTGCAGGAACCAGACCATCTGTTCATTGTAGGAACCAGAAGCTGGTGAAGCCAGAGATTCAGGAGGCTGTGAGAAGAGTACTCTGAACCCAGAAAGAAAGCACCTTCCTTCACTCTAGCATCCTCTAGTGACAAAATTGTAAGTTGTTCCAGCTGACAAATGAGAAATAGAGGGGTACACTCCATTTTCACAGAGAAGCAATGCAAAATAAATTTGGAGCTGAGCGGCAACAAATCAATAACTGAAACAAGGCCTAAATCTCAGAGAAAGCATACAATTGACACTTTCTGTCTTTTTCACGCATTTTCACCCCTATCTGAATTTTAGCGTATAGCGCTATACGCTGAAAAGACTGATCCAACATACACCTGCATCAGAAAAAGCAGGAGAGAAAGAGATACACAAGAAAAACATTTCCCTCTAATGTTTACTCATAAACTTGCAAAGGGTGCTAATTCCATTAGACATTAAATAACAGCCAACACACACGTGTGCTGAACTCTTCATGTACAAAGACACCTTAATCTGGAAACAACGTAGTTATTAAATGAATGCCCTAGAATCTAACCAACAAAGTTAGCACACCTTCTTTGAGACGGTGTGATAAAACAGAAGAAACACTTCCCAATAAAACCAGCTTCTTCCAAAAATGCCTCACTGCAATTGCCTTCTTCCTTTTTTACTTCAGTTTATCTATGAATTAAAAAATAAAATGACAGTGACACTAAATTTTTACATTTCTATTTTATCTGGGTTCAAACATTTAGATAGGCTCATAGGCAATTTCTACTCCCTAAAATGTAAAAGTATAAACTTCCACCTGTAAGGAAAAAATGAAATATTTTCTCCAGATATGAAAGTATTTCTTAGTTCAAAACTAAAAGGAACATTCTTCAGAATCAGATCAAATGGCTGTCTATAATATAGACTCAGAGAAATAAAGAAAAAAAACACATTAGAAGATAAAATTTATTTTTTTCTCTTTAGGCAGTATTAACTAATTGTGGGACAGAGGTAGTGCTCAATAGGAAAATTTAACAATTTTTACCTCTATTCCTTTGTAACCACAGTTAACATTTTAAAGATGTGCACGCAAGAGGGAAGAGACATGGGAACATATGTATATGTATAACTGATTCACTTTGTTATAAAGCAGAAACTAACACACCATTGTAAGGCAATTATACTCCAATAAAGATGTAAAAATAAATAAATAAAATAAAGATGTGCAATATTTTCCATGTGCATGTTCATAAATATATAGATTTTCAAAGAAATTCATACTTTGTGTCCAGTTTTATACTCTTTAACCTACCAATCTATCATAAATAGTCTCTAATATAATTATGGCTTAAGAGAATTTATCATTCATTTTTCTATACCACACAAACAGAACACTGCACCAAGGATAGCAATATTAATATCAATCTTGCTATAATCCTGACCTTTTAGCTAAGAACAAATGTAATATCAGAGAAATTAAGAAAGCATTTATTTTTAAAGAAAAATAGCATCACAAGGCCAAAATGTTTTCTGGATTGATAAATATTTCAATTCATAAGAAAGAATACTGCTGTACTAAAATAATATGAGCGCTTTCCAAAAAGTGATAGCCAGCCCTGGGGGCTCCCCTGAGACAAGTAATCACAGATACCTGGGCCAGCCTGCCATCCAGCACAAGGAGCTCAGTGTTCTCAGAAGACAGAGGAGTCTCTACTGCTCCGGGTTCCACTCATGCTCCCACTGAAGCAGTGGAGAAGGGCATTTGCGAGCACAGATCCCGACTGTAAAGACCTACGTTCTGGTCTAACTCCCCACTCATTAGTGCCATGTAGTGATCTCTCTTAATGTCTCTGAGAGACTGTTTCCTTCTCTGTAAAAGATGTGTAATAATACCAATACCTACCAACCACAAGAATTGTGAGAAAAATAATCGCTGTAAAGCACTTAGTACAGAGTCTGAAATATAATAAACTTTTAACAAATGATATAATCTGACTGTGTGCCCAGGGCTCTGGGCAGGATTCCAGTGACCTCATTAACTTTCAAACACTAACAAATGTTGAATTTCTTTATGTTCAAATAGTATTAACCTGGAAAAATATCCTTTAAACAATTAAACATCATAAAAAATAATTGAAAGTCTTTCCAAAAGGTCTTACTATGTAATTTCACAAAGCAAGTGGTATGAATAATAGGATAAAGCAATAAAAAGAGAAACCTCAGTCTATTACTAACTATCTTGCCAAATTCTGAACAAAAGATTCTGGGGATTTCTTCAGATACTTGCATTTTATATACTGTTTTTTTCTTCAGGTATGTATGAGTTTTATAACAAAACTAAACTTACATCCTTTAAAAAAAAACTTTTAAATATATTTTATTCTTTTCAACTGAGACTTCTCAGTGATTCTTAACACAGTCACCAAGTTAAACTAGAATTGACATTGATGTTGAACCTTGTCTTATTCTTCAACTATGCAACCCTGAATCCAATATTTTTTTATAAATAGTTCTACTCTTCTATCAAATAAAAATATTTTAGTATGAATTTTATATACTATTGATTTATTATTGATATTTTATTGTTATAAATTTATATCACTGTTTTGTTTCCATTGCATTTATTTTTACTGTTAACATTCTATATGAGAGAGTGATGCCAGGTAATTATACGGTTATGATAGTGAAACATATTTCCCTTTTTAAATATATGTATTTTTATTTGCACAGTGAGTTGTTTTAAAGAAAACTAGTCATTAATTGTATAATGGTATAATCACAACAGTATAAAATTAAGTAATAGTATAAGTAACACTGATTATATTAATATATTATACTAACATAAGTAATAATACAAGAATAATATTTGACAGTACAAAGTAATTAAAAACCTGGAAACAATTCTTTCTATAAACCACTCCCTGCCTTCTATTAGCCAATGCTTGCGCTAATGTGACAGATACGTCACCTTGGGACTGACATTTCATGTCCACTGCATCAGCGTTTCACTTAGTTGTAGGATCACTTTTAAGGATTCAATATGAGGAAAAAATGCTATATTATTGGAAATGACCAACAGGAAAGTGTCATAATGTTTGACCATAAATATGAAAAATCTTATATTGTCAATAGGTCTATGTTTAGACATTCAGAAACCTAAGTTAAAAATAAAAACAGAAAAAGATGTTTTGGAAAATAAAAGCAAAGAGACCACTAATTACCTTGGCAAACTGCATTTTAAGAGTGCTCTCAAGTTTAAACATCAGTAGAATCGATGTGATTCAGATGGTTCTCTTTATAGTAATTAATTTGTGTAGCTTAAAAATGTGTAACTCTTCAAAATATGTTGAAACAATGTTTTTGGTGAGACTTAGCTTAAATTATTTTAGTATTCAGATAACACTTTACTTTCTCATGAAAGATAAATTTAGTTAAGAATATCAATTGATTAAGAAGGCTGTAAAATACCTAACAGTTCTCAAGTGCATGTAATTTTGGTTTTGGTTTTATTTGCTTCTGTTGAACTATTCTCCCTCTACATATGGTTTCTCAGCTATAAAATGATAGGGTTCAGCTATCTGGTCAGCCTATGACATGATGTCTCTCATACAGACTCAATTAACTGATTTAACATCACTAAAAAATTAACACTAGAACGTAAAGAATCTTTTTCTAGAAACTTATATTTTAAGATTTGACTGCCTAACTAAACCTAAAATGCTATTACATAATGCACTATTTAGGACATATTCATCAAATAAAGATTCACTGAGTAACCAATTATGTGCAATGCATTGGCCTCAAAACATACGAACCAAGAACAGGGCTCAGTCTCCACATGAAACTTTCCATGTCCTTTTCTCTCAGTTTCTATCAAGTATTTGCTGTTGCTTCCTCTTGTTTGGCCATGCTGAAGTGGACCCACATTGTGAAAAAACAATTAATTGCTGAGGCAGCATTTTGATCAAACTATTAATATATTGCTTACATAATTTCCCTGGTGAAATGAAGTTTCTTTTACAAAATTATTAAAGGTAAACCTGAGATTTAAAGAAATGAGATTATTCTGCTCCCTAGAAGAACTGCATTTTTAAAACTGTTCTGGTAATTAGTATTCAGTAAAAACTCTTTTGTAAAAGACACTATCACCTTCTCAAACTGATTAAATTCTGGGTAAAACGGCAGAGTAAAGAAAAACTAGTATTTTTACAAAAATCTGTCTTAAAAGTAGACTGCTTGCTCAAATGAGGTTGCTTGTGTGTAACATTTAAAAGGTTAAAAAAGAAACAAAACTGAAATGATTAGAAGCAACTAAACTTGGTATTTATAGTTTGAGTTATAGCTGAAAAACTACCCAATCTTCTTTTGTATTAAATAAATCATTGTTATGCCAAAAAGAACAAAATAGACTCTTCCTCATTTCAGATAACTGTTTGATACAAACTCCTTTTATATAGAATTAGTTTGAAATTTCATTTATACACATCATTACTTAATTCCTCGTTAAATATCTATTGAAGGCCTACCATGTTCTCATCACTATTACAGAGACAGGGGATATGGCAGTGATTGAATAAATTCACCATTATCATGAAGCATTCGTTCTACATGGTAAAAGAGACTGTAAGCAAAAAATACAGGTAATAGATCAGTTGATGGTAAGCACACAAAAAATAAATAAAGCAGGTAAGGAGAGACAGTATGGAGGTACTCTATCAGAAAGGGTGGGAGACATTCCCTCAGAGGGAATTTCAACAAAAACTTGACTGAAATGAGAGATTAGTCTATTAAAATATTTAGGGAGAGCATTATAGGCAAAGGCAAAAAGCCAAGGCAAAGGCTCGTAATACAAAGCCCCTTTATGTTGAAAGCCCCCATTGTAAGAATTTAATTGGTAAAATGGTTTACAGTTTGGGGGAGAATTGTTTAATTAAATATCTGCAGAAGTAGATATAAAGCAAACCCTGACTCTCTTTACCTGCTAAAATGTTTCTTTTGATAATTAACAATAGCCTTTCATGTATAATTTTAATGTTAACTGATGATACACATCTTTTATACAATCATGTTTGCACTAGAACATAGCTTTGTGAGGGCAAAGATTCTGTTATCTGTTGTTGACAAGGATTCTAGTGTTTCAAATGCTGTTACATTGTAGATGATCAATAAATATGTGAATTAAGAAACTGTGCATTATTATTCACAAAATATTTTCATATAAATACTAGAGGTCAATATAGGTCTTCCTAATTTCTTTTAGTAGCATTCACTACCATAATACACTATTCAACTGCCTAGTCAACTTATTGGTAAGTGTAGATATATTCTCTGTATCAAAAGATGCATTCGACTGAATCAACTGATAAAATGTTAATGTTTGAGATTTTGTATCCCAGTGGAAGTTCAGAGATCAAAAAATTCAATAACTATCGATAAAATGTGATTCTTTTTGGATATCCAACAAACTGCCAAGTTGAAAAAAATTTTTGTCCTAGGTTTCTCACTCTGCAAGTCACAAGTACACCCAAATTACCATGCAATTTCGAGGAAAAGAACTGGTACAAAAAGACAAAGCAGCAGAAATAGTGGAGTCACGTGAGCATTAAGATCCATTTGTAATTAGGCACTCACAAATTATATTTAATTCTGAGACATGTACTTTCACACATATTTGATAGATGAGCCAGATCACCCCTCTTCATCTCAACTTTAACTACCTGACTGTAAATACATATTTCTCAGCAGAATCAGAGCTACTTATTTCCTCAGAAGGACTTATAATGGTAACAGTAAACTAAAAAAGTTTTTGGTTCCTAGATTACAGACATGACCACAGCACAGGTGTGGACTACCAAGTAATAATATTAGTAATGATAATTATAATTCCTGCTTTATTTTCCCTTTTAAAATGGAACTTATTAAGTACGATCAGGTATAAACTGATGTGCTTCTGGAACGTACGGAGTCAATTTTGTTTCTGAGGAATGGCTCTAATCATTGGCCCTAATCAAGGCTTTAAAAAAACCCATGTCTGTTGTAGGCAGACTGAAAAATTCTCAGCACCTGAGCAGCAGTCACTTTCAAGAACTGCCACATACAGGATAGGCTGGTATTCCAAAGAGATAGTGCAAGGTCTTTTTCCCATTTAAGCACTGTGTGAAGTCAAAATGAGTAAAGGAAATAGAAGCAGCTGGAAATAGCAATCACAGTGATAGGAACCATTTTAGCGATGTATGTTTTATATACTGTTTTAAATACTTTACATATATAACTTTATTTTACCTTCACAATAACTCTACATGGTAGATGTTATTATTATCCCTATTTTATGGAGGTCGAAAGTGAAGCACAGAGAGATGAGGTAGCTTGTTCAGGCTGTCCAGAAAGAGAGAGAGGAAATCAAAAACGTGAAGATAAAGCACATTACTCATAGATCCATTGTAATGGAAAGGTCACTGAGCTACGGATTCTCAGTGGATTATAGAGTACAATGCAACAGGTGCAAAAGACTTGAACATTTTTAAAAATTTAAAAATACAACTTTAATGGGACTTCCTTGGTGAGAAAATATAAAGAGAGTTTAGTTCCATCTAAAGTAAGTTAACTAAATAAAACATTACCGACCATTTACTGAACACCAGGTTGCAAGCACTATCTAAAATAATGGGTTTATAAAGATTATGACATTTAAATCATGAATACACATTCACATTATTGAAGAGTTTAAAATCCAGTGGGAAAGAAGCATATGAGGAAACAATTATAACAACATGAAAATTACTCTGATGATTGAATACAAAAAGCACGAGAGGAGCAGAGAGAAAAATGAACCAATATGCCTCTCCCATGAAGGAAAAACATTTAGAGCTACTGGCTTAAGCATAAACTTTGCATGTGAGCAATGGCGGAAGGTGCTGCAAGCAGAAAGAACATTGTGTGGACGGGCAACAGGGAGTGAAAAGGCATATTCAAAGAATTAGATGTATTTTAGTATCATTCAAGATTTACCCTAAAGTAGGGAAATTGTGGAAGATGTTGCTGGACAGATAAACAAAGCACAAAGCAATTTAAAAGTTACAGAGAGACATTAATAAATTATGTACCTGACAGTTCGGAGGCAGAAAATAATGAGCCCATAGTATGTAATATAGAAACTGCAATCTCTATAGTCTTTTATTCAATCTGGCTAATCAAATGATGGATAAAGTCAGAAAGTGCAAAATTTTAATTAGAATCTGTTAATGAACAATGTTTCAAGAGGAAAAAAAAATTAATGACACAGGTGTGGTGTGGAGAAAAGCCTCCAAAATATGTAAGCAATTACAGCCTGAATTCCTACATTCGATTTGGAGATGCCAGAAAGTTCAATCCCAACTCAGATTAGAGTGAACACTTTTAAACATATATGTATTTTATCAAACCTACACACATACAGGTATACATATACTTTGTTTACTGTGGCTCAAATTACCAAAGCTTGCAAGTGAGGAGTATAGTGTATACAGTGCATGGGTACATTTCTGAGACCTCTAATATTCTGCCCCCTCTGTCCAGATCTGTTGCCTCTGGAAATATTGACAAAAGTAATAAGCTGGATTGAATCCATAAAAAAATCATTTAACCTAGTCATCAATACTTGTACATTATTCATTAAATCAGCAAATATTAATTGACCACCTACAATGTTCAACTGCACATTCCAAACACTGAATACTTAATAAAGCATACGCCACCTATTACCACGTCACTTTAGAAAATGATACGAAATCTGTATGTTAATAAAACACACACACAAAAAAACATTAAATATAAGGCAAGTTCAAACTATAATGAGTGTCATAAGACTCAATGTTCTATGAAAATTGAACAAGCAAGTGATCACATCCTATGTGGCAGACAATTATTAGAGATACTTGAACTTACTGAGAAGTGTAGTATTTGACTACGCATTCAAGCATTTGAAATGAGCACAATTATGAGAAACGGATGTGAATAGGACAGACGTGAATAGGACAAGCTGACATGGATCAACTGAAGTGATGTTAACAGTTAAAGATTAAATTGAAATGGACACTCTAAATGTAACGCCATTTAACATATTATTTTTTCATCTCAATGTAAACATTTCATTGTTGTATTTTATTATTCTATTTTTGGCACAGAGGATCGAATTGTGCATATATTGAATCCCCCCTGACTGTCTTCTATATCTACTTTTCTTCTCAACTTCTTTAAATAACACCTTTATTAATTTTTTTCTATCATTTATTTCTGTTACTGATTTTATATGAGATCTATTCTCCTTTGTGCTTCTTGTATTTAGTCTTCATTCCTCAAATGATTTTGTCTTTTTATATTCATTTCCTGAGCTCTGCATGTTTCTGTTTACCATCCTACAATTTGGCCATATTGAGAATTTCTGTATATGTGTTTTCTGGTCTTCCTTCATAGAAGTAATTGTTTCAATTTTTTAAAATTCATTTTGGAATGTCTCTACTTTGTGGCAACATCTTTTTAATGAGTTTTGCTAATCTGTAAAAAAGAAAAAACTTGTACTGCTATTTTTTCATATGTTCTACAATATCTTTGTATGACTCTTATATTTTTTCATCTTGTTGGTTCTATTTGAATTGGGGCATTTTCTTAAACAACTCTTCATAAGCTTTTTCTCTGGATTGGACGAGTGGGCCAGGGTCATTTTTCAGACTTTCCTGATCATAACTCCCTTTTATGTTGCTACAAGTAGACTGTAACCATGACTTTTCTACCTTCCCTCAACCAACCTGGCTCAAGGGGTTTTTTTTTTTTTTTTTTTTGCGGTACGCGGGCCTCTCACTGTTGTGGCCTCTCCCGTTGCGGAGCACAGGCTCCGGACGCGCAGTCTCAGCGGCCATGGCTCACGGGCCCAGCCGCTCCGCGGCACGTGGGATCCCCCCGGACCGGGGCACGAACCCGCGTCCCCTGCATCGGCAGGCGGACCCTCAACCACTGCGCCACCAGGGAAGCCCTCAAGGGGGGTTTTGATATCAGCTGTGAGTTTCAAGTTTCTTCACAAGCTGTTGGCTGGCATGGAACACAGCCTGGGCTTCATAGTGATTTCCTTAATGATTAGAAGAGACAGTTTTGCTTTGACTTTCTGAGCTTCTGCTTCTGGGTCACTCTGATCTTCCTGTATCACCTCTCTATTCGTTTAACAGGCGTTCACTCCCTGTGTATTGTCTTGCTCATGGCAGACTAAGTGCGAGAGTGTCCTTAAGGTAATGATGAATTCCTGGGGATTTCTGAGACCTTCTAATATTATGCCCCCATCTGTCCAGATCTGTTACCTCTGGAAATATTGACAATATTAGATTGTGGGGTTTTCTCAGTCTTCCAATTTTGCTGAAAATATTTTTTGGTGCTTTTACCGTTGTTGCTTTGTCACTCTATCTATCTACTTATAAAAAACTTTGAAGCATAAATTCTTTTGCTTACCAATAATTGTACCTTTGTAATGGGTCCTAAGTAAGGATACCATGACCTACTCTATTCCTGTGAATACTTCCTGTATTTTATTCAAATTGATCACTTTTTTCCCCAAGAAAACCATCTACACCTTCAAACTTTCAGATGTATGTTTTCTCAGTATAGAACCTCCTCATTCTCCAGCCATTTGTAAAACTTCTTCATAAGTCATGTTAAATTACACTTCCTCATGGAGTTTTTCTTGATTTCACTGACTTGGTTTCCAAGCCCTCTTCTAAACTCTCACAACAATATGTTTTACAGCTCTTTATGGATGGTTTCTTCTAACTTCTGCTTGGGTTTCTGTGTGAATACGTGTATGTGTGAATGTGTTTTATGCTTCTGTCTTATCCTCCTTATTCAATATACGTTCTTTGAAGGTAAGTATTAATTTATTTCACTAATATTTAGGTCACCTGTAAGCTATTCAATATAGATTTTCAATATATATTTCTAAATTGTTGAAGAAAAAATCAGTGAGGGTTTTTGACTCTCTAGTACATATGCAGCTGTACACAAGTCATGGAGGATACAAAGACATAAAAATCACAAGACAGAAAATTATAAAGACATAAAACTCACAAAATTGTTACGACTATTAGTAAAATTGGAATAATAAGGATAGATAATGCATGGGATCTATGGAACGGTAACCATATTTGTAAAATTCTGTTTTTTAAACAAAATACTAAACATTATAACATTTATCCTGGAAAAAAAATTTTACTTGGTGAAATCTGAAAACGCTGCTTGCTTTTTGTAGCTTCTAACTGCACTTATATATTTTCTTTTCCCTTTCTTTTTTAATATGGCATAATGTGATGGTCTTACAAAGAGACATCACATATAAATGTCACTACTATGTAAGTCTGCAGGTTAAGACAGTAGAATAGACTGAATAACAACATTTAACAACATTATGTTATGACAATGAGTTCAGGTCTTCTTATTATACTTGCTATATTACTGGACATTTCTGAAGCACTGCTTTGAGAGATTGACAGGGAAATTAATGTCCTTAATACAATCCACCTGAATGTTTGCTAGTGAAATGCCACAAGAGCGTCAAGCTTCAGTGTATCTCAAAGCTAAGGTACCACTCTGAAGAGGAAGTTGTAGTGTCAGGTAAGTGGTTAATTGGATATCCACTTTCTTCAACAGATTGTTTATGATAGAAATGAAAGAATACCACTGAGTGAAATTTGGACAGCTTCAAAAGTACAAAAAAGAAAAATGAACCATTTAAAGTTTCAAACTCTTTTGGCGTTAAAGCTAAAAGAAAGGACAAGGTCTTCTTATCATGGACTAATGTATAACTATTCAATTAGAGATGCAAGAAAGCTATGATTATAGGATTCATCTCTAAAATACATACTAGCATTCAGCTGAAAGTGAACTAACCTGCAGGTAGACATCATGGTCTCAGAACTTGCTTCACACCAGTCTGGTACCATCTTGTATCATCCACGAAATCCTCAAGACGATACCATTAAAAGAGTATATGATATTAATACTCTATACTCTTATATTTCCTTTTATCACTACTGTATGTACTGAACTACACACTCAAATTTCACTCTCAAGTAGAACTATTACCAGCTGGTTTAGAAATTTTGATTGATAAAACAAAACTTTATGAGATGTGTTGAATCTCATTTGATGGGTCTGCTGATGACAGTGATATAACTTGTTTCTCAAAATAATCTAGATGTAACAGACACATATGTTTTGAATTTTAAAAATTTCATGGTTTAAAGGTCTCTATTTTCTGTCTATCTCTTCCTTCTCTCCCTTCCTTCCTTCCTTCCTCAGAAACTGAAAGTCTACTTTAATTACTAGATTATGATTATTCAAGTAACAGATCTATGGCAAAATGGAAAGGACATAGAAACAGATGTTCTGGTTTCAGTTTCCCAGTTTACTGCCTAGATAACCTTAGACCTTGCAAGGAATACCAGAACACTACCTGTGCAATGCAGGGAAAAGGATATCTTTCAAGATACTACAAAACCTTGCCGTTATTTTTTTTAAAATGTGCTATTTTCAATCAACTAATTAAAATTAAAAAATTTTAAACTGAAAATCAGGGATAAGACAAACCAATAAAGAAATATTAGAAAATAAATATGTTAGAGAGAAATGTTTACAAGTTACACACAGAATTAATTTTTTAAAGACACAGTGTGCTTTTTACAAATTGATAAGAAAATGGCCACCCACATAAGAGTAAAACAATGAGCAAAATATACAACTCAGCAATTCACAGAAGGGCCAGTTCAAATGACCAACAGTCATATGAAATCATGCTTAAACTCAATAACAGGAAATGCAAATTATTAATTAAAAACAACTGATAACTTTTTACCAGATGGGAAACATTTAAAAAGAACCAGTTTTGAAGTTATGTAGGAAAATGTACTTTTATATTGTATAGATTTCTGGCAGAAGTGTAATTTGTTACATTTTAAAACAAAATCTGCCAATATCTAGGAAAATTTAAAGAACACTTATCTGTAGAACCAGTAAACCCACTGTGAGAACCTATCACATAAAGTAAAAACTATATATACTGGTTTCTCTTCTGACATGATGGAGTAACAGGGACTGGATTTAACTTCTTTTTCTCACCACTACACACACACACACACACAAACAAATCCAGCAGGGGGGAAAAAAAACATATGAAACAACCTTCAAAGCACTGGTCATGATACAATAAAGGACAGTGATCCCTGAGAGAAAAGAAAACAAGATAAACCCAATTATTTTCATAGCTTATTTCCTTGAGAAAATGCCCAAGACACAGTGCAAGGAGCTATAATCCAGTCGCACTCCCTTATGGAGATGGAGCTGAGTATCCATGGAGACCAAGGCAGGACAAAGCACGGGAGAAGGAAGATACACAGAGAACCCCAGATATCTGCAGAGATTTTAATTATTCAGTAGATTTCTGATCAGCACAAGTATTAAGGAAACTACCCGAGACCAGGGAAAGAATCATCCAAAAGGATTACAGGGGAAAGTACTTGACACTTTTATAGAACATGAAGTAGTACCTGTTATACAATTTCATAATTCACGGAACATGGGGTGCAGTACTCAGAAAGGTCTTGTTTAGAAGACCTTAAAAAGCAAAAAAAACAAACTGTTTTAAGTTACACAACTCTGTCCCAAAACAAAGCACCCACCAAGATAAAATTATATCATCTGGCATTCAATAAAAATTACCAGTCATACAAAAAGGCATGAAAATATGATCCATAATAAGGGGGAAAATAAATTGATCAAAACTAACCAAGGACTGATACAATGTTTGAATTAGCAGAAAAGTACACTAAAACAGTAATCACAGCTGTAATCCATATATTCTAAATGTCAGAGACATTGAAAATATAGAAAAGACTGAATGAAACTTCTAGAGATAAAAATTACATTGTCTGAGAAGAAAATATACTTAGAGGGATTCATGACACATTAGAAATTGAAAAAGAGAAGATTAGTGAACTTGAATCCATAGCAGTAGAAACTGCATAAAATAAAACACAGGAAAAAAGAATTAAAAAAAAATTAAAACGGTATCAGTGAGTTGTGGCACAACTCAGTTGGCCAATATACATTTAATTGGATTTCCCATTTAAAGTGATAGAGACAGAAAATATAATTGAAGAAAAAATACCTGAAAATTTACAAATATGATGAAAACTGTGAGCTCACAGATCCAAAACATTTAAGTCTCTCCAAATACAAGTAACATGAAAAAAGAAAAAAAAAAGCTACACTTAGGCACACCAAAACTAATGATAAAGAGAAAAATCTTAAAAACAAACAGAAAAAGACATATTGTACCCAAAAGAAGAGAAGTAATAATGATAATGGATTTCTCATCAGCAACAATGTAAGTGATCAGAGAGTGGAATACAATCTCTATAAAGTACTGAAAGAAAAACTGTCAACCTAGAATTCTACACCTAGTGAAATATCTCACAAAACCAAAAGCTAAACTGTAACTTTTTCAGACATACAAGAGCTGAAAGATTTCATCACCAGCAGATGCACACTATAAGAAATGATAAAATAACTCCTTCAGGCAGAAGAAAATGATATCAGATGGAAATATATATCAACAGAAAGAAATGCAGAGAAGTGGAAATGGATTTACATAGAATTACACAGTTTTGCAGAGAAGTAGTACATACATGGATAAACAGCCCATATTTTTTCATATTATATAATTTTTCTTATTTAAATCTCTTCATTTAACCTCTAGACTTCCTTTCTAACTGCATCTCTCACATTCTTCTTGCCTCTCTTATCACCCATTTGCTTCTTTTTCCTTTTCCTAGCGTCTTGGGAAGTTGATTCTGTTACTAATATTCCAGTTTACTATTTGTGTTGTTTCTTCCATCCCTATCAGTTCAATATTTTTTCCTGAAAGCTGCTTTCCAATTATTTGTGGTAAGGAGAGGAAGGGTTCTTAAATATAAACACTTAGCTCCTTTATTAGTTGTTATTAGAATTGGTGGTCACGAGGGATGTAAAAAATAATATTCCTACAGATCTCTGTAATTTTTAAATTACCTACATATTTCTATGACACTCCTGTCATTTCTCTTTGAAATTAAAATCAGATGCAAGGCACTTAGGATACATTTAGGAATATGAAAATAATCATATTGAATGGAAGGTGGCATTTCCTGTGAGAAAAACAAAACAAGTTTTCCTTACAACTCCTTGATTAGAGTAAAAAGTATTCTACAAAAAGACATACAGGAGTTCTTATTTACAGATGAGCACTGTCAAGTTTAGATGTCCCTTATGAAGGTATATGCTAAAGAATCAAGGCAACTACAATGAAGGCACTGACAGAAGTATCTTATAAATCCTCCAAGTTTCAGAAAAATTAGTCCGAAGGATAAGATGATCACAAAAAGAAAAGATTCATTTGTGTGTGTGTGTGTGTGTGTGTGTGTGTGTGCGTGCGCGCACGCATATGTGTGTAAGTTACACTGTTAATGAATAAAGTCAAGGGTTTTTTTAAATCATGAAAATAAGCTTCACACTATTAAGAGAACAACTTAAAAATATGAAGGCCTGTACTTCCAATGACCTACATGATGAAGCACATGAAAAGAAAGCATAGGTTAAATGCATTTTTGCTCAATATTCCAATATTAATTGCTAAGTAATATTCAGGGTAAAATTCAGTGAGACTTTCCAAACACAAATAATCATCGCTGAAAATTTAAAGTGATGAAATGGTTCATTATTGTCTGCAGTGTAAGTAGTCTGAAGAATCTTGATTTATATACTTACTTGAATTTCATGGCTATTAAAAGGTTTGGAATTTTAATTGTAGTCTCTACTAATTCCCTTTTTCCTTTGTTCTTTTCTGTACCCCAATTCCATAATTCTAACCGATAATTAGGTTTTACGTTTTTAATTGAATATAGTAAATAGTCTGTTTAGTCAGATGGGCATTCAGGCTCGGGCACATTTCTTTTTCACTCTTTCTGATCTCATTCACTTTTTGAAAATAGGTATTGATTTTTAGGATAAACAGATATGCAGTGCCATCAAACCAGAAGAATATTTTAAGAGTACATCATAATATCATGTCCCCCTACACCCCATAAAAGAAAATCATATGAAGAGAGAGCTGATATAATTAGCAATGGGAAATGGCAAGTCATTGTATCCAAGCAAGAAACAGAAAAGCCGTGTGCTTTGTATAGAAACTGGAACTGCACAAATCAGGTAAGTGATTTCATATTTTGACCTCCCATGCACTGGCATTCATCTATTCCCATTCCATAACACCAAATAACATAAATGACAATAGTAACTTAAACAAGAACTTAGATCTGCTTTACCTGTTTTTTCTCCTTATGAAGTGATCACATAAACTTTTTAAAAAGAAGAAAAGGAAATATGTAGCTACAACTTAGAGAACTTGTTCTAAGACTTACTCAGCTAAAAGAGCCCAATGCCAAATCATTTTTCTCAAAGTCAATGAGGCACTTGGCCCTTAGTTTACTGAGATTCCACAAATGCCCTGGTGCAAGAGAATGCATGCAAGCAAAGTAAAGCAATCTGCTTTCTATCATCAAAACGACCCCTCCCAAACCTTTCCCTTCTACTTTATTTTTTTTAATCTCGTCTATCTGTGCATCCCTTACCTTTTCTCAAGGACGAGATTAGCAAGGCAATTTTTTTCTATTATAAAACCATTCATTATATAGGAGAGGCCTAATGAGTTAGGACCCATATAAATACTCCATAAGAATCTGGAATATAGGGCTTCCCTGGTGGCGCAGTGGTTGAGAGTCCGCCTGCCGATGCAGGGGACACGAGTTCGTGCCCCGGTCTGGGAAGATCCCACATGCCACGAAGCGGCTAGGCCCGTGAGCCATGGCCGCTGAGCCTGCACGTCCAGAGCCTGTGCTCCGCAACAGGAGAGGCCACAACAGTGAGAGGCCCGCATACCAAAAAAAAAAAAAAAAAAAAAGAATCTGGAATATATATCAATTTAGAATATGGAAAATATATCAATAGCTTAAAGGAGATATTCTCTAATCCTGCATAACAAAACTACCCATGACCTACCTATCCATCACCTTCCCATCACCTTCCCTATCACCCCCAGGAGGCAGCTGTTACTCCTTTGTACTTGGAATTAAGCCATCACTTTACACTGAAGGTCTGAATGAGAAACAGCCTACACCTTGTCGCAAGCATTAATTATGAGAATATTGTTTCAGTCTTTAATTAATAGACTTTTTAGAGCGGTTTTGGGTTCACAGCAAAACTGGGTAAAAAGTACAGAGTATCAACATCCTCCCTGTCCCCCCCCACCCGCCGACGGCACACACAACCCCACTAGCAACATGCCCATCAGAGCAGTGCATTTGTTACAACGGACGAACCTACTATGACACATCTGGGATCTTTTTTAAAGATTATTTTCTCTAAAAGGATGCACAGGATACATTTCTACAGTTTCAGAACAAAGAAGAAGTGTGCTTCTCTGAAGCGGTGGATTGGTTTGACATAATATATCACTAAGCATTTGCTTTTGTGTGTCTGTTTTAACTAATAAGATGACTGAAGCCAGTTTGTCTGGTCTGAAAATTCTCTCAGCATGTGTTCTGTAAATTAATCTTAAACCTACTACATCTTATTCCTCTCCACCTTTATTTTCCCTTAACCCTGAGATACTCACTTAGATATCCTTTAAATCGTTGCAATTCTGGCATTTTTAAAGTCACATTAACTTCTTAGAACAAAGGGGGATAAAAACAAATTAATTTAATATTATTTAAATTTATTTAGTGGCTTTTCAATTATTATGTTCATTTGGGGGACAGATAAAACTATCAAATGATATAACTTATTGGTATCAACAACTTTCAGAAGAATCTCCCTACCAGCAGAAGATACAAAATTTGAAATGCTCATTACGAAAGACACTTCATTTGCATAAATGAAAATAATCAGGAGGCAACACTGACACAGATATTGGGGACAATACACAAACATATTCCCTAAATTACGCACAGTATGTTTACTTAGTGGAGCTTTGTATAACAAGTACACATGGGCACGGTGATTATACTGCTGACCTGTATAATTAAGAACGTGATTTGCTTAACAAGTAATTTCTAATAAAATGCCTAAGCAGTAATCATAAGCACAAGCCATATGTTTTTAAATATGACCCAAACATTTGCACAGTGTTTATGTACAATGAATTAAGGCAAAATGAAGAATCTGCTGACAAGAAATGAGTAGCAATAAGGGCAGAGCAATGTATTAAATCCTTCATTCTGGATCATTTAGGTAATGTTCCATTCATTTTAGATTCATGAGAAGCCTTTACAGATTGGGCATGCATACCATAAATCTGGAGTTATCCATTATTAGGTGGCATTTTGCTGTTTGCAGTTGCACATGTTTACTTTGTGCATAATTAACTGCATAATAGCTGTCTGTGTTTTGCACAGAATTTACACTCAGGCTCTCATCAAAACAAATGACTCCAGAAAGTAGGGCACTTCCATTAAGTTCCCCGCAATCAGCATCTCCTAATCCAGGTTTACAGGTATAGTTCTGATTGTGACCCTCAGTATATTAATGTTTTCGGCAGCTAATGTGCATGTTGGAGTTTAATTTATTAAACCCCTAAGATGCATAAAGAGTATGGATGGGTAGAGGCAGGAGGAAGCAGAGCACACCTAGGAATAGCCAAGAAAGAAATTTCCGTGAAAATAACAAGCAGCGCAGAATCAAGTTGGACAGGCAACTGACCACTGTGCAGCGTAATACAATGGATCAAACACGCATCCCAGCAGTTCTTTGGCGTGTACAATCATGATGACCAAATCAACCACCTGAGAGGGGGCCGGGTCTCTGAAAATGGCTGTCAGAAGAAGAATCAAGATACACTGCAGACACCTGCTTCGTTTACCAGCCAAATAAACTCAGAAGGAAAAATTACCAAATTAAATTAACCAAAAAGAAATGGTGGAATTAAATACCAAAGAATAAGAGAAGTAAAGGGGATGAAATAAAAGATAAGAACATAGAGATTGGAGTTTATTGATTATGACTACTGGTTGACACAGAAGTTGATAAATTTTTAAAAATCATGATAAATGAGGCTGTATATCCTCTACTGAAAGCAGCCTCATTGTGTTCTTAACAGTTGAATAAAACAGGGAAAAGAACATTTTCTTTCTTTCAAGAAATGGTCGTTTTAGGAGAAAGTAAAGAGGGAGAAATACAATAGCTTAACCAGTTCTCAAAGCAAAAATAGTAAAGTTGTATTAATAAGGTTAATATTATTGTTTTCATCACAAAAAGCAAATTTTCTAAAATTGGAGCTTGAAACAAAGACGCATTAAATACTAGTGAATTTTCTCCCTTTCAGAATCCAAAACATCACTTAAGGAAGTAAATATAAATAATATTATATGTCATATGTATGACACATGGCCCTCAGAAATAGTCATCATCAAAATTATAATTCCACATTATCTGCTTCTACGTTAAATATTTACTCGGCTTTATAAAAAAGTATTTCATGCATTTAATCCTATTTTCTTGTGTTAACTATTAGCCTAAGTCTCGAATGATGCAATTCTCTGCATGTTATTTCTTAAAACTTTCAGGCTTCACACAATGTATCCAAATAATTACTTTTCAAAACACTCTGAAGCAATATTTCGATTATATAACTACGTATTTTAAAGAACCAGCTCAGATAATAAAAATCAAAAATGAATTCACTGGGATGATGGAGTAATTCAAACAGAACTTCGATGACCACACCCTACCACTGCTTCACTTGAAATACAGTGATTTTACACACACATATATAGTGATATTATAATATATACTATAAATATATAATGTAGATAACGTATAAATAAATAAATGTATAATATATATCAAGTGTCCCTGATAGAAAAATGATAAATGATAATTCTATGGACAAGAATTGGCTCAGAAATCCATATGATTAAATACACAGAGACATAAACTATGCTCATAGACAGGATGCTTCGGTATCACAAAGATGCCAAAACTAATTTATATTTTCAGTGTTACTCGGATAAAAGAAAACAGTCAATATGGTTCTTCCCGGAAACCGCAAAGCGGTACTCAATTAATATAGAAGACTGAACCCAAAATACGTAAGACAATTTTTAAGAAAAACATAAGGTGAAAGATATTATAAAGCTCATAGTAATAAGTCACGTGGTGTTGCCCACGACACAGTACCTTCTGTCTTCGTGGGCACGGCTAGCCCTGCTGGCCCGTGCAACCGAGGGAGACAGCTTGTGCGGCTTGCGCTGGGCCTCGGCCTGGTGAGCATTCGGTGGTTCTCCCTGGCTGAGGAGGCTCCACCTCAACCCTGGCTGTCACGAAGATATCTGCAAGTCTGTCCCTCCTTCCGAGGGAGTATTCACCGCGGCAGCCTCTGCAGTGGCCGACACGGAAAGCCCACTAGCTCTGCACTCGGTTACCTCGGAGGCTTTTCTGCGGGGAATCAAAGAACTCCTAAGTCTCTCAACGCCAAATGAGGTCCTCGAAGCTTCAGGAAAACTAAACTTAAGACAGCCAACACCTGAGATATTTGGTGGTAGGTTGGAATGCGTAGGGGAGGCATCTGCTGAAGGAGGAGCTCAGCTCAAGTGTTGAGAATTAACCATTTTAACTACTAACGCGGTACACCTTTGCTGTCAGCCTGCAAGGTTACTTCGATAGGGTGTATCCCAGATGGGAGCAGGGAATGAAAGGAGCCTTGGCAGTCAAAGTCTCGATATTATTCCTGGGTTTAATGTTTTTAGCTTCAGCCTGCTTCTTGAGGTATCTACCCCCTCACCTTCTCTGAGACGTGTAAGTTTCACTCTATGCCTGTTTAGTCCTCACCCACCCCCACTTCCCACCAAAATTTCCCCGGGGAAGAAAACTGTGAGTTTCATTTCTCATTCCTGTGCAAGTTAAGTCTTATTGTAACTGATAACTTTGTCTCTCCTCACTCCAGCTTGGTGGCAAAGATGTGATGGAACATAGAATTCAGAAGAGCAGAAGAGCAGAAAATTGGAAGCTCAATTAGAAAGTATATAAAATGTATTGCATTTGTCACTTACATTAATTGCCAAATGTTCTCCAATGAACTTAACTACTCTAAATATATTTTTACAATGCTTTAGCTACATATGTTCATATATATTAAGAAAAGGGACTGAGGTGTCTAGTTCAGTTTGCAATTAGTGAACTGTTGATGTGAATTAAGTACATTTAAAAGGTAAACAGAAAACTGAGGAAACATTTAATGTGTATGATGGGGAAAACTGCAACCTTAACTATGTCAAATGCTACTACAAACTAATAATGAAATATGACCCTCAGGACACAAAAGTGTTAGTGGGCATAAGAGTGTACTGTTCAGAATGTGTACTTTAAAACAGAAGCCACTCTAGCTGGAATAAGTGAAATTGAATTTATTAGAGTATTAGTAAATTTATATAATTTCTAGCTTTGATGCAATTTCACCAGAAATGATACAGCCAGGAGTAATGCCCAGTCACAGCAAGAGACTATTCCAATAGAAATAATGCTCTTGCTGCCACCTGCCAATACCATCAGACACCCAGAAAGCCAAGGATCTGACAATCCAACTCCCAAATACTGTTGCAGCAGGGGAAACAAATAAAACCTAAGTACATGGCAGTGTTTGAGAGAGGGGCTGCGTGGACTCCTGCTGGTGAATTTGGGAAATAGATATTAGTTTGCCAGGCTTTAGCCTACTGAAGGTAGACGAAAAGAGAGAAATGAGATGATGTTGAGTGAGCCAATTTTTTTTTGTCACAGCAGACAATTACAGAACAAATAGAAATGGCCAAAACACATCAATTTACCCTGATCAGTAATCAAAAAATGTATATGTCAACAAAACACCATTCTTCTTTATGAAATTGTCACAAGTGTCATAATACAGAGGGTTTGCCAGAATAGGTAGGAATATGTCCATATACTATTTCTGAAAATAGAAATGTGTAAGATATTTCTGAAAGAATATTAATCATTTATGTCAAGCTCTAGCCAAATAATTATTCCTTTAACTAAATAATTTTACTTCAGAGAATCTATACTAAGGGTATAAGACTGTAAGAATATGCCTATAAAGATTTTCCTATAAATGCACTCCTTATTGCTGATTCCGTAATAGTACAGAAGTTTTATCAAACTATATATCCAACTTTAGTGAACTGTTTAAATCAACTGTTCTACACAATGGGATGATCTACAGGCTACAGAATACATGATGCACACCTGGTTTGTTGACAAAGAGACATTATGATATACCATTAGGTAAAAAAAAATTCAATTTATATAACAGGATGTATAACATGATTCCATTTGTCATGCTAAATTTATATGTATACATATACCTATGTGTAATTAGAAAATACATAAAAATGTTCATAAGGACCACTGGATATTTAATAATTCAGGCAATTGTTTTCTTTTTGCTTATATTTATTTTCCTAATTTTTCTAAGTGAACGTGTACTCATTTTTTATTTTTTAATTTAATTTTTTTATACAGCAGGTTCTTATTAGTCAACAATTTTATACACATCAGTGTATTCATTTTTAAGGGGGAAAAAAAGAGGGAAGCAAAAAGTACATAGAGTAATGTAGCTACTATCCATTTCCTACACATCTTTACCATGGCATTATCACCTGCCCCTCTCCACTACTACTTCCATTCTAACTAGGATTTCCAGATAAAATACAAATTTCCAGTTAAATTTGAATTACATATAAACAATGATTGATATTTTAGTATGTTTCCAAATATTGTGTGGCATCTGTATTAATTTGCTAAATATGACAGCCCTACTTCTAGCATCTCATATTTTATGTATTCTGGAAAATAGGCGTCCAGGGACATTTGCCAAAGTGATAACAAGAGTAAAAGTGTATCTGTTTATAAAGCTTAGAACTCACAAGGCATGTTACATAAACTTTGTTTTCTTACTAACACTGTGAGATACGGAGGGAGCTGAAGCTCAGGGATGGGAAGTGATCTGGTACTTAGTAAGAAGGAGAGCTCAGAGGAAAATCCAGGGTTTTCACTTCAACCCTTGTTCTGTCGTATTAAACGTGGAGTTCTACCGAGAACTCCAGTTCTACCACTGTCATTTTTGCCATTTTATCACAGTCATTCTAAGAATTTTGCCTCTTTTATATATTTACAGATCCTCCTATACTTCCATAGGATAGTAGCCATCAGCCTGTTTTGTCGTAACCAGTTGGCTAATCTTTATTCTCCTCTAGACTGCGAGTTTTCTGACAGTACGCTTTATCTCCTAATTACTATATCCTTAAAAATCTGAATCCATCAATAAATAAGTTAATCTACTATCTATCTGTCCATCCATCTATGAATCAATCAATCAATAAGGAAGGAAATGTAAGGGTCATATGTAGAGCTCTTTGCTTGTCTGACTTAATTGAGGAATATATTTTAGAGTGTCTAGTGTGACAACAGCTAATAGATTCTTTGCTCATACACCAAATGTAATTGGTGTTACTTAACTGATTTTCTATATTGAGAAGAATTTATCCAGGTTTACCAAGAGAAAATAAAATGATCATTTAAGATATCAAGGGGGATTGTGAACATAAAGCTATATATTTTATATTTTTTTATTTTTAAATTTTATTGTTTTCAGTTTTACTGAGGTACCACTGACATTTAACATTGTATAAGTTTAAGGTGTACAACATAATGATTTGATACATGTATGTATTATGAAATGATTAACACAAGTTTAATTAACATCCATCACCTCACACAGTTACAATTTTCTTTTTGTGTGTGTGAAGAGAACTTTTAAGATATACTCTCTTAGCAACTTCTAGATATACAATACGGTTAGCAGACATTTGGTCCTGTACAAAATGTCCATAAGACATTGCTCCGTAAGACGGTGGGTCCACACCAAAAGGCCCTTGATATTTGCAGGTCCATTTGGTTGTATCCAAAATGTCCTTCAGGCATTTCGTTCATGTCAAAAGGTCCAAAACCATTTGGCATGAACCAAATACACTCCTGGACTTTGGGGATACATATATATGTACTTATCTCTGTGTGTGTGTGTAGGTATGCATTACTGTCGTGCTCACCAAGTGCTCAGATTACCCTTCAAGTGACCTGCTGCAGACAGCATAGTTGGCTGACTGCCTCCGGCTGTCACATGTTTTGCCAGGCCACGCTTCCTCTGGGTTGCTCGCAACCAATGACCTAGCATGAAAGAGCTTTTAGAGCCAGACAATTCCTGCCCAGTGTGGGCCTCCCGTACCAGTAAATTTCTCTTGGAACTTCTCTCCAGCCTGGCTGAGTCTCTCTGAGAACGGCACGGCTAACTGAAGCTGTTCCTACCCAATCGCCCTTCCTTCACTCTGCCCTTTCACAGGGCTCAGTCCTCTACCACGGCCTGAAGGCATTCCTTGCTTTCTAATACTCCTCCTCCCTTTATCATTCATCAAGCTCTGAAGAGTGGTGGATATCTTCCCCTTTTATGCCTTTTCCTCCTTTGAGACTCCAACAAATACCATTAAAAAGAATGGTAATAAATGTGGAAGATTAATGTGACTCCATGATGACTGTAAAAATACTACAAAGCTATTATATGTCACTACTGGATCTGAATAAGCATTTTCATATGGAAAAGCTCATTTCAACATTTAATTCTTGCATACTACCTTATAATATCCATAAACACCAGAAATCTGAAACAATTCTGGAAAGTTAAAGCAACTTCAAAATGTTTAGTTTAGCTAATCATGTTTCTTTTCCAAAGCTGATGGTGCTAAACCAGTGTTCAGTCTAAATCTCTACAGAATGAGTTTCCAAGGATTGAAATTCATATCTTAAACATTTTGCTTTTAATGTGGACACTGTTTTCTTAAAAGTAGAAATGGACAACACTGATGACATTTAACAGGAAAGTACTGTTGATTAAAAGGAAAGTACTGTTGCCGTTGAACTGGGTGTGCTGGTACAAGGAGGGATTTTAAGTTCTGGACTCCATATACATAAGGAAGAGGCTGATGTTGCCAAAGATTCTGGCTTGCCTCAAGTATGAATTTAAAAGCAGCAATGCTCAGCTTTTGCAGTAAGTTCTTTTTCATAGTAGGGCCAACTTAATAGGTAATAATGTGAACAAGAAGCTGACAATTTGAAAAGCACCAGACCTAAAAAGTACCAAGGCATAGATTTAAAAGATAAAGGAAAAAATAATGATGCTTTTGGGGCTTCCCTGGTGGCGCAGTGGTTGAGAGTCCGCCTGCCAATGCAGGAGACACGGGTTCGTGACCCGGTCCGGAAAGATCCCACATGCGCGGAGCTGCTGGGCCCGTGAGCCATGGCCACTGAGCCTGCGCATCCGGAGCCTGTGCTCCGCCACGGGAGAGGCCACAACAGTCAGAGGCCCGCGTACCGCAAAACAAATAATAATAATAATGATGCTTTGAAGAAAGCGTGCCATGACAGAAATGCAATGTATACGATTTCCTAGAAATTTTTGTTAGCTGATGCTTATGTAAACAGACCATAATAATCAGCAGTTACTACATTCTTACCATGTGATAAACAATTTCCTAAATGGTTTATATTCATTTTTCCATTGAACTTTTATGGAACCTCTATAGCCAAGATACTATGTACCCAATTTGCAGATGAGGGAACTGATTATTTAATAGGTATTTCCCCAAAGGCATAACAACATTAACTGGCAGATCTTGGATTTAAACCCAGTTTTGAATGACCCTACAGCCCAAGCCTTTAGTCACAATCCTGTACTTTCAAATGTTCTGACCATCTCTTTTGGATGTCTCAAAAACAATCCCATTATTCTCTTTCTCATTTGGAAATTCTTTTCTGGAGACCACTAGTCATTTAAAAAATAACTACCTATTAAGATATGTGTCTGTGGACCTCAAGCTCTCCACTGTATAAGAAATGATACTACAATCAAACATTTTATTGCTTCAAATCAAAGAGTTATAACAAGTAACAAATAGACAATTAAAAAGAAAAGGGGAATTAAGAATAAAGTTCTTGAAAAACAATATGCAAAAAAAAGAAAAATAATAATATGCTTATTTTATATACACACACACATACTCTAAATTCCCAAAATGACAGTATAAAATTAGAGGACACTGTGTCCTAATTCTACAAGTTACCTCAACCATCTCCAGTAAATTTTATGATCTTTGAGCATACAGAGGTTTAAATCACCTCTATCCCCAGAGCAAGTAATACATATTTATTGATATAAATTTCAAATAAATGCTTCTCTTCTATAAGATTCAAAGAAACATCAATAGTATATTTTTTCAAGCAAAAATGACTATTACTGCTTAGCCAATTATTATAGCTGCTACCAAGATAATTTTTCCTTTGTTTAATTTGTAGCCATGGTACCTATTTCACCAATTTATAAATCAGCTTCAAATACATAATGACAGTTAAATAAATTGCACATATTCTATTTAAACAGGTATAGCAGTCAAATATTATATTTGTATTGCATTCAACAATTCCAAAGCTTCACTCCTTTTGCCTTTATTTTATTATTAAGACGGCTTTCTTCCATTTTATTGTTCTTAAAACTGCTCCTTGATCATTTTTTGCTTTGTGTTCCTAAAAGTTGTTCAGTAGCCTAATTAGATATTCATTTTGACATTCTGGTCCCAGAAGAAATAATAATAACTTCATACTTATCCATCTGCTTATCAGTTATAGCTTGTGAATTGCTCCTTATAATTTTCCAGGGACATGTGGGCGCCCTTCCAGTTAGGCTATTAAAATTCCTTACACTCTAACAACATGCTAATTAATATCACGTTTAAAACATCTCACGTTTGTGGATGCACAGCAAAAACACTGCCATGTAGAGGAAATTTCATATTGAAATTTCAATTTTGAAATGCAGATATTTTAGATTAAAAGTTAACCCAGCAATTCTTTATATACCTACATCTTTCTAAGGAACGAAAACCTTTTATCTCCAGTTTTATGAAAATGTTTAATTCACACATCATCTTAAAATTTAATATCCATCATTCTAAAAAGTCTGCACAGTGAAGAAGTATCTTTTCACCCACATTCAGAGAAGGGTGTTTCCTAGCAACCCCATACAATCAGAATCAATCCTTGGCTGAATTATGACTCAAAGTGCCATTAGAAATAATCATTTGCATGAGAAAGAGACCAATGTCTGTTCTGATTAGGAACAACAGCTCTTTCCTAATGTTGGTCAGCTGCAGTCCAAAATCAGGCAGCTGTTTAGAGATGTCTTTGTTTTCATGAAATTTTGCCTGATGAACGCAAACATCACATCCCCACACGGGCCACTAAAACTTTAGAATTTAATCCAGATAAATATAACCAGGGATTCCACATTCCTACTGCATTAAAATGAGTTACTTTATCTTATTTAAATTTCTTAACTTCTATTTCCTTTCAACTTGTAAGTATTCACGACTGTTTATTATAAGGATTAAACATTAGGTAATAATCTTAGAACAGTTATCACTTCATTCAATTTGGATCCTTTTTATAAATAGGTATTTGCACAGTATTTTTTTTTATTAAGTGGCTACTGTTGTCCCTACACATAGATTTTACATTTGTTTCAAATCAATTCAATCTTAGTCAACACTTTCACATAGTAACAGTATTAACTCAAGTGCTTTGATTATTCATTTCTCTTTTAGAAAGTAATGTTGCATCTTTTCAGAATAACAATAAATACAAAACTTCAATGGATTAACTTCCTGCTTACTTAATTTTTATCCTTACTGTGGAAATAAGCTACTGTTGATTTGTTTTTTTCCATTGTCCTTACAGAGCCACATCACTAAGGAGAAAACAGACCAGCTGTCAGATGGGTCATATAATGTACATTTGGGACTATCTAAAAAACACAGGATCTGTCAGAAGCAAATGAACTATTAAGACCGCTACTATTGAGACCTCAAAGACCACAGGCTAGGAGGGACAGCCTGACGACCTCTGCATTCCATATTTAGAAACCATATCTGTTCCTGGAGCTAAGTGAACCCATTTATTGCAAAGCCTTTCTTTATAACAAATTTATCCCAGAAGGATACAAACAAAGTAAGGAAGAGGACAATAAATACCAAAATCATTAGATTGTTCTGAAAATATTTCTTGGAATTTATAAGATAATAAATTACCTAATACACAAGTGAAGGATTCATGGTACCAGAAAGGAATGAACGAGCTTGTAGGTACTCGAGCTATTTATTACAGTATAAACACAGATCCTCTTCTCTGAGAGTATACAATTACTAGGACACACCAAAAAAAAAAAAAAGTGTACATTATATTTCTTTAATTTTTAAAAGGATTTATTAAAGGACCATTTTTAATCAAAATTATTTTAGGAAATTGAAAAAAATTGATCTTGATCTTTCAACTGATCTTGAAATCTTTTAGATGCCTTTTCTTTTCTCAGTATAAGTCATATAATTAATACTTAATAAACTCCTAAAACTCTAGAGATATGATTATCTATTTCACATAGTTTTAGGGAAAGAAAACTAAAAACAAAATCTCCTCCCAACCTAAAGAACCTCTCCACAAAGGTAGAAGAGAAAGAAAACAATTTTACTCTTCAATAAGCATTAAACCAGAATGTGATACACATCACAATCTCAATCTGCTAAGAAATTTGCAAAGACAGAAAAAAACTTACCCTTTTATAGAGCCAAGCAAATACTACCCATTACGTACATATTTTCAAGATAAACAACTAGTCCTCAAGTAAGAGGACATGAAGCACAATTTGTCACACGTAGTTCATTCTAAATTCAACTGGTAGTTGGGGTGACCATCTGTATTAGCTAACTAGCTTTCTCCAGAGGGAAAATAAATTACCCATCTCTTTGTGATAGGAGGTAGTCTTGGAAGGTGAGCAAGGCACCCACTAAAGTTAGCTCCTGCCCACCCAAAGAAACTGGGAGATTGGGGCTTTATCCTCCTTGGTGATAACATTTCAAAGAGATTGTTCCCAGGTCCTTGAGAAAGGCATTCCTGGATCTTAAAGTTTTCGAGAGGTTTATTTAGCTTTTAAAAAGATTTACATACAGGGCATACCTGGTGGCGCAGTGGTTGAGAGTCCGCCTGGCATTGCAGGGGACACGGGTTCGTGCCCCAATCCGGGAAGATCCCACATGCCGCGGAGCGGCTAGGCCCGTGAGCCATGGCCGCTGAGCCTGTGCGCCCGGAGCCTGTGCTCGGCAACGGGAGAGGCCACAACAGTGAGAGGCCCGCATACCGCAAGATTTACATACATTTCAAAGAGACACGGAAAGTATTTACAATTACAAGTATTCTAAAGTAAATACTGGAAGACAAGGCAAGGCAGAACTTGTTTCTTCCCTTACTGGGAGAATTAAGCCTCTTATTCTTAATTTGTATTTGCCCTTAGAATACACTTGATTCCATCCTAAGTGTAGCAAACGCTTAAAACCTTAACAACTCTTCATTTACTTTAACGTCTCTAGCTGTACACATTTCTGATTTTCCACCACATGAATTTTCTATTCATTTTCGTCCTTAACTACCAAGTGGTTTCTTAAAGTATGCTCTGAGTAAACCAAGAGAACAAATAGAGGTAAGAACTAAAGAAAACCAGAGGTAAGAATTCCACTCCTTGTTTAAGGAATATAGAATAAATCTTGCTAGATACATAGTTAAACGTCAAGAAGCTAATATCTAATATGTCTATTAATAAGATGGCTTTTGATGATTTTTTTCTAATTTTTTTCAATAAAGTGGCTTATATTTCTGATTATATAAACAATAATACACATTATAAAACTGCAAATAGTGTACATAAATATTAGGAAGAAAGTATGATTCACCTAATACCTCATATTTGCACTGAGTTAAATACCATTATTTTTTGTTGCCCATATTTTACAAATTGCATTTGATTGTGTGCTCTAGATTTTTCCTTTTAGTAGGTAATGTGAAGTGTGAGGAACACATAGCAAATACGTGATATTTAATGTTCCAAAAATGATTCAGTATGCAATTTCTACAGATGATTTAATCTTTTGGACTCTAAACCAAATTTTTTTTTTTTTTTTTTTTTGCGGTACGCGGGCCTCTCACTGCTGTGGCCTCTCCCATTGCGGAGCACAGGCTCCAGATGCGCAGGCTCAGCGGCCATGGCTCACGGGCCCAGCCGCTCCACGGCACGTGGGATCCTCCCGGACCGGGGCACGAACCCGTATCCTCTGCATCAGCAGGCGGACTCTTAACCACTGTGCCACCAGGAAAGCCCTAAACCAAGTCTTCATTGGACATGATAAACAGAGGTGCCTATTTTGTCTTGTGTTATACAAAACAGGTTCTTGTTGATAAACAACACAACACAAAATGGTGTGGAGGAGAACAATAATTTTTTCTCTGCCCTTCTAGGATTTTTGCTGACTCCTCTCCCCCAACGCCCCAGTAATAGAAGACAGATTAAAAGTAGAAAAACAGAAGTTTAATAATGTAAGGCCAACTGGCTCGAGGCAGGTGAACACAATCAGATACACAGGTTGCATCAGACCGAAATTCTCCAGACCACCCAGTTCCAGAAACTGCCCTGGAGACATTCCGGACCACCCAGTTCCGGGAACTGACCTGGGGACTTTGAACCCAGCCCAGCCTTCCCGCCTTTCGAGGGGCGGGACTAACGGTCCCCCAGGATACCCGAAAAGACCCCCAAATAAGGAATACCCTGCGCCCTCCCAGATTCACCACACCCCTTTCCCTTCTTCCCCTATAAAATCTTGCCCAACCCTCGCCCGCGCGCGACTTCTCTGGCCCCTCTCTCTCGGACCAGTGATCCTCGCCCGGGAGCGCTCCCTAATGAAGCTCACTTGAAGCCTTCCTCTGTTTCGCGGTGCCGTTTGTTAAGATCCGACCTTACATTTGGTGCCGAAACCCGGTTTTTTGGTATTTGCGCTCCCGCCCCTCCCTTTGCGTCAATTGTTCTACCTCTCAAACCCTCCTTGCCAAACAAACATCTGCTCCATCCAAAACCTCAATCCCCTTGGATTCCTCCCCACTAACCGACCCTCCCGAATCTCTTAGCACTCCCCCCTTCAGAACTCCTCTCCAACCTTCACCCTACCCTGAAGCGGTCCCTCCTCCTCCCGAACCCACTCCGGCCCCTCCAACCGTTCCCCCGCCTCCCTCGACTCCCTCGACGGTTTCTCCTCCCACGCCCCTTGCTTCCCCAATTAGTGCACATACACGCTCTCCCGACTCCCAAGATTCAAATCTCCTCTGCCCTCTGAGGGAGGTAGCGGGAGCGGAAGGATTAGAGTTCATGTTCCCTTTTCTCTCCAAGATCTCTCTCAAAAGAAAAGCGATTAGGCTCCTTTTCTGCCGACTCTTCCCGCTACATCAAAGAATTTCGCTCTCTCTCTCAAGCTTACGATCTAACCTGGCATCTGGCACGATATCTTTGTGATCCTATCTTCTACTCTGGCCCCTGACGAGAGGGAAAATTCAGACTGCTGCCCGAAACCATGCAGATCAGGTTCACCTAACCGACAACTCCATGCCTGTCGGAGCAACTGCCGTACCTGGCACCTATCCAGGCTGGACTTATCAGGATGGCCAAGATGGCCGTCGTAAACGCGACCTCATGATCCAATGCCTCCTGGCTGGCATGCAGGCTGCCGCTCATAAGGTAGTCAATTTTGAAAAACTGAAAGAGATAACCCAAGAACCTAACGAAAATCCAGCTATCTTTCTCAATTGCCTTACAGAGGCCTTAACTCTACACCCGGCTGGATCCCGACACCCCGGCAGGGGCAGCGGTCCTAGCCACCCATTTTATCACCCAATCAGCCCCGGACATCCGAAAGAAATTAAAAGGGGCAGAAGACGGCCCTCAAACCCCTATTCGAGATCTGGTAAAGATGGCCTTTAAAGTCTACAATGGCCGTGAGGATTTGGCAGAATCCAGCCGACAGGCTCGGATGCACCAGAAGGTGGCCCTCCAAACCCAAGCTCTTGTGGCCGCCCTAAGGCCGGCCATCTCCCATGGATCACAGCATCCACGGGGTCCGCAAAAGGCAACCCCGCCGGGGGCCTGCTTCAAATGCGGAAAAGAAGGCCACTGGGCTCGCCAATGTCCCAATCCCCAACCTCCTTCTAAGCCCTGTCCCAGCTGCGGGCTAACAGGCCACTGGAAGAGTGACTGCCCTACGACTGGCCCTCCCTCAGCGTCTCCACGCGGGGGGGCAGGCCGACCCAACGGCATTACCACTCGAACTGCTGGGATTGGCTGACGACTGACGGCGCCCGGACTCGAAGACCCCCATCACCCTCGCCGAGCCCAGGGTAACGCTACAGGTAGCAAGTAAGTCCATCTCATTTCTGGTGGACACGGGGGCTACCTATTCGGTCCTGCCTACTTATTCTGAGCCAGTTTCTCCTTCCCAGATCTCGGTCATGGGTATTGATGGCAAACCATCCTTCCCACTCCAGACCGGTCCACTCCCATGTCATATCGAAGGACTCCCTTTTACTCATTCCTTCTTAGTCATACCATCCTGCCCAGTTCCCTTGCTAGGCCAAGACGTCCTTTTCCACTTAGGGGCCTCCCTCCAGCTGGTTAGACTTGATCCTAAGGTCCCCTCCTCCCAACTCCTGCTTCCTCTTCTCGGCCTGTCTCTAGAACCCTCCCCCTCCTATCCCCCTCTTCCAATCACACCGAACCCAATCAATCCCCAAGTCTGGGATACTTCTAAGCCCATAATAGCAACACACCATTCCCCCGTCCTCATCCGCCTAAAGGACCCCTCCAAATTTCCATCAATGCCCCAATTTCCCATCTCTGAGGCTCACCTTAGGGGCCTACAACCTATTATCACCAGACTCCTAAACCAGGGACTCCTTATCTCCACTGACTCTCCCTGCAACACCCTCATCCTGCCTGTCTGCAAGGCCTCTGGGGATTATCGCCTGGTCCAGGACCTCCGAATAATCAGTGAGGCCATAATTCCTCTCCACCCAGTAGTACCAAACCCATACACCTTGCTCTCCCATATCCCCCCAACCACAACCCACTTTACGGTTCTGGATCTCAAAGATGCCTTTTTCACTATCCCCCTACATCCCAACTCCTATTTCCTCTTCGCCTTTACCTGGACGGATCCGGATACTCATACTTCCAGTCAGCTCACCTGGACAGTTCTTCCCCAGGGCTTCCGCGACAGTCCTCGCCTCTTCGGTCAGGCGCTGGCACGGGACCTCACTTCCTGCTCCCTTACCCCCAGCACACTCCTTCAATATGTAGATGACCTCCTCCTTTGTAGCCCATCTCTCAGCCTCTCAAGACAACATACTGCAGACCTCCTCAATTACCTTGGCTCTCGCGGTTATTGGGCCTCCCCAGCCAAGGCTCAGTTATCTGTATCTTCTGTAACCTACCTGGGGCTCCACCTTACCCCTACCACAAAAGGTCTAACAGCTGATCGCACCCGGATTATCCGTGAACTCCAGCCTCCGGAAACAGCGGAACAAATTCTCTTCTTTTTGGGCCTTATAGGATTTTTCCGACACTGGATCCCTAACTTTGCTCTCCTCACTAAACCCTTACATCTAGCCGCTAAAGAAACCCTTCAAGGACCCCTCACCTCTCCTTCCGCCATTCGACAGGCCTTTCTCACCCTCCGTAATGCTCTGATATCTTCTCCTTCCCTTTCTCTGCCCAACCCAAACCGACCTTTTCACCTTTTTGTGGATGAATGGGCCAGAATGGCCACTGGACTCCTTGCCCAGCCTGTAGGGCCCTCCTACCGCCCTGTGGCTTACCTCTCCAAACAGCTAGACCCAACCATTCGGGGATGGCAACCACGCCTTCGGGCCCCAGCAGCGGCAGCCGAACTGACCAAACAAGCACTCAAACTGACTCTGGCCCACCCACTAACCGTGTTTTCCTCCCACCGGCTGGTCGACCTCCTAGGCCACAAGTCTCTCTCCCTCCTGGGCCCCTCCCGCATCCAAGAGTTCCACCTACTACTCATTGAAAACCCAGCTATTTCTCTTGATCTCACCCCTCGCCTGAAACCGGCTTCCCTCCTGCCTCCTTGATTCAAAAAGTCTCACCATCTGTTACGGCAGCCGCCCAAATCTAGCTGATACTGGGTTTCTTTGCAACTCATCCCTCACGGTAAACACATCAGTTGAAGCACCACTAGGCATGTTTTTGTGGTGCAGTGGTTCCCTCACAAAAGAGAGCAATTCTTCCTCCCCCTTCCCATGTATCCCCGTTACTCTCGTCCCACAACTCACACTGTATAGCCAAGCCGAATTTTCCTCGCTAATCACGCCGCCCTTTACCCGACGAAAAAGAGCTATCTTTCTTCCTCTGGTCGCAGGCATCTCTCTCGCCTCCTCCCTGGTCGCTGCAGGCCTCGGTGGGGGGGAGCTCTAACACATAGTGTTTCAACATCCTGCGACTTAGAACATAAACTCCAGCTAGCCATTGAAGCCTCCGCCGGCTCTATCTCCTCTCTCCAGCGCCAAATCACCTCCATAGCCCAAGTCGCTCTCCAGAATCGACGAGCCCTGGGTCTCCAGACGGCCGACAAAGGCGGTACCTGCCTCTTCCTACATGAGGAATGCTATTACATCAATGAAACAGGACTCGTCGAAGACAACGTAAAAGCCCTCCATCGCTTAAGAGAAGAACTCCAACGCAAACACCAACAGTCCGCCTCCCCAATTCCCGATTGGTGGCGATCCACCCTCTATACCTGGCTAACACCAACCTTAGGCCCCTTAATTCTCATCTGTATCTTGCTCACGTTTGCTCCCTGTTTTCTCAGGTGCCTTCGCAGGCGCATGGAGGAAGTCTCTCGGGTGGCCACAAACCAAATGCTCCTCGGTCCTTACACCTTGCTTCCTACAGAACCTCCCACTGGCCTCCCCTAAGCCTCGGACCTCTGGTCGCCCGACTCCCCTTTCGACGCCCCCATTCAGCATGAAGTAGCCAGAGATCAGAACGCCGCCCCATTACACCAAAGATGTCAGGATGTAAGGCCAACTGGCCCGCGGCAGGGGAACACAATGAGATTCACAGGTTGCATCAGACCGAAATTCTCCGGACCACCCAGTTCCAGAAACTGACCTGGAGACTTTCCGGACCACCCAGTTCCAGAAACTGCCCTGGAGACATTCCGGACCACCCAGTTCCGGGAACTGACCTGGGGACTTTGAACCCAGCCCAGCCTTCCCGCCTTTAGAGGGGCGGGACCAATGGTCCCCCAGGATACCCAAATAAGGAATACCCTGCGCCCTCCCAGATTCACCACACCCCTTTCCCTTCTTCCCCTATAAAATCTTGCCCAACCCTCGACCGGGTGCGACTTCTCTGGCCCCTCTCTCTCGGACCAGTGATCCTCGCCCGGGAGCGCTCCCTAATAAAGCTCACCTGAAGCCTTCCTCTGTTTCGCGGTGCCGTTTGTTAAGATCCGACCTTACAAATAACATTTATACCCAGGAAAACTGAGTAACTCCCTGAAATGGCCCAGCCATCACCTTAAATACCATCTCTAGCTAAAAGAAAAAACAAAAAAAAGTTGGGTGGGAGAGAGACAGGCTTTCAGGAAAAGCACAGTAAACAAGGGTATGATTGTTATGCAGGTTTAAGTCCAGGCCCTCCCCATTGATAAGAGTGTCTACAGGTTTAGTCAGCCTCCTCTTCCTGGTACAGAGAGGGAGACACCCTTACAAATGGAGATTTCCCTTACAAATGTAAATTGCTCTTACAAAAGGGTAACTTCTACTGATTTTCAGAGCTTCTCTCCTGTACGTTGTTTTTTAAAAATAATCAGCATAAAATAACCCTTATGCCAAAGAGGCATATTTTGGGAGGGACAAATGTTGCTCCCCTTCAATGGCTAATTTATGCAAAAAGGAATTTATTGGAAGAATATTTGGGGCACAGGGGTGGCAGGGAAGAGATACTAAATTGACAGAAAACTGGAAGGATCAGATTAGGGACTAAACAGAAACAATGGAAGCTCCTGAAAGCAAAAGGCCTCACTGCCGGAGAGCCTAGTCACAGGGGCGGGGGGAGGGAAAAACACCCAAACATTCATTCTCAGACTTGCATCAATTGCTGGAGATGCAAAATCCTGGGAGAGCGCTTCTGATTAATCTTCCATGATAGAAGACTGCCTGTGGAATTGCCATCCTAGAAAGTCTACATATAGTCAGGAAGAATTATTTGCCCACTAGGAAATGAAGTACCATCAGGAAGGGATAATGGACTCTGTGCGTCTAAAAAAAGTCAAATTACCTTAACAGTGCTTAATAAGTACCTGTTCCCTGTATCTCTTTTTGTTAACTCATAAGAAATCACTTATTTAATAATTTTAATAACACTGAATTTTAACATAAATGATATGACGCTCAAGAAAATAAAAAAATTAAAATTCCAAGGTACTGTTGACCTGAAACAAATAGACTACCAGATATTTCTCCAGCAAAAACAGGATTATTCAAGATAATCAAAGAATTGCAATATCGGGTCTGCAACCATGTTGAGTTATTTGCAAGTCCCAGCAAAGCAGCAGAAGGTCAGGGCTTGTATTGGAAGGAAAAGGAAGGTGGGAGGGCTATAGTAAACAAGGAGTCTGTGGCTTCTCATTGGCTGAGTCCTTGCCAGGAAAAGAAGAGTCTTTCTTCTGCCTGGCTCTGTGATCATCCCAGGGTGTGAGAGCGCCCCCTTCTGGTCTCCCAACCCTATTTGAAGATTCTGTTTATTTCTTAGGTACAAATGTAAACCATTTCATGAAAATCAAAGTCTAAGTGTGTGAAGACTGACTTTATTTCATATAAGGAACTAGCTCAAAGTTTCTCAATTCTTGGCTACCCTATTTCTGCTTTCTTGGTCAACTATCCTCTACTTGATTCTGTTACCAGCTGCTTACTAACTCTTTAACCCTCTTATCAGTTTTGAGCATTTTCCTTTCCATATTTCATTTGGAATTTTTTTCAGTAAAGGCCTTACTTCACTGATCTTTTAAAAAATTTATTTAATTTATTTTTGGCTGCATTGGGTCTTCGTTACAGTGCGTGGGCTTCTCACTGCAGTGGCTTCTCTTGTTGCAGAGCATGGGCTCTAGGCTCACTGGCTTCAGTAGTTGTGGCACGCAGGCTCAGTAGTTGTGGCACGCAAGCTCAGTAGTTGTGGCGCACAGGCTTAGTTGCTCCTCAGCATGTGGGATCTTCCCAGACCAGGGCTCGAACCCATGTCCCCTACATTGGCAGGCAGGATTCTTAACCACTGCACCACCAGGAAAGCCCCACTGATTGTTTTTGAGCTTTTAGTCTCTGCATGTCTCCTAATGTTCAAGACAAAAAAAAAAAAAGTACCTGAATAAAACAATAACAACAACAAAAACTGGTTTGGAAAATAACTGAAGACTATCTTTGACAAGTTTCCAAAACAAACATGAATCCTACTTTAAAAAAAAAAAAGGTTCTATTGTACAATTTCAATACCCCTGGGGTATGACTCATTTTCTCTCTAAAGCCTTTACTCTCATTGCTTCTTTGAAAGATGGAGTTGGCCATAGAAAGCTCCCCCCACCCCCCGCATCCAAATGTCTATTCCAAATAAGTTCCTCTCTGCAAAAAAATAAAAGGAAATGCACTTTCCCTTTGTTCCACAAAATATCTGTATTTTCCCAAAGCACTTGCTCTCCTTGACCTTCAGCATTCAGGCACATATTACACCAGTGCCCAGCAAATACTTATATACAAAAATCTTATCACTGCTCTTCTGCTTTTCTTCTATTTTAGATTCTCCAAATCTGTGCCACCAGCACATCCTGGGACTCATGACTTAGTGACTTCACATGCCTCCTCTTGCAAATTCTCTCAGAATCTCTCTCTTGGTGGACTCTTTCACTCCTTAAGGGAATTGCAAAATGTTGTCAAATGTTTATTTCTCTCTTCTGATTCAAGCAGAGACAGACGTTGACCACATCATGGCTGGCCTCAGAAGCGGCTAGCAAAAATCTTAACTCATGTGGAGGTACCTTTATGGAAAAACTAAACAATTTATTGGGTAGAGATGATGCGGTAGAAGTTTAATAGTGATACTGTCTGTGGAGAAGAGAGGATTTGGAAATGCGTCTCCGACAGCGTCATTGTATCTGTTAAGCCTTGCTAGGGTTTAAAATGACACAGATACACACACACACACACACACACACACACACACACAGAGTGTCAACTCTATTAGGACTAGACCTAGGAGTCAAACCTATGAAGATCAAAATAGCATCTGTATTATTTATAAATTGAGTTGGAGAACACTGTTTGAAACTGGCCCCCAAACAGACTTATTAACATGCTGTCTATAAATCTAGACCTTAGGACATCATATCCAAGAGTGTTCAAAAGACAGACACATCAGACACATTTGCAAAGTTATTCACTGCTTCAAACCCACTAGCTCTGATGTTCTGACCTTCCTACTGAATGATGCCTGTGGTTCAGCAGCCTCGGCATCACCTGGGAGCTTGCTGGGAATGCAGGATTCAGGCCCCTACAAAGACCTGCTAAATCCGAGCCTGCAAGTTAGCAAGATTTCTGGGGACTAGATACACATTGAGGTTTGAGAGTTGCTGTTCCAGACTGTGAGAGGAGGACTTTCAGTGTTTCTCATATTTCTCTAGGATTCTCCTTTGAACATTCTGAAGCCACAGGATGGATCTTGGGAATCTACATTTAAAAAAAATTCACCCCGTATAATTCTTATTATCTTGGAAGTTTAGGAAAAGGTAAATCAGTGCTTTAGAAATATTAATGGCATATTAACCACCTAAGGGTTTGGTTAAAAAGTAGGTTCTGATTCAGTGCGTCTAGGGTAAGGCTCAAGATTTTGAATTTTTTTTTTTTTTTTTTTTTTTGCGGTTCAAGGGCCTCTCACTGTTGCGGCCTCTCCTGTTGCGGAGCACAGGCTCCGGACGCACAGGCTCAGCCGTCATGGCTCACGGGCCCAGCCGCTCCGCGGCATGTGGGATCTTCCCAGACCGGGACACGAACCCATGTCCCCTGCATCGGCAGGCGGACTCTCAACCACTGTGCCACCAGGGAAGCCCAAGATTCTGATTTTTAAGAAGCTTCCAGGTAATGATGCTGCTGCTGGCTCTAGAACTTAGAGCTGCTAGCTCCCTAGCAGCAGGAGCCCAGCAAACCTTCTATTGCCTGTGAGCAGGCAGAGCTCAGGTGAGCTGGGAGGAGGCAGAGCAACACAAACTTAGCAAAATACCATCTATCAAGCAAGCGCCTCATCCTCCTATGTGGACAGGTAGGTAAGGAGGGCTTGGAAGACGGCAGAAGGTATCTTCCCGACACTGTTACCACTGGAGGAGTAGAACAGCCATTTCATTTTGGAAATATAAGGTCTAGGACAACAAGGTTCTCTCAACCCACGGGCCCAACAGTCCATGGACGTTGCTGGTTCTCAGGGGAGGAGGCCATCAGGGAGGAGAAAATTCCCCCTCGCCACCCCCTGCCCCCCGTTCCTGAGTTCTTGTGGCTGGACTAAGAAAATTGACCCAAAACAGATGAACCGGAAAAAAAAATAAACAAATTACAATTCATGCACATGGAAATCCCACAGAAATGGGACCTAAGAATTGGCCAAAGATTCAGCCTTTATACTTTTTAGACAAAGAAACAATACATTTGTGAGGAATTGACACGACAAAAACAGCTTAGGTTTTGGGTGCCTAATGAGTGAAGGATCTAAACAGAGTTTGGGCTTCGGGTAGTAAATTAAAGAAGTAACAAGGTTTGTTTATATGGACTTCCTGGCCCCAAATTACCCATCTTTGTGGATAAGGGTGTCCTTGTACCACTAGTTCCATGCGAAATTTATTTCCTGCTTGCAGGGAGACAGAGAGTCAGAGTGTCCCTCTTGTGTTGGACATTCCGTAAGTAACTTTAATTCAAGATAATATGGCATTGAGGCACATTTTGGGGCAGCCTACCCTGGGCCCCAACAAGGCTGACAGTGAGACATGCAGCCTGCTGCCACCCTGAGGCTGCCACTCCGGAACGAACCTCTGCTCTTTTATGTAACCTGGGGCTGCCGCTGAGCCTTGGCCTTTGCCTCAACACGGCTCTGGAATGGACCAGAAAAATACACGGGTTAAATCAACCCAACCGTGCCTGAGGGTAAGAGCCTACTCCCCAGTCTATATATTCCCATCTTTAATTTTCAAACACAACTTCACCCAAGATAATTTATCAAGTCCATATATCATAAAGATACAATGACAACAATATTTGAGAGGTACAATAACGATAATAGCAAAATTCCCAAATCTCAATGCCCCCACACTTTAATTTTCAGGGAGAAACTGAAATCCAAACATTATCTCACCTTGCATTCATAAACTTGAGCTCAAAGTAAATTCAGAATTATAAAGTTAATGTTAAAACCAAAATCACGTCCCAGCAAATCCTGGAGTCCCACTCTAGACCCACTAAATCAGAACCTCTGGGGACAAAGCCAGAAAATTTGCATTTCGAACAAGTTCCCAGATGATGTTGATGCTCTTGGTTTGGGAACCACATTCTGAGAAACACGGCATTAGAAAAAGCCAACATGGTTTCACCCCCCAAAAAAATGTAAGAGCTTTTTTTTTTTTAATGGAAGCTGTGCCTTTACGGAGGCAAGTCATTCTTAGAACTAAGAGCTTTTCTTTTCTTGGTGATCGGATTTCTTTCTCAGCCATGCTCCTTATGTCAAAAATCAGCAGCAAAGTCTTGTTCCTGGCATGCAGGCCTGTGCCAATTGAAAAATAAATCTGTCACCACTGAACAACGGATGGCTTCCACCTCTGCAACCGGAAAAACCTGACATAAATCTAATAAGTTAAGCTTGTAAATTTGTTTCCAAAATGGATGTTCGGGTCCACTTCAATAGGTTTTCTAGCTCATGTACCTTGTTTTGGGGTTTATTGGGGCTAACAAATCAAACCTCTATTCAGATATGATTTAAGATCAAAGGGGAAAAATAGGTTTAATACTGACAAAGCTGAAATAGAAAATGCAACCCAGACCTATGGGAAAATAGGATTTCTAACATACACTTCTTTCCAAATCTACTCAAGGGGGGATCTGCTTCATATCTGTTGAGCTCAAAGAGCAGGACAAAAAAACACATTCCTACCCTGTCTCTTAGATGGCCGTGGACCACTGCACTAGGGTCACGCTTACAGGACAGGAGCAAAAAGAGAAGGCCACTGCCCTGTGTGCACCCTTAGACACAAGAGAGAACCGTCCTTCCTCAGGATCATCGATCAAATTAGCAAGAAGAATGAGAGAGAAGACTGAGTGAAGGGGTCAGATTATCTTCCCAACAGTTCCTCTCCTATGGATCACAGTGAACATTTCTTTATGGAAATGGCAGAAAAGGGTAGAAGAGTCCTAACCCTTTTTAAAGGCCAAGAGGGAGTTGGAGGAATGTGGGGATTTTTAAACCCAAGCAACAGTTAGTCCTATTGGTTGGATTCAATTTTTGTGACTTATATGTTTTGCTTATTGCTTTAACACTAAAGAAAGACATAAGACTTATTTATCCAGATTTAAACAATAATACTTCATAGCATAATGATAAGCAAACAGTATTTTATCCATACCTCCCAAAAGCTCAGTTTGCAGTAGGAGTCTCTCTCTCCTAGCAATTCCACATGTTAAGGTGGGAGCAGGAATCCCTGAACCAAACAGGACCCACCCATTCTTCACTCCTGGACATAACTGGCCCAGGGGTTGTCATCTTGTTCAAGCTGGTCCAAGCTTGCTCCCTAATTTAATTTTGAAATTAAAACTTAACGATGCCAGCCTTAATCTGGTTACTTCTTGAATGAGAGGTGCTGGTTGCCAGATTACAACCAAGAAAACTGATCTGCAGTAAGAAAAAAGAATAAAGTAGAAACACAAAGATGAGTAGAGGTGACCGAAGCAGAAGGCATTCCACATCCTTTCTAACTTTTTCGGAGACCAGGGCAGATCCTTACTCTTGGTTTCCATGAGACACCTCTAAGTTCTATCTTAAACAAGCAGGTTACATTTACTTGAAAGAAGATATCCAACTAATGTACCTACTTTCTCAAGTTTCCTCCTTCACTCCATCCTAAGGTTCCCCAACCATGTGCGCAAGGCCCACTTGATATCATGATGTGATTATGACTCTCTCAGTCAATGTCTTTTACTTGCTCCTGGTTAGTGGTTTGTTCTCTTTTCAAAATGAGATAAAGTCTATAATAACTTATTTATTAAAGGATTTATTTTTCCCATCATTATCCTTTTTGAGGTAACGAATAACGCGGAATATTAGACAAAAACACGCAATGTTTTATTCTGTTTAATTCAGACAGCTCCTAATGATCACATACCACATGACACGTAGAATTTGTGTTAGGAAATGGGAAGATAAAGAGGAACTACATAAAATTCATGCTCTTAAAGAAATTGTAAGGACACGTGGAATCGAGTAGGCAAGCTAACACGCTTGTTACAATAAAAGGACATCAATAAACTTGGAACAACGTGCTGTCACGAAGGAGAAGAGGGAATGCTAAGTTTTACTTTGAGAATTTGAGGAAGACATCACACAAGAGGTTAAATTTGAATTGGGGCTTGAAGGAGAGGTCACTGCATAAATACAGGTACAAATCACAAAAAGCGCATACTCATTAAAGAAAGGCCGGCTGCACTTAAGGCTGAACAGTTGGACTTAAGCCAACTTGTTAAGGTCCCCGCTAAGGGGAGGGGTCAGCATCCCAGAGCAAGGAGGAGACTTCAAAGGTTTTTAAAGTGTAATAATGCCACCAGATGTATGTTTTAGAAAAATAACTCTCAGAGGAATGTGAAATGTGATTACATAGGTGTGCTACTACTCAAAGCAGGGAATTTATTAAAAAGGCTACTGCAGTCATCTTGGTGAACGGTAATACATTTCACCTAAGTTTAGAGGGATGAAGGTAGAAGATGGAATCTAGAAATACTTTGGAAGTAGAATGTGAGATTTAATTATAAGACTCACTGCCCAGAAAGACATTGGTGTCTAGAAAAAGGGAGGACTCAAAAATACACTGGGGTCTCATCAGAACAAACAAGACCATATTCCTCCCTGTGAAGGCAAAACATTACCAGATCTTCCACTCTTAGCAAAAAAGGTGGTCAGATATAGATGTATATGTAGACAGAGACAGAGAGATAGAGAATGATGTATCTACAGATGTGGATATAAGCACAGACACAGAGAAAGATACGATATGCCTACTACTGCATAACTGCTCTTATAAAGCACCAAATATTTCTGAAAATGGCTCAGGACCAAACATTTTTCACCAACTGCAGAACCGTCTATCTAAACCTAAGCAATTCACTCCTACAGCCAGACTTATATGTACCCGCTTGGAAGCTTAGCTATAAAATAAGGTGGTAAGTAAAATAAGAAAAAATATATACATACATATGTGGCAAGTATCTTGTCAGCAATCTAATAGAAGTACTAGCTTGTAATGCTTGGCTATCAAGAAATAATCCTACAAAAATAAAAGTAAGGAAGCTTTGACTTCTCTCATGAGCAACTTAATAGGCACCCACTGGTTCTAGTCACCTGTGATTACTGAAATGTTATTTCTGAAATTTCCATGAAAATAAGTTATATCTTTGCTTAATATATTTAAAGTAAGTGTAAAAACATAGACAAATATATGGAAAATATGTGGTAAAATAAATACACTATTCATCAGAGCAAATTTACAGACCAGTGTTAATCTGTGGAATTTATGCCGACTTCCCCTTCATTAAAATTAATGGAGCAAACTCTCTCTTCTGCATGAGAAACAGACACAAAATAAGTCATATTTTCTGACCTTGAACGTGCCAAACAAGTTTGGTAAGTCTCTTAGGAATGTAAGAACAGACCACATGCTTTTCTGCTGCAGAATTAATTGTGTCAGGTGATCACCTCAAAGTAACATTATAAAAAGGAAAAGTTGCATTTTCATCTTTCTGGCTCACACAGAGAGGGAAGGCAAAAAAATTCTTATATCTCCAATAATAAAAAATATGTTTCTTCTTGGGGTATGTTTAAATGATAAAAAAAATCTAACTTGTAACTAATACAGTTATAAAGTATTATGAAACCTTACATTGTATTTCGTTATTCAAAAGAACTGAAGATAGACTACTGTGTATTCTAGTCGGTTGTTAAAAATGTCTATCGACATCGACTATAACTCAGGGATAATAATGCTTTCTAAGGGTTGCTGTGAATATTAAATAAAGGAAGCATGTGAAAGTCCTACTTAAACCAAAAACACTTTATACTGTAATTCAGAGACTTTCTGTCTTATAGAAAAGTAAATGCACAAGTCTTGCACGATGCATGGACCACCCAGGGCTGTTAGCCCCAGTGATAATTGCATATGCAAACTTCAAGTTTGGAAACACTTGCTGTGAAGTATGAGAATATAGAAAGATATTTTCTCATGGGAATAATACTTAAGAACTTTTAAGTACTATGAATAGAAGAATATATAAAGTACAAAGATAACCGTGGTTCTGGGTTCATGTATAATCTTTAAAAATAATGAATGTAGGAAAGTTAGTGTTTTAAAAATGGAAATGTTCACCTAATACTGAGCTAACTCAAAATCAAGTAATAATGAGGCACTATAGTTTTGCCCATTAAGAGCAAAGTCACTGAAGTTGGTCAACCTGAGTCCAGATCTCGGGTTCCAAGATCTGAACTTCATAAATGCACGATGTTGGACAAATGACATAATCTTGTTGATATATTCAACTCTATCTATTGAATGCCTGCTGTGCGCTAGCCATTGTGCTGGGCTAGAGGACACAGTGAGGTATCACAGCGCTTACTACTGCTGAGGTAGACAGCCAATTGGAGAATCAGTTATACTGAAGCTCAATAAATAACAGTATAAAATAAATAGTGGGTGCTATAGGAGGACCCCTAACCATTGCTGGCAAAGTTAAAGTCAGAAAATGTTCCCTAGAGCTGAACATATGGGGTGTAGAAGTTAAGTAATTGGAGAAGAGACAGAAGGAACAATGACACTGGCAGATGCAACAGCTCTTACAAAAGCCAGGAGGTAAGAGACGGGGGGACACAATAGAGGAACTAGAAAAAAAAAAGGTATCATTTTGGGACTGACATTAGTACCATGGCGGCATGAAATGCTCCCTTTGTCTCTCCCTTCAATCTACAATAGTAAAACAAAGGCTCCTCTGCCCAGCACACCAGGATACCAGAGAGCTGCAAACATCTCGACATCTGAAAGTAGGTGGAATGAAACACATAGAGGAGAAAGAACCTGGTGAGCAGCAGAGGTGGTGCCCACTGTCCCGGCCTCACTGCCTACAGCCCCAGAGAACCCAGTAGCAGTAGTAGAGGCAGGGTCACAGCCCCCCCTCCTATGGCAGCAGTGCTCACAAACCCAGCAGCCCCAGATGTGGCAGAGGCACTCATCATCCCGGTGTACCCAGAGGCAGTGCCAGTGACGGCAGCGACACCAGCAAGGCACCGGTGGCCCCAAAGGCACAAGCAGCAATGATGAGCGCACCAGCAACACCTTTGGCAGAGGTGGTGGAAGGCAGAAAGGGCAGATTCTCAAAGATAGCCAGAGGCAGCCCAGGTTAAAAAAACAAACACTTATGCTATAGTACCACCTACTGAAAAACAAAAGAAAGTCCTCTAATTACCCACCTGTTGAATCGTTAGAATTAAAGTAAATAAAGGTTTACTAAAATAAGCAAGGTGTTCACTACTTCAAATGAGCCGGAAGAGGAACAGCTCAACGAGCACCATGAGAAACCATGGTAATACAGTATCACATACACACAAAAATACCAATTCTCCAGAAAACAAACTTAAGGTCATGGGAGACTGTGTTCTAACTAATAGAGAATTTGCAATAGCTGTCATGAAGAAACGCAGCAAGCTACAGAAAACTTAGAAAGACAGTTCAGTGAGCTCAGGAATAAAATTAATGAACAGAAGGAATATATTACCAAAGAGATTGAAACTCTAAAAAGGAACCAAACAAATTCTGAAGCTAACGAATTCAATAAATGAGATAAGGAATGCATTAGAAAGCCTTGGAAATGAGCAAACCTTATGGAAGACGGAATTAGCAATCTCACATATAGAAAACTAGAAATGATTCAGGGAGAAGAGGAGAGAGAAATAATTTGTTTAACAATTAAGATACTCTGCAAGAACTATCTGACTCCATTAGAAAAGACAACAAAAAGGACAGTGAGTATCCCAGGAGAAGAGAGGAAGAAGGGAGCAGAGAGATGACTTAAAGAAATAATCACTGAGAAATTTCTAGGATATAAGGCCAGAACCTGTACAGGCAAATGAATATAATATGCTATCAGCAGAAAAAACACTGTTTTATCTATGAGACATTTTATACACACCTCATGGTAACCACAAAATAAAAATCTAGAGCAGAGACACAAAACATAAAAAAAAAGAGAGAAAACTGACAAAAACATCACAGAAATCACCAAACTAAAATGGCAGACAGAAACACAAGGAAAAAGAAACAGTGGAGATATAGACCAACAAGAAAAAAAAAAAAAAATTAACTGGCAGTAGTAAGTCCTCACCTATCAATGATCACCCTGAATGTAAATGGATTGAATTCATCAACCAAAAAACACAGAGTGGATTAAAAAGCAAGACCCAACTACATGCTGCCTACAGGAAACTCATCCAGCTCTAAAGACAAACGTAGACTCAGAATGAAGGGATGGAAGAAGGTACAAACTTCCAGCTACAAGATAAATAAGTACGAGGGATATAAAAATTACATAATAAATATAATTAATACTGCTGTATGTTATTATGAAAAGTGTTAAGAGAGTAATCCTAAGAATTCTGACCACCAGGAAAAAAATTTTCTATTTCTTTAAATTTGTATCTACAGGAGATGATGGATGTTCACTAAACTTACTATGGTAATCATTTCATGATGTATGTGTCAATGGAAATAATCAATCAACAATCTGTAATATAAATAGAAAGGAGTTTTATTTAAGCCAAACTGAGGACTATAGCCCTGGAGACACAGATTCAAGAAGCACCTGAATTGTATTCTGCCAGACTACAAAATGGGGGAGGCCGATAAAGGTAAAAACCAAAAATTACGCAAGTAATTACATAAGAATTATAATTGGAGCTGGCAAGAAGTAAGGGTGCTTATTAAGCAGGAATTGGTTAGGGTCCAAAATGGTTGCACAGTTACAAGGGGAGACCTTGAAACCATGAAGCTGCAGCAGGCAGCTGCTAGCAGATATTATTTTGAGAATGGCTGGCAGTGTTCTTGAGTCTGATACAGTTAAGAAAATTCAAGTTCTTGGTGGTGCAGGATGTGTCTGAAACCACATCCACAGTGGCCACCCAGCTCCATTTTGGATGCCTGAACCACAGTTACTCCATTTTGATTTTTTAATTTATTTCCTTCTTTAACAGTTAAAGCAGATGTAAAAATGCATGTTTCATAGGCCACAAAACAGGCTGTTCTGGTTAGCCTCAAGTTCAAGTTAAATTATGTGTAAGCCAGAATGACTTTCCCATACCTTAATATGTGAAAATTCCTTCCATTGTATATGTCAAATCATTATGTTGTACACCTTTAACTTATATAGTGCTGTTTTATATTTTAATATACATATCTTAATAAAACTAGAAGAAAAAAAAAAGAAATCATTTGATCTCCCCACAGAAGGCTTTTCTCCCCCTTCCATTTCCCCTATTAAGTTAGGTATATAAACACCTATCTCTTATTATTAAGCTAGCTACTTCAATTGTGCACTGCCATATGCATATGAATAAACTATGTCTTTTCTCCTGTTTAAAAGTAAAGGAATGGAAGATGATAGTCCAAGCAAACAGCAGTCGGGGGGGAAAAAAAATGGGTGCAGCCACATTTATATCAGACAAAATAGACTTCAAGCCAAAAAAGGTAACAGGAGTCAAAGATGGACATTATATAATGATAAAGTAGACAATCCATCAAAAAGACATAACATTTATAAACATACAAGCACATGACACAGGAACAGCAAAATATATAAACCAATTATTAACAGACCAAAGGGAGCAACACATTAACAGTAGGGAACTTCACTAACCCACTTATATCAATGCAGACAGAAAGTCAACAAGAAAACATCAGCCATAAATAAAACACTGGACTAGATAGATTTAATAGATATACACTGAACATTCCACCCCAAAGCAGCAGAATACACATTCTTCTCATGTGTGCATGGAACATTCTCAAGGATGGACCATATGTTGGGACACAAAACAAGACCCAATAAATTTAAGAAGATTGAAATCATAACAAGCATCTTTTCTGACCACAATAGTATGAAACTAGAAATCAACGACGAAAAAAAAAAGCTGGAAAAATCACAAATATGTGGAGACTGAACAACATGCTACTGAACAATTATTGGGTCAATCAAAATATCAAAGTAGAAATCAAAAAATACCTGAAGACAAATGAAAATAAAAATATGGCAAAAATCTATGAGATGCAGCAAAAACAATATTAAGAGGGAAGTTTATAGCAATATAGGCCTAGCTCAAAAAACAAGAAAAGTCTGAAACAATCTAATCTTACACATAAGGGAACAAGAAAAAGAACAAATAAGGCCAAAATCAGTAAAAGGAAGGAAATAATAGTGATCAGAGTGGAAATGAGTAAAAGAGAAGCTAAAAAGCTATAGAAAAGATCAATGAAACTAAGATCTGTTGCTTTAAAAAGATGAACGAAATTGACAGACCTTTAGCTAGACTCAGAAAAAAAAACAGAGGCTCAAATAAATAGAAAACAAAAGAGGACAAGTTACAGTGGAATCCCAGAAATACAAAGGATTATGAGAGACTATTATGAACAGCTCTCCATCAACAAATTGGACAACCTAGAAGAAATGGATACATTCTTAGAATACAGCCTCTCAAGACTGAATCATGAAGAAACAGAAAATACGAACAGACCCATCACTAGTAACAAGATTGAAACAGTAATCAAAAACTTCTCAAAAAACAAAAGTCTAGGACCAGCACTCCACTGCTACACTGGTGAATTCAATCAAACTCTCAAAGAAGATTTAGTACATATCCTTCTCAAACTCTTTCAAAAATTTGAAGAGGAGGAAATGTTTCCTAACTCATTGTTTGAGGCCAACATTACCCTGATAACAGGTTGTTGAAATGATAGGCTATATTGGATCTGAATGAAGTACATGAAGACAGAAGGCAAATACTGGGAGAAAATGGAAGATTTAAGGCTGGAGAATTTGATGGGGTAAAAGATAAGTGTACAGAGTAACAATGAGGGAAACAATGGAATGTAGAGGAAGTTGTCTTCAGAAAGTAGTTCCATGAAAACGACACTTTGGTGATGTTATTTCCTGTAGTTAGAGGCTCTGGGTTATAGCCCATGTTGAAGAGGAGTTGAGGTAATCATAATAAAGTTGCCTGCACTTATTGGAGCATCATGTTATTTCTCATGGACTATTTTCCCCATGCAGGTGTTCTAGTTTTGTTTTTTTTGTTTTTGTTTTTTTTTGCGGTACGAGGGCCTCTCACTGTTGTGGCCTCTCCCGTTGCGGAGCACAGGCTCCGGACGCGCAGGCTCAGCGGCCATGGCTCACGGGCCCAGCCGCTCCGCGGCATGTGGGATCCTCCCAGACCGGGGCACGAACCCGTGTCCCCTGCATCGGCAGGCGGACTCTCAACCACTGCGCCACCAGGGAAGCCCTAGTTTTGTTTTTTGTTGGTTGGTTAGGTTTTAGTTCTTTATCATGGTAAGCTCTCAAATTCAGATCTGTACATAAAAGGGAGAAAGCACTTAGCCACATACCCTAATCAAAATAAGCTTTTCTGGTGGTGTTTCCCACTTATTGGAGTTCTACACAGTAATCTGAGGTCAGAACCCTAGTTAACAGTAAAGCGTTATTGTTCCTGTATTATGTTTTTTCCTTGAGAATTGTAGGAGGAAGAGATATATGTTCCTGCAGAAAGCAGAATCAGGATATTCCTGGGTCCCCTTCCTCATGTCACCATTTCATTTTAAAAGCTTCCTGTTTCTATAACACTAAACAAAGGACAAAAACCAAACATTTGCTAATCACGTGGTTTTCAGATAACAAAAGCAGTCAGTGGACCCAAGGAGTGAAGGCTTTAGGAACAAGGAAAGATTCTCTTGAATTAGAATTTGAGATCATGCTAACATCTCAGTTGTTTTGTTCTATATTTTATACAGGTAGTGTAATATAGCTAACAGGTAAATTTCTCATTGACTCAACCCAAATGTATCTTATATTGCTATATAGAAAAGGCATGTTTAAAATCCAAAACAAAAAGCTGGCTTTATTCTTTTTCCCTTTTCAAGAGAAACATATCTAAATGGTCAGTACTAATGACTTCACAAATTAGGAGGTTGGGATTAACATACACACATTACTACATATAAAATAATAAACAAGGACTTCCTGTATAGCACAGGGAACTCTACTCGATACTGTGTAATAACCTATATGGGAAAAGAATCTGAAAAAGAATAGACATATGTATGTGTATAACTGAATCACTTTACTGTACACCTGAAACTAACACAGTATTGTAAATCAACTATACTCCCATATAAAATAAAAATGTAAATATATATATATTAAATAAAATGGTATAACGACCATAAAAGTCAAGGTTATCCAAATTTATAAAGATTAAATATAATTATTAGAGAAAGTCCTGAGTTAATTAGGGAATGTTACAAATTAAGGAAAATCTGGAACTTCTGCTAGAAAAGGGCAAAGAGCAAAAGTGACTATAGTATATAAATTCTAGTCAAAATGACTACCCTATAGCTTTGCTCCTTGATGTGTAACTGTATTTTGGTGTGGAATATCTCAAAGAGTATACAGGTCAGAAAGTTATCTTATTTCTTCAGGGGAACGAGTGATCTATGCTATGTGTTGGCCTTAAAAGGTCATATTTTTGTTACATATATTTCTCCTTTATAAAGAAATTTGCATCTAATCAATAAATATTTTAGATGATATACAGTGTGACAGGTTCTGTTCTAGAAACTGGCCATGGGTAAAGGATGTGAATGGTGGTAAACTTAGCACTGGCACGACTCTAACTGCAATTCCAGATGAAAAAACCAATATATTTGAGTGTTTGTCTCAGAGAAAAACCAACACTGGTCACGATACCTAAACTGCTCCTAGCCAAGCAAGGAGGCTAAGCGAGCAGATGCACAAAATTTAAAACAATTTAGGCAAAATCCCAAGTGCTGCACCCAGCATGCATCTGGGCATACAGCAGTGGTTATCGACATTTAACTAAAAACTCTACTAATCAGGATGAATCAAAGTCAATGGAAAATTGTCAACCTTAACTCTCTCCTAAATTTAGAAGGTCATGGCTGTTTACTCTAGAATTAGAGAGGTATCATTAATCATAACATCTTCTGTTGTTTTTCTCCCTAACCAGACTATTCAAGAAATCAGGCAGAGAGGAGTAAATAACGATCTTGACACTCCCTGAGAAGTCTGGTCACACAAGGGAAACCAGCGCAATACCTTTGTGTTCTCAGCCCCCTGGTGGGGGATTGAATAAAAACACTTTATTTAAGCAAGCTGCTCACGCAAGGCAGTATCCAGGCGGTGAACAGATTATTGTTAAATCCCTGTTGCCTGACTAGCTCCATAAGGCCTTACATAAACTCCAGCTGGTGAAGGACAAAGCTGCCAGATTCCTTCAGAAAAGGGCAAAATTAATCAAAATATATTTCTCCCTACCTGAAATCCCTATGTTAGCTATTGTTTAAAACATAGTGTCCTGATTTTTAAATTGCTCTCTTAATTCTGGGGGTAATATCTGGCTCAACTCCAATGGGCTTTAACACTCTCTTAGCAATTTATGTTTCCTGGCCAGCTTCTAAAACAAATCTGCTTCATGTCCCAAGACCATTTCAGGATTTTATGAAACAAGGGCATTTCTAAAATCTTTACCATGTAGAATTCTGCTTTGATTACAATGTATTAGCTTTGGAATATATTAACTTACATAAAACTTTGTAGCAGGTATTCTTCAGAATAATATAATGTAATTTTATTTCTCATTACCCAAAAGTAATTAGACATTTCATTTACAGTTTGGGACTTAGAGCTGAAATTAAGGACTCAGAATGTATAGGTAATATATATATTTTTAAAAGGTATTAGCTAGCATGCATGCACATACACACAGGCACATGTACACCCACAAATTATTCATATTGCTAAGTTTTAAATGGAACGTAGATTATATATAGGGACCTTTACAATAGAGTATGATCCCTTGTTAAGTAGCCAAATTAATCTTATTTTATTGACTAAAAGCAAAGCAAACTAAAAATGGCATAAATCTTTTGGGTACACAAACAATACAACCAGGTATGTGATGTTTATTAATCAAAGCTGCGGACCCAAGTTAAACACTCAGAAATATGAAAGGTCAATAAAAAGCTTCCTTTATCTGCACTGAGAATTCTAGTAAAGTTCAAAGAATATGCTAGAACTAGAGGTCTGCTGAGATTCTTCAGTGGGACGATTTCAGTCCAATATTCTCTCCAGGAGGCCATCACTCCAGAAGAAATGTAAATAGACTTTCCCTAATATTCAGTCATCCCTTTATATTCCAATGTTAGTAGATCCAACAATATTTTTTGTCTTGGATTTATGAAACAAAATGAATAAGTAGTGACTTTCTTGGCATCAACTTAGAGCCAAAGATAAGGATCTACCACCTGGTGAACACCTATTTTATGTCTGGGATTCTGCTAAGCACTCTGTATACATTATCTTATTTATGCTTTATAGCAACCTTACAAGGTACATATTATTATTCTGCTACTCTATTTTCCTGCTTTACTAAATTAAATACAATATATGAAAAAAATCTACTTAGATATTTTCTGTAATACATAAAAATTAATCATGTATTTTTAATATAATTAGCCAAGATACCAATCTTGAATACAGCAGGCAGATTTTGGCAACGAGTCAAAACTTGGAGGAAGTGATCAGCAAAGTGTTTTAAGTTTTTGCTTTGCTCTGAGCACGGCAACAGTTGCAGGGTTGGGCAGGGTGGCTAAAACCTCATTAGAAGATCAGTCATCTCTCTGGGTAAACAAAGTTGGGGAAAAAGCCTGCAGCACCTAGGGCTGCCAGAGAATGGAGTAGGAGATGGGGGAATCTCAGAAAGGAGTAAGCCAATGAAGGGAAACACCATATTCTATGTATAAAACTTGATTCATGTCTTTGGTTGACCCCTTAACCACACATTCAAAGGTCAGACTGCACAGAGTCCGAAGTGAGAATTTAACTGCCATCCATCCCAAATTGAGGAAAAGTTTACAATTTGTGTCTAACCAAGTTAATTGTCTGCTAAACCAAAAATATCAGTACTCCTCAATACTGTAACAGAATCTAGAGTTTTCACAGCAAAATATTCACAATGTATAAGATAAAATCCAAAATTACTCAACCCAGGAAGAACTAGAAAAAATGACACATTCTCAAGAGAAAGCAAATTAACAGAGGCTAATCCCAAGATGACAGTAGATATTGAAGTTTTCAGAGAAAAATTTTGTGCTATTATAATCATGCTAATTAGGTAAAGAAAACTACACTAATAATGAATGATGAGAGAGTAAATTTCAGCAGAGAAATAGAAAATATTAAAAAGAACCAATGTACATTTGGACCTGAAAAATGCATTCCTTCTCAAAAACAAGCAAACAAAACCCAAAACACTGGATGGGCTTAATAGCAGAATAATGGAAGGACAACGACAGAGAAAAGATAAATGAACTTGATGACAGATCAGTGGAATTCATCCACCTGAATGAGACAGAAAAAAATTGGGCGGAAATGGACAGAGCCTTAGGTAACTGTGGCACAAAATCAAAAAACATAACATCTGTGTAATTGGAACTTCCATAAGAAGAGGAGAAAGAGAGAATGGAAGAGAAAAAATATTTGAAGAGCTAATAAAGGATTATTATCCACAATACACAAGGAACTCTTAAAAATCAGTAATAAAAAAAAACAATTAGATTTAAAAATGTGCCAAAGACCTTAACAGATACCTCACCAAAGATGATAAAAATGGAACGGAAAAACGAAAAACAGAAAAGAGATTTTAAACACCTCTCTTACCAGTTGATAACGAATAACAACAACACAACAAAAATTAGCAAGGATATAACAATCTATACAACATCAACAAATATTTTGACTTGATTTATATCCATGGAAGACTACACCAAATAAGTGAAGAATATAAGAAGAATTTTTTCATAAGCATATGGTATATTCACCAAGATAGATAATATGTTGACCATAAAAAAGTCTTAGTAAATTTTAAAGGATTAAAATATTTTTTAATCACAAGATAATTAAATTAAAAATTAATAACCATGAAATAACTAAGTAAATCAGTATTATAAAATTTTAAAACACAGTCTCAATTATCAACATGTCAACAAAGAATTCAACACCAAAAAAAAAGAATTATCAACATGTCAACAAAAAAATATAATTTCAAGAGAAATTATAAAATATTTAGAACTAAAGGATAATACAAATACAACAGTTTAAACGTTTTGAGGTAAAGGTAAAACAGTTCTTGAAGACAAAATTATACCTATAGGTATTAAACTTAGTGACCTAAGGTTTCATCTGAACAACAAAACTGAAAAGGAATTAAAAAATGTAATAACAATATTAGCAAGAGGTTGAAGACAAGGAGGGGAGCCAGGGAGAACAGAGGAAATAAGAAACAAAAGAGCTGAAATCAATAAAATACAAAACAAAGAGCAGAGAGAGCTGGTGCCTTGAGATTATTTATAAATCAATTAAGTTCTAGACTAATCAAGATTAAAATTGAGAGCATGAATAACCATATGGAATTAGAGACATTAAAATAATAATAAGAATTTTATGGACAGTTTTATGCCAAGAAATTTGACCACCTAAATGAAGTGGAAAAAAGTATTGAAACATACAATTTACTAAAATTTACCCAAGATGAAACAAAAACATAAATACTATCTCTATTAAAAACACTAAATCCAACATATAAAAATGTCAACCAGAAAAATCCAGACCCACGTGGGTTCGCTGGTGAATTCTACTAAAATTAAAAGAAATAACATGAAACTTATAAAATTCCTTCAGATTATAGAGGAGGTGGATATACTCCAACTCTTTTTATGAGGCCAGTATTACATTTAGTTCAAACTCAAACACAAACATCACAAGAAAAGACAACTTTAGATTAATATAGACATAAGAATCTTACTGTATATACCACTACTAGTCACAAAAATCTTAATAAAATCTAGCAAATCAAAACCAACAAGATAAAAAGATGGCAATAAATCATGAGGGGGGTGTTTTCTAGGATGAAAGATTGGTTCAGTGTCAGAAAACCACCCAGTATAATTGATCACATGTATTAATTTTCTATTGCTCCATAAAGAATTGTAACAAATTTAGCACCTTTAAATAACATCCATTGTTAGTTCACAGTTCTGCATGTCAGCAGCCCAAGAATGGCCTAACTGGGTTTTCCTTCCTTTTTTTTTTTTTTTTAAACTCCTAGGTTTCTCACTTGGACAACAAAGTGGCCAGCACTACCACAGTTCCTGGCATATATTAAGCTTTCAGTTTATTTACTGAATAAATGCATAAGAGGTTGTACCACAACTAAGGTAAAGACCGCAGAGAGTATGTTTATTAATGTATTATACGTAGAATGATCCCAAGGAGATTTTAACAAATATTAGTGGAGTTGGGGGTGTTTCCAGTCCTTTTTTTACCCCACCTTTTTGGACTGTTTATTATAGAAAAAAGTTTAAATACACATAAAAATAGAGACACTGGTATAATGAACACCACTGTACTTGTCAATTGGACAACTGAATTTAACAAAGGTTAGCAGTGTTGCCACATTAACTTCATCACTGTATATTATATATATATATATAAAATCATCAAATTAATATATTTTTCCAGAAATATTCTAAAGTAAATTCTAAACATCATGAAGAGAATTCACCTATAAGTACTTCAAAATGCACCTCTAGAAGATAACAGCATTTCCTACCTTAAATTATAACCCTAAAACCATTATCAAATCTAACAGATCAAAAATAATTCCTTATAAATAATTTCTTCCTCAGTTTTACCCAATATATTTTTCATATATGGTTTGTTCAAATGAGGAACTATCTTATTATGGTTTTGAGTTACATTTGCCTAATGACATTGAGCATCCTTTCTTATATTTGTTGGTTATTTGAATATCTTCACTGGATAAATATCTATTCAAATAATTTGACCATTTTTAAATTAGGTTTTCTTTTTATTATTGACTTGTAAAAGTTCTGTGTATGTTCTGGATACAAATCCCTTATCAGAGACATGATTTGCAAATCTTTTTCCCCATTCTGTGGACTGTCCTTTCACAGTATTTTTTTTTTTTTTTTGTCATCTTCATTTTATTTGACTTTAAGAAACAGAGACACTGTAAAGATGCTGACTGGTACTGTCTTTTGTAATCCCAACTTGACCAGGCACCTCCTGCTATGGAATAGTTTTTCTTCAAATATATCCCAAATTTTTCATATTTATTTCATTAAAGAAGACATGAATAACACTTTAGTTTCACTTAATATATGAAAGCAGAAAGTTTTGACATCTTACCTGAAAACATGCTATCCTTAGTAATTGGATAGTTTATTCCAAATAGAGTTGTATTCATCTCTTCCTTAAAGGTTAGATAAAACTCTGCTGTGAATTCATGAATGATAAATCTCTAATTCCCTCTTTTACTCTCTTACTTGGTAACTCCTCTGTTCCAATCTTGTTTCTTTTTATTTAGCTATGCCCATATCCAATATAACTGACATATAACATTACGATTGACCCTTGAACAACACAGGTTTGGACTGTGCAGGTCCACTAATATGCAAATTTTTTACAATAAACATAGAGTTGGCCCTTTGTATCCACAGATGCAGAAAACACAGATACTGAATGCTGACTATGGGATTTGGGCATCCATGGATATCGGCAGTTGCAGCAGGTCCTGGAACCAATCCCCCACGATACCAAAGGACAAATGTATATTAGTTTAAGATGTACAACATAATGATTCAGTATGTATATATTTTGAAATGATCACCACAGTAATTCCAGTTAGTTAACATGCATCACCGTACATAGTTACATTTTTTTTCTTGTGATGAGAATTTTTAAGATCTAGCTACTCTCTTAACAATGATCAAAAATACAATACTGAGCAGAGGATCTGAATAGACATTTTTTCGAGGAAAACATACAGATGGCCAACAGGTACATGAAAAGTTGCTCAGCATCACTAACCATTGGGAAATGCAAATCAAAACCACAATGAGATGTCAATCACCTCACACCTGTTAGAAGGGCTATTATCAACAAGACAAGAGAGAATAAGTGCTGGGGAGAATGTAGAAAAAAGGGAACCCTCAGTGCCCTGTAGTTGGGGATGTAAATTGGTGCAGCCCCTATGGAAATTAGCACAGTATGGAGATTTGGCAAAAAATTAGAAACATAACTACCTACCATATGATGCAGCAATTCCACTTCTGGGTATTTATCCAAAGGACACAAAATCACTAACCCAAAGAGATATCTGCACCCCCATGGTCACTGCAGTGTTATTTACAATAACCAAGACATGTAATCAATCTAGGCGTCCATCAACGGATGAATAGTGTACAAAAGAGGAGGAGAACATTACCTGATGGAAGGCGTTGAGCGAAGGAGCCAGTTCCCCCATTGCAGTGCTGGCAGCTGGGCTCGCTCAGAAAGCGCGCAACGACCTGAGGCTGATCTTCAGTTGAAAGGCTTAAGGAAAAGGCTGCAATGGTCTCCTGGGATGAATTCTAGACATTTCACAACTGCCATGAGAAACAACTGGCCCCGAGGATAAACCGATATGTTCCGGACTTTGGCAGAGGTAGGACTGAGGACCCAGGATTTCAAACCAGAGGCTCAAGTTGCTGCTCCGGAGCTCCCGCTTCCCGGAAGGCTGTACTTAATTGCCGAGATTTGTGCCTGCGCACGCGCAGTTTACTTCCCTTGTCTGGTCTCAGGCGGTTGCAGCTGCAAGTCTTTGCGCCAGAGCCTGATACGAGGTGCCTCCTCACAGTGACTCTTGAGTTTGGGATGAGGGACCTCTGGCACCCAGGGAACTCAGGTGTTTCTCATCCCAGGACTCCCCTGCTGGCTCTTACAGAATTCTTTAGATCCTCCCGAGTTTGGACTTCCGCTGGAAAGAGGGCGCGCAGCAGCGGCACTTCGGCCCTGAATTCTGCAATTCTCTGAACTACCTCTCAGTGCATCCCAGCCCATTTCCACCCTGCCCCTCCGTCAGGACCAGCACTTCCTGCCAGCCCCTCCCCCCACCCCCGCCCCACACGCAAAGCCTCATAGCAATAAAAAAGTAAATAAATAAATACTTAAATTTCAGAAGGATGTTAATTGAGATCTTTTATAGATGCAACCTATTTCCTAGAAGTCAATTGGTCACACATATGCACAGCCGGAGACTTGTGAAAATAGGTCCAGCTGAAGGATATCTCAGGTCCCCAGTTAGATATAGTTATTCTGCGTCTGTGCGTTTAAAATGATCAGCATCCACAGTGGAACAGATGTATCGCTCCTTGCTAAGAAAACCCACAGCTTGCTTGCTTGAAGCTACAGTCATGCGTTGGAGCTGGTTCTTGAGATCCTCAAAGTTCAATCCTTCAGGTCTCGAGCAAGCCTTAACCAAATGCAGCACCTGGTTTTGGGCCACAGTGAGGCCATTTGCTGGCATGAAGCTATTTCCTACCAAAGTTCTCTGCTTCACCCACTTCTGGATTGCTGATGAGGGGGCAGTGGAGTTCTTTTCAGAGCCTCAAAATCTGAAATCAAGGGCTTGGCCAAACTGAATTCTTATTTGGAGGCTCTGGGGAAGAACTGGCTTGCAAGCTCATTAAGGTTGTTGGCAGCACTAACGCAATTCCTTTTGGTTATAGGACTGAGGTCCCCTTTCCTTTCTGGCTTGCAGCCATAAGCTGCTCTCAGTCCCCATGTTCCTTACTGCATGCTCCCACACCAGCACTCAAAATTTCTCTTGTCAAATCCCATTCACACTTTGATTTGCTCTGACTTCTCTCTGACTTTGAGATCCAGATTTAAAGGGCTCATTTGATCAGGTCAGGCTCACCCAAATAATCTCCCTGTTTTAAGTTCAGTTGATTAGGAGCCTTACTTACATCTGCAGAAGCCCCTCATGACAACACCTACATTAGTGTTTAATTGAATAATTGGTGGAAGGTGTGTACACACCAAGGACCAGGAAATGTGGAGGCCATCTTAGAATTCTATCTAACAAACTATATTAATAGAATAAAGTAGGCCATTTCAGTAAATGCAGAAAAGTATTTCAATTAAACACCAATTCACAATTAAAATATATTAAAATAGGAATTCAATTTCAATTCAAAATTCACTCACAATTAAAACCTCTTAGCACATGTCAGAATAAAAGGAAACTTCCTCTATCTGTTAAAGTGCATCTGTAAAAAACCAATAGCTAATGCTCTACTTAATTGTGAAAAACCGACCATGTTCCTCCTAAAATCAAGGACAAGGGAAGGATATCTAATCTCATCATTTCTATTAATGTTACATTAGAGGGTCTAATGATTACAGGAAGGAAGGAAGGAAGGAAGGGAGAGAGGAAGGGAGGAAAGAAGAAAAAAGTAAAACTATCTCCATTTTTAGGTGACATGATTATGATTATTTATTTAAAAAAAAGAAAAAAGGAATTTACCAAACAATTACTAACAGCAAGGTCACAAATTGCAAATGTAATACATATAAAATTTATTCTTATAAATAGTAGCAAATAATTGGAAAATGTAATTTTAAGAGAGCCAATTTATAATAGCATGAAAGAAACAAAATATATTAGTGTCTCATTGCACATATTAGATCCCTAGAAAATCAGGAAGAAGAATATTCTTAGCCTCAGGATCTCAGGAGTATAAGAATCTTTGAAAATTCATTTCACCTGGACTCTATTATTCCAATTTTCCAGGTACTAATAAATGCTGATATCTTGTTAGAGACTATTTTCCTAGGGTCTTAGAGGAAGACACGCATCTGTCTTAGTTTCTTTACATCTTGGTTTCCATTTACTCCCTTTAAGCATTTTCAGCATAGTATGACCGTGAAAAAATGTGTAGATCAGTAACAATGAGTAAACTAGTAACAAGAAATTTAGGAGGGACAGGGGACAAATTTAGATCTAGACAGACCATGACTTCCCATTCCCAATTTTTCTCTCCAGATTGAATTCTGCTGACACTAGTCTCTGAGCACCAGGAGAGGGCTATAGGCCATGACAGTACTTAACTTCATGAAACTTTACAGACCAGAATTTTGCAACCTGAATTACCATGCTTAGGTAGACAAAAGATAATGCCTGAGTCCACTGATAGCAGACATTTAGCCTCTGAGGTGGCCAACCATGAATTCTACAAGGTAAGAATGGAAATAGGCTAACAGCTTAACCCTGGCTTCTGTGGTCTTGAACATCTTGTAGGTGTGTCTTCATGAATTATCGTCAGCTGATACTTGTAGAAATAGCTGTTTTTCTGATATTTCCTTAAGTATTATTCAAGTCATGACAAGAAGAGCCATGGGGAAAAATTAGTCTAATGCTGTAAAAAATTACAAAGCCTTTCATAATGATATCAGCCCTGCCAAGGCTCTGGGGGTGTGTGTGTGTTCATTCAATATCCTGATGACTGGGAATCTATTTCCTCCCTAGCATGTATATTAAAGTTGACATGACCTTCAAAGTAGGAATTTTTCCAATATACTAGTGGCCTTTGAAGTGCTCCCAAGATTAAAAAAATACAGAGAGACCTGGCCCTAAGCCTGCACTTCAAATTGCTTTTGGTTTTGTTTTTTATTGTTTGTTTGCTTTCCACTTACAGAATCAATGTCCCTTTATGCTTAAATGAATAATTGTATTATGGAAATAATTAAAGTCAGGGGGAAATTGCCATCCACTATACAGAATTTTACACTGAAGAAAAAATTTCAGGGATGCCACACTTTGAATATTGACACATAACAGACAATCTGTAAAGACTGGGCTAATGTGCGTGAAGATTACAAGTTGATAATATTGTATATGGCAAGATTATCCTAAACTGAGGATAGGAAAAATAAGTTAATTAAACTTTATTAAGCACCTACTGTGTTCCAGGAATTGTGCTAAAGTTTTCCATTATATTTTAATAAGGTGTTTTACCTTTAATTGCAACGTATCTATAAATGTGGTAAATGTACGTTATTAACAAATCTAAATGTTTTGTTCAATGTGATGAATTTCTTGAACGTCTAGTTGTGTCCCATAGTTCCATGCCAACATCTTTAGGGAAAAAGGCTGTGATGCATGTTGAGAAAAGTATGTCATCATCAGAGGAAAAGATACAGGACAACCTTCTGGGTAGAAGAGGGTGCTGAGATTTTGAGAGAAGGAGAGAAGACTTAAATCTCTTTTTCTTTTTGGTAAATAATGCATTTTTTCAAGAAATATTTACTGACCAGTTACTATGCACTCAGCTCCATTTTAGGGCTGCAGGTACAGCAGTGAATAAGACAATGTGTAAGATTTCAGCTGGTCCTAACCCCTTAAGAACATAGAAGGATCTGGAGTAGAAAACCTAACTAGAGTTAAAAAAAAAGTGCTCATTTAGCTAAAATATGACCTGTCACATATATCCAGAACCTGCCATTAATTCAGTGGTAATTTCATTTGACCAAGGAGGATGAGAGAAGAGATGGGATTAGCTAGTGCAGAAAGAAAGAACCCTAAACACGAATTCTCATATGCACTGAGTTCTATGCCTTTGAATAAGTCATTTCATTTTGCTAAATTTCTTTTCCATGTGTAATGTGGGAAAAATACTATTAACTCATTTACCTTCTTAATAAGAGCACCTTGAGACTTAGTACACAGTGCTGGATTCAGTGGAATAAAATAAAAATGATGATTGGAAATGTTATGAGACCCAAAGGCCAGAGTTACTCACAAAACAGCTGTATTTAGCCAAGTTTCATAATTGCATATTCCCCAAATAAAACATGTAAGATCCCATGACTTTATATAACAATAAATGGAAACTTGTGATATAAAAAGTTGTTTGAGAACTGCTATTATTTATTTACATGTAGAAATTATTTTAAATATATTTCAAAGAAAATTTGTGATGATGATTTTAAAAATCTGTGTCATTTCCATGTAAGCAAGATGAAGGGTAAATGTGCATAATTAAACAGTGATTTTAATCATTATATTTCTTTAAAAATATGACTTTCGGGGGGGTGCCTTCAAGATGGCAGAGAAGTAATACGTGGAGATCACCTTCCTCCCCACAAATATATCAAATCTACATGTGGAACAACTCCTACAGAACACCTACTGAACGCTGGCAGAAGACCTCTGACTCCCAAAATACACCCTCAGGTGACCTACACGCAGGGACAGGGCCAAATCCAAAGCTAAACCCAAGGAGCTGTGCAAACAAAGAAGAGAAAGGGAAATTTCTCCCAGCAGCCTCAGGAGCAGCTAATTAAATCTCCACAATCAACTTGATGTACCCTGCATCTGCGGAATACCTGAAGAGACAATGAATCAACCCAAAATTGAGGTGGTGGACTTTGGGAGCAACTGTAGACTTGGGGTTTGCTTTCTACATCTAATTTGTTTCTGGTTTTATGCTTATCTTAGTTTAGTATTTAGAGCTTATTATCATTGGTAGATCTGTTTATTGATTTAGTTGCTCTCCTCCTTTTTTTATTTTATATATATATATATATATATTTTGTTTTTTCCTTTTTCTCTTTTTGCGAGTGTGTATGTGTGTGCTCCTTTATGTGATTTTGTCTAGCTTTGTATAGCTTTGATATACAGATTATATATATACAGATTATTATATATATACAGATTATATATATATATACAGATATATAGATTTTGTATAGCTATGCTTTCGCCTTTTGTCCTAGGGTAGTGACTGTCTCTTTAGTTTAGTTTTGTGGGGGTTTTTTTATTATAGTTTTGAGCGTTTGTTATCATTGGTGGATTTCTTTTTTGTTTGGTTGCTCTCTTCTTTCTTTCTCTCTTTTCTTATTATTTTTATTTTTTATTTCTAATATTTTTTTCTATTTTAATAACTTTATGTTATTTACTTATTTTTTCTTTCTTTCTTTCTTTTTCTCCCTTTTCTTCTGAGCCATGCAGATGACAGGGTCTTGGTGCTCTGGTTGGGTGTCAGGCCTGAGTATCTGAGGTGGGAGAGCTGAAATAATGACATTGGTCCACCAGAGACCTCTCAGCCCCACATAATATCAGACGGCAAAAGTTCTCCCAGAGATCTCCAACTCAACACCACGACCCAGCTCCACTCAATGATCAGCAAGCTACAGGGTTGGACACCCTATGCCAAAAAACTAGCAAGACAGGAACACAAACCCAACCATTAACAGAGAGGTTGCCTAAAATCATAACAAGTTCACAGACACCCCAAAACAAACCACCAGATGTGGTCCTGCCCACCAGAAAGACAAGATCCAGCCTCATCCACCAGAACACAGGCACCAGTCCCCTCCACCAGGAAGCCTACACAACCCACTGAACCAACTTTACCCACTGGGAGCAAACACCAAAAACAATGGGAACTACGAAACTCCAATCGGTGAAAAGGAGACCCCTAAAACATTAAGTTAAGCAAAATGAGAAGACAGAGAAACACATACCAGATGAAGGAGCAAGGTAAAAACCCACCAGACCAAACACATGAGGAGGAAATAAGCAGTCTACCTGAAAAAGAATTCAGAATAATGATAGTAAAGATGATCCAAAATCTTGGAAATAGAATGGAGAAAATACAAGAAATGTTTAACAAGGACCTAGAAGAACTAAAAAGCAAACAAACAATGATGAACAACACAGTAAATGAAATTAAAAATTCTCTAGAAGGAATCAATAGCAGAATAACTGAGGCAGAAGAATGGATAAATGACCTGGAAGATAAAATAGTGGAAAAAACTACTGCAGAGCAGAATAAAGAAAAAAAGAATGAAAAGACTTGAGAACAATCTGGGAGAACAGTGAATGCACCAACGTTCAAATTGTAGTGGTCCCAGAAGAAGAAGAGAAAAAAAAAAATGGACTGAGAAAATATTTGAAGAGATTATAGTTGAAAACTTCCCTAATGTGGGTAAGGAAATAGTCAATCAAGTCCAGAAAATGCAGAGTCCTATACAGGATAAATCCAAGGAGAAACATGTCAAGACACATATTAATCAAACTATCAATAATTAAATACAAAGAAAAAATAGTAAGAGCAGCAAGGGACAAGCAACAACTAACATACAAGGGAATCCCCATAAGGTTAAGAGCTAATCTTTCAGTAGAAACTCTGCAAGCCAGAAGGGAGTGACTGGACATATTTAAAGTGATGAAAGGGAAAAACCTATGACCAAGATTACTCTACGTGACAAGGATCTTATTCAGATTCCATGGAGATATTAAAACCTTTACAGACAAGCAAAAGCTAAGAGAATTCAGCTCCACCAAATGAGCTCTACAACAAATGCTAAACGAACTTCTCTAGGCAGGAAACACAAGAGTAGGAAAAGACTTACAATAACAAACCCAAAGCAATTAAGAAAATGGTAATATGAACATACATATTGATAACTACCTTAAATGTAAATGGATTAAATGCTCCCACCAAAAGACATAGACTGGCTGAATGGATACAAAAACAAGACCTGTACATATGCTGTCTACAAGAGACCCACTTCAGACCTAGGGACACATACTGACTAAAAGTAGGGAATGGAAAAAGATATTCCATGCAAATGGAAATCAAAAGACAGCTGGAGTAACAATTCTCATATCAGACAAAATAGACTTTAAAATAAAGACTATTACAAGAGACAAAGAAGGACACTATATAATGATCAAGGGATCAATCCAAGAAGAAGATATAACAATTGTAAATATTTATGTACCCAACATAGGAGCACCTCAATACATAGGCAAATGCTAACAGCCATAAAAGGGGAAATCGACAGTAACACAATAATACTAGGGGATGTTAACACCCAACTTTCACCAATGGAAAGATCATCCAAAATGAAAATAAGTAAGGAAACACAAGCTTTAAATGGTACATTAAACAAGAGGAACTTAATTGTTATTTATAGGACATTCCAACCAAAACCAACAGAATACACTTTCTTCTCAAGTGCTCATGGAACATTCTCCAGGATAGATCATATCTTGGGTCACAAATCAAGCCCTGGTAAATTTAAGAAAATTGAAATCATATGAAGTAGCTTTTCTGATCACAACGCTATGAGACTAGATATCAATTACAGGAAAAAATCTGTAAAAAATACAAACACATGGAGGCTAATCAATACACTACTCAATAACCAAGAGATCACTGACGAAATCAAAAAATACCTAGAGGGCTTCCGTAGTGGCGCAGTGGTTGAGAGTCCACCTGCCGATGCAGGGGACACAGGTTCGTGCCCCAGTCTGGGAAGATCCCACATGCTGCGGAGTGGCTGGGCCTGTGAGCCATGGCTGCTGAGCCTGCACATCCAGAGCCTGTGCTCGCAACAGGAGAGGCCACAAGAGTGAGAGACCCACGTACCAAAAAAAAAAAAAAAAAAAAAACCTAGAAACAAATGACAACGAAAACACGATGACCCAAAACCTATGGGATGCAGCAAAAGCAGTTCTAAGAGGGAATTTTATAGCAATATAATCCGACTTCAAGAAATAAGAAACATCTCAAATGAACACCTAACCTTACACCTAAAGCAATAAGGGAAAGAAGAATAAAAAAACCCAAAGTTAGCAGAAGGAAAGAAATCATAAATATCAGATCAGAAATAAATAAAAAAGAAATGAAGAAAACCATAGAAAAGATTAATCTAACTAAAAGCTGGTTCTTTGAGAAGATAAACAAAATTATTAAGCCATTAGCCAGACTCATCAAGAAAAAAAGGGAGAAGACTCAGATCAATAGAATTAGAAATCAAAAAGGAGAAGTAACAACTGACACTGCAGAAATACAAAGGATCGTGAGAGATTACTACAAGCAACTATATGCCAATAAAATGGACAACCTGGAAGAAAGGACAAATTCATAGAAAAGCACAAACTTCCAAGACGGAACCAGGAAGAAACAGAAAATATAAACAGAGCAATCCAAGCCCTGAAATTGAAAATGTGATTAAATCTTCCAACAAACAAAAGCCCCAGACCAGATGGCTTCACAGGCGAATTCTATCAAACATTTAGAGAAGAGCTAACACATGTCCTTCTCAAACTCTACCAAAATATAGCAGAGGGAGGAAAACTCCCCAACTCATTCTACGAGGCCACTACACCCTGTTACCAAAACCAGACAAAGATGCCACAAAAAAAGAAAACTACAGGCCAATATCACTGATGAACATAGATGCAATAATCCTCAACAAAATACTAGCAAACAGAATCCAGCAGCACATTTAAAGGATCATATACCATTATCAAGTGGGGTTTATCCGAGGAATGCAATGATTCTTCAATATATGCAAATCAATCAAAGTGGCAAACCATATTAACAAATTGAAGGAGAAAAACCATATGATCATCTCAATAGATGCAGAGAAAGCTTTTGACAAAATTCAACACCTATTTATAATAAAAACCCTCCAGAAAGTACACATAGAGGGAGCTTAACTCAACATAATAAAGGCAATATATGACAAACCCACAGCCACCATCGTTCTCAATGGTGAAAAACTGAAACCATTTCTGCTAAGATCAGGAACAAAGAAAGGTTGCCCACTCTCACCACTATTATTAAACACAGTTTTGGAAGTTTTAGCCACAACAATCAGAGAAGAAAAAGATATAAAAAGAATCCAAATCAGAAAAGAGGAAGTAAAACTGTCACTGTTTGCAGACATGATATAATACACAGAGAGTCCAAAAGGTGCTACCAGAAAATTACTAGAGCTAATCATTGAATTTGGTAAAGTAGCAGGATACAAAATTAATGCACAGAAATCTCTTGCATTCCTATACACTAATGGTGAAAAATCTGAAAGAGAAATTAAGGAAACACTCCCATTTACCATTGCAACAAAAAGAATAAAACATCTAGGAATAAACCTACCTATGGAGACAAAAGACCTGTATGCAGAAAACTATAAAACACTGATGAATGAAATTAAAGATGATACAAACAGATGGAGAGACATACCATGTCCTTGGATTGGAAGAATCAACATTGTGAAAATGATTCTACTACACAAAGCAATCTACAGATTCAGTGTAATCCCTATCAAACAACCAATGGTATTTTTCACAGAACTAGAACAAAAAATTGCACAATTTGTATGGAAACACAGAAGACCCTGAATAACCAAAGCAATCTTGAAAAAGAAAAACAGAGATGGAGGAATCAGGCTCCTGGGCTTCAGACTATACTACAAAGCTGCAGCAATCAAGACAGTATGGTACTGGCACAAAAACAGAAATATAGATCAATGGAACAGGATAGAAAGCCCAGAGATAAACCCACACACATATGGTCACCTTATCTTTGACAAGGAGGCAAGAATATACAATGGAGAAAAGGCAGCCTCTTCAATAAGTGGTGCTGGGAAAACTGGACAGCTGCATGTAAAAGAATGAAATTAGAACACTCCCTAACACCATACACAAAAATAAACTCAAAATGGATTAAAGACCTTAATGTAAGGCCAGACACTATAAAACTCTTAGAGGAAAACATAAGAAGAACACTCCATGTCATGAATCACGGTAAGATTCTTTTTGACCCACTTCCTAGAGAAATGGAAATAAAAACAAATGGGACCTACTGAAACTTAAAAGCTTTTGCACAGTAAAGGAAACCATAAACAATACGAAATGACAACACTCAGAATGCAAGAAAACATTTTCAAATGAAGCAACTGACAAAGGATTAATCTCCAAAATTTACAAGCAGCCCATGCAGCTTAATATCAAAAAAACAAACAACCCAATCCAAAAATGGGCAGAAGACCTAAATAGACATTTCTCCAAAGAAGATATACAGATTCCAACAAACACATCAAAGGATGCTCAACATCACTGATCACTAGGGAAATGCAAATCAAAACTACAATGAGGTATCACCTCACACTGGTCAGAATGGCCATCATCAAAAACTCTCCAAACAATAAATGCTGGAGAGGGTGTGGAGAAAAGAGAACCCTCTTGCACTGTTGGTGGGAATGTAAAGTGATACAGCCACCATGGAGAACTGTATGGAGGTTCCTCAAGAAACTAAAAATAGAACTACCATATGACCCAGCAATCCCACTACTGGGCATATACCCTGAGAAAACCATAATTCAAGAAGAGTCATGGACCACAATGTTCATTGCAGCTCTATTTACAATAGCCAGGACGTGGAAGCAACCTAAGTGCCCATCAACAGATGAATGGATAAAGAAGATGTGGCACATATATACCACGGAATATTACTCAGCCATAAAAATAAATGAAATTGAGTTATGTGTAGTGAGGTGGATGGACCTAGATACTGTCATACAGAGTGAAGTGAGTCAGAAAGAGAAAAACAAATACTGTACGCTATCACATATATATGGATTCTAAAAAAAAAAAAAAAATGGTTCTGAAGAACCTAGGGGTAGGACAGGAATAGAGATGCAGACATAGAGAATGGACTTGAGGACACATGGAGAGGGAAAGGTAAGCTGGTACGAAGTGAGCGAGTGGCATGGACATATATACACTACCAAATGTAAAATAGATAGCTAGTGGGAAGCAGCCACATAGCACTAGGGAGGTCAGCTCGGTGCTTTGTGACCACCTAGAGGGATGGATAGGGAGAGTTGGAGGGAGACGCAAGAGGGCGGAGATATGGGGATGTATGTATATGTATAGCTGATTCACTTTGTTATATAGCAGAATCTTACACACCATTGTAAAGCAATTATACTCCAATAAAGATGTTTAAAAAAATTAAAAACAAACAAAAATATGATTTCCTCAAGAGGACAGTGGAATTATCTAGAGATTTAAATAAAGATATATTATGCTATTCAACCTGATTAATGTCATACCATGGGACCTTCTTTTTGCTTTGTGTTCTCTTTGTCTTTAAACACAAGTATCAAAATATTAGCTATTTACATAATATTGCCTTGAAATTATTCTCTAGAATTACTTCATTTAACAAATGTGTCTTGAGTACTGATCTCAAAGGGTTGTTACCAGGATCAAATGACAAAATACCTATGAAAATGCCCTATGAACACTAATAATCTGTTCTGAAAGCTAGTGGTTAAATGATTATCACTTCCAAGACCTCTGCTAGGTGCTTGGGCAAAAGTTTCAAGATATCCTCTCAATCATTAGGATTATACATGCTCTGTATTTTCAGAGAGGTTGAAGATAATGTATATACCCTTTGTAGCTTCTTTATTCTTCTACCTACCTCCTTGTACTTACTAAAATGTGGCCCACATTGTTGTCAGCAAAAGTATAGTAAAATAATTAATTAATAAATAATTTTATAAAATTATTGGAGCATAATTGTGTTCTGTTCTATAAAGTACTATATATTTGAAACATTGTATGTCATATATAGCATTGAAAGAGCTTTCCAGAATGTTGTTATGTTTAGGTACAGAATTAGGCTTAGTTTTATTCACCAGTAAGTGAAATAGGTAATTCTGCAGCTTTACTTGAGGACTGTTCTTATGAGCCTCATGGTGATACAAGTTGCATGACTATAGGTGGAGTATGAATTACAATAAAACCCATCATTTATCATATTTTACATTTAATCCATTTATCATTAAAAACAAAACATGAATTGTTAGAAATCTGTACAGGGATTTTATATTATATGGTGAAATGGAAAATGTTGAATTCATCTGTAAGGTTAATCATCTAGTCAAATCACCATTCTTTGACTGTGAAGAAATAATCTATTGTAAATGCTTACAAAAGGACTTTGAATAATTATTAATAAAGAACAGAGAACAAAAGAGCAATCAAAATTTCTAGAAGAAATCATATAAGGAAATCTTTATAACTCTGGATATGCAAAGATATTTTTTTAAATTTGATAAAATGGACTTCATTAAAAATAAGAACTTCTGCTCTTCGTAAGTCATCATTGAGAAAAAGCAAGGAGGTAATACTCCCATAATCTGACAGAGGAACTGTTTGCAAAATGTACTTTTAAATCTTTTAATAATTAGAAGACAACTCAATTTAAAAATGGACAAAATATTTTAATGGACACTTCATGATAAAAAAAATACATGTATGGTCAATAGGCACATAAAAAGGTGCGCAGCATGGTTAGTCATCAATAAAATACAAATTAAAACTACAAAAAGATGCCACTACTTAGTCACTAGCATAACTAAAATTAAAACTGGCAAATACCAAGTGGCAAATGTGCAGAACAACTAGAACTCTTACAGATTTTTAGTTAAACAGTTAGGCAGTTTCTTAAAATATTAACCATATGCCTGCTTTTGACTTTGCAATTCCACTCCTAGATATTACCAAATAGAAATGAAAACATATGTCCCCACAAAGACTTGCACATGTCACTATGGAGCTGGTCCAGCCTGACCTTAATTTTCCTGAGAATGGGCTCGATGATCCTGCATATATAGCTCCTTGTCTCTCTGGTTTCCATCTCTGCACCTTTGCTCATACCTCCTTCTACAAGCACCCTTCTCTGACACCGCACACTTGCTCTAGGCCTTTAGCTCTTGAGTTGAGGTTGGAAGAATGCATCGACAGAAACCAGAAGGGACACAAATTAAAAAATCAAGAAAATTAAGTTAAATACTGTATGATATCACTTGTATGTGAAACCTAAAAAAGACGAATTCATAGAAACAGAGACTTAGAATAGCAGTTGCCAGGGGCTGGAGAGTGGGGGAAAAGGAGAGATGTTGGTTAAAGGGTACAAGCTTACAGTTAGAAGAAAGTAAGTTCTGGGGATTTAATGTACAGCATACTGATTATAGTTAATAATACTCTATTATATAATTGAAAGTTGATCTTAAATGTTCTCACCCCAAAAAAGAAATGGTAATTATGTGACATGATGCAGGAGTTAGCTAACGCTATGATGGTAATCATTCTGCAATATATGAGTATATCAAATCAACACTTTGTATCTCTTATACTTACATCACATTATATGTCAATTATATCTCAATAAAGCTGGAAAAAAATTGTCAATGTTACCAAAGTAAAAAAGAAAAAAAGACTTGTCATGAACACTAACAGCAAGATACCTTGGCAAGTAAACAACCATGTGATATAACAACACAAAGTAATATTATTCAAGAATAAAAAACAGTGCAACATCATAGATAAACCTCAAGAATAGTTTTCTGTGCAAAAGAAGCCAGACACAAAAGACAATGTACTGTATGATTTTATATGTATGAAATAAAAAAAAAAAAACAGGCAAAAGTAATGTATAGTCACAGAAAGTAGATACTTTTGCATTTAGCTGATTGTGGGTGGGCTTACTGTGAAGAGAAATGAGAGAACTTTTGGGGATAATGAATATTCTATATCTTGATTGGTGTGATGGACATGACGGTGTATATGTTTGCCAAACTAATAGAACTGTACTCTTTAAATAGGCACATTTTATTGTATATAAATTATCTTTCAATAACATTGATTTTATAAAACCAATAGCAAAACCTAAAGTCAATCAAATGCCATAAAGTTATAGAAGAAAATATCCTGGCCAGAAAATGAAACATCAGAATTTTCTCTCAAAATGTTTTGGTATGTTCTACTGATTATCCACTGAAATGTTAGAGTTTAGCCTAGGTTTAGAGACTAGAATTATTTCTTCTTGTTTTTCATGTATGATTTAGAACAGCTGTTGAACCCCCTGCCTTTCATAACCAAAGTAAGGAAATACCTTTTGTCACTTGTTAGTTATCTGAGAAGAGATTGGGATTTCAAAAAAATTACTAGAAAACCAAGTGATATCAAAAGATATGTATTTTTGTTTATTTTCTTACTTAGGCATCTGTTCAGACTTCCTTGTCCTTGGGACCCTGCAGAAATAAGTGAAGCAGTAACATAGAGTCAAAGGTCAAGTCAAGATCATTCTCAATGGCATGAAAAGTCCAGGGAGACCTGGGGCTAAATGCTTCTCTAGGAAAGCTTATTCATTCCTTCCCATCTTCAAAGAGCTACAACTGCTCATTCTAGCAAACAAGAGTAAGGGGGAAAAGATACAGTCTGAGTGTAGGCTTGAATCCCTTCCAAGAGCTGAGAAAAAATACTTTATCTGAGTGTTTATGACCCTCCCTCTTCCAGCTGTATAATTGACTGGTGCTGGTGGTCTTAAGCAGAGGTTTTCACTAGGGCCCTAGCAGCTACCTTGAATGATGGGAACAAGATGAACAAAACAAAAAAAATCTAAAAATTACCTAACATATTATATTATTCTATTATAGTATTCTATTCTGCATAAAAATTACCACATTTATTGGCTTAAAACAACATACACGCTTATTATCTCACAGTTTCTTGGCACGGTTTAGGTGGGTCCTCTGCAAGTCTTCCATCAAGGAACCTGCCTGGCTGTGTTCTCATAGAGAGGCTCATCTAGGGGAAAGCCCACTGCCCAGCTCACTCCTGTTGTTGGTAGGATTCATTTCCTTATAAAATTGAGGACCACAGCTTCTTGCCGGCTGTCGGCTAGAGACTTGCCCACAGCTTCTTGCCACATGGGTCTGCTAACATGGCAGTTTATTTGTTCAAAGCCAGCAAAGGAGAAAGTCTTTAGAACAAGTCAAGTTTACTGGCAATATGGAATCCTACATAATGTAATGTAATCAAAGGAATCCTATCCCATCACCATTGCCATATTCTGGTGGTAGGAAGTCACAGTTCCTACCCACACCCTAGGGCTGGGGATTAAATAAGGAGGTGAGAATCACAGAAGTGACTTTCTTATTATTTATGTTGGCTAGGGCAGTGGTAAACTCAATAAGTAATAGTTATTACATATAAATGCATCATGTTTATATCTACCTTATGTATGATATATATTATCTTTATCTATATATCATATATATATTAACATATAACAGGGATTATAATGCTTTATCACAAAGTGATACGTGATATGTGGCATGCTGGTGTATGTTTAAGTGGCATTCTAGGAGGGAAAAGTCTCGATTTATAGCACTACCAATTTCCATGGTATAAGTATTTTCACCATGCCCAAATCCAAGATTCAACAGTGTTACCACTAACTATGGTGTTGGGAAAGGTGTACAAAATCTGCCCTCACAAAAAGATATAAGCTGGTTCCTGCACACCACTGGAATTATTGTAAGGAATAAATGAGATATCGATTGCATTTAATGAAGTACCTGTCATATAATAAGCATTTAATAAATGGTCTTTTCCCTCTTCTTTATGATGAGCACAATGATTCCTAATGAGCATATGATTAGAATGGTGACGATAATGAGAGTGATGGTGTGACTTGAAACTTACTGACAAGTGGGGAAAAAACAAACAGAATGTGAAAGACTGTAAGAAATTTCACCCACAAAGCAAATACAAAACAATCCCCAAAAAAGCATGCATCAATGTTATAAGCCCACAACCTGTATTTTATTTATTTATTTATTTTTGGCGGTACACGGGCCTCTCACTGTTGTGGCCTCTCCCATTGCAGAGCACAGGCTCCGGACGCGCAGGCTCAGCGGCCATGGCTCACGGGCCCAGCCACTCCGCGGCATGTGGGATCTTCCCGGACCGAGGCACGAACCCGTGTCCCCTGCATCGGCAGGCGGACTCTCAACCACTGCGCCACCAGGGAAGCCCCACAACCTGTATTTTAAAGGTTTGTGAGTAACACCATAAAAGGCATATTTCAAGAAAGCATATCTTTTTGGGTCAATTACTCTCCCTCACTTTTCTTATTTCCTGTCTACTCTTGCTGTGCATGTTCAGAAATGGCCCCTGCACAGGGTCAGAAAGCAGATGCAGTCCTGTGTGCTTGGCATTTCTCAGTGTGGACAAGAGTGTGGATTCGGGATCTGTCATAACAGGGAAAAGATGGCAGCTGAGAACCAAATACTCAGAGAGTGTTTGGCTAATTACATTTGATCTCTCTCCTCTCTCCTCTCCCTTTTCTAACATTCTTAAACTCTTTAAAATAATTTGGTTTCTGGTAATTTAAATGTGATAAGATAATTTAGACTGAAAATTTGTCTAAATAAATATCTGTGCCACTAAACTGAGGGCTATATATATGTAACTAGGTAGTAAAATCTTAGGAGAATCACATCTAATTTTAAAAATTACCTTAAGGTATGCACAGAGCCAGGAAATACAGAAAATCTAAATAATTTGGTTAGAAATAATCTTCTTTCCTTCTAAAATGGAAGCATTTGGGACTTGGGAAACATGGCCTCAAACCTCTCTCTTAATATTTTGTACAATTTAGTTTTATGTCTTAATTTTTCAAGAACTAATGGCATCACAGATGAGCAAATTTTCATGTTGATATTTTCCATTATATTATAAAAATTGATCAAGAATAAGACTGAATAATTCAGACCCTGAGAAAGTTAAGAGCATCATCTTTTTTTATAGTGGCTCTAAGGATCGGTGGACAGGAATTGGGGTTTTGGCCCAAAGATTATAAATATTTCCAGTTTTTTTTCTTTCTACATAAGATAATGTCCTCCAGGTTTTTAAAATCTTTAATTTTTTATTGAAGTATAGTTGATTTACAAAGTTGTGTTAGTTTCTGGTGTATAGCAAAGTGATTCAGTTTTATATATATAATATATATTGCATATGTATATAATATATATTAAAATTATATATAATATATATATAATATTCCCACTTTCATTTAAGGAAGAGATTAATCAGAGTCAAAAAATTAGGTGGTCTTTGAACTCCCCTGGAGAAAACAGAGTGATGTTGGTAGCTATGTAGTGGAAAGCCAGGAGCATAAACAATGCAGGGATGAGGCTTCCATCATCATTATCAACATCACCACTGCCATCATCATTTATTGAGCAATTACTACTTGCTAAGCATTTTATGTGGATTAAACAAATCCTCATGGCAACTCTGGAAAAACATGCGATTGTTATCTCTATTTTGAGAAGCTTACATAATTTCCCCAAAGTCCCTGAACCCTGTAAGTGGTTGAGCTAGGATTTAAACTCCAGTCTTTCAACTCCAGTGGCTATGCCATTAGTCTTAGGTTATGGTCATGGGCTATGGTTATACATCTCAACAACCCTCCACTCCCCACCCCCGAATACATCTGCATTCTTATTCCTCCTGTGAGCAGAGCCAGGACCAATCCTTATGCCAGTAGCTCCTCCAGGAAGCACTAATGGGTCATTAGCAGAAGTCAGATGACCACTGGCCAGCAAAGGAGCTCTCCAACAATAGAAGCAGCAGAGTTGTGGCAAGATAAAATAACCACGCTGGAGGATATAAGATTTTTGTCCTAAAACACATGTGGGGCAGTATCATTAGAAAGCCAGGAGTTTTCTAATCAGGGTGAGCCTCATTTCCAGCAAATAGGCCATTGGGGAAAAGAGCTCTATTCAACCATTAGATATATGAGCAAAATATAATCTTAGACTGTGAAAGATAAGCATATTTTTGTCCACATAATACACACTTTTAATCAGGCCTTATGTTATCAAATGTTTTCAGGAAACAATATTATGGCATGTAATATTTTCAATTAGGCACATAAATGTAAATATATAATCTTAATACCACAATTATGCATATACATAAGTATATGCATAAATTATTTTTTGATTTTTACTTTTTTAAAAAAAATTTAAATATCATTTTGAGATTGGTTCAAGATGGTGGAATAGAAGGACATGCTCTCACTCCCTCTTGTGAGAACACCAGAATCACAACTGACTGCTGAATAATCACTGACAGGAAGACACTGGAACTCACCAAAAAAGATACCCCACATCCAAAGAAAAAGGAGAAGCCGCAATAAGATGGTAGGAGGGGCTCAATCACAATAAAATCAAATCCCATAACTGCTGGATGGGTGACTCATAGACTGGAGAACACTTATACCACAGAAGTCCACCCACTGGAGTGAAGGTTCTGAGCCCCACGTCAGGCATCCCAACCTGGGGGTCTGGCAACAGGAGGAGGAATTCCTAGAGAATCAGACTTTGAAGGCTAGCAGGATTTGACTGCAGGACTTTGACAAGACTGGGGGAAACAGAGACTCCACTCTTGGAGGGCACACACAAAGAAGTGTGCATATCAGGACCCGGGGGAAGGAGAGTGACCCCATAGGAGACTGAACCAGACCTACCTTCTGGTGTTGTAGGGTCTCCTGCAGAGGCAGGGTGTGGCTGTGTCTCACTGTGAGGACAAGGACACTGGCAGCAGAAGTTCCGGGAAGTACTCCTTGGCATGAGCCCTCCCAGAGTCTGCCATTAGCCCCACTAAAGAGCCCAGGTAGGCTCCAGTGTTGGGTCACCTCAGGCCAAACAACCAACAGGGAGGGAACCCAGCCCCACTCATCAGCAGACAAACAGATTAAAGTTTTACTGAGCTCTACCCACCAGAGCAACAGCCAGCTCTACCCACCACCAGTCCCTCCCATCAGGAAACCTGCACGAGCCTCTTAGATAGCCTCATCCACCAGAGGGCAGACAGCAGAAGCAAGAACTACAATCCAGGAGCCTGTGGAACAAAAACCACATTCACAGAAAGATAGACAAGATGAAAAGGCAGAGGGCTATGTACCAGATGAAGGAACAAGATAAAACCCCAGAAAAACAACTAAATGAAGTGGAGATAGGCAACCTTCCAGAAAAAGAATTCAGAATAATGATAGTGAAGATGATCCAGGACCTCAGAAAAACAATGGAGGCAAAGATCAAGAAGATGCAAGCAATATTTAACAAAGACCTAGAAGAATTAAAGAACAAACAAACAGAGATGAACAATACAATAACTGAAATGAAAACTACACTTGAAGGAATCAATAGCAGAATAACTGAGGCAGAAGAACGGATAAGTGACCTGGAAGACAGAATGGTGGAATTCACTACTGTGGAACAGAATAAAGAAAAAAGAAGGAAAAGAAATGAAGACAGCATAAGAAACCTCTGGGACAACATTAAACACAACAACATTCACATTATAGGGGTCCCAGAAGGAGAAGAGAGAGAGAAAGGACCAGAGAAAATATTTGAAGAGATTATAATCAAAAACTTCCCTAACATGAGAAAGGAAATAGCCACCCAAGTCCAAGAAGTGCAGAGAGTCCCAGGCAGGATAAACCCAAGGAGAAACACTCTGAGACACATAGTAATTAAATTGGCAAAAATGAAAGACAAAGAAAAATTATTAAAAGCAGCAAGGGAAAAATGACAAATAACATACAAGGGAACTCCCATAAAGTTAACAGCTGATTTCTCAGCAGAAGCTCTACAAGCCAGAAGGGAGTGGCATGATATAAAGTGATGAAAGGGAAGAACCTACAACCAAGATTACTCTACCCGGCAAGGATCTCATTCAGATTCCATGGAGAAATCAAAAGCTTTACAGACAAGCAAAAGTTAACTGAATTCAGCACCACCAAACCAGCTCTACAACAAATGTTAAAGGAACTTCTCTAAGTGGGAAACACAAGAGAAGAAAAGGACCTACAAAAAAACCCCAAACAATTAAGACAATGGTAATAGGAACATACATATCGATAATTACCTTAAACGTGAATAGATTAAATGCTACAACCAAAAGACACAGGCTTGCTGAATGGACACAAAAACAAGACCCATATATATGCTGTCTACAAAAGATCCACTTCAGACCTAGGGACACATTCAGACTGAAAGTGAAAGGATGGAAAAAGATACTCCATGCAAGACCTTTTTTAACCACCTCCTAGAGTAATGGAAATAAAAACAAAAATAAACAAATGGGACCTAATGAAACTTAAAAGCTTTTGCACAGCAAAGGAAACTACAAACAAGATGAAAAGAACCCTCAGAATGGGAGAAAATATATGCAAACGAATCAACAGAAAAAGGATTAATCTCCAAAATATATAAACAGCTCATGCAGCTTAATATCAAAAAAACAAACCACCCAATCGAAAAATGGGCAGAAGACCTAAATAGACATTTCTCCAAAGAGGACATACAGATGGTCAAGAAGCACATGAAAAGCTGCTCAACATCACTAATTATTAGAGAAATGCAGATCAAAACTACAGTGAAGTATCACCTCACACCAGTTAGAATGGGCATCATCAGAAAATCTATAGACAACAAATGCTGGAGAGGGGTGGGTAAAAGGGAACTCTCTTGCACTGTTAGTGGGAATGTAAATTGATACAGTCACTATGCAGAACAGTATGGAGGTTCCTTAAAAAACTAAAAATAGAATTACCATATGACCCAGCAATCCCACTACTGGGCATATACCCAGAGAAAAGCATAATTCAAAAAGGCACATGCACCCCAATGTTCTTTGCAGCACTATTTACTATAGCCGGGTCATGGAAGCAACCTAAATGCCCATCAACAAACAAATGCATAAAGAAGATGTGGTACATATATACAATGGAGTATTACTCAGCCATAAAAAGGAATGAAATTGGGTCATTTGTGGAGACGTGGATGAATCTAGAGACTGTCATACAGAGTGAAGTAAGTCGGAAAGAGAAAAACAAATATCATATATTAACGCATACATGTGGAGTCTAGAAAAATGGTACAGATGAACCGTTGTGCAGGGCAGAAATTGAGCCACGGATGTAGAGAACAAACGTATAGACACCAAGGAGGAAAAGCAGCGGAAGGTGGGGGTGGCCATGGGATGAATTGGGAGATCGGGATGGACATGTATACACTGATGTGTATAAAATGGATGACTAATAAGGACCTGCTTTATAAAAAAATAAAATAAAATTCAAAAACAAAACTTTAAAAATTGTTTGGATACATTTTTAAAATTTAAATTTCCAGTTATATTCTCAGTTAAATTCTCATTTATAAATGTCAGTATACAAAATTCCAAAATATATATAAAAGTAACTCCCAGAAATCTTATACAGGAAACTGAAATTCACTTCCCAGTGATTTTTTTAAATTCTACTAATCAGTGCCACAAAATACATATGAAGTAGATGCTATTATTGGCCCCATTTTACAGATAAGGAGCTTGAGGCAGAATAAAGGTCCAAGTTTGCACATCTAATATGAAACTCCATTAGGATCCGAACTTCAAACCTGTGCTCTTACTATGCCCTGTTCATACTTCATATTGTACCCTGATAAAAAGGAACCAAATGTACTTACCTAATATTTAAATTCCTCCATTTCTGCTGTTCAGCCCCAGAATCATGGTTGCAGACTTGTGGCATTAGATCAAGGATTCTGACTTTGCCTTACTAAGAGACTGTCATCAACCGAACTAGAGAAAAACAAAGCCAGACTTCTGCACTTTCATTCCCTAGTGCTTCTCCTCAACATCCAGGAACTTGCTAAATCTGCAATTGATTTGGAAAATTCTACAAAGTAAAACAAAAAAAATTTTTTTTGTAACCCAAAGAAGCTTGTAGAATTAGAAAGAATGAAGAATTACAAGTGAAACTGTAAAGATTCACGTGTGAATTTTACGTGTGAAAATATAGAGATTGAGCGTTACCATAAAAAAAAAAAAAAAGAAAGAGAGAGAGAAAAAGAAAGGAGGGGAGGAAGGAGAACTGGAGAGAAGGAACATAGGAAGGGAAGGAGGTAAGAAGGAAAGAAAGTTTCATGAAAAATTCATTCATTAATACACTTAATTAGATACAGTCCTTATTGATTCAGGAATATCTGAATAATTATCAGATATTTAATTTTACCTTATTAAGTATTTTTGTTTTGACACATTTTTTTCCCATGAAGAATAAAGTAATTAGTAAGAAAGTACTCTGGGCGCATCCCCTAGTGTGTAGTAACTTCACAAGATAGTATAGTATAATATTTAGACCTTCCACTCTCACAACTTCCTTGAAATATTTAACAGGAGACTTTCACAGCTAAATTAATGTGAAGGTACAAAGTAGTTAAGCAAATAATGTTCTCATGTTAGAAATTCAGGTTAAAAAGATACACTTATACATTTTCCACAAAGGGAAAAAATTAGTTTTGCCTTGTCTCTGACGGAATGACTTAGGTGGGTAAAAAAATGTAGTTCTATTTTGAACATAATAAACAAATCCCCAAACTAATTTTGCACATTAATACACACATATGGATATATGGCAATCAAATTACATGTTGCCAATACATAATTATTAGACTTAATCTAAAATCTTAATTTATCCCCTGTATGTAAGCCAATCCACAATGTGTAAATTATTTATTACGTAATTAAAAGAAGTTTTCATATCAAATTCATTTTAATTTTTACAAATCTTATTTTAATAACTACAGATAAAATGCTTATATATAAAGTTTATTAATATTATTACAAGTTGTACAAATTGGAATATAAATATGTATGTGCATATGTATAATTTATTATACAATAAAGAACATATGAATGACTGTCCCAAATGTTTCAATAGCTTGGCCTCCTTACATTTTTATTTAAAATAGAAATATGGAGAATTTTGTTTGCAATGAAAAAATAATTTAGTTGTGTGTGTTTGGTGTGTGTGAGAGAATGTGTATGCATACTTTAAATCAGATTTTTCCCTTATCTACTAATATAGATATATCAGTCATAGTTATACATATTTCTAGCTATAAATTGAAGAACACATTAACCGTGATTATTATGTCCTCTATATCTAGCAATCCTTCACCATCTCTTATCTCCTACCAGTAAATTTCTTACCTGCCAAAAGGAGAAAATTTTGAGACTTTTTAGTCTACCAAAATTGTTCAAATATGAATACTGTAGGTCTTCCTTGACTTATGATGGGGTCATGTCTTGATAAACTCATCGTAAGTTGGAAATATCGGAAGTCAAAAATGCATTTAATATACCTAACCCACCAAACACCATAGCTTAGCCCAGACTATGTTAAATGTGCTCAGTACACTTACACTAGCTTACGGTTAGGCAAAATCATCTAACACAAAGTCAGTTTTATGATAAAGTGTTGAATATGTCATGTAATTATTGACTACTACACTGAAAGTGAAAAACAGAATGGTTGTATGGGGACAGAAGGGTTGTAAATGGGTCCATTGCTTACCCTCGTGATCATGTGGCTTACTTGGAGCTGTGGCTCACTGCCTCTGCCCAGCATGGGGAGAAAGCATCACACCACACATCGCTAGTCCAGGAAAAGATCAAAATTCAAAATACAGTTTTTTCTACCTAAAGCATATCACTTTTGAAACATCATAAAGTTAAAAAATCATAAGTCGAACCATCCTAGGTTGGCGACCATCTGTAATAGGATGAACTACTTTCCAATGGTAGAGTTCACATCATGTATTTACTTTGATAATTTACAAGCACACTGGACAGCCTGTTCAAGTAATTATTAGTAAAAAAGTAACACTGCCCCTTGGGATGTTATGCAGGACAAAGTAAAAGAGCTTTTTCCAGATTGAAGAAGATGCAACTTTTACCTCCTTCTTCCTATTTGTATGCTTTGATAGAAAATAGAACGTAGGGAAATTAAAACTTGATAAATGGAAAACAAAACATATAGATCATTATATATTTTATAAAAATAAGTGTAAGTTTCAAATAATGAATAATCCTGCATTATGACAACTGATTCAAGACAAGGGAAATAACTGAAAAGGGCATATACACTTTCTCTTATCAAGTACTAACTAAACTTCACTTCAAAGAGTATGTTTCCATGAATTGTGATATAAACATAAGATTCACAAGACTAGGTTTTTCTTAAAACTCACTTGTTTTTAAACACAAACTTTTTTTTAAACTATTTTTCCTTTTGAATAAGAAACCTGACTCTAGATTTCCAAAAAATGTTATGCTTCAGGTGATACATCTTACATTTCATTTACCACTGAACTATATAGTGGTGTTCTCAGAGGAAGTTTCTACAACTGAAGAAAAGCAGAGTAAAAAACTTACAGAATTTTCATGCCCTAAAATTTATAAAGAAGGGCAATACAACCATATTCTAGCTTATAGAAGATAACATTTTATAAAAATTAGAAATTAAATATATTCAAGCATTATAGCTTGTAAACCACTTTAATTTCTATTGTACTTGGAATGGGTAAATTATAGCCCATGGGTTAAATTTGGCCCACTGTTCATTTTTGTAAATGAAGGTTTTTTTGTAAGATAGCCACACTCTTCATTTCTGCATTGTCTATAGCTGCTTTTGCCCTACAACAGCACAGCTGAGTAGTTGTGATGGAGACCATATGGCCCACAAAGCCTAAAATTTACTATTGGACAGTCTACAGAAAAACGATTTGCTAACTCCTGTTTTAGACACTTATCACTGGAATTTTATGTTGTTGAACTCAAATGGATTACAAAGAAAATACAAACAAATGTTGGTAGAACATTTTTTAAAGAAGTTTGGATTTATATTTGGCTGGTGTTCTGCAATTTTCTCTAGTTTTCCTAATATTTTCAAAAAAATTCAAAATATTGATTCTACTAAACCCAAAATTACTTAGGTCCTGTGTGTGTTTATGTATATATATATGTGTATATAAGTATGTATGTGTGTGAATGCATATGTGTGTTTGTGCATGTATATAGTTCACCTCCATCTCTATGCAATATGCTTTTAATTTAATCAAAAAGGCAGTTAACTTCTTCAACATTTGAATCTAAGTATCAACAAATATCTAAGTTAGCTCCTTCCAATGGCAGGTGTTGATTGGGAAAGTTTCCTCTCCTCCCGTAATACAGCTATGCTTTATTGATATTTGGATCTTAATCTAAAGCTCATCATTCTGCTTTGGCATTCCCCTGAAAGGTGTTCTCGGTGTATCTCTGCAGGGATTTTACTTCCAGGATTAAATCTGAGTCCTGAATGGAGTGTGTGTGATATAAAAACAGGGTTGTTTAAACATATTACAGTTTTAAATATGAAATAATCAGCTGTTAATATAAATTTAATCAGTATATTTATAAATAATATTAACATATAAATTTAAAAGAAATGCAAGTTAAAAATTAGAAGGTTTTTTTGTTTTGTTTTTAAAATCCACTTTTTGGGTGGGCCTAAGTTTCTTAGGCCATCAGTAGGCTTTGAAAATTTTCTCTCCAATCTGTGGAAAGCAGAGATGAAAAGGAAAGTCCCTACCAGTTTATGAGAATGTACTTCTCTGATGATATAATTAGGGCAAATCTTTAGACCCTTTCCCTTAATCTTTAAGAGATTTTTAGATAGATGTGAAAATACACCTGGGAGAACATGGCCTAAGGAAAAAGGATTTAGTACTCAAAACAACATACAAAGTACCACCTGAGAATATTGTTGCAAAAGTTCATCTAGCTTTAAGGATGTCCATAAATAAAACTAGAGTGGTAACACATAAGAATAATTTTCATGACTTTCAGAGCTAACAGTCATGTACTTAAGTCATTCATTCATCATTTCTCGTGTGTCTACCATCAGTTCAACACTCTCTGAGGAAGAAGTAATAAGCAATATTTCTTCTGTTCAAGGGCCTTGCCTCCTAATTAAGAGATAAAGCTAAATGAGCATTTGTACAAAACCCCAAAGCATTAGCAAGAAAATATTTAAATAGCCTTTTAGAGAAATATATCATGGCAATGGTTTTCAAATATTGTCTTACTATAGCCTACTGAAAGAAGTATGTTTTATTTTATAACTAAGTATGCACACACAGACACATAAATTGCTCAAGTAAAACATCAAGAAACAATATTAACTTTCAGTTCTAGTAATATAAGCTATTCTGTTCCATTTGATGTCATTTTTGGTACAATTGTCAAACATTAAGTTGATAACATGAGTTGCCAACGGGTCATAATCAGCTGTTTGAAGAACACTGCACTAAGAGATATTATTAAGGACCTAAAGATTTTCAGATAAAGAATTGGGCAATGGGGTATACAAGAAATATAACTGAGTTTGAAGTCAAAAGATCTTGTTTAGCATTGCAGTTCTACTGTACTGACTTTATGAGCTATTCTAAGTCAATCAACTTTGGAACTTTAGTTTCTCATCTATAAAAACAGAAAATAAAATTTTGTTTATCCCATTGAATATGGCATTTATGAAAATAAACAGTGATAATGGATATGGAAGCATTTTGTAAACTGTAATGTAACAAAAATTACAATTTATTTTAATGTTTAAATAGCTAGGAATAAACCAGACCACAATACTAAGTTTTTAGAAACTCGTGGGTATTTTTATAGGAATTTTAATTTTTCTATTTTTATCTTTATAATAAAGAAGATATTCTGCAGCAACTAGGGGAAAATGGTGGTTCCTTAAGTGAACGCCCATGAGAGTATAGATGTCTGGAACAGAAGGCAGGGGCCGTGCCATCCTCAGGAGATGCAGTAAAATTTTCCCATCTCTATTAGTCTGTTAGGGCTGCCATAACAAAGTTCTAAAGACTGGGAAGATTAAACAGCAGAATTTTTCATTTTGAAAAATTTTTTTTAAATTTTTTACAGTTCTGGCACCTAGAAGTCTGAGATCAAAGTGTTGGCAGGGTTGGTTTCTTCCAAGGCCTTTCTCATTGGCTTGTAAATGGCTGTCTTCACATGGTCTTCTCCTGTGTGTGTCTGTGTCCTAATCTTCCTTCTTATAAAGACACTAGTAATACTGGATTAGGACCCACCCTAATGACCTCATTTTAACTTAATTACTTCTAAAGACCCTATTTCCAAATACAGTAAAATTCTGGGGTACTGGGGGTTAGGACTTCAATATATGAATTTAGGAGAACACAACTCAGCCTGTAACACCATCTAATTTCTTTCTTTTTTTTTTTTTTGTTAGTTATGCTTTGTCAATACTAAGCAAAACATGCTATTTATTTCTGCATAATGTTTTGAGTATAACTGAAAACCCCACTCACTTTTTTCAATGATTCAAATTTGAATTATTTCTGTATTACCAAAATGGCCATATCTTATTTATAATTTATTAAATTATACTAATGTTTAATAAAATCAATTATTATTCAACAAAAATCATTTGTTAATGCTTCCTCTTAACAAAGAGGAAACCATATATGTTTAAAAAGGCACAGCGACTTGATTAATTTCCAAAGTTGAATATGGAGGCAGTATTTGCTTCTTTGGTGATAGAGATTTTTAAACAGAAATTAACATATTCAAAAAGTAAAATCAGGATGCTGAGATAAAATATTAATATATTCACATATTTAGAAGTAAATGAAAGATTTTGATTGCTACTAAATTTTGTTTCAAGTTGCTTAGGTCCCCACCAAAGTAAGTAGAAATATTTGTTTTCTTTTGGCAGCAGCCTAAGACTAATAAAAATTCATTTTAATTAGCAAGAGTACATTATTGCATTTTCAGCTACAGACACAAATGCATTCCCACAGTTTGAGGCTGTATAAAAATTTTATACTCTTATTTATATTTTACATACTTATACAAAACTCCTTTCTTCATAGTGAATATCACTACATCCGTATAATAATATTGAGCAGATGGGATTTCCATCAACCATTCTGGAAACAGTGAAAAACCAAATCCCTTTATATTAAGAAGTAGGAAATACCAGGGAAAAGGTGATGCAGATATTGGGGATTTTTAAAAGATTCTCAGCCAGATGATAGGTTCCATTTTCTTGGAGAAAGGGAAGATCGCTGAGATTAAACTAGGGTCATTTAAAGACCACTGCCATCTTCTGACTATCCAAGTGGGTCTTAGTACAGAGATGTCCAAACCACCTTTGTCCAGAAATCCATGGAAGGAGGTAGAGGAGGAGCCATTAAGCAAAAATCTGGATGCTACTCTTGTCAGGCCAGTCAGTTCAGAAACCTACATCCAATTCTCTGTTAAGGATGAAAGAAAATCTCTAATATTAAGCTATGAATGTTAGAGAAAAGTATTTTGTCATTGTGGATAATATATAATAATGAGAATTTCACTATGCCCAGATGTGAAATCATTTAACAAATACTTATATGCTCACTCATTCAACTTTTTGAGTTATACTGTCTCTTGCGTGCAGTATGCTTGGAGTGGAGATGCAACATGAACAGAGCAGACTTGACTCTGTTCCCATGCAGTCTTTCATTCTACTAGGGAGAGAGAGGCACACAGTAAATAATATAAATGCACAAAATAAATGCAAATTCCAGAGCTTCTCATATAAATAATGGATGATCTGATAGTGTCCTAGTTTACATAGAATGGTCAGAGAAGTCTTTATTTTTTTGAATAGGGTAACCTGTAATTTTGACTAGTAATTTATCATCCCAACCATGTCACATTTCAAAGTGACAGGTATCACATCAGTAATTATACCAGGACCACAGATATAAATCAGGTTTGTCCCAGGTAGACCAGAATGTCACACTATCTTTGAGCCTGATTTCATGTAAGCGGAGATCAAAAAGAAGAAAAGAAGTCAAGAATACAGAAAAGCAGGGACAAGAATATTCTATGTGGTGGACAGCACCTGAAGTGAGGAGGAGCTTTACCTGTTCAGGAAACTGAAAAATGAAAAATGGCTAGTGTGGCCAATGCATAACCACTTAGAGCAAGGTTGGCAAACGATGGCCCTCAGGCCAAATCTCATTTATGCTTTTTAGATAGCTTTATTCCACACACACACCCATTTGTTTACTACTCTCTATGGCTCTTTGACGTTGCAAGGCAGAGTGAAAACAGTGGTAGAAAAGACTACCAGACCTGCATCTGTCTGCAGACCTTAGCTGTTGCTGCCATCATCATCTACCACATCCCACCAAGAGACCATCACCACAGTGGATCTGGACTCACTTAGGAGGTATGCGAAAGGGCCATAGTCCCTGGACAATTATTTAGACAGCTTGCCACCACTCCCAAGGGGCCAGCCTTTCACCTTCTGTGAAGCCCATTCCCTCCCCACTCTCAGAGACATTTTCTGCTCCTGCCAGATGGCTGCCAGGGCCCAGGGGTGCCTTGCAGCCAAATCAAATCATCTCACCTTCGAATTAGTTAGTTTTGCCCAGATGCCAGGTCTCTTCTGAATTTGGAGCATTTTCTCAGTCATGTGTCTGTTGGTCAATAAAATAACCCCTGTACTTGGCTTCAACACTACCTGGACAAATTCTACTTCTTATTTTCAGTAAGTGTCAGACCCCATTAAAAAAGGCTACTTGACTAGTTGCAACAGAGACTACATGGCCCACAAAACCTAAAATATTAGCTATCTGGCCATTTACAGAAGTTTGCTAATTCCTGATCTAGGGAAGGATTAGCAAGAAATGCAGTCGGAGAGGTAGGCGCTTTTCTATTACGATAGTAATACCTCAGAGTGCTCAAAGCAATCATTATCGCACTGTTCTGATTTGAATATCCATAATTATAGAATGATAGAAGCAAAAGGTACCTCAAGAGACAAATCTGCCATCATTATATAAATGGATTATGCAGGTTGATAGGACATTTTCCACATCATTCACCATTTACTTTTTCCATTAGTAATTTCCTCGGATGAAGTAGAACTTGTCTCTCAAATAGACGCAATAGACACATAGTTATTTCAGCTAAACAATAAGGTACATTTTGATAGCTTACAATGCCACTCAGCTGTGGAATATGTAAAAGAAAAACAATACATAAATGATATCTACCCATTTATAATCTGTCTGTAGGGTAGGAAAAATAAACAGTGATACATGAAAAGAAAAAAAAAGAGGAATATAAAGACCCCATATAATCATGTGCCAATATAATACACATCTTATGAAGAATGAAGCATAATTTATAAATCATGACTCTGAGCTACCGAAGTCATGGGACTGTTTAATGGGGTTGCATAGGAAATGACATAATGCAATACAATCAGAAACATTTACCTTTGAGGACTTTTTTTTTCTTTATTTTTCTTCCTTGACCCCAAACAGGGAAGGAGGGAGTAATGTAACACAAAGGAAGAAAATACATACAGTAAATATTAGAGACAGATGGCTTTACCTGAAAGCTATTTCTATTGTGGAGAGCCAAGTGGGGAAAAGTAAGATCAGATACCCAATTCTGGCTGTAAACTTGAAAAGTTTTAGCTGCAAACATTAAACACTTTCTGCAGCTACTAACTAGGGAACTAATCACTGAAGGATACCACAATTGTGGTGCATCAGTATGAAATAAGGACCACATGGAACTCACAACCAAAAGTGAGTAAAGCACAAGAAGATATTCCAGGCCAGAACTGAGCAATTTACCTTTGAGCGCTACTAAGCCAAAGTTCTGATGAAGTGAGTTTTAAGCCTACTATAGGCCTTAGGTAAAAAAGATGTGTTCACAGATGATACCTAGATTTAAGTATTTTCTGGTTTTTTTGAGACAGGAGGAATTACCCTTCACCTTCCTAAAGACTATATGTACTTCTGCTATTTCTTTTGCTTAACAATTTTCTCAGCCTCCTATATTGCATAGGCTCTGAGATGAATCTCTAGGAGTGGGGCAATTTTGGACATTCCTGGAAAGATTTAGACTGTGAAATAGGGTCCATACATCCCAAACTGGTAAAATAAACTCATCAAAATTCTTAAATATATTTCAGTCTCATTGAACTAAAAGAGGCTGCAAAGAGAGAAAATGCACCCTCCGTTAAGTGGAGTCCTCAAAAAAAACTATCAGATTATTTAGTTGTAGTTTTGCTGGGGTCATTAGAATGAGCTAGAATCCGTCACACCTTTTCTAAATGCCTTATAATAGTGAACTTTATGTCAAAAAGAACAAGATTTTTTTTTAAAGGTATACAATTTGACTAAATTTCATACTAGAGCTTGATATATTTTTAGTATTGTATTAATTTTACTAAGAAAAATAAACAACACAACTTAAATACATGGTATATTTTACTGGCAGACTTCACATTCACAGACGCTAAAATATATAAAAATGAGTGAAATTTCTGTCAAAAGGAGAAATAAGGCGTTGATTTTAAATGTTATGTTTGTGCAAATATACCTCACCCAATTTTTTTCCCATAACAGTATATTTGTATATTCAACCAATTAATCAATATCTATGAAGAGCCAAGTAAGTAGTAAGACCTACGGGGAAAAGGGCTTTGTTTCTGCTCTTAAAAAGCTTACAATATTTTTTGGGGAATAAACAATTAAGAAAAAACAACTAATACATAGTGATAAAAATAAGCTTCAAGTGAGCTGGAGTTAAGTCAGTGAAAATTTTGGTTACAAACTATAGGTATCTCCTTAGGGTATAGTAACATTTAAACTTTTATTAAAAGCCCATTTAGACTTTTGGGTTTTGGTGATTACACTGGCTAGACTGTTTATATACATAAATAGGAAAATTTTATAGAACTTTCAAGAAAACCTACCGATTCTACCCTGCTGGGAGTTGAATACAAGAGACCCTACGTGATCAAGGCCCATGTAGAAGCACTGTTTCTTTAACAGGTCTGACTTCAATTCCCAGGAAGCTGTGGGGTAGTTTGTTAATGCATACATTTTGTAAATAGAATTTTCAAAGAATGTTCATGGTTGGGCCTCCTGTTGTTTTCTATTGGTTCGAAAGGGGGCCTTCACAGCTGCAGAAAGCAGCCTGTAATTATCAAATTGGCTTTTCTCTACAGGTGAGGTAATACTAACACATGCAATTTCTGGCATTTCACAGGAACAACAAACCAATCATTTGCATTTTCACATTAGGTGTGAAAGTTTCCTCTCTGGGTCTAATATCAAACCACTGAACCTGAACCAGATCAAGGGCATCAGAATTAAACTGCCAGTGGGTAGGTTTGCTCTTCCCTGCCCACTGGTTTTCACTTATCAAATATCCCTCTATCAAAAGTATCAAAGGAACTGGAATGCTGCCAAATCCAGATATACTAAGGAAGATACACTTGACTAAATCCAAACAGGAAATAGAGGATTTTGTAGGATCTTACAATAAAATTGTACCTAAATACCACCACTTAAGACCATCATGATTAACATTATGACAGTGAATATGAAATGACTAGAGTAACTGAGCATCGATTTCTAGATACAACTCAGTATTTGAAAGCCATTATATTGACAGATTTTTTTAAAAGTTAGCATAAGGAAAAACAGTACAAATGACTGATCTCATACTTTGTATTGTCACAAAGTAATGACACAGTATGGGGGCTCAAATTGAGTCTTAATCACAACATACAAACCACCACGATGGAAATAAATTTGAAAGCTGATCAAAATCTATTAAATGACAACACGGCAAAGTAGATGTTTATGTTTTAATTACAATTACTAGAGTGTGTCAAATGGGTGGTTCTTATAGCTTATGAAGATTGGGTCCTTATAGAAATGAGACGGCTTGAACCGTTTGATAAGAAGGCTATTTCTGCTGGACACACATCATTAACTTGATTTTATCTCTTCTGTAAAATATTTATTAAGCTACAACTAAATATATTTATTAAGCTTCAAGTAAAGCATGCATTTGAGTAATTTTCAAAATGGAAAGTGGAAAAAGAAAAGCTGGCATTTATCTTGTAAGATGTTAATATCTTGAGCTAGGGCCCATATTTAAACATTAGTTAATTCTAGCCTAAAACCCAATAATCATTATGCTTTGCCATCAGTTATGGTACAGTAGGTCTTTGTTCTTTACAAATTTAATATATACTATTTCAAGGATATGCTACTGGTGGTGATTATTCATGACACAGATTATTCTATTATTTTTTTCAACTGTAAATTTGAATCATGTGTGCTAGAAAGCTGACCATTTAAGGAAGCCTCTGAAGTAGGACATGCACTCACTCCCCACACATTTACATCTAGCATTGTACACACAATAATTCTCTTGTAATGATAAAAAGAACTTTCTTAGGTTAAATAGGCATTGGGTTACCTTTTGTTTGATATCTATATGAAATATATGACGTTCATCCCTAATATGACTAAAAGGAAACCATTTGCCTATACTGTCTGTTGTCATAAATTTAAGGATTGGATAGAATATCCAGAAGCTATGCAGACATAGATCATGAGTCTACTGTATATTCTAAATAGAACAGAATAGATGTTTGACGTTTGTTAATATTACACATGATCTTTGAAAGCGGCTAAATTTATGCATGGCACTGGAATATATGATTTCCAACGTTACAAAGAAATCCACCCCACCCTTGTAAGAGCAGTAAATCACATATGTGAAAAACAGTGGAGAATTGGTTGAGATGCAAATATTGAGGGATTCAGCTAGGTTCACACACTAGCTGAGAGTGGGCTTGGTTCAATATACAAGTCAGACGAGTTTAACACTAAGATTCCAATTGAAAATTATTGAATGTGTGTTGCAATGAATTGCTTACAGTTGGTAGCGTACACTCTAAGGCTATGAATGTCAAAAAACTATTTTAGTAAAAGACAATATTCAACATATGCTATTTTTTTTTTTTTTTTTTTTTGCGGTACGCGGGCCTCTCACTGCTGTGGCCTCTCCCATTGCAGAGCACAGGCTCCCGATGCGCAGGCTCAGAGGCCATGGCTCACGGGCCCAGCCGCTCCGCGGCATGTGGGATCTTCCCGGACCGGGGCACGAACCCGTGTCCCCTGCATCGGCAGGCGGACTCTCAACCACTGCGCCACCAGGGAAGCCCTGAACATATGCTATTTAAACCCCAGGACAGGTTCTGAATCAACTTAGGATATATAAATCCACAAGAGAACATCACTTCTACCCTAACAACAACAATAACAAAAAGTAAAATAAAAACTACAGAATCATAACATTTCAAGCCCATAAGAATAAAGTAGGAGAAAGTAAAAGAAAACAACCGAAACATTAATGTGTCCTTAAACATCAGGAGATGACCAGGGTGAAAGTTTAGAACACCTGGGACAAGGTGACTCTGTAATCACCCTTTGGTTTTTCACTACAAGCCTCCATCACGTGCTCATGGAGGCAGTGCAGGAGGCCAACACAGCTCCCGTCATGGTGCACAGGCATGAATTCGTACTTGCTCCTCTTACTTTTTCTTATGTGAAGCAAAAGCTGTAAGCCAATGGGTAAGGGACAGGAAAACTAGCTTCTACTTCCAGCAAAGGTAAATGGGAGAAGCAAAAACTGCCTGACCCTGGCAAAGGGTCAGGAAACCTCCCCTTCACCTACCACAAGCCTTCCCTCAAAGAACAAGCTCCAGGACTCTCCTGGAACAAAGGGACAAAATCCTCTGCCACCAGTCCCAGGCCAGGGCACACTTTTTCTGATGGAGGTACAGAAGCAAATTTGTTTGCCCAGTGAACAAGGTCAGCTTCTGTTGCCGGAGGGGCAGGAAAATCTATCCAAACCAGGAATCTCACAGATACAAGACAGAGTGTGACTGTCATGGGGGAGAACAAGGATGATGAGAAAGACTCATTAATATGAGTTGAGAGGACTCACCTAAAGCTGAGGCTGGATCATAAAATCTTAGAGATATCCCTTGTTTTTGCCATATGCCTCATATCTAGTAACAAGCAAATAGTAAATGCCACTGGGAAATAACATGGAAAAGATTCCCTCTACAGCGTAATTGTGCAGTCTGCCGAAAGCTTAGCATGGAACAGGAATGCAAAGAAAATCACCCCAACACACTCAATAAAAGGTAGCAGCAGCCCACTGCTGGGGAATTTGTAACCTGTGATGCACTAAATGTATAGCAAAATCAAACTCAGATCAACACCTGTCTAGTTTGACTCAACTCTCCATTTATAGTAGCCTGACAAAAGAAGAGGCAGGCACCTTTCTAGCCAGAGATAATATTTGCCTCAGTCTCTACTGTTCTTTTATACATAATTCTAGAATTCAGTAAAAAAATGATCATAAACACACATACACAAATATAGCAGGGGAATAATATGAATATTTGTCAAGTGGTAAAGCAGACAACAGAACCAGACACTGAAATGACTTAGATATTGGAACTATCAAAGACTTTGACTGCCAATAATATATTAAAGTACATAGTGGAAAAGGACAACATGCAAGAATAGTCATCACAGAATTTCAGCAGAAAGATGGAAACTATAGAAGGTAGTAAAATTGAGATGAATAATTCTTTTTTTTTTTTTTAATTTATTTATTTTTGGCTGCATTGGGTCTTCATTGCTGCACGCAGGCTTTAGTTGAGTCAAGTGGGGGATACTCTTCATTGCGGTGCGTGGCCTTCTCATTGCGGTGGCTTCTCTTGTGGAGCATGGTCTCTAGGCATGCAGGTTTCAGTAGTTGTGGCACGCGGGCTCAGTAGTTGTGACACACAGCCTTAGTCGCTCCGCGGCATGTGGGATCTTCCCAGACCAGGGCTTGAACCCATGTCCCCTGTATTGGCAGGTGGATTCTTAACCACTGTGCCACCAGGGAAGCCCGAGATGAATAATTCTTTATCACTACATAGGACACAGCAGAAGACAGAATTGGTGAACTTAAAAACAGGTCAATAGAAAATTTCCAAATCGAAATAAATAGAAGAAATAATGAGTGGAAACAAAACCAAAATAGAAGTGTGCATCCAAGAGCTGTGGGGCAATATCAAAGGATCTAAACCCTGGGCAGAGATTGCTAGTTTTCTTTGAGTATCTCTTCTTTCCTTCTGACATGAGTGTGGAAATTATAGTGAGACATATGGATACATGGATAGAGACTGTATTACCAGCTACTTTGAATCTAGGAGTAGTCATGCAGCCAAATGAGGGTCAGTGGGATTTGAGAAGATATATCTGTGATTTTTAGGTCATGCTCTAAAGAAAGAGGAAAGCTCTTCTCTTCTCTTTACCCCATTTACTGGCTGAATGGAGGCATCACACTAAGGATCATAAAAGAAACAATTTATTAAAACCTGGGTCCTTGGCACCAGCAACTTATCATCTCAGCTCTGGACTAATTATACTCAGCCTATTACCTGAGAGATTAAAAAAAACATGTATTTTTCAAGACATTGTTATTTGTGGTGGTGTTATTGTGGCCAATCATATGTATTCTAATGAATATAAGCACTCAGCTAGTAAAAATTTAGAGAGAAATTTAAATTACTTTATAGTTTCTGGATATAAAGCTAACACAATTAGTGTCACCTCTCACAGGTAATCATCAGAAAATACTGAAAGAATGGCAGGATATGTTATTAATCATGAGAAAATCTTTTCAAATTTAGACAAATACAGGCTAACTAGATAACATAAAATATTTAACAGCAAAATTTTTATTTCTAAACTCCATTCAGAGAGAGATCAGAAACTAATTACATAGCAGAAATACATATTGGCTCCTCCGAATGCATAATTAAGTTAGGGGAAAGGTCACTTTTCAGAATTATATAATTCTAAAGCCAACATTTGAATACTATGATAAATGTCATGATTAGAAACAGAAAAATGATGCATCTAGAAAACACAGGACACAAACAGCTAGAGAAATGACTAATGTAACCAAATATGTAGTTTGGTAGCAAATTCCATTAAAAAGTTGGTTCTCTGAATAACTCTAAAGTAATTTCAGTCTGGGCAAATAAATACTGTCTAAAATTATGTAAAGCCACTGTGAAACACAAATCTATTAAATGTTCCAAATATCATCCCTTGTAATATTCTTGTTTATTCTCAATATAAACTTTTATAACAAACTGCCAATAAAACTAGTAATCTAATTTATAATTTAATCCTATTTTCTTCGTTCAGTTGTCCACTCACTGAAAAACATAATTATTGACTATTTATGATATGCCAAACTCTATATTGTTCAAGACACAACATACTGTATTTCAAAATGTTTCAGATGATTGCGTTGATTTAAATATGAGTAAGGAATATATTAAAGTTGGTATATAACAGAAATAAAAAATAAAAGTTTTTTCTTTTTTTTAAGAAATCAGTAACATTTCATCTCTGACTAGATCCCATGAGCAAAGGTATTATCACTGGGCAAAACTGCATTTTTATAGAACCTAAGAATTGAAAAGAATGTGGAATGGAAAGGTCGAACCGTGAAACCCTAGAATGTGATAGTAGTTTTGTAAGAGAAACAAGTATGTTGTGAGACATAGAAAGAGCACTTATTTGGGTGCTGGAAAACCTGAGTTCTATTCTTGGTTTTGCACTAATTCTTTATGATCTTAGAAAAACCATTGCGCCTTAGGTTTCTCATTTACAAGAGGAAGGTAAATTCTAATGATTTCTGAGTTTTCTTCCACTTCTTTCGTAACATAAAGTTACGTTTTCTGTACATATGCATCACACACATGGTTACATCCCTGCTCTAAACCTCTATTCTGAGGGTCCTCATCCACCCTATATTTTCACCAGATAAATTGTGACTATCAGTAAACTGCTCTTTGAGTTTTTATGCCATTGGAGGTGTTGAAAATGGGCTCCTCTTGAACACAAATAATGAGGATTCAAGAGGCAGCCGGCCAAGGTTAAGAGCAACCTAAAAACACTATGCAGAGTAAACCTAGTGGGACTACAGTCTGCACATTTGCCACGCTCTAATAAACTGGCCTAACCAGACTCAGATCCCATGAGTCGTTACTCACACAGATGCTCTAGTTAACTTTAAAGAGCTATGGTTATAGAAAGTCACAATCACAATGTCCATGGATTGAATTATGAATATCTTAACTTTTTCCTGGCGCATTCTCAGAATATTTACAGGTGCCACCCCAGGGACACTCAAGTTAGTAAACTGAGGAGGCAAATAATATGAAGTGGGATTAACAGTCAGTGCTGTTCTTTGAGACACAAAGGATTTTGTTTCAAGATTCTTAAATCTTTTACATATAAAGGCACACTCCTCAAGCGGAAGGGAGTTAGCATATTTTACTGCTCCACTTTCAGACACAGAGCAACACAGGTGCAGAGGGATTTGGCAACCTGTCAAAAACAGGCCAGCATCAGAGTTAGGAATAAAAAGAATCCAAATCCTATTATAGAGATGTTGTACTATTCCAAAATAAAGTTGCACAAAGAAATGTCAACCTGACTTTAAAATCCCAGTGTGAAGACATTTATTTTTGAGAAACTTTAAACCTGGAAAAGGTTGAAAAATTCCTTTGTGGAATGTACATTCCTTGGAAATCATAAGAACAATATGGACGACTTGAATATTTCAAAAGAGGTATTAATCTCTTTATTTATTCTACATGTGAATTTACACCCCACTTCATTCCATAAAGGATTTGAGGTATCATACAGAACTAAAATCATATAATAAAAAGGGATGGGAGGAGAGGAAAGCACAAATAAATAACACTAAAAGATAAATGGTAGTCAAATAGTAAAATAAAATAGAAGAAAGTTAGTATATGGTAATAGATGTTACAATGCCCCTTTTGTGTTGAAAAAGCAAGAAGGAAATCATGACAATTACAAAATTACTTCTCCCACAATATAAACATATAATATTTGTTTAAAAGAAGCGTGAGTTTACCTAACATTGCGAGTTGAAAATTTTTTCCCTGGTTTCACATACAGCCTATTCATTGATTGATGAAGTGGAAGAAATTATTAGACAAAACACAATATCTAGTTCCTTATGATGGGCCATAACATCAGAACTGACTTTAGAAAATTATTACAAGCCCTACAATGGGACAGTGTAAAGGCTATGATGGGAAGTGTTAGTGGTACGTAAATGATGTCCTCAGAATACATAGCTCTAAAGCTCTATGATGGTTTTAGTTTCACACAAAACTTAATTTTTCTATTTATCTAGGAGTTCTTATTTCGAGGCCCCAAGATAGCCTTCAGAGGGGTGTACAGGAATTCTAAAATTGAATGCACATTTGGTGTGTTTGCACATTCCTTTGGAAGGAGAATTCATAACTTCCATTATATTTTCAAGGATCCTCGGCCCCAAGAGGTCAGTTGTCACTGAAGTTGAAAAGAAAGTTGGTAAACTATTTATCTTGCAGTTAAAATTTCATTTGGATTATTTTTTATTTTTATTTATTCTTATTATGTAAGTTTCAGGTGTACAGCATTATAATTTGACATTCATGTATACTACATAGTGATCAGCACAAGTCTAGTTACCATCCATCACCCACAGTTGACCCCACTCTCTTTTAAACATATTTAAACTCAGGTTATGATGCATTGGGGGCAGCAAATTAATGACTAAGTGATCAGTGTTACGTATATTTGCAGCGGTCTGAAGTATAGGTTTGTGTTGCTAATTACATGCATAATTTGGGACTTTTGAACTTTCTGAAGAAAAATAAAAACCTTCTGAGTAGGTTGAAAGACATGAAGCAGAATAGTTAGGAAAACTAAGGGAACTAAGTCAAACTAAGATAGAGCCAAGTTCTTAAATTACTTTTGCCTGAGAATACAGTTAAATGGGGAAACTAATACACCTATCTCATGGGTTGTTTTGAGAATTAAATAGCTATTATATATAAAGTGCTAAATTGTGGTTTTTCTCAATTATTATTATTATTATCTGTACTGCTACTACTATTACTATTATGAGGTCTGCATCTGTGTGGAAAAAGTGAATAACTACAGGGAATTCTGAGATATTCCCTTTAAAATAGCTTTATTTACCTTTCAACAAGTGAATAAAATAATTTTGAAATAATGTTTAAAAAATAATAATAAACATCATATGGCACACCTACTGTATATATTTGGTCTAGAATATGATTTGTATCAGGAGATTTTTCTGCATACTAAATCATTCCAACTTTAGTGGTTTAAAACAATAGACATTTATATTGCCACCAAGTCTTCAAGTTGGTCAGGTGGTCCTTCCAACCTGGGCCAGACTTGGCTGATCTGGGCTGAACTTGCTCATGTGTCTGAGGTCAGCAGTAAGTTAGCTGAGGCTGGCTTATCTAAGAGCTGTACTCACATGTCTGCTGGTTGCCTAGCTGTTGACTGGGCCAGGGTTAACTGCACCGTATGTAGTCCACCACCCAAATAATTAGTTTTTTCATATGTGGCTCAGGAAGTTTTTAAAAGGGAGAACAGAAATATGCAAGCCTTCTTGAGGTCTAAGCTTGAAATGGGTGCAATGCCACTCACACATGTTTAATGGGGCAAACCAAATCACAAGCCTACACCAAATTCAAAGAGCAAAGAAATAAACCACACCTCTTAATGAGAGGCGCTTCAAAGTCACCTTGCAAAAGGAATGGGAACACATAAAAGTGTGGGAATCTCTCACCCTTTTTGTAATGCACTGCATTATTAAGTAAAAAATTTTAAACTCTCCACAATGTCCATGGAAAAATTTGAATAAACCCCCTAAGAAAAATCTAAATTAAAGTGGTATGATGACACATTTAAGATGTAAAATGTGTTAGTGGTACATAAATGATGTCCTCTTACATGGTAGATGTAAAATGTTCTCCTATGTGAATAAATAAAATAAATAGAACTAATCTGCTATTTAGGGTTAGCAAAAATGTTTTGGTGATAGTATAAGGAATACCTTTCATCTTGGGGAGATGAATGTGGTTTCTGGTACCAGGACCAAACATCTGTTCACACTGTGACCACAGCATATAAAAGGATATTTATTGGGCTTCCCTGGTGGCGCAGTGGTTGAGAGTCCGCCTGCCGTTGCAGGGGACGCGGGTTCGTGCCCCAGTCCGGGAGGATCCCACATGCCGCGGAGCGGCTGGGCCTGTGGGCCATGGCCGCTGAGCCTGCGCGTCTGGAGCCTGTGCTCCGCAACGGGAGAGGCCACAACAGTGAGAGGCCCGCGTACCACAAAAAAAAAAAAAAAAAAAAAAGGATATTTATTGAGTTTTGCTATTGGAGAGCATAATCCATATAGCTAATCCTATAGGGCCTCTGGGGAGCTAATATCATGTAGACATTAAGAGAAGACTGAAATCAGACTGTTTAAACTCAAATCCCGTTACCTCTTACTAGCTGTGTGACTTTTAGCAGGTTACATAATCTTTCTGAAACTCTTTCTTTACGGGTAAAGTGGGGATGACAGAAATACCTATCTCGTAGAAATTTTACATAAAATGAGTTAAACAACCAACTAACTAAAGTTAGACAACCAACCTAAACTTCTTGTGCATAACACAAATCACACAGTAGATCATTCAAGAAATGTTGCTTAAGGCTAACAGACATAGAGAACAGACTTGCAGTTGCCAAGGGGGAAAGGGGGTGAGGGAGGGATGGATTGGGAGTTTGGCATGAGCAGATGCAAACTAGTATATAACATATAGAATGGATAAACAACAAGGTCCTACAGTATAGCACAGGGAACTATTTTCAATATCCTGTGATAAACCATAATGGGAAAGAATATGAAAAAGAATGTATATATGACTGAACCACTTTGCTGTACAGCAGAAATTAATACAACATTGTAAATCAACTATGCTTCAATAAAATAAGTTACAAAAAAAGAAACATTGGTTATTTTTATTGTAAATATTAAAATCCAATGTAAAATTAAAAGGCCCCAAATATATTGTGAAATATTATTTGAAATCCACTGTTATCATAGAAAATTCCTATTGACCTCAACTTTAAAGTAGTATTAAAATTTATATTCTAAAGGAGCTGAGGACCCAGCTGTTGAAGGAAGTCATCAAGATGTGATTGCCAGTTGACCTGTTAGCTGGACTGGGGCAAATGAAGGCTTCTCACCCCCTGCACTGTCCTTGGAATGTGTGTTCTGCTCGCCTTCCCTGTCCCAGAAGCTGCTCTAAGGATAGTCTTGAGATAAAAATATGGTGTTGTGACTGAACCCAGTTAAGGTCTTCGATGCATGTGACTAAACCCAATTAGGCCTCTATATAAATTTTTAAGGTTCTGGCAGGCAGATGCAGATATCTACTCATCTTGTGGCCACACACAACAAGCCTTATAATTAAGTTCCCTTGCTTATTAAACCTGCCACCTGCCCACCTAGAGCGGTCTGCCTCTTTTTCCAATCTCCCCTTGCCCTCCGTATATGGGGGCCAATTTCATATTTCACCTGGGAAGTTCCTGAGTTTGTGAACCAATACTATCTTATGATGTGCTTAGCCAGTAACAAACTCCTATTTACAAAGACATAGAATAAGAAACAATAAATAAAATTATGTCACCCAAGATGATAAAAACTATAGTAGTGAAAACAGACTTCCTGTAAAGAGCTTAGAAATCTTCACTCCCATTTTTACAGCAAGAAAGTGCTGGAAAACCTGAAAATCAATGACTTTTCTTGGACCCGTCAGAGACTTGAGTTCAGGGCAAACTACCATGCCAACATCTGGAGAGACAAACAAATACAGAGAGTCATAGCAGAGATGTGTTTACCTGGAGCAGAGGCTGCTTATGCCATAAAATGATAGAAAAGTTAAAAGGTAACTTTGATAAATTTCTGGGAACTGAGTTGGGCTAGTGTGAAAATGAGAAACATCTAAGGGCTACAGTCTTAGGTGGGGTCTCATACATTCACAGGATTTACCTCCAGAAATTTCACCAGGTTTGTATAGTGAAGATCCTAGAAAGACTACCAGATGACTCTGACAGAAGGACTAAATAAATAAACCTTGTGAAATAGTCCCAGAACATTCTCCATACAGAGGTCTACTTTCACTTAGAAAGAGCATTTTGCCAGAGATTTATCCAACCTGGGGGAAGGGAATTCTCCCAATCCAGCCCCCTTTCTATCTCACTTAAGGCCAGTAGGAGTGGAGAAATTTGTAGAGTGAAGGTCCCAGTCCATAGACATAGGCCCAGTTAAAGACTGAGATTTAACTGGAAGATAATAGAACTCTCCCATCTCCTCATGCTTTACCACTACACCAACAGGGCTCCAAAAGGTAATAGTGGATCACTGTCAAATCATGTACAAAACACAACTGTCTCTGAGGAAGAGGCTTAGAAAGCCCCAGGTGAGGACAAGAAACAAAAACAGGGACATCCGAGGTACAGGAAGCCTGTGGTACCTATAGTTATAGAAAACGTTAAACAAAGCCCAACTTCTAGCCAGATTAACATAAATTCTCAGAGAAAGACAAATATCATATGATATCACTCATATGTGGAATCTAATTTTTTTTAAATGACACAAATGAACTTATTTACAAAACAGAAACAGACTTACAGATATCAAAAACAAACTTACGGTTACCAAAGGGGAAATGCCTGGCGGGGGGGATAAATCAGGAGCTTGGGATTAACATACACACACTACAATATATAAGATAGATAACCAACAAGGCCCTACTGTAGAGTACAGGGAACTCTACTTAATATTCTGTGATAACCTACATGAGAAAACAATCTGAAAAAGTATTAATCAATACATATGTGTAACTGAATCACTTTGTTGTATACCTGAAACTAATACAACACTGTAAATCAACTACATTCCAATAAAATTTTTTAAAAATCTTGATCTTGATGACATGAAAAAGAAAACATAAATTCCCTCAGAAGAGGCATATTTATCTGTAGTGTATCCTATCTTGTCCATATTTCAACAAAAAAAGTATAAGATACATTAAAGACAAGAAAAATTATCTAGAAAGACAAAGTAATCATCAGAACCTGATTCAGATAGATACAAATGTTAGAATTAACAGATAGAATTTAAAATAACTAATATGTTAAGGGCTCTAATGGAAAACTTGGACAACCTGCAAAGACAGGTGGCTATGTAAGCAGAGAGATGGATATTATAAGAAAGAATCAAAATAAAACACTGGAAATAAAAACACTGTAACAGAAAGGATGTATGTAATTGGTTCCTTAGTAGACTCAATAAAGTTGAGGAAAGAATCAGTGAGCTTGAAGATGAGTTAATAGAAAGCTTCCAAACTGAAAGTCAAAGAAAAAAAATGGAAAAACAACACAGCACCTGTGAGAAAATTTCAAAAGTGTAACATATGGTTAACTGGACTAACAGGAGATGAGAAAGAGAACAGAGCAGAGGAAATCTAAGGAAAAAACTAAATTACTTAAAGAAATATAATTAATAAACTAAGAGAGAAGATAACATGGAGACACATAAAATACTCAACTAAAACCAAAGGAAACAGTAAAAGAAGCACTGGTAACAAATAGTAAACAGTTTCAAATACAGTAGATGTTAAACCAAATATATCAATAATCCCTTTAAATGTGAATGGTCTAAATATAAAATTAAAGGACAGAGACTGTCAGAGTGAATAAAACAAACAGAAAAAGACTCCACTATATGTTAGCTATAAGAAACTCACTTTAAACATAAAGACTCAGATATGTTAAAAATAAAAGAGTGGAGAAAGTTATACCATATAACATTAATCAAAATAAATATAGAGTTGCTACGTTAGTTTTAGACAAGAAGACTTCAAAACAAAGGAAACTATCAGACATAAAGTCAGGCACCACATAATAGTGACTGGGTCAATTCTCTAAGAAGCCATAACAATCCTAAACATGTATGTACCTAAAAGCAGAGGGTCAAAGTATGAGAGGCAAAGACTGATACAACAGAGAGGAGAAATAGACAAATACTCTATTATAATTGAAGGATTCAAAACCTCTGTATCAGTAACTGAAGAACAAGCAGGCAGAAAATCAACAAGTGTATAGTTCATCAAAATAGCACCATCAATCAACTCGATTTGATTGAGATTTATAGACTATTCCATCCAACAGCAGTAGATTATGCATTCCTCTCAAATTTGTATTGAACTTTCACCATGATAACCCACATTCTGATCCATAAATCATACTTTAACAAATTTAAAAGAATATAAATCATACAAAGTATGTTCTGAGACTATATGGAATTAAACTAGAAACCAATTAAATTAAACTAAACTCAAAACTAATGAAACAATAGCTTAAAAAAATTAGAAATAACACACTTCTAAATATCACATTGGCCAAAGACAAATCTCAAGAAATATATTTCAAAATATATTTTGAAATAAAAATGAAAATATAACTCTTCAGAATTTGTGGGATGTTTCTCTTTTAAACAGTGTTTAGAGAAAAATTTATAACATTAAATGTATATATTGATATTAGAAAAGAAGAAAGAGCTAAAATCAGATCTCAAGAAGAGCAATTTAAGCCTAAAGGAATCAGAATAAAAGATGTAATAAAAATTAGGGCAGAAATCAATGAAATTATAAGCAAGAAAATCAACAAAACCAAAACCTTTTATTTTAAAGATCATTAAAACTGATAAATCTCTAGTCAGGCTAACCAAGAATAAAAAAAAGATAAAAGACACAAATTTCAAATATCAGAAATGAGAGAGAGGTCCATGGACATTTAAAGGACAAGAGTAAACTACTATGAACAACTCTATTCCTACAAATTTAATAATTTAATTAAATGAACCAATTTCTTGAAAGACACAAAACACTGAAACCCAATTAAGGAGAAATAGGTAACCTGAATAGTCCCATATCTATTGAAGAATTTGAGTCCACAATTAATAACCTTCCAAAAAAGAAACCATTAGGCCCATATGGTTTAAGCAGTGAATTCTACAAATTTTAATGGAAATATTTTAAAAAGCAAAAATAAATGAACTATCAAGCCACAAAAACACATGGATGAATCCTAAATGCATATTATTAAGTGAAAGAAGCTGGTCTGAAAAGCATATGTATTGTATCATTCCAATTACATGGCATTGTAGAAAAGGCAGAACTAAGGAGATAGTAGAAAAGATCAGTGGTTGCTAAGGGACAGAGGGGGAGTGGAGGAAGTTTTAAATATGTAAGGTACAGATGATATTTTTAGAGGGGTGAAACTATTTGATATAATGCTGTAATTAAGAATATAAGACACTATAAAAATGTCAAAAGCCATTGAACTTTACAGCACAAAGAGTAAATCTTAATGCACATTAAAAAGAAAAAAAGCGCTTCCCTGGTGGCGCAGTGGTTGAGAGTCCACCTGCCGATGCAGGGAACACGGGTTTGTGCCCCAGTCTGGGAGGATCCCACATGCCGCAGAGCGGCTGGGCCCGTGAGCCATGGCCACTGAGCCTGCGCGTCCGGAGCCTGTGCTCCGCAATGTGAGAGGCCACAACGGTGAGAGGCCTGCATACCGCAAAAACAACAACAACAAAAAATATCTAAGAGGTCAGAGGAATCCCGGGATGGGATGAAGAATATGATCAAACAATCTTACTGTATTACAAACACATGACAGAACTTCACTGAACCCCTTCAATGAATTTGGGTGCTGGAAGGGAGCCACTGAGTTACATAACTGGAAATGAGTGGATTCTGTAAAATTAATGACAAAAGAAAGTGTACATAAGAACTGTATTCTAGCTGATAAAGTTGCTTCTCATTAGGGTAAGGGTACAGGTTAACAATTTTGATACTATTATACATGTATACTGGATTTTAAGACTTAAGTAAATGTTTGTTGGATGGTGGAAGTTAGGTTTCTCACGGCTAGAATGGGATTTTACAGGTCAGAAAGGAGAGGAGGCTAAAATGGTCCATGTGATACTGCAATAGAGTTGAACACAACAGTATGAACTCATGTTTAGCTTAACATAGATAGGGATGGTTACATATATAAATATTTATAGACATATGTACAAATATGGGTTAGTATTTATATATACAATTTTTTCCTGTCGGCTGAGAGGGCCTGGAAGCAATAAGACTCAGTAACAATGAGCATACCTAGCATCCAGATCTTGGTTTCTAATACCATTCTCCAATAAAAGGAACCAGAGTTCCTTGGAAAACTAGATTATCCTAGGAGTGAGTGTATCTTATTTCCCCAGAGCGAGAAATACACAAAATGAGCCTAGAGCACCTTGTAGTACAAGAGGGTAAGGAAGTGTTCAGAACACACACACACACACACACACACACACACACACACACACACAATAATAATGCGGGGGGGCGTAGATAATTAAGAGACACAGAAGCCAGCTGAAAGGGCTTCCAGTGGCAAAAAAAAGAACAATTTGAGCAACAAAAATAAGTATCAGATGATAACTCAAAGTATAAAATAAATATCCTCCCTATTGTGCCTCCCTATTGATATAAATAAATTATTGAATCATTAAATAAATTGGGGAGAAGAGAGAAATCTATTCAAAGGAATTCCAAGTAAATTATTTAACTACTCCCTACTAAATGAAGGAAATATAAATCCCCACTCCTTCAATATGAGCTATGCATATTTGACTTCCTTCCAAAGAGTATAGTATGAAGAGGGATAAAAATGTGTCACTTTACATTAGACAAACCTGAAAAAAATCCAGGTAATCAAAGTCAACATCAACAGTCACAAATCATGTTGATAGTGTATACCCTTGATATGATATGGTGAAAATAGCGCTTTACCTCTGTATTCTTCCTCCCCAAAACCCATAACACCAGGCTCATCATGAGAAAAACATCAGAGAAATTCCAGTAGAGGAGGATTCTACAATATAGCTGACCAGTAAACCCCCAAACTGGTCATGAGAAACAAAGAAAGTCTGGGACATTATCACAGGGATAAGAGAAGCCTAAAGAGACATAAAAATGAAATCTAATGTGATATTCTGGATGGATTCTTAAGAAAAAAATTGAAAAATAGGTAAAAACTAAGAAAATCTGAATAAAGTATGTTCTTTAGTTAAAATAATGTATCAATATGTACTATACTAAGTTATCAATAATAGGAAAACAGGTGTGGGGTATCTGAGAATCTATGTGCCATCTTTGCTATAATTTTGTAAATCTAAAATGTTCTAAAACAAAATGCTTATATTAAAAAGATAGCTATAGTATTGACCAACTTAGATCAACCTTACTTAAACTTGCTTGCTTCTCAGGTAAAATATTAGACTGCTGGGTCTATTTTATGCAAATTGCCCTTTAGAAAAATCAGATAAAGTGTATTATGCAGCTATGCAATTGATATCAAACTTCTATTGTGTTAGTTCTTCCAGTGTGCTTAGAATAGAGTGAGCAAGGGAGAGAGCAGTAGGAGTTGAGGACCAAGGGAAATAAAACTCAGCACAAGATTGTGTAAGGCCTTATGGAGTTGCATTAATTTTTTTGAAATGTAGTTATTATGAAATACAGAGCCATTAGAAGAGGAGTGACTTAAGAATTCTCATTTGAATTAAATGAAAAAAACGGATACTCCAGATTCTCTATTAAGAATATATAAAAGAGGCCAAGGACAGGTGTAAAAAGGCCATTTACAAAAATAAAGACATTTTAATGACTGGACCACTAAAAGTGGATAAAGGTAGTCAGATTCAGGTGATATTTTCAAGATAGAGCCAATAGGATTAACAACTAGAAAGACTGAATTGGCATTAACTATCTTGATGGACACTATAACTTCACACGATGGAATACAATACAGCCATAAAAAGAAATAAAGTACTGATACAACATGGATGAACCTTGAAAACATTCTGCTAAATGAAAGAAGCCAGAAATAGAAGGCCACATACTATGTAATCACACGTATGTGAAATGTCCAGAAGAGGCAAATCCACAGACACAAGTAGACTAGTGTTGCTAGGGGTCAAAGGGTTAGTTTTGGATATAAGCTTGATATGTGGATTATAAATAAGGGAGTTGAGGATGTAAACTGAGATGTCAAGAAGGTAATCAAATATGATTCTTAAAGTTAGGGTTTGGCCTGAACTGAAGATACAATTTTAGGCGTGATCCGTGTACACATGGTATTTAAAATCTTGACACTAGATGAAATCAACAATGGAGTAAATGGAAACAGAAAAGAGAAGTGGTCCAGTGAGCTCTTGGACATGTTAAAAGGTCAGGAAGAGGAAGCAGAACTAGCAAAAGAGAATAAGAAAAAGTACTAGTGAAGTGTCCTAGACACCAAGGGGAGATAGAATGATCACCCAGGTCAAATACTGCCGATGCTTCACGTAAGATGAGAGCTGAGAATTCAGAATTAGATATCAGGACTTTGGTGAGCATGATTAGAATAGTTTCAGTGAAGATGTGAGAAAATATTCGAGTTGCAGTGGTTCAGGAAACAATGCTAGAAGAGGAATTAGAGAAGATTTCTGGGAGACTCTTTAAAGGAATTGGTTTCTTAAAAGAAAAAGAAATATGGAGGAAAAACATTCAAGAAAGATTTGTATTTTATTTTGCTAATGTTGCTGTAGACTGCAGAAATACACAGCGTTTGTATAGTGATGGAGACATCCAATAGAAAGGAAAAAAAGAAAGTTGCAGGATAGAAAAAACAAAAATACTACAGCAGTATCTTAGGTTACACTGGAGAGGATAGACCACCGCCATGAACAAGTGAGGAGCTGACCTTAGGGAGGAACACGAAGAGTTCACCCACAGTGATGGGAGGGAGGGCAGAGTCGGTGGGCATGGTGAGAGTGGATGAAAGTTATCTTCTGTCTCTATTTTTTCCATAACATAGAGACCAATTTCATCAGCTGAAAGTGAGGATGATGGAGTGGTTTAAGAGGTCTGTGCAAGAGAAGAAAGTTAGAAATCATCTTATTTAAGAGTGGGCGATTGGGCTTCCCTGGTGGCACAGTGGTTAAGAATCTGCCTGCCAATGCAGGGGACACGGGTTCATGCCCTGGTCTGGGAAGATCCCACATGCCGTGGAGCAACTAAGCTCATGCACCACAACTACTGAAGCCCGCGCGCCTAGAGCCCGTGCTCTGCAACAAGAGAAGCTACCACAATGAGAAGCCGCGTGTCACAATGAAGAGTAGCCCCTGCTCGCTGCAACTAGAGAAAGCCTGTGCACAGCAACAAAGACCCAAAGCAGCCAAAAGTAAATAAATTAAATAAATTAAAAAAAAAAAGAATCCACCAGCCAATGCAAGGGACACAGGTTCAAGCCCTGGGCTGGGAATATCCCACATGCTGCACAGCAACTAAGCCCATGTGCCACAACTACTGAACCTGCGTTCTAGAGCCCACGAGCCACAACTACTGAAGCCCACATGCCACAACTACTGAAGTCTGTGCACCTAGAGCCCGTGCTCTGCAACAAGAGAAGCCACTACAATAAGCCACCACAATGAGAAGCCTGCGCACACACCGCAACGAAGAGTAGCCCCCGCTCACTGCAACTAGAGGAAGCCTGCACACAGCAACGAAGACCCAACGCAGCCAAAAATTAATTAATTTTTAACAAAAGAGTGGGAGATTAATTGTATTAGGGAAATACAGCATAATAGCTAGACCTCACACTGATTGTGAAGCTAAAATGAAACCAATCAGCATGTATTTGTGCATATGTCTTGTTTTATTTGTTTGTTTTTTGGCTTGTTTTTCCAGCCTTATTCAACTGCAGGGGTGCATGCGCAGGAGAGGAGAAGATTTTATATTAACTGAAGTTGGTGGTTAGTGAAGAAAAGAGCATGAAGTAAGGCTGTTGAGGCTGCTGGCAAGGAAGGAATTGTAATAATTGTAAGTCATGGAGTTTATGCTGAGTAAATGAGAAAAAGAGGAGTACCTACTTTGGGGGCTACGAGAGGTAATGAACTGGAAAGACAGAACATGGTGGTCAGTGAATGGGATACTTGGTAATGGGATTATAGAAGGGGTTCAGTTATTGTTAATGGAAACATTTAGAATGTGGCATGAAAGTGAGTTGCTGAGCAAGGGGGTATGGCAAGATCATAGAAGCAGAGAAGATCGAGGAACAGGTGGCTAGGGTGTGGGAAGGACCATCTACATTGATTTTGATATTTTCAAGAATGATGACCTAGGTAGTGTTAGCAAGAGTCATACTCAGTCATGGGTCAAAGTCTTTAAGAAATGAAAAAAAAGTGACTAAAAATGGGGAGCAAGACCGGTAAGGGTAAGTAGATGATTTGTAACAAGGCAGGACAGTAGTAAAGTTTGATGACATGAGCTTCACGCAAATGACTTTTAGAGAGAAAGGAGGGAGAATCCTTGGACATTACAGAGGAACAAGGGAAACACCCCCCCCCCCCCACACTTCCAAGCCCAGAGGTACAAGACAGCTAGAGAAAAACATCCACCAGAGTGATGCAGGAAAGCAGTGTCCTCAGAGGAGAGACTGAGGAGGTTTCAAGAGAGCACAGCAAGAAAGCATAGGAAATTTCACAGACGAGAGAGATATAGAGAATAACTTCCACGGGCAGAGTAAGAGCGTTTCAAGAAATTACATAGCAGGGATTAGAGTCTGTTGGACGAGGGATAATACTGTGACCTACACAAGTAAGAATAATGGGCATGGACAGGACCTGGAAGCAACCTAAGTGTCCATCGACAGATGAATGGGTAAAGAAGATGTGGCACATATATACAATGGAATACTACTCAGCTGTAAAAAGAAGCAAAACTGAGTTATTTGTAGTGACGTGGATGGACCTAGAGTCTGTCATACAGAGTGAAGTAAGTCAGAAAGAGAAAAACAAATACCATAGGCTAACACATATATATGGAATCTAAAAATATGGTTATGATGAACCTAGGGGCAGGACAGGAATAAAGACGCAGACGTAGAGAATGAACTAGAGGACACGGGGAGGGCGAAGGGGAAGATGGGACAAAGTGAGACAGTGGCATGGACATATATACACTACCAAATGTAAAATAGCTAGCTAGTGGAAAGCAGCCGCATAGCACAGGAAGATCAGCTCAGTGCTTTGTGACCACCTAGAGGGGTGGGATAGGGAGGGTGGGAGGGAGATGCAAGAGGGAGGAGATATGGGGATATATGTATACATATAGCTGATTCACTTTGTTGTACAGCAGAAACTAACACAACACTGTAAAGCAATTATACTCCAATAAAGATGTTAAAAAAATTAAAAAAAAAACTTGCCACTGACCTAAAATAATAATAATAATAATAATGGGCATGGTAAGACTGGTCCTGAAAATTCTAAGGCAGAGAGTGAAACCAAGCAGGACCCTGTGGGGCTCCTGGGCACAAAAGCCTTTTTATGACCCAGCATCTCTTGATTACAGGAAATAGGCCTCATTCAGCCTCAGTGACCTCCCCTGAGTTCTAACGGGCAGGTTCAAATAGTTGCTAATTAGAGAAGAGGGAATGCGCAAGACAAGGGAGGGGCAGTCAAGAAAGAGCCTTGGGGCAGGGTTCTGGTTTCCCCTCAAGGGATACACATAACATATCTTTGAGCTGTTCTGCAGATACTGAAACCCCCACCAGGTGGGAGAAGCTAACTGTATGCTCCCCACAGGCACGTACACCCCAGACCAGTTGGAACAGAAGGTCGATGATGCTAACTCCCACTTACCTCCCCACCAACCAATCAGAAGATTATCCGCGAGCTGATCACATCCTCTTTGAACCATTACTATACAACTCCTCACAACGCCCCCCAGGTCGGGACACACAGCTGTAAGGGCATTAGCCCGCTGTGGCCCCCTTTGCCTGGCAAAACAGTAAAGCTGTTCTTCTCTACTTCACCCAAAACTCTGTCTCTGAGATTTAATGCAGTGTTGGGGTACAGGTGCCGGATTCGACTTCAAGAGTAGGCCTGAGCCGTGAGGGTGCAAGCACTGGGGAGTCACGGTCTCACCTGTGTTTTGGAACTCCTGTTTTATTGTTTTCTTCAAACTGACCTTCTAATCATCCGTACAATATAAAGAATATTATTGGGGTCTGGGCTCAACAGAATTTAGCCAAAATTGTTCTAGGATTAAAAATCTGGAAATTTAAACCGCCTATTAATGAGGATCCAGGCTTCTGTGATCTCATTCAGCAGAGTCCTGTCACAGCCCATAACATTCTAGAATCTGCATGAAAAAATAAATTGTATTTTTAGTGCTATCATCTCTCCATTAAAAAGGTTGAGATCAAAAAGAGGAAAAATATTTATATTCAGATCAGACACCCACCGCTTCCAATTTAGATTTTGGGTAAACTATGGGAAGCGAAAACAGCAGCGTGAAATAAACTGCATCCCATCCTCCCTCATTAATAGCAGTCAGTTCAGAACAAGCTTATTCGGGGTCTCCTTTTCCTCATTGAGCTGACCAGGGGATACCTTAAAGGCAAAATGTGTGAGCCCTGTTAAAGAAAACCTTTAACAACAGATAAGCACTGAAGTCTTTGAAGAAAGAGTGAACACCCTCTGGGGAGAAAATTAGACTTGTGAACTTAAAAAATGGCACACAAACATTTTAACACAGAACCGAAGAGAGAGGTCAACAGGGATGTCTTCAACTGAAGATTGCCTGTTGAGGAAGAAATTAGTTTTGAACATCAAACATAAATGAACAAAGGGAGCAGAAAACAACATTAAATGACAGTTCTTTCCTCAAGAAAAAATCCCCTCAACCCTCCCCGACACAAACACACTAATCAAGCTTTATTACTGAAACAGAAAATCTCTTTCCAAATAAGAAAAATCTAACCCAAGGAAACCAGTCTTAAAGAGTTGTCTTTATAAGCACCTTTTTTTCTTGCTACTTCAGTAAAGTAACTGATTTTGACTTCCCTCTTGTTCTTAAAATGATTAGCTTTATTTTTATATTTATCTGCAATTTATCTTATACTATTAATTTATCATTCTTTCATTCTAGTTTTAGCTTTAAATATAAATGTAAAAGTCTTCAGACTAAGCACAATTTATGCCATTTATTTTGGGTCTTCTTCAGCCACAGAACTCCAAGGGATGTATGTAGGGGTGATATTCAGATCAACTGCTCCCTTTTTATTACTTAAGCTTTCTCCAAACCCCATGCAAGTTTCTTCTGTGTTGGTTGCTCTGTAAATCAGGAAAATCATCTTTGTCTAGATTGTAGGGATGGTCTCCAGATGTTCTTGCTTAAAGACCCCTTTAAAGAAGTTTGAAAAACACGTAACGTCTCTCCTTCCCACATTTTTAAGGTGAGGTATAGTTTGTCTCCTTTCTAGTGTACTTTAAATACTGACATTTTATATTTATAAAATGCTTTGTATGAAACTGTTAATATAACTCTTTTAAACATATGAAATAAAATATGTGATAACACTCATTAAAAAAATACATGAACAATCTCTCCTTTAAAAGAAATGTTTCATTCCTCCTTTTTCTTTTTGAAACTATACTATTATTTAACTTAGGAAATTTTATCCAGAGACATATGTATAATAGATTCAGATAATATGAATATATATATAAATTCTTCCCTTAAATAATTTTGCCCAAATATATCTATATCTATGTATATATATAAATATCTAGATATTCCTTTAATGAGATGGATAAGGGCAATTTTATTGTGCTTTTATTAAAGGAGGCTTCTCTGGCATCAGCATTTTAATTTTTTCTTTGTTTAGCATTCACAAAATTGCAGGTAGAGAGAAAGGTATACCATTCTTTTATAAAATGGAAGAAAGGGGAGGTAGAGAAGAAGTGTCAGCGTGATGCCTCCACCCAGGAGGCATCTCCATCCACCCAGGAGGCATCCAGCCTCCACCCAGTACTTTATCAGGTAGCTGGGTTGTAAGAAAGAACACATGGGCATTGAGGATTTGGAAACTGACATGCTGGAACCCATCCGTGCAGAGCCTCCTCCTAGAAAGTTTTCTTGTGCCACCAAGCACGTGCTTACTCCACTATAATATTAGCAAAAGCCATAAGTGACTGCCTTTCTACATGACTTTCTGTGTGGAACCCACCCTGGTCTTTGCTGGCTTCTTGAGGGCAAACTTGGGACCTTAGGAGAGGATTGCCCATAAGGTGGGGGAGGTCTGTTCACAAGAGCATGGCCGTGGGACACACATAGCTCTATCAGTCATGTGCTGCTTCCAGTGAGAGCGACACAAAACCAGCACTGTGGAATAAGTCATAGGAGAAGAGGGTGGAGACAAGGCCCATCAAGAGGGCAGAGAATAAGGGCTTTACTATTTGCTCCTGCCATGCCCAATTCCTAGGATGGGCTTCTTTGCCCTTGTCCCCTTCCCTGAGAGAATGAGTGACAGAACAAGTGAAGGAAACCTTAAGTTGTCTTAAAGTCTGGAGTCTGCCATCAGTAAATTAGCATACTGCTGGACCAAACTGGTCCTGGGTTGCATTGCTACCAGCAAAAAGCTCTGTCATCTACATCAAGTTTTTGATCCTCTCCATCAGAATGATGTGCATAGCGTTAGTACTTATCTCAGGATTTCTTGGTGAGGCTTAAATAATTAGAATTCAGGGGAGGAGCTTTAAGATGGCGGAAGAGTAAGACGCGGAGATCACCTTCCTCCCCACAGATACATGAGAAATACATCTGCACGTGGAACAACTCCTACAGAACGCCTACTGAATGCTGGCAGAAGACCTCAGACCTCCCAAAAGGCAAGAAAATCCCCAGGTACCTGGGTAGGGCAAAAGAAAAAAGGATAAACAGAGACCAAAAATAGGGACGGGACCCGCACCAGTGGGAGGGAGCTGTGAAGGAGGAAAGGTTTCCACACACTAGGAAACCCCTCGTGGGCAGAGACTGCGGGTGGCAGAGGGGGGACGCTTCGGAGCCTTGGAGGAGAGCGCAGCAACAGGGGTGCAGAGGGCAAAGCGGAGAGATTCCCACACAGAGGATCGGTGCCGACCAGCACTCACCAGCCCGAGAGGCTTGTCTGCTCACCCGCTGGGGCTGGCGGGGCCTCGGAGCTGAGGCTCAGGCTTCGGTCGGAGCGCAGGGAGAGGACTGGGGTTGGCGACGTGAACACAGCCTGCAGGGGGTTAGTGCGCCACGGCTAGCCGGGAGGGAGTCCGGGGAAAAGTCTGGACCTGCCGAAGAGGCAAGAGACTTTTTCTTCCCTCTTTCTTTCCTGGTGCGCGAAGAGAGGGGATTAAGAGAGCTGCTTAGGGCTTCCCTGGTGGCGCAGTGGTTGAGAGTCCGCCTGCCGATGCAGGGGACGTGGCTTCGTGCCCCGGTCCGGGAAGATCCCACATGCCGCGGAGCGGCTGGGCCCGTGAGCCACGACCGCTGAACCTGCGCGTCCGGAGCCTGTGCTCCGCAACGGGAGAGACCATAGCAGTGAGAGGCCCGCGTACCGCAAAAAAAAAAAAAAAAAAAAAAAAGAGAGCTGCTTAAAGGAGCTCCAGAGACGGGCGAGAGCCGCGGCTACAAGCGCGGACCCCAGAGACGGGCATGAGATGCTAAGGCTGCTGCTGCCTTCACCAAGAAGCCTGTGTGCGAGCACAGGTCACTCTCTACACCTCCCCTCCCGTGAGTCTGTGCAGCCCGCCACTGCCAGGGTCCCGTGATCCAGGGACAACTTCCCCGGGAGAGCACACGGCGGGCCTCAGACTGCTGCAACGTCATGCCGGTCTCTGCCGCCTCAGGCTCGCCCCGCATCTGTACCCCTCCCTTCCCCCGGCCTGAGTGAGCCAGAGCCCCCATAGCAGCTGCTCCTTTAACCCCGTCCTGTCTGAGCAAAGAACAGACGCCCTGAGGCGACCTACATGCAGAGGCGGGTCCAGATCCAAAGCTGAACCCCAGGAACTGTGCGAACAAAGAAGAGAAGGGAAATCTCTCAAACCAAGGAGAAACACACCAAGACACGTATTAATCAAACTATCAAAAATTAAATACAGAGAAAAAATATTAAAAGCAGCAAGGGAAAAACAACAAATAATATACAAGATAATCCCCATAAGGTTAAAAGCTGATCTTTCAGCAGAAACTCTGCAAGCTAGAAGGGAGTGGCAAGACATATTTTAAGTCATGAAGCAGAAAAGGCTACAACCAAGATTACTCTGCCCAGCAAGGATCTCATTCAGATTTGATGGAGAAATTAAAAGCTTTACAGACAAGCAAAAGCTAAGAGAATTCAGCACCACCAAACCAGCTTTACAAAAAATGGTAAAGGAACTTCTCTAGGCAGGAAACACAAGACAAGGAAAAGACCTACAATAACAAACCCAAAACAATTAAGAAAATGGTAATAGGAACATACATATCAGTAATTACGTGAAATATAAATGTATTAAATGCTCCAACCAAAAGACACAGACTGGCTGAACGGATACAAAAACAAGACCCATATATATACTGTCTACAAGACACCCACTTCAGACCTAGGGACACATACAGTCTGAAAGTGAGGGGATGGAAAAAGATATTCCATGCAAATGGAAATCAAAAGAAAGCAGGAGTAGCAATTCTCATATCAGACAAAATAGACTTTAGTACAAAGACTATTACAAGAGACAAAGAAGGACACTACGTAATGATCAAGGGATCAATCCAAGAAGAAGATATAACAATTGTAAATATTTATGCACCCAACATAGGAGCACCTCAATACATAAGGCAAATGCTAACATTCATAAAAGGGGAAATCAACAGAAACACAAACATAGTAGGGGACTTTAACACCCTGCTTTCACCAATGGACAGATCATCCAAAATGAAACAAGTTTTAAATGATACATTAAACAAGATGGACTTAATTGATATTTATAGGACATTCCATCCAAATATAACAGAATACACTTTCTTCTCAAGTGCTCATGGAACAATCTCCAGGACATAGCGTACCTTGGGTGACAAATCAAGCCTTGGTAAATTCAAGAAAATTGAAATCATATCAAGTATATTTTCTGACCAAAACGCTATGAGACTAGATATCAATTACAGGAAAAAATCTGTAAAAAATACAAACATATGGAGGCTAAACAATACACTACTTAATAACCAAGAGATTGCTAAGGAAATCAAAAAATACCTAGAAACAAATGACAATGAATACACGACGACCCAAAACCTATGGTATGCAGCAAAAGCAGTTCTAAGAGGGAAGTTATAGCTATACAAGCCTATCTCAAGAAACAAGAAACAACTCAAAAAAACAACCTAAGCTAAAGCAAATAGAGAAAGAAGAACAAAAAAACCCCAAAGGTAGCAGAAGGAAAGAAATCATAAAGATCAGATCAGAAATAAATAAAAAATAAATGAAGTAAATGAAAACTAAAAGCTGGTTCTTTGAGGAGATAAACAAAATTGATAAACTATTAGCCAGATACATCAAGAATAAAAGGGAGAAGACTCAAATCAATAGAATTAGAAATGAAAAAGGAGAATTAATAACTGACACTGCAGAAATACAAAGGATCATGAGAGATTACTACAAGCGACTCTATGCCAATAAAATGGACAACCTGGAAGAGGTGGACAAATTCTGAGAAATACACAACCTTCTGAGAGTGAACCAGGAAGAAATAGAAAATAAGAACAGACAAATCACAAGTACTGAAATTGAAACTGTGATTAAAAATCTTCCAACAAACAAAAGCCCAGGACCAGGTGGCTTCACAGGCAAATTCTATCAAACATTTAGAGAAGAGCTGACACCTATCCTTCTCAAACTCTTCCAAAATATAGCAGAAGGAGGAACACTCCCAAACTCATTCTATGAGGCCACAATCACCCTGATACTAAAACCAGACAAAGATGTCACAAAGAAAGAAAACTATAGGCCAATATCACTGATGAAGATAGATGCAAAAATCCTCAACAAAATACTAGCAAACAGAATCCAACAGCACACTAAAAGAACCATACACCATGATCAAGTGGGTCTTATCCCAGGAATGCAAGGATTCTTCAATATACACAAATCAATCAACGTGGTACACCATATTAACAAATTGAAGGGGAAAATCCATATGATCATCTCAACTGATGCAGAGAAAGCTTTCGAAAAAATTCAACACCCATTTATGATAAGAACCATCCAGAAGGTAGGCATAGAGAGAACTTTCCTCAACATAATAAAGGCCATATACGACAAACCCACAGCCAACATCGTCCTCAGTGGTGAAAACTGAAACCATTTCCACTAAGATCAGGAACAAGACAAGGTTTCCCACTCTCACCACTATTATTCAACATAGTCTTGGAAGTTTTAGCCACAGCAAACAGAGAAGAAAAAGAAATAAAAGGAATCCAAATCGGAAAAGAAGTAAAGCTGTCACTGTTTGAAGATGACATGATACTATCCATAGAGAATCCTAAAGATGCTACCAGAAAACTCTGAGAGCTAATCAATGAATTTGGCAAAGTAGCAGTATACAAAATTAATGCACAGAAATCTCTTGCATTCCTATACATTAATGATGAAAAATCTGAAAGTGAAATTAATAAAACACTCCTATTTACCACTGCAACACAAAGAATAAAGTATCTAGGAATAAACCTACCTAAGGACAGAAAAGACCTGTATGCAGAAAATTATAAGACACTGATGAAAGAAATTAAAGATGATACAAATAGATGGAGAGATATACCGTGTTGTTGTATTGGAAGAATCAACATTTTGAAAATGACTCTTATTACCCAAAGCAATCTACAGATTCAATGCAATCCCTATCAAACTACCACTGGCATTTTTCACAGAACTAGAACAAAAAATTTCATAATTTGAATGGAAACACGAAAGACCCCGAATAGCCAAAGCAATCTTGAGAAAGAAAAACGGAGCTGGAGGAATGAGGCTCCCTGACTTCAGACTATACTACAAAGCTACAGTAATCAAGACAGTATGGTACTGGCACAAAAACAGAAATATAGATCAATGGAACAGGATAGAAAGCCCAGAGATAAACCCACACACATATGGTCATCTTATCTTTGATCAAGGAGGCAAGGATATACAGTGGAGAAAAAACAGCCTCTTCAATAAGTGATGCTGGGAAAACTGGACAGGTACATGTAAAAGAAGGAAATTATAACACTCCCTAACTCCATACACAAAAATTAACTCAAAATGGATTAAAGACCTAAATGTAAGGCCAGACACTATCAAACTCTTAGAGGAAAACATTGGCAGAACACTCTACAACATAACTCACAGCAAGATCCTTTTTGACCCACCTCCTAGAGAAATGGAAATAAAAACAAAAAGAAACAAATGGGACCTAATGAATCTTAAAAGCTTTTGCACAGCAAAGGAAACCATAATCAAAACAAAAAGACAACCCTGAGAATGGGAGAAAATATTTGCAAATGAGGCAACTGAAAAAGGATTAATCTCCGAAATTTACATGCAGCTCAATATCAAATAAACAAACAACCCAATCCAAAAATGGGCAGAAGACCTAAATAGACATTTCTCCAAGAAGATATACATATTGCCAGCAAACACATGAAAGGATGCTCAACATCACTAATCATTAGAGAAATGCAAATCAAAACTACAATGAGGTATCACCTCATACCAGTCAGAATGACCATTATCAAAAAATCTACAAACAACAAATGCTGGAGAGGGTGTGGAAAAAAGGGAACCCTCTTGCATTGTTGGTGGGAATGTAAACTGATACAGCCACTATGGAGAACAGTATGGAGGTTCCTTAAAAAACTAAAAATACAACTAACATACGACCCAGTAATCCCACTACTGGGCATATACCCTGAGAAAACCGTAATTCAAAAAGAGTCATGTACCAAAATGTTCATTGCAGCTCTATTTACAATAGCCAGGACATGGAAGCAACCTAAGTGTCCATCAACAGATGAATGGTTAAAGAAGATATGACACATATATAGAATGGAATATTACTCAGCCATAAAAAAGAAACGAAATTGTGTTGTTTATAGTGAGGTGGATGGACCTAGAATCTGTCATACAAAGTGAAGTAAGTCAGAAAGAGAAAAACAAGTACAGTATGCTAACACATATATATGGAATATAAAAACAAACAAACAAACAAACAAAAAAAACGTGGTACCTAGGAGCAAGATGGGAATAAAGACACAGACCTACTAGAGAATGGACTTGAGGATACGGGGAGGGGGAAGGGTAAGCTGGGGTAAAGTGAGCGAGTGGCATGGACATATATACACTACCAAACGTAAAATAGATAGCTAGTGGGAAGCAGCCGCATAGCACAGGGAGATCACCTCGGTGCTTTGTGACCACCTAGAGGGGTGGGATAGGGAGGGTGGCGGGGGAGGGAGACGCAAGAGGGAGGAGATATGGGGATATATGTATATGTATAGCTGATTCACTTTATTATAAAGCAGAAACTAACACACCATTGTAAAGCAATTATACTCCAATAAAGATGTTAAAAATAAAAATTAGAATTCACATCTGCTCTGCACAATGCCTGGCACGATGTAGATGATCAGTAAATCCCAGCGCTAGTTACATCGCTCATATCTACCTATTGAAATTCAGCCTATGATTCAAGTCCCAACAAAGGACAGGTTTTCTTTAGGACTTTTCTCATTCTCCCCCTTTCCCTCTAGGTGTGAGCTAATCAGTTCAATTTATATCAGTCAGGAGTGCTTTATTTATATCTCTGTCATAGCAGTGACTCCCAAACCTTGTTTATTCTCATAATGAAGAGGGAATTGTGTTGTAAAATACAAATTTTAATTCTTACGCACGTATGTTTTGATACAGCAGATCCAAGCTGGTATTGAAGAATATACATTTTTAAAACTCAACAGCTATTTCTGATAACTTGTCAAATTTGTAAGCCCCTGAAAAGATAACCTTCGATATCCTATTCAATCCTAAATCATATAAAATTAATTTTCTGGTGTTTTAAATGCCTCTTTTTGTTCCCAGTTTACTGTTGTATATGGGGGGGGGGCGGCGGGAGGGAGCAGGAGAGTGAATAGGTGGAGCCAGTAGGAGTTTCAGTTTGAGGGATTTTTTGTTTGTTTGTGGGGACAAGGAGTGAGTTTTTCTTTGCACACAAAATTATCTTTATTTAAAATCGCCTAAATCAGTTGGTTATCAACTGAAACTTACAGACAGATTGCAGTTCATCTTTGAAAAAGAAAGTCCACAATTTTCATTGTTTGGCCTATAAACAATCCTTAATTAATGTCAAAAGATATAACCTTACTAAGAGAGATTTATTTGGGGGATGCGCCTGAACTGAAAGTTTCAACAAAAGTATTTTTGAAAATATATTTTCAAAACTTCTTCATTCCCCTTACACAGTGAATAAAGGTAGGAAGAGGAGGAAAATAGATGGAACAAAAAGAACAGAAGGAAATACGTATTTTTCAGAATGCCTGACAACATAATTTGTTAAATTTTTAGATGAATTTTTCGATTAGGTAAATATTTTCAATCTCATTATACCCTTCTCTCTGGGAATTTACTTAGAGCATGAGATTCTTCAATGACTACTGATGCTTTGATAGCAAGACCATTTGCAAATTCAAAATACCACATATAAACAATTCAGAGAGTATCATTTCACAAGTGATGTTAAATTTAATAAAACAAGGCAAAAAGGAGTCAGCAGCATTTATGTCATGTGGCATATATTAGTTATTTTTCCAGATGCTCTTTTTGAGTCATTTAGATACCCTGAGTAAATGAAGTTAGATGCAACTGTAGGAAACAAAAATGAAATTTTAAAGTGCAATGTAAAGCCAAATGTTCTCTACATGCTTTTACTTAATCTCACTTCCTATTATCCAGCAAGTTTAGCCCTTAGGGTAAATTTTAAATGATGTGAAATTTGAAAAATGTAGAAATTTTACTTAAAAGAAAAGCATTCCACATGGGCCTAAGAGATACATGGCATATGGCCATATTTATGTCTGTTCAAAAAAAGAAAAACTTATCTGGACTTTTTTTGCCCCCAGCATCTCTTAAAGATCTTTATACAAAGATCAAGTGGACAAAAATAAGCTAAAGTTATTTAATGATAAATTTTACCTGGAGCATTTACTAGAAATTAAGATAATTAAGATGCTAGGACTTTTCTCTTGCCCTTGAAAATTATCTTAAAATTAAATATGGATTTAAAACACAAATATAACAAATTTCCTCCTAGAGAAGGCCAAAAGGTAATTTTCAATTCTGATCCTCTTCCTTGCTCATTTTTATTTCGATGACCGATGCTCTAAGCTTATTTTTGATTATGCTGCCTTCTATATCATATTTCAAAAGTTTCTTTTTATGACCTCCTGAAATATTGCAGGGCAGATTCAAACATGTCCCAAGCAGGCACTAAAATTTTAATGCATTTTTATGGGAACTGGTCTCAGCCCCTTCAACACATTTATTTGTCCAGAAGGATGTTGCTCTGTAAGCAAATTGTTCCCATACTCCAAGCATGTAGAATTATTTGCATTTTTCAATTCAATTCATTAGTTTATCAATGTGATATAAGTACTGTGAAATGCATGTTATGCATCTGCATAAGTCCATCATATTAACTAACCTAACAACACAATGATGTCCAAGTGGACCCTTGTAATTAGTGTCTTTTCTGAAGTTCAAAATAATGCTGTTATTGCCACTTCCATTAAAGTCTATCTTGACACAGCTCAAATAAAAATTTCTGCCACCAGTGTTGTTTATCATTCTAATCCCACTGCCTAGAATAGCACACAGCACAAAGCAGACATAAATACATGTTGAATCAATATTTTGCAATTTTTTTTCTTTTTTTTAAAGGCTAGTTGCAATGAAGCTCTGATACTATTCATTTTTTAGGTATACAGGCAAATGAAGTAATTAATTTTTAATATGTACAAAGTGAAATGGGGGAGTAATGGTAAAAACTCCACGGCCCAATTTCTCCAGATCGATGCCATAAAGTGAGATTTACATGAGTAAACCAAATAATTAACTTAACCACCTGACTTTATATAGGTAGGTAATTTTAGAGTTAGGGCCATGTGTATTGATTCTTGCTTCACTTGATAGAAGACGTAATTGTTCTTGTTATTTCTTAATTACAAAAAACTCACTCATACGATTGGGTGTTTCATCCTATTTTGCTTCTTTTCAATGCAATTTCCATTTATTTCAGATACTTGATGTTTAATATTCTAAATTCAAATACTTGAGATTGTTCCCTAGAGTTAAATAGAGGAGTGAAACTCTTGCAAAGGTTCTAATTAGGAGGATTCCATTCTATATTTAATCAAACTCTCATTTGATTTCATCGTGTAGAATAGGGGTCAGCAACTACTGCCCATGGCCAAATCTGGCTGCGGCTGTTTTTTGTATGGCCCACAAACTAAGACTGTTTTTTACATTTTAAAATGGTTGAAAAAAAATCAAAGGACATGATGAGTGAAAATCATGGAAGATTCAGATTTTGTGTCCATAAATAAAGTTTGACAGGAACACAGCCTCACTCATTTGTTCATGCGCTGTCTGGAGCTGTCGTCACACTACAATGACAAGAGGTGAGCAGTTGCTACAGAGACCACATGGCCTACAAAGCCCAAACTATTTACTATTTAGCTCTTCACAGAAAAGATTTACCCACTCCTGGTTCAGAGCATTTGTCCCTACTTTCTCTCTGACAGCTTTATATATTATCGATGGCTCTTTAGTATTTGCTTTTTTCCAAACTGATGCATTTTGGGGTGTGGTCAGCAAGATGAGAATTTCGGTTGTACTGCTGTGATTACAATGACTCTCCTATGTTTGCATCTCAGCATTTAAAAAAAAATTTCTGAACAATTTTCTCTGCAAACATTGCTTTGTGTGTGTGTGTGTGTGTGTGTGTGTGTGTGTGTGTGTGTGTGTGTGGCCAATTTCAATACCACCAAATATGGGGCCTATTTCTAGCTGAATGATCTTCCCAGTAGCAGTCTGTCAAGTGTTTAAGGACATTATGTCATAATTGATTTAAATACTTTTGACAAGTACAATGATAGGTAATCAAGAGCCTATCACTGAAATATCATCCACAAAAGCAATTACTATTCTCACAAACCATATATATGTAACTAAGGAATTTTCGGTGGACTGGGTAGGTGAACTACATTGTTCCAAATTGTAAAAGACAGCATAAGTCCAGTATGGGAAACATCATGGTTGAAAAGAGGAAAATCCTGGACCAATATTTATTTTTCTGACTGAACACCATGTGATGCTTTTTACTTTCTCCCTCAAATGTCAGTAAAATGTAAAACAACTCATGGAATAGTTGAGCCAGTCTTGTACAACCTCATTCCACTTCTAAATTTTTCATAAACTATTTTTGAAAATATTTTAATTTTTTTTCAAAAAATACTTTTGTTAGTTTTCTACTTCAAGAAAATAATAAGGCAGCTTAACTGGTGTTAGAAGACAGAATATATGAAAAGAAAATGAATGAGAAACTGAAAAACACAAAGACTTAGAGAGAAGCAGAAAGAAAAAATTTCCAGTTGTCTCTTGCTACTGCTAGTCATATTATTTTGCCTTTTCCTTCTTTTTCAGATTCCTTATGGGCATGAAAGGTACTTCCTGGGTAGAAATTAATCAACTCAAAGAGAGAATTCACTGGCCTATGTGTCTTTCAGCTACAGGGCTTCTTACTTTCAGCAAAAACTTGGAATTAAAGTTAAGAGGCCTCACCCTTCTTCCAGAATCTTCTAAGCTCTGAATCTGGTAGAGACCCCTAATATAGTCAATGGTTTTGTTTAAAGATGACATTCACTAGATTGAACCATATAAAACTGCCATTTTTAAGGATAAATCTATTTTTGACTATTAAGAATTTCATATGGTTGATTCTAATACACTCATGTGGGAGGCTGGTCAAAATTTCTCTAGGCGTGTATGAAAATAAGAGCCTCAGATATAATGAACACGATCTCATTTATTCCATGTTTTATATATTTTAAGGAAAAGCTTAAGATTTATTAATAGTGACTCTATCCACACTCTGTTTAAAAATAAGATATTGGAAAAGTCTAAAAGCCCAACAATAATATAATGGTTAAATAAATGATGGAATATCTTTATAGTAGAAGTCTATGTAGCCCATTAAATCAGCGAAAGAAAATTTGATGATACTAGAACACTGGGAGGTACTGGGAGGACATTAAGAGATATCTCTGTTTTTCTATTCCTCAATAACCCGACCTCCACTTTCTCTCTTTCTAGTTACCCCTGCTCTAACACCATCTTGCTCCGCCTTGTGGGATGCTATTTCATATCGCTTCTATTTGTCCAGAGGTAAGAAAAGAATGGAAGCTGGTAATAGCAAGGTTGTCAACTCCAACTGGTTCACACAGATCAGGCAGCGGGGCAACTTCATCACTGAAGAGCTGAAGAGGAAAGGAGACACTATGATGTGAAGAGTGTCTGGTGATGGTTGGACTTACAATCTTGGATAGAGGAAAAGTAGTCAGAAAGGACCACAGGTAATTGGTGCCTGTTAGAGTTTGACCCCTACCCTCCCACAAAGAGTGGGAGACAGGCACACTTTCTTTCTTGATTACAGTTCATGGGGATGGCCTCCAGGTCCTTGAGAAAACATTCCTGGGTTTTAGAAGATAGACATCTCAAAGGAGCAGAGAAAGAATTTATAAATTGCAATACATTTTCTAAAGGAAATGCTCTAAGAAAAGGGAGGTCAAGAGCCTATAGTCAGGAAGAAATCTGTCTAAAATTAGTAGAGCTAAAGTGAATGTTCAGGTGTTCTTGGTTAACTAGTTGCCTTATGTGATCTACCATCAATCAATCAATCAATCAATGCTCAGCATGTTAATCCACTGAGATAGAGAAATTATCCAGTAGAAGACAGGCAACCTAGCCTAGAGGTGACATACACTGGCACAGTACACTGATGCGTAACTTATTCTGAAGGCTTCTCTACATTTGCTAAGAAGAAAAATCAGGGGTCAAATTGAACCTCAGTCTATACAAAAAACCAATAATGGATGACGACACTGTTTAGTGTTCAGAGGCAGGAAATCAAGACTGTGATGCCTCTAGTCTCACGCTCACCATCACTACACATTTTGTTTTGTTTTTCTAACTCACTGGCTCAAAGCAGGGACATTAGAAGCCAAGTTATTATTCTTTTTAGTTTTTCTGATTCACCATAGAGAACCCTTAAAACAATTTTACTTATTTGAATTTTGACTTCCAATGCTTTTAATGACTTTAATAAACAGTCATGGGTCTTCCCTGGTGGCGCAGCAGTTGAGAGTCTGCCTGCTGATGCAGGGGACACGGGTTCGTGCCCCGGTCCAGGAAGATCCCACATGCTGCGGAGCGGCTGGGCCTGTGAGCCATGGCCATTGAGCCTGTGCGTCCGGAGCCTGTGCTCCACAATGGGAGAGGCCACAACAGTGAGAGGCCCACGTATCGCAAAAAAAAAAAAAAAAAAAAAAATCATGAAATATTTTCTGCACTCAATATAAACTGCTAATAAGAACTTCATCCACGTGTTCATCAAAGGTCCCACTTAATAAATGTATGAGTACTTATCACCAAGAAAAATTGTCCCCTGAGGAATTAGTTGATTTTCCGTCTTCTGATAAGGAGAATTTTTCATATAGAGACAACTTGTTTAAATAGTCAATCCTGTAGTAGCTGGAGCTGGATTCATGAGTCAGAATCCCAGTGTCAACACATAGCTGTGTATCCTAGAGCAAGTTACTTCACCATTCTGTTTCCTCCTATTTAAAATAAGGTTACTAATAGAACTCACCCAGCAGGGCTATTGGGACAATACATGTGTTACTGCATGTGAATCTTGGTACATGGTAAGCTGGTACGTGGTAGGCTGTGAGAAATGATAGACAGCATCATTTTGTTCTCTTTCATTCTCCCTCTTTTTCTCTCCCTTGTTTCACCCTTCCCCCTCCCTCTTTCCTTCTCTCTTCCTTTTTTTTTAAAATTAATTAATTAATTAATTTTTGGCTGTGTTGGGTCTTCATTGCTGTGTGGGCTTTTTCTAGTTGTGGCAAGGGGGGACTACTCTTCATTGTGGTGCGCAGGCCTCTCATTGCAGTGGCCTCTCCTGTTGCAGAGCATGGGTTCTAGGCATGTGGGCTTCAGCAGTTGTGGCACGTGGGCTCAGTAGTTGTGGCTCACGGGCTCCAGAGCACAGGCTCTGCAGTTGTGGCACATGGGCCTAGTTGCTCCGTGGCATGTGGGATCCTCTCGGACAAGGGATCGAACCCATGTCCCCTGCATTGGCAGGCAGATTCTCAATCACTGTGTCACCAGGGAAGTCCCTCTCTTCCTTTTTAATTTGGCTATAAGAAAACCCTGTGCTTAACACAGCAACTATGAAAGTCTCTTACATAAACAACTTAGAACAGTAAACGCTAAGTGAGTGTTGTTGTCAACATTATTTTTTTCATTCCTAGAACTCATGTTTCCTTTCTGGACTTGCGTTTTATTGCTCCTATTTGATGTGTCCTTTATTGTGGGTTGTTCAAGTATTTTATGAGTTCAAAGTAAAATAAATGTAAAATAAACTATAACAAAGAAAATAATCTTCCATGGGTTAGAAGCCACAAATATCTATACAAGGTACTATAAGAGGACATAAAACTCAGAGGCCTTGCTCTTTTGAAGTTCCTACATTAAGAAGATAACTTGATAAAAATTAACACAGTGCCATGCCCCAAACATACACATGCTGAGGTTCTAGAATATTTTGAAGAAATAAATTTCAGTAGTAAAATAATTTGCAAAGAGTTTATTGTGACTCTTTGATGGTAGAATATATGTCCACATGCTCAATTTTCTATAACTTATTTTGAATAAAATAAATGGATGAGAGTAGTAAGAAAGCATGAAAAAATTATGATAGAACAATGGTATAAGTATACTAAAAAAAAAACCAGAGAAGACACAGATTCTAGTTATAGCCCTCCCGATAAATAATTTGTTATGAATTCTCAGGCAAGACAATTTTTCTCTTTGTATCTTATTTTTGTGATAACAACACCTGTTCTGCTTACCCATAGGGATCTTGTGAAGATCAAGTGTGGCAATGAATTTGAAAACTTTGCTAAAAATTCCTACAAACATATGCAGTATACTAACATAACTAGTAGTATAATTAAAAGATTGCATTTTCAAAATGTTAGAAATCAGTTGCGGTTTCTCAAAAGTCTACAACTTTAAAGCAAACAGATGGATAAGAATAGCTCTTAAATGCCAAATTTATCGTGCCGTGTTTTCTTGTAGGTATACCTGAAAGTTATATCTAAAAAGCAATTGCAGAAATAAAGTATCAAGCACTCAAATAGTAAATGTATACCAAAAGGCTGGTTTATTGTCAAACAAAAAAAGAAGAAAGAAAGAAGGAAGTAAAGAGAGGAGGGAGGGAGGGAAAGAAAGCAAGAAAATTCATGAAATTAATTATTAATTTATGGGTTACTACAACTATAAGCAGTTCAAAGATAGCATTTACTACAGGGTTGAAAAAATCTTTGGGTCTACTGCTTGATATTATCAATGCAATTAACCTTAACCATTTCTGTCTTCTACATACTGATCCTTAATCACTTCCATAAATGTGTTTCTTCCTTATTGCTGTAATGGCCTTTCCATTTTTAGTTGATGAGAAAACTAAATGATTTGGCTTCTACTCTCAGATGGAAAGATCTCTTACCTAATCGGCTGTTTTTTGAGTAGCTCTTAATTAGAACTGTTTCTGGCATGTAATATCCATTCCACGTTTCCCTTTTCGCAAATGCTCCCTATTTATATTCTATAGACTTTATTAACTTACAATCATTTGTATGAGACTGAGTGGTTATTATTTTTTCATGATGTTTTTAGAATTGGAGGCACTGGATCTTCTGGGTGATGAACTACTAGTATTATGAACATCACTGAAATTTTAAATAGTATGAAATTGTTATAAAAATTATTGCTACAACACAAAAACTGCCAGTAAATTGTAAGGTGTATGTGGCATAATTCTAAAGTCAAGAGGAACGTGAAAAGGGTGTCTGCTCACCATGTATATTTAAGCATCAGAAAGGAGCATGGCCAACAAAAAGCAGAGACTTGCCATTTTACAAAAATTATAAAATCAGAGTTTTTATAAATATTTAAGTATTGGGGGAATTATGGTGGAAGGAAAGATGAAACCAAGACAATAGGGAACATTTTTGAAATATAAAGGGTGCTGAGCAGACCAGGTTAGAGAAAACTGCTAGAGTTTTGTATGTTCTAACACAGGATAAGCAAATGTTATAACCCATGTACTAAACGAGAAGTCCCAGAAAAGACTGATGGCATAGGTGGAACTTTTCAATCTATGGTTAAACAGAAATAAAGATGTTAATAAACATTCTGAATTTTTTCATCAGTCACAGTCATGTTGCCTCCTGTCTCTGTGCCATGAGTTCATTATGAGATCAAAGTTAACACATATAAGTAAAAATTATACAAGCCATGTACTGCAAATTTGGCCAAGACAACATGACAGCAAGAAATAAGCCAAAATCAGAATTTTTTTCTGACAAATCAGGTGCATGATGTATGCACCCAGGGCGATGAGGATACAAGCAATGTGGGCAGTAAGACTTGAAAGATGACTAGTTGCTCCACTTCCTTTCAAACTAACCCTGCCCTGAGACCCCTTCCTTACACAGAAAATATAAATGAAGGTGACAATTATTTCATAAAACTTAAGTAAGATTTTGCTCACACATTTTCCCCATTAGAAAAACTTCAAAAAAAGATTGGGAGAAGGGGGCAATGCATAGTTAGTGAGAGAGTAAAGAATTCAGGTTGACTTTGTAACCTGTACGTACCATGTGGGTAATGACAATGGAGGAACTGATGAAACAGCTGTCACTCATGAGTAGAAGCTGGGTGCTTACTATATGCAGGGCCCTTGCAAGATGTGCTATTCTGCCAGCTTTATGGAAGTGTCGAGTACAACATGCAGCATATATTTTAAGTTAGGCCAGCCTAACACTAACCTCCGATTTGGGTGAAATCCATTTGAATATATATGTTTGATGCAATGATAGGCAAATGGACAGAACTGTCATTTTATTCATATTCATAGTTTTAAAAAATAGCTAAAGTTAAGTTCTAAAAAATACTAGATAAATGCTTATTGCTTCTCTATCATTTTAACTTTCAGTAAGCCAGGAACTTAGTTGTAACTCCACAAGTGAGGTATATTATCTCTCTTAGGTCACATGGGGCCCATTTTTTTGCATTCCAATCTAATGGACTTTTAGTGGACTCCCTAAATATCTAACTAAAGAAAAAGTGAATTAGGCAATAGAGAAAACCCGGCTCATTAGGATCCAATGTGCTGTACTCAGAATTAAATTAAAGAGTCTCACCTCGTCAAACACAGGAATCCGCCATAACACAGACACTGACGGACAAAGCCCATTGTTTCACAACAGAAGATGGATCTATCTTTTGGATTCTGAATGTGCACAATAGAACATCTTATTTCAATGTTTCTAGTCAATTCACAAGGTCGTCAGCGTTTTCCAAAGGTTACATTCCAGAGTTTCACATGGATGTCCTGGGATTGGGCTGGTCGATGTATTTAAACTTATTTATTACCACGTTTCATCCAAATGTTTCTCCCAGTGTATCTCTGTGCTCAGACTGTAGAACACAAGCAAAACAGGGCCTAAGAAAACTGTAGAAGTGAATTAGGGCATAGATGTTAAATTAGAGTTTGCCTGATGCTCCATTTATTTATGAAATAAATTGATACCATTAAAATTCTAGAAGATGCTTTTTAATTTTTATTTTGTAGCCATTAGCACAAAAGTGATAATTAAGGCCACTGAATATAATCAACATACTTAAGAAGAAAAATAACTAGCTGAAGTTTTCCAATCGTTTGTTAAAACAAAACGCTCTCGAACCATAGCAAGAGAGAATTCAAGAAGTAGAACAAATTTCATAAGAAATAAAAATGACCTGGAAGAAACCAAAGACTCTTCATGGAGTACTTTTTGAATGAGGGATTAAGTTTACTTTTTTAGATGTCACAAGCAAAGCTAGAACAATTTGCAAACAATTACAGCATCATTTCCCAAATATTTAGCCATTGGATTTTTTTGTTTTTTTTTTAGCAGACAATCTGTTCTAATGGGATAATGTTCTATAGAAAATGCTTTTAGAAACATTGCTTTTGAAAGATACTTGTGGCTTGTTCATTTAAGCACCAAAATAGCCTTTTATTTTAACCTCTGTAAGTGTTACAATATTTCCTGTTTTGAAATTACTATTTTCATTGTTTGCTGAACCACATCAACACTTTGCTGGTGTCTCAGGTTCAGTGGGAGGCATACGAATAAAAACCCCATGTTGTGTGGATGGACCTGGAGATTATGATACTGAGTGAAGTAAGTCAGACAGAGAAAGACACATACCATATGATATCACATACGTGGAATCTAAAATATGACACAAATGAACTTATCTACAAAACAGAAACAGGCTCACAGACATTGAGAACAGACTTGCAGTTGCCAAGGGAGATGGTGGGGGACAGATGGATTGGGAATTTGGAATTAGCAGATGCAAACTAGTATATATAGACTGAATAAATAACAAGGTCCTACTGTATAGCACAGGGAACTATATTCAATGTCCTGTAATAATCCACAATGGAAAAGAATATTAAAAAGAATGTATATATATATATAACTGAATCACTTTGCTGTACAGCAGAAATTAACACAACATTGTAAATCAACTATACTTCAATTAAAAAAAAAAGTGTTATTTGCAATGGTACTTTCAGAACACTTCCAGGTATGTCAACATGCTTGCCCCTATACTCAAAGTCTATAAACTACATGTTTTGATTTATGTGTTGTTGGTTTTTTAAATTAATTTCAGGGTCTGCTTTTTTTCCTGCATTTCAATTTAGTACTTGTTCTATATCATCTATAGTGAGCATGTAAACCAAGTACAAAACTTGTTAGAACACAATAACCTGAGGAACTCTTCTATCAGTAAAATAAACATGTAAGCTTGAGAATGCCTTGAACTCATACTTTGTAGTTAACACAGGCATAAACATATAGCAGACTGTGAAGTCTATGTAGGGTAATTCTGATAGAAATTTCCAATTTATAATTTAAGATTGGTGAAAGACCTGAGCCAAATATATTGTCTGTGATCCTGATTTTGTCTTGTTTTTGTTTTGTCCTGATTATATTTCTCTATGTGTTTTATGCTAAGTTTTCCTTTGCTAGAATGATGATTATTTACACCTGGGTCCTTTCTTTTATTATTATTTGAGAAAATATTAAATCTTGGCTCATGAATCTGAATGAAGTGTATTTTAAATACATTTTGTTAATCAACTGCATTCAAGAGAAGAAACTTTTTATATCTTTTCTATGCTAGAAGCCACTGGTTACCTATTACCAGGAAATTGATTCTCTTTGTAGTTTGGTGGCCTATGGCTTTCTTTTTCCTTTTTACTCCATATCCTATATGTTCTCTGACCAGTTGCCTCAGTGTTCTAATCACATTGTGCCAATGGGAGGCGTACTTTTTTTTTACTTTTTAGAGGGATTAAAAACAAACATTATGAAATTGTATTAATGCTAAAAGTACTAGGTAGAAAAATGGATGCTACACTATACACTGTCCACAATAGTGCAAATACTTTACTCCTTAACTATTCACAACCAATATTTACTTGGGTTGCAAATGGACTTTGGAGTCCATTTGTAGTTGCTGAAGGTCTTAAAATTATTTCCTGGTGTTCAGGTTTATTTCAGTAGGGTACCTTTTAAAATATCTGAGTTTATACTAGGGAGACATTGCTATGCCAATAATGTAGTTCTTATAACTTAGGAGAAAATGAAAGAAAATGATGTAGCAACAAAAGATTGGGAATAAAAGAAAATTAATTTCTGTAGGTAAATTTTTAGTATAGCTTGTTAATTAGGAGAGACAAGGTCACCAAGGAGATGTGGTGAATGTTTGATACTTTTCAATTCAATCACATTTATTAAGCATCTACTATGTGTCAGGGACCACAGTTAGGTACTGTGCATAGGATGCAAAGTACCCCTGTTCTTAGGGGTGATACAAGAGGTGAGAGATGGATAGAGAGAATAATCATTCTATAATTACAATGATAAACATACACATAAGAAGTCAGTTCTGGACAGAGAAGAGACAATGATATTGAGGGTGTCACCAGAACTGTGTGTTCAAGGATGAACAGGAGTTTTCTGAGTATATAAAGGTAAAGATAGACAATCCAGGGAGAGAGACAAGCATGTATTGTATAAAGGGTTAGAGGTGTCAAAAAGTAAGGTCTGTCCTGGTAATTTCTAGTATCATTCAATGGCTTGACTTTATCACCTGTGATTAGAGGTGAGGGTCAAAAAGAGAAACCAAATCATAAAGTACCATGAGACAAAAAGGGCCATAGGATGGAAAGGATAGTCATTTGACTCTTATCTGATACGAGATGGGATTCTGCTGAAGGTTTTACAGATTGTCAGATTGGGAAAGTAAAAGGTAAGGAGAGAAAGTAGATTGGAAGTTGGAAAAGCCATAACAAACAGGATGGTGAAGCACATGTATGGCGAGAAAGTACTCTCACCTTCTCTGTCACTGGAAGGTTAACTGAGTTGTCTGTCAAAATCCGAGACATAACAATGAACTAAACTTTGATTAGCCGGTATCTCCTCTTTTCGTGTTACAGCGATTGTCAGATCATTCTGATATTCTGCACTGACTGTTGTTTTCCATAACTGGAAAATGAATAGAAGGTTTAAAGACTCTAGGTGTAAATCCTGGTACATACCTACTAGACTGTGATTTTGTTAACTTTCAACAGAAAGTAGCATACTTTGACAAAAGAGAATCTCTTTGAAGTTTTAACAAGAACAAACAGGCTCACATGCTACTGATGTCTTTCCAGACACCAGTATGCTGGTATTCCGGAATTATCTAGGTCATCCATCTTTTTATGACCAGACCAAGCATCTCATTCCAATCAAAGACTGTTCCCAACAAACACGCTTTATGTTGGCCATGGGAATGAAAGCTTAGATAGAACTCCAAGAAAATGACAATTTTTTTCTTCATTTCTCCTTTATTGAACACCACAAAGATACTGTAAGTAGTCACTAAGATCTAGGCTGTTACAGCACTTCCACTACAAAAACAAAATAGTTTTCAATACTGTCCTCTTCAGAGTGAACAAACACAACACCTTATTCTGTTTGCTGAGGTTTGACCCATAGCTTGTCACTTCTGTGTCGAAAAAATACCCCTTTTATAGCACGATATAATCGAGAGCTAAACAGACACTGTATTATGTTTTCCATTGTGTAGAATAATCCAGAGAGAGTTATGCAGTAAATCAAATGTTTTACTACTGTGTTGCACACAGTGACCAATGAATTTTTTTTCTTTTTTTCTTCTTGTTCAGCAATATATCCCAACTGAAATGAATTCTTTTCTGACATAGCTCCAAAATCATACACTAAGGTTTCATTTATGCAATAGCAAAATCTGAGTAAATGGCAAATTTTCAGTTGTAGGCAAAAAATGAAATTAAAATGCAGTTAAATTTTAATTCTCTTTGTGAAAATAAAGATACACCTCATGGAATAATATGAAATTAATGAAGTCAATTCGCTGTTTTACTTTTAAGCTATTTCAGGAAATGTTTCAATTTTTAGAAAAGAAAAAGTGTTTTCCATGTACAGGTAGAAATGAAAATAGACAATGTTTACTTATTACAGGCTAGGTGATAAGAACATTTTTTTCCTGTATTGCTGTTTTCAATTCTGAAAATCTACCACAGCTAAAGAAAAGAGGAAATTTATTTCTTTAATTGAGATTCTTAGCTTTACTCTGGAGAACTAGTTAATAGATACTTCCTCAGCAGTCTCCTGAGGCACTGCATACTTAATCTCTTAATACAGAGCAATTTTAGAGTCTTGTGGATATTTCTATGTGTGTGTGCATTTCTTAGCATTGTGCACCTTTCTAAGCTACTGTTAAGTCATCTTTTCAACATATTTTTACCAAACATTTACTGTATGTAATCCATTCTGGTTGCTCATATAAAGTCAGTGCTACACACAGAATATCTAGCAAAGATTGTCTGTATTAGGAAACAACATGAACAAAACTAGCACATGGAACAGTTTCATTCTCACATTGTCTAGGTCCTAAGTATTTCTGGTACTGAATTATGTAATGTTTCTTTAGAGCTTCATAGCAATCACGATTATACAGAAAACAAGTTACTATTGTTATCCAACAAACTCTAACCGCATTAAAGTAGTTCAGTAGGGAGGGTTATTTCCCTTCTATCTAAACAGTGTTAGATGCCATGGGGGATGAAAAAGTGAACTCACAGGAACTCTGCTCTTAACAGCATGCAGTGTTGTTGGAATGCAAGCCCAAAAGAATAAGCAATTGCAAAATGTTGTGTTATTTTTTTCATTTACAAGCAATAGATTACAGAAACACAGAGGGGCAGGTCTTCTCTTGAAAAAAGATGGTTGACAAGAAAGTTCTATGTAAGTGGGCCTTGAAACATGGATATCACCTGAAAAAGCCAGAGGGGAAGACCATTTTAGACAGAATGAATGAAGTTAGTAAAGGCATGGAGATAAGACAACAGAGACTGTAAAGTATAATCATAATAATGCTAGATGCTGTGCCGAAGTGGAGAAAGCCACAAGAGTTATTCAGAATTCCACTGAATATAATTTAAAATATGTAATAGCTATATGGTGCCATGATGCAGAAAGTAAAAAACAAAATGCAAAATTCTTTAATTAGGGAGTCACTGATATAGCAACTGTATACAGGACTCAATATATCCCATCAGCACTGAATACAACAATTCAATCCCAAAGCAGCTAAAACTTTTGGTCATTTAGTAAACCACTGAGAAGGCAAACTCAAAAACTTGGCATGAAGAGTAGATTAGTTATCTATTGCTGCATAAAAAATTACTCCAAAATTTTGCATTTTATTATTTCCCCCAGGTTGTTAGGGGCAGGAAACTGGGAATCGCTTAGCTGGCTGGCTGTGGTTAAGAGTCTTTCATGAGGTGCAGCCAAAGCTGTTGGCTAGGACTCAGTCATCTGGAGGCCTATCTGGTGCTGGGAAACCAGCTTTCATGCTCACTCATTTGGTTGCTGGCAGAACTCACTTCCTTGTTGGCTCCTGGCTGGAGGTCCCAGTCCCCCACCATATGGACCTCTCCACACAGGGCTAAATTTCCTCTTCACAGAACAGCCAGGTTCCCCAGAGTGATCCAAGGAGGGGGAAAAAGATCAAGGTGGAGGCTGCTGTATCTTTTATAACCTAATCATGAAGGTGACACATCATCACTTCTTCTATCACTTTTTCTGTAATCTGTTGATCACAAAGATCAACCTTGGTACAATGTAGAAGAAGATTATAAATCTTAGAGACAAATTTATGACAGAAAGTCCCCTCAAAAACTGTTCCTGAAGACATGTATTATTTTCTTTGTAGGTACTCATTTTTAATCTAGAAAGGTTGGGAATTAAGTGCAGAATTACTAAGATAATCAAACCATAGTATTTATAATTTTGTGTTTTGTGTAGATTTTAACTTTTATTATTGTTTAGGTGATTTTAGCTAAGTAATGTAAGTTATCCTTGTAGTTCTAATTAAAATACAAAATTAAAAAAAATAAAATGTGTAATTGACTAATTGCTACAGAGTTGTGATTTTATGTAGAAATTGCAACAAGTGTATATGATATATTGGATCATTTAAAAATAAATATATGAATAAATTTTATTAAACTAATGAAGACTGTTTCATTCTTAATCAGTATTTTTAAAAACAGATTACCTATGACAATTTGTAAATACAGTTTAAAATATTTGAAGTTGTGATTTGTAAATAGGACTAAGTATTGCTCAAAGTCCACTAAAAGTGGTTGCTAAAATTTATTAGAGTTATAAATGGAATACTTAAAGTTTTAACCTGAATTTAGAAGCTTACAGCAAAGTAATTTGCCCACAGTTGAGAACTTAGATTTTTAATGTGTAAAGAACTCCCATGGACTCTTTATGCAGATTCCACAATTTTTGACATGTTCCATATTTACCTTATGCCAACATCATTCTGTTTCTCCCTCCCTCTTTCTCTTTCTCTCCCCCTCTTTCTCTCCCTCTCATTTTTGTCAGTATAGACTCAGATATTCCTATTTTACACAATAAGTTATAATACATTATTACCAAATTTTTCCAGATTTAGTCAGTAGAAGCCTGTTTAATCTTGTATTGTTTGGACATGTCCCCATTATTCTCTGAGTGCTTCCCAACTTTTTGGTGTCAAGGAGGGAGAACAAGTTCCTCTATCATTCTAGGTTCTTCTGGCTGGTGTAAGAATTACGTTGACATGAGTCAGATTAACAGGAGAAAGTCAAATTTAATTTTGTATGTATGGTTCCCATTAAACTGAATATATCAAATTATTTGCTCAGTACTCAGTATATAATCAATACTCTAACCAGTCTGGCCAATGCCTCTGTCCTAAACTTTCTGCAGAATTTGTCTGTGCTGAAAAGTCCCCTCTGATAAACCCCTGCCTGATCCCGTCATCTCAATGAGGTTTTTCAGGCCATCTAAGTCCTGCCCCCACTACAAATGATATATTGATAGCTATGATTATATAATAGCTTGCAGACCTCATGAATTAAAATTTTCAAATGCATTCTTTTATCCAAATAAGAAGTGCTCAGTATATAAACATTATACATGCCTCATCCAAGAAACTGGTCAACATAATTACTTTCTGCTATGAAACATGCCTTAGACCCAGAATGGAATTAAAATTCCCTGACCACAACATTTAATTACATAGAAAACTATAATTAATCAGGAAATAGATCAAATACTTACTCTAGTAGTAAGTTTTTGCTTACTCTATACTTACAAGAGACATTAGTCTCTTGGGCTCAGCTTAGTCTGAATCTGTAAATTGGGGAAGGTTATTTTGAAACTGATTCCTGAATCCCAGGAGTTTGTGCAGCAGGGAATAAGGGCTTCCCATGGTGAAGTAGAAGGAGAAGTACACATCAAGTTGTTCTGAAGTCCACTAACCCTACTTCAACCAAAGCAGCACTCACCAGTGTCTTTTTATATATTAGACTTTATTTCACTAGAGTGTCCCTCTCCTAGAGTTAAATGTTTGAAAATGACCTGCCTGGTGTTACATTCTTTGCATATTAGACAGTTTTGCTTAAAGCCTTCCCTTCATTCATTAAATCTTCTCTACAGTACCTAACAATGAGGTTTAGCTCTGGAAAAAGCATGGATTAACCTGGGACTGTTACATACAGAAGAATACCTACTCTACAGCATAATCATGAGGACTTAAATAAGATGATGTATGTTGCATCCAGCACAAGGGGGCTTAAAGTAGGCAATCAATAAATGTAATTATTTCCTTCTTTTTCTAGCACACCAGCCAGCAGCTGGTTTTCTTAATGGGTATTTGTTAAGATTAATTACAGCTCAGCATTTTACCATTTAATACTAACCTGTCTTGATTTTAGACAGCTTTTGTTGAAGGTTTACAACCAATTCATTTTGACCAATATTTCCAAACAAGTTAGTTGGTTTTCAATTTGCTTCTCACAGGTGGTTCTTTGTGGTAGCAGGAGTAGGGAAGGAGGAAAAGTTATTCAGAAAATTTGAAGTTAAATTTATCCATTGAAAATTTGATTAAATTAGGGGAAGTGAACATGTAATAAATGAGATTCATCATCTGTAAAAAAAAATCCACCTTAAATGGTATTAGTAGCTAAGATGTATTGAACACTTTCTCTGGGCCAGGTATTTTGCCAAGCTCTTTATAAACAATACTGTGAAGTGGATACAAGTATTAGTCTTATTTTATAGATAAGAAAAGTGAGGCTTAGGACAGTGAAGTAATTTTCCCAAGGTCGAATAACTAGAAATAACTGGATTCAAACCTTGGTAATCTGATTTCAATCTGCACAGTTAACTAATTGATCTACAATAGCATAATCTGTGAATGGAAGTTTGATTGCTTTTTTTAAAAAAGAATAATTTTTAAAGGGCATTAAATATTAGCTAATTTGGTGTGCCAGGTACTGTGATAAGTGCTAGGGATAAAGTAGTGGATTATACATGTTTCTTCTTCTCTACTAAGATAAGACTGGACACATACATACAAATAATAAAATTCTTATGATGAACATGAGGATATTGACATATTTAATTGGCAGACTCATCAGTTACACAATACTCAGTCTGAATAAAGATCCTAATAAAAGCAGAGTGATATGTAAGAAAACTAAAAAAGACACTTAGGAGTAATACTTTCAGTTGGTCATAATCCTTGTCTAGGGGAGGGGATGACATAAGCAACCAGGTGTCCTGGGCAACCATCTCTGAAATGGAAATGGATGGCATAGTCTATCAGACCTCAATGATACTAACCATCAAGAGTACATAGAATAGGGCTTCCCTGGTGGCACAATGGTTGAGGGTCCGCCTGCCGATGCAGGGGATGCGGGTTCGTGCCCCGGTCTGGGAAGATCCCACATGCCGCGGAGTGGCTGGGCCCGTGAGCCATGGCCGCTGAGCCTGCGCGTCCGGAGCCTATGCTCCACAATGGGAGAGGCCACGACAGTGAGAGGCCCTCGTACCGCAAAAAAAAAAAAAAAAAGAAAGAAAGAAAAAGAAGAGTACATAGAATAGGCCTGCTGTAATTTCATGCTGTTCCTCTTAAGTTACATTTTCTAGCGGTAAATGATTAGATGAGCACAGTAATTCATGTATTATATAGACTATTAAGAGTTTGCAGCTTGATTGAACAAATCCCACATAGCTTAGTCAATTGTCAGTGAATTAAACAACAAATAAGCTTTTTTATTATGCAAAGACAGAAAACAGACTCTGAAATAAGGTAAACCCACAGTGTCTACCACGTTCAGGCCCTTTCTGGGTAACTGGTAGCTTTGGAGATGCCTGTTTCCTCTTAGTGTAGTGTTTCTCTTCTGCTTTATTACTTTCCCTTCTTTAAATTGTTAGGGGCATCTTTCTCTTGGGTAGCAGCAATAGAAGAAGTCATTCCAGCTGTTCTTACTAATTCCTGGTACTTTAACTTTTCATCAGCACTTTTATTAAGTACTTCACAAACACACGTGCTTGCACACTCATGCACACACCCCTCTGCTTGACTCTTGCTTTCCTATTAATGATACCACCCATTAGGCAATCTTGGGTTGTAGTCTAGACTCCTAACCAAATTCACTTTTATGATAAATTAATTAGGCAACTTATATTAGAGTTTTATCACAAATATCCTTGCTTTTAGAAAGGAGGAAAAACCCAACTTTGCAAAATCCACTCTGTAACCTTATCTCTTTGGCTAATACCTTCAAGGCATTCAATAAGACCAGCACTATTCACTCAGAACTACTCATGCCTTGCTACTGGACTAAGCTTTTTATTTTTTCAAACCATGGGTAGAACATACTAATAGCATTAGACAGACCCACTGATTTGCCTTGGGAGAATATAATCCAGTTTAATATCAACAAAATAAATGCCACTGTTGCAACACTGCTTGAACTTAATATTTACTCTGAGTATATAATCCAGCATTCTCTCTTATAAAATATGGTTACTCTCTACAAATTTTTGAAATGTTAAGTTCTGGCCCAATTCTATTTATACTAATTTCCATATTGTTGTATATTTAATCTCTTCAGAGCACTGTACTCAACTTTGTAAAGAAATGCCCTTATAACTTGTCCAATTTTCATTAATGGATTATCCAGGTAAGAAAACTGCTCAGGGAACACAGGGATGGTTTTTGTGTTACCCCTTGGGAAGCAACTTTATACTAAAGAAAACAGAGAGGAAGAAAGTTGTGTAATCTCCTATATATAATTTACTTATTATTGGAGTCTCAGTAATAATATATTTAAAAAACAGTTTTTCTGTGCTTGCTTCATAGACTACATATGCGTACTTCTAATTCAAAGAAGTATGTGGGGTGATGTGAGTGTTCAAATGAATTAATACCCTTATTAACAAGCTTCCACAGAGGTTCTTAAGGAGAAAATATACTTTCAATCAGATTAAATTTTATTCTTTAAGTATTAATAAATATTAATCAAAGTGTATAAAATATAATTAACCCTTCTCACCCTAGTATTGGCACTCATATCCATTTGGATGAGAATTGGCATTACTCCATACACAAAAATAAACTCAAAATGGATGAAAGGCCTAAATATAAGACCGAATACTATAATACTTTTAGAGGAAAACATAGGCAGAACACTCTCTGATGTAAATTGCAGCAAAATCTTGCTTTTTGATCTACCTCCTAGAGTAATGAAAATAAAAAAAAATGGGACCTAATTAAACTTAAAAGCTTTTGCACAGCAAAGGAAACCATAAACAAAACGAAAAGACAACTCACAGAATGGGAGAAAGTATTTGCAAATAAAGCAACTGACAAGGGATTAATCTCCAAAATCTACAAACAGCTCATGCAGCTCAATATCAAAATAACAAACAACCCAATCAAAAAATGGGTAGAAGATCTAAGTAGACATTTCTCCAAGGAAGACATACAGATGGCCAAGAGGCACATGAAAAGATGCTCAACATCACTAATTACTAGAGCAATGTAAATCAAAACTACAATGAGGTATCACTTCACACTGGTCAGAATGGCCATCATCAAAAAATCTACAAAAAATAAATGCTGGAGAGGGGTGAAGAAAAGGTAACCCTCCTACACTGTTGGTGGGAATGTAAATTGGTATAGCCACTACGGAGAACAGTATGGGGGTTCCTTAAAAAACTGAAAATAGAGCAACCGTATGATCCAGCAATACCACTCCTGGGCATATATCTGGAGAAAACCATAATTCGAAAAGATGCATGTACCCCAATGTTTCTTGCAGCACTATTTACAATAGCCAGGACATGGAAGCAACCCAAATGTCCATTGATGGAGGAATGGATAAAGAAGATGTGGTACATATATACAATGGAATATTACTCAACCATAAAAAAAGAATGCAATAATGCCATTTGCAGCAACATGGATGGACCTGGAGATTGTCATACTGAGTGAAGTAAGTCAGACAGAGAAAGACAAATATCATACGATAGCTCTTATATGTGAAATCTAAAAAAATGGTATAAATGAGCCTATTTACAAAACAGAAATAGAGTCTCAGATGTAGAAAACAAACTTATGGTTACCAAGGGGGAAAGGGGGGGAGGGATAAATTAGGAGATTGGGATTGACATATACACACTACTATAGATAAAATAGATAACTAAGAAGAACCTACTGTATAGTACATGGAACTCTATGTAATACTCTGTAATGACCTATATGGGAATAGAATCTAAAAAAGAGTGGATATATGTATATGTACAACTGATTCACTTTGCTGTACAGCAGAAACTAACACAACATTGTAAATCAACTATACTCCAATAAAAATTAATTTAAAAAAGGAATTGGTGGGCTTCCCTCGTGGCGCAGTGGTTGAGAGTCCGCCTGCCGATGCAGGGGACACGGGTTCGTGCCTCGGTCCGGGAGGATCCCACATGCCGTGGAGCGGCTAGGCCCATGAGCCATGGCTGCTGAGCCTGCGTGTCCGGAGCCTGTGCTCCGCAACGGGAGAGGCCACAACAGTGAGAGGCCCACGTACCGCAAAAAAAAAAGAATTGGTGTTACTACTGATGGTCAGAGATAATTAACTGATTTTCCTGAAGTTAAAGCAGCAATGTAATTCAGTCGTGGACAGAATCATGTATTATATGACACCTGGCCCATGGTATCAAAAAGTGAAAAGAAACGTGGCATGGAAAACAAACCTTCCAAAAAATAAAAACTACCATAACTACAAGGGTGCTGATATACTTATTTTTTCAGATGAAAAAAAATTGCCTTAAGAAAAAAAAGTTCTCATTTTAACACTTCTGAAAATAGAACTGTTGTTCTTGATGCAAAGCTAATTTTGAATTGTACAGAGTAATCACTAAAGTGAATTAAAGAACAATATCTCTGCGGTTATAACCAATTTTGTTGTTTGATAGAGGCTCCCAAATGTAGGTTGGTAACCAGACACATCTGTTGAAAACACAAATTCCTGAGCCCCATCTATTAAAACAGACCCCACAGTACTTTTTAAAAAGTTTCACAGGTAATTGTTATGCTCACCTAATTTTGAGCACCATTGAGCAAATTTACTCAAGAGAAGAATCATTAATAATTTTTTCAGAGACAATAGAAATAAATCAAGAGAGATTAAAAATAATGTTAATGATCATAATTGCAATGCTGAACAAAAGCCCAGCTCCCTACGTCCACTTTGGCATGGTCATTGCAGGTGGGCAGGATGTCAGAAAGACCTGGTAAACATGGGATTAGTCTTACTGTGGGGCTAGGAAAGAGATTTCATTTTAAAAAGCAGACATGTCTCCTGGTTACTGCCAGTGGAAATGAGAGCTGAAGAAAGGAGCCAGCAGGAAACACGTGGAAGATTTTGAGAGGAAAGAGACATGAAGGAAAAAAGCTGTTTCCTTCCAATAGAGAAATGCTAATGCAGTATTCTTTTTCTCTGAAAGAAGCTATTAAAACATGGAATCACAAGTATTAGGGAGCAAGGGTGTGCAAATTTGCATAATGAATCCAAAAGACAGTTGTGAACTCAAGATTATCATAAGAGGAATGACGAGAAAAAATATTCTTCCCAGAGGCAGTATGGGAGTCCAAGGCATTTAACTGAAGCAGTGAGAAACAGGGGTCACCATATTTCATAAACCGAGCTAGGGAATGGAACACAGTGTTTAAATTAGTTCCCTTTCCAATTAACGTGGATTTCTGTATTCTACATTGTCGTATTAACTCCAACCAAGCTCTACACTATACACTGTGTCAGCGAAAATACCAGCCCTTCTCTTGGATTAGGTTGATAGTTTGTCATCACACTCTGAGGCTTCCTGCGCGTGAAGTTCCCTTTGATGTCAGCCAACACATTGAGTCTTCTAATTAATACGGTCCAAGATTAAGAGACTCAGAAAAATTGAGGGGAAGGGACACAACAACATTATTGCTCCTCTAGAAATGCCCTTAAGGGTAGATGCCGAAGGAAATACTGCCCTTTTTCTACATCGCCCCAGAAAGTACAGAGAATGTAGCTTTAGGGAAGAGTCATAGGTGAGAGTGGGAAAAAATAAGAATGTCTTCTCTCTGCTCTTTTTGCAGAAAATAATTTCTAGCACACAGAAGGAAAATCCTAGCCCATCAATTTGTAGCGGGTGAAAGCTTCCATTAAATGATGAATTCTTTGAAAAGCACCAGATTTTGCTTGCTTTATAAATCAGCAATAGTGTCCTTGTGTCTGTACTTTTTCTCCCATTGCTAGCTAATATGCTGCCATTTGATAACTCATGCTGGAGATGCACTCCTTGTAACCATCCACTTTTCATGAGAAATCATTAGAGCTGCAGTGTAAAAATCTACCTTGATTACAAGCAGGCACGTTCCTTGCTGCTAATATAAAGTAAATGTCATACATTTTACCAGTTTTTCTTGCCCAAAGAGTTGATATTAAGGAGGCATTAGGAAAACCAAAATCATGGGTCATTATTCATTCAACAGTCAAAACAAAGTACCTACGTGTTAGATACTATTATCACATGCTGAATGCCAGTTACAAGAATCCCATTAAATCAGATATGATGAATAGTTCATGAAGTCTCACTTTATGTTATTTCTGAAACTTCTGTTTATATATATTCTTTCTGGAAATAATGGTCCAAGGCCTGATCTGCCTGAGGGCTTTGCTGCTTTTTTCCACACGGTTTCTTTGATTCTTCCTCCAGGGAGATATAGTTTTCTATTCAGGCACTGAAGACAGAAAAGGTCATCTCACAAACACATTTAAGAGGCCATTGTTTCTTTGCCTTCTTAAAGCAGAGGATGAAAATGAACAAGAAATCTTTTTGAGACAGAAAAGAGCTGACCTAAAAGCCTTTCAGGGTCCCTTCCATACCTCATTCATTATGTTCGCTGTTCTGGTAGCAAACATTTCTTGTTCTATTCTCGTTGTAATCACTGCATCTCCAGTACTTTGTGTGGAGGATGCAGCCAATGTGGAGTATCAAAAGGAGTCAACTGAGATGACTTTTTAAAGCTACTTCATGAAGCAGGAGCTCTTTGTTTAGTGCTGTCAGTCCAATAACAAATGAAGATTAAATAGTGGCTCATCTGGGCAGGGTGCTGGTGAAACCTAGAACTCTTTAGTTAAGGCACAGGCTTTCCACGGGGCCAGCTTGTCAAGGATTGCTGCAAAGGACAACAGAACCCAGGAAGCCCTAATAAAGAGAAACTATGCTTCTGGACAAAAGGAGAAAAGCTGATACATTTCAAACACGCTAATGGGGGGGGGGGGCTGGTCAAGAGAGTATTTGCCATTACTTTGATGTGTGTACTGAGGGACTCCTAAAAAAAGTGAATGAAGCTAAAGAAGCTATGGCGCTTGGAAAGAAACCGAAACCCTAATCAAAAGGAAGTAAAGACACCAGTGTGAATTTCCAAGGAACTGTGCATATAAGAAATGTGCAAGCAGTCTTTTGGTAGGTAACAAATTAATGCGGGATGGAAAGACTCCAGGAGAAAAGAAAAAGGGGAAACAGGAAATACTGTAAGGAAAGATAAAATAGGTGTAAAACAAAGAATGTTGCTCACCAACTGGTTCTGCAAGGATTAAGTCATTAGCCACTGCAGTCAGTGACCTACAGCGCAGCTGAGAGGAATTCAGGATGAAAAACAGGATGAGGCACTCTGTGCTTTGGAAAAACAGGCCCCTTAGACAGTTAGATGTACATCTCAGGAAGAATTTTATGAACCCAGATTCCTGCATCTTCCCATACCTGGAAAAGCACTAAAATCATTAACTTGAGATATCTGTTCTTTGTGACTAGCAGTGATCTTTTACCAAGATGTGTACTGGACTGCACATACTATCTCTCCAAAAAGCATATATATACTGGATTCTCCCCTACCCTTTCAGAACAGTTTTCTCAGAGCTACTGAGAGGCAGTCTCTTGGGCTACAGTCCTCAGTGAGGCCCCTGAATAAAACTGAAGCTCACAACTCTTATGTTGTGTGTTTTAAGTCAACATAGGCAATAAAGAATATTTGGGAGAAGATTTAATCATAAGCAAGTTTCAAAATCCAAAGCTACCCCTCCTATATTTGCTGTCTGGTACACGCACAGAGAAACATCACCTGTATAATCCTTGATATAAATTAGGGAATAAAATTGTTAGTACACGAAGGTAGTATGTATTGATACAAGAGTAATAATGAATCAATACATTTCATATAATGTATTAATGAATGAAATGAGAGAAGTTAATTGAGTCAAGCTTTCCTACTCCATGAAGAAAATCAGGATGAGAAAATCACAGACTCTGGGCTAAAAGGAAATTCTGAGTCATCAGAAGACAAAAGTCAAGACAAAAAAGTCAAGATGACAAAAGTCATCTTGTTCAGCTCCCTAGGCTTAAACTGCTGGTGTCACAATCACCAATTGCTGACAAGACGCTTACGAATGAAAGAATTCTTGTAATAGCTTTGCCCAAAATTGTAATTAGAAAGTTGACTTTTGTTAGTTAGATTAAAGTCCCTCAGATATGCAATCCCTACCCAACCCTTGAGGGGGGAAATATAATTAAAAATAAGAACTTCTCCCAGCCCAGAAATCCTCTCCACAAAGGAAGTTGAGAGAGAAAACACTTTTATTATTGAATAAGCATTAAACCAGAATGTGATGTGCATCACAGGCAATTTGCTAAGAGACTGAAAAGATGGAAAGAGATCTTGACCTTCTATATAGCCAAGCAGATGCAACTTGAAGGGGAGCAGAATGCGCCCCCAAAATATGTCTCTTTGGCATAAAGATTATTTTAGGCTGATTATTTTTAAGAAACAGCAGATGTAGGAAAAGCTCTGAAAGCCAAGTAGAAGTCACCCTTTTCTCAGAGACATTTACATTTATAAGGGAAATCTTCATTTGTAATGGTGTCTCCCTCTCTGTCCCAGGAATAGAAGGATGTGTAAACCCCTAGAAACTCTTGTCAATGGAGAAGGCATGGACTTAAATCTGCATTAAAAACCATACCCTTAATCAACTGTACTTCAATAAATTAAAAAAAATGCTTACACCTTGATTACTATATTCTACCTGGTAACACCTCAGAAGTGGCCTCCCCTTTCCCCCAACATTTTCATTTCTCTTTAGCTAGAGATGGTATTTAAGATTGTGGCTTTGGCCATTTTGGGGGGTTTCTCAATTTTTCTGGGTATCTCCCATGTATACAGGACATAGGCATGTTAATAAACTTCTGTTTGTTATTTTCCCTGTTAATCTGTCTTTGATTAGAGGGGGGTGTCTCGGCCAATCTAGAAAGGTAGAGGGAAATTTATCTTTCCTCCCCTACAAACCCATTGTATACAAGTTTTCAAGATAGACAATCACTAGCCTCAAGTAAGTTGTACTTTACAACACCATTTGTCATGCACAGTCTTTCCTAAGTTTACCTGGCAGTTGCGGTGACCATCTGTGTTAGCTAACTAGCATTCTCCAGAGGAAAAACAAACTTCTCATATCTTTATAAAAGGAGATAATTTTGCAAGGTAAGCAAAGTGCCCCCCTCCCACAGAAACTGGGAGATTTGGGGGGCTTCTCCTTGATGTTCACATTTCAAAGACATGGTTCCCACCTCGCAGAGAAAGACATTCCTGATGAAAAGACATTCCAGACTTCCTGGCAAAAGGCCCATCAGGTCTTCAAAAGGATTTATATACATTTCAAAGAGAGGAGAAAGTACTTACAAGTTTTCTAAAGGAAATGCTCTGAGAAAAAGGAAGGGAAGGAAATCTCTCCTTATTTTCAACAGGGAGAATTAAGCTTCTTCTTTTTAATTTGTATCTGCCCTTACGCCCTCTGGTCACCTTACTTTTCGTATGCTACCACCCTGAATTAGCCCAGCCGTCCACCTGCTGATCTCCTCTCTCTAGTCCTTGAATGGCTTCAGAGGACCCATGAACCCCATGAAATTGTTTTTGAATGTGCTTTTTTAATGGGTAAAAGAGTCATAGCTTTCAGTATTTTCATATTTTGCGTTGTCAAGAAATCCTTCTTCATGTTTAGCCAACTGCTAGAACTCTGTCCATTTCCTAACATATTTCTGATAATATCACTTTCCTAAGCCTTCTACAGGGAAGAGCCTCATTTTCCTACACTCCATGTATCTAGTCCAACATTCTCCTGGATCCGTTGCCACTCCAGCCCATTCTTCTGCAAATCTCCTTTAATCATTTATCTTTTGGTCTGTGAAATCCAGTTGTCTATGCTACCCTTTTTCAACTATTTTGCTCACAATCCACTGAGACCCAGTCATACATGCCATAACAGTAGGTAACAAAAAATAGGTTCAGCGATGAGCTCTTCCCCAGCTGGACTCAATAATTCCTTAACTTAGTCTGCATCAGGGGCTTTCAATTCTATTCATTCCTGTAGCTGATCAGATGGCCACAAACTGGATCTTCCTTTAACCTCCACATAATTTAACATTTATATTTCACTCTCTTATCATATCCTTTTATATGACATCCTTGTTATCCTTCTGTGCTCTTGAGTTCACTCTCTAGAATGTTCTCCCAAATACTGACTGAGCTTTGTACCTTTAGTTTTCTACTCTACTGGCTGCTGCTCCTTCTTAACCCAAACAAGCTCAAGTGTTACCTGTCACCCCCTTACAACAAGAAACCAAACGAACAAAATTTTCCTTTAATCTTATTTCTGTCTATTCTCCTGTTCAGAATAACTTTGCTGAGTCCCCATTTTATGCAAGATAAATTTAAAGTTGTTTAAAAACATGACCTTTTGCATTTGAGCTCTGATTACCTTTTCTAACTTCATTTCTACCCACTTCCCCGTACTCTATTTATAAAATAATCAGAATCCTTATCTGAATATACCAATCACTTTGATTCTCCCATGCCATTATTTATTATATTGTTTTGTGAACATAACATCCCTTTCTCTTTTAAACCTGTTTTTTGTCTTTTTCTATTTTTAAAATTCCCTCTGCCATTGGCCTGGTCACGTCAGTGGCACTTAATGTGTATCTGGATTATCACATTTTCCATCTGTTTTCTTCTGCTCTATTTTCTTCCCATTCCAAACTAATCTTCCAAATACCTACTTGGAATACATTAAACATTGTTTAAAATTTATTTTCTTCATTTTATGAACAATATAATCCTCTACAATCTAATGCCAACCTATTTTTCCAACAATATCCATTTTACTTATATACAATTTTCAAATTAGTTTATTCTCTGTTCCAAATGTAACCCTCCACTCCTACTTTGTTTATAATTCCTTACTCTATATGCTTCATATTTCTAAATTCAGAAGTAATTCAGGGACTTCCCTGGTGGCTCAGTGGTTAACAATCCACCTGCCAATGCAGGGGACAAGGGTTCAATCCCTGGTCCAGGAAGATCCCACATGTGGCGGAGCAGCTAAGCCTGTGCACCACAACTACTGAGCCTGCGCTCTAGAACCAGCGAGCCACAACTACTGAAGCCCACACACCTAGAGCCCGTGCTCCGCAACAAGAGAAGCCACCACAATGAGAAGCCTGCGCGCCGCAACGAAGAGTAGGCCCCGCTCACCACAACTAGAGAAAGTCCATGTGCAGCAATGAAGACCCAACACAGCCATAAATAAATAAATAAATAAGAGTGTGTGTGAGATGGAGAAAAAAGACTAAAAAGAAGTAACCCAAAATGTTAGATCAGGTTAATTTAAAAAAAAAAAAAGTAATCCAAAGGTCAATTCATCTCACATCTCCCTTTTAACCTTCCCTGACCACCATAACTTAATGTGACTTATCCTTTCTGTGATTTACAATTCAGTAAGTCTTACCTCCCATACTTTGTTCTTGTGCTATTCTGTATATGTAATTACCATTTAGTAATGAATAAAGCTCACATTTTTTGAAAAGTATAGTCCATTATAGGTGTTTAAATTGGTCATTATTTGTCTACTTAATCTACTGTTATATAGTTAACTAAGAGAAGTAAAGATGTGCATGGCTCATATGGAGAGACACTTTAGAAAACACTTCCATCTGGTAAGCTTCAGAACTGACAGGCTGTAAGCAAAGAGCTTCTGAAAGAAGCTGCAGAGAAATGACAGTTTTAACTAGTGCTCTGAAAACAATGTGTTACTCTGCAAAGTAGAACTAAATTTGACCTGAACATACCAGTTTTAATTTATAGGTAACATAACACAACTTTACTTATGGAATATTCATTGAGTAAATAGGGCCTATTGGACCTTAATCATTGCTTTAGAAAGTCATGGAACTTGATGGTTGATATCACTATATAATCGTGCTATTTTTTCTCATCTGGTTTTCTGATTTTTCTCAGAAATTCATATGCTCAGGTCATTACTCCAGAATCATTTTACATTTTTAGATTCATCTCCAAAGCACCCCAGTTTCTTGATTTACACCCACATGACTCCCTCTGTCTGACTTCCCTCCTGTCTTAAAGGAAGAATAGTTCCTCTCCTTCCCTAAATTAGCTTGTACTTTGATTCCAATTCTTATCAGTCTCTTCCCAAACCTGGAGTCATCAGCAGATGAAACTACTCTCGTTTACCATCATGTTCTCCTACTTCTATATTAGGTCAAACATGCAAACCAACAAAATTATTTAAGTACTACTCTCTCAATTTCTCTATCCTTCTCACCAAAACTCTAAGAAAAAAGTTGACACTATACCTATTACTTGAAACAGGGTATGTACCTCAGCACAGCTGCTGACTGTCTGTGTGACTTTTCTTTTCCCTCTCTCTCTCTCTTTTTTTTTTTTGGCTGCAACTCGGCTTGTGGGATCTTAGTTCCCCAACCAGGGATTGAACCTGGGGCTTCGGCAGTGAAAGCGTGGAGTCCTGACCACTGGACCACCAGGGAATTCCCAGTGTGTGACTTTGAACAGGCCATGTAACCTACCCAAGTTTCAGTTTCTTCATTTAAAAAAAGAAAGTATTCTGGCTTCCCTGGTGGCGCAGTGGTTGAGAGTCTGCCTGCCGATGCAGGGGACACGGGTTCGTGCCCCGGTCCGGGAAGATCCCACATGCCGTGGAGCGGCTGGGCCTGTGAGCCATGGCCGCTGAGCCTGCGCGTCCAGAGCCTGTGCTCCGCAACGGGAAAGGCCACAACAGTGAGAGGCCCGCATACCGCAAAAAAAAAAAAGAGAAAGTATTCTTACCTCACAGAATATTGCAAACTAGAAAGAAAGAATACCTGATTCAACATTTATCTCTTTGCAAATGAATCTAAATTATTTCTAGGCAAAACCTCTTTAATCTAGTCTTGCATGTTCAACAGTCTGCTTGTCAAACTGCAGAATTTCCTGCTTCCCCTATTTCATTCAGAGGTCCACTCTTCTTAAGGCCATTTCAGCATCATGTTTTCTTTTCCCTACTCTCTGTTATGCAATTAGTCACTAGGTCTAAATGAATCCCCCTTTCTCTTTTCAGACCTGGTTTGACTCTTGCCAAAATGATAACAATAGTTTCTAAAAGCTTTTTTGTCACTCTTCTAATCAGCTCCTCTTCCAGTTCATCTCTATTTCTGAGCCGTCTTTTTGTGAACTGCATAAATTCTTTTCTCAAAATCTTTCAATTCATTCCCAGTAACAACCAAAGTAAACTAAAATTGATCATTCTTTCAATATGATCTGACATTCAGGCTCATACTGTTCTATTAATTTTTTTTAGTCCAGTCAAATTGAGCTATTTACCCCTCCTTTGGATATAGCCCTTGCCTTTTAGCCACTGGGTCTTTGCTCCAGCCTTACCTCCCTCTGGAATTTTTCCTTGTCCATCCAACTGTGGAAACACAACTCCATCCTGATTTTAACTTCCTCTTCTCTGTAGCCAGAAACAAACTACTTCTTTTCTGAACGCGTTGATATTGCATTTTATCTTTTTGGTGGCCTACCTTCTCAGACAATGAGTAAAATATGAGATATCCACCCCTCCACCTACAACCCACATACCCATGAAAGGATTAGAGGAAGGGATAATTCTATTCATTTAGTATCTTTTGGTGTAGAGAGTAAATACTTTCCAATGGATAAATGTTGAAAATAAGCACAAAATCTACTGCTCAGTGGTAGTAGAGTTATAGATATAGATATAAATATAGATATACAGATATTGTAAAACAAAGAATGTTTTCCACCATCCGATTCTATAAGGATCCAGTCATTAGCCACTGCATTCATTGACCTACAGCACACCCTGAAAAGAATTCAGGATGAAGAACAGGATGAGACACTCTGTGCTTTGGGAAAACAGGCAAAACAGTCTCTTAGATAGTTAGATATATTTCACGAAAAAGTTTTATATACCCAGATTTTTGCATCTTCCCATACATAGAAAAGCGCTAAAATCATTAACTGAGATATCTATTCCTCGTGACTAGCAATAATCTTCTATCTGGATGTATGCTTGACTGCACGTATTTCTTGGTCAAAATCGTATATACACTGGCCAGTTTGAAACAGCTCCCGAGAGCTACTGAGAGGCTGCCTCCTGGGCTCTAGCGCTCAGTAAGGTCTCCGAATAAAACTGAAACTCACAGCTCTCATGTTGCGCGTTTTTCCTTCTGTCGACAATGTAGACATAGACCCGAAGGCGGATATAAATTTGCCAGTTAACTAATATTAATCTATATAGACACATTCTCTTAAATGCAAGGCCTTACGATGATCTGCCTGAGAGCCCAGTTGTCAGAGATGTCCTGGTCAGGGTGTATATTATAAATTATTTAAGTGGAAAGATATGTTACAAATGATATTATCCAATTCATTCATTTTATAGATGAAGAAACAGATGCCCAGAAGTACTAAGGATTTCTGAGTCTGTTTCTATATATTTCTGCTCAGTTAAGCAGTTCTATTTATTCTGTGCCTAAACCTTTTTTTTTGGATAGGACCTGTTAATTAGGTAATTAGAGCTTATTCCTCAAATTAGAATGTTCTTCTCTAATCTGTCAGATAAACAGAAAATTGTTTCCTTTTTACTTTTTAGCTATCACTAAACAAATATTTTCCCCCTGCTTTTCTTCCTGCTTTTCTCATAGCCAATCAGGAAACTTTTGAGTTAATTAAATAAATAGGACAAATCACAAAGTCCTCCCTTCCCTTCAGCTGTCAGCAAGTTAGTTCAGGAATATTATAGCTTTTTTTTCTTGAAATGATTCCTTGATCTACACATTAACTTTTTAACTGATAATAAATGTGTAATTCCCTAGAAATGTCCATAACTGGCTCAGTCTTATCTAAGGGAAAAGAATTATGTGGAAGCAGACTAGAATTTTTGTGATATAGGGGAACAAAACTTGCCACCCCCAAATCTCTTTGGCATGCAAACTATTTCGTGGTGAAAACAATCAAGGCCCAAAAGATTCAGGAAAAATCTTAGACCTCCCCACTAACTGCCTAAAAGAAATTACACAGAGAGCCTGTTCGCAGAATAGAGATATCACCAGAGATACCTGCAAAGATTAAGGGCCAGGTATGGCGAGGGAAGCTCTAGGCAGGTCCTAAAGATCAGGGTCCACTCTGCATCCCATTGTCTCTGCATGGCCCAGCAAACATTTGTTTACCAAACATGTGCTTTTCCATCTCTATGTCAATTGCCTTCCTTCCCTAAAGTCCCAAAGCACTATCCCCAACATCCTCTTCTGTTTTTAGATGAAAATGGTATTTAAGGTGAGGGCTTCAGCCATTTTGGTGAGTTACTCAGTTTACCTGGGTCTCCCCCGTGTATATTTGTTATTAAACTTCTGTGTGATTTTCTCCTATTAATATGTCTCATGTCAGTTTAGTTCTTCATCCAGCCAAAAGAACCTAGGAGGGTAGAGGAAAATTTCTTGCCCCCAACAGTGAGGAAATATAAGGCAAAATGTAGAGCTGGCCCACAGTGATAGGGACAAAGCAGGTGATTAAATAGTTAATCCCAATAGAGCATTGTAAGTAAAAAAAAAAAGTATGGGAGACCCCTGTAAATTAATGATCACTCAAGAAAGCAGGTTTACTTTACCACAAAACCAAGCAGGCTTGCTTAGCAACAAAACCACACAAAAGAAGCATGAGACGTGTCCCAAGACAATAAAACAATGGTGGCATGAGACCCACATCCTGCCCAATGAGTTAAGTAAGTTAATGACCCCTAGGACATACTCTCTGCACACATAAAAAACAATACTTTGTGGAAACGTGACATTTCAAAGTAAAAGACGCTCATTGTACTGAGACCTGAAATAATTTTTCCGTCGTGCCGTAACAGTCCCACCTTGACCATGTAGGGATAAGAAAACTCCCCTGCCCAACATGGAGGAGGAACTGATGAAGGAAGCGTGACATCTACTCAAGAATGAGGAAGAAGGTGGTCTTTTCCCCCTCCCCACTTTTCCTTTGATTATAAAACTGTAGCCCACTAAGTTCTTGGGATGCAGCACCCTCTCGCCCACCTGCTTGTAAGTCTCACAAGCTTCCTATCCTAATAAATCACTTCTTATCTATCACTTTGCCTCTTGCTGAATTCTTTCTGTGCTGAGACATAAAGGACCAGAGCTCCTGGGAGCCCCCCGAAAACGCCACCTGGCGGTTTCAACAAGACTGTCTTCTAGGTGGCAACAGTACTCAACATAAAGGTTTCCCAAATATTTAGGAAGGGAAGACTCTTTCAAGATGAGGTAAAGGGTTTGAGAAGCTCCTTAATTGAATGGAACAGATAGGAACAAGAAGAAAGTCAGAACTCAAGTGGACCAAAGCTGGGAAGAGGAGGTGGGGTTCTTCATGCACCACAGGAAACTGGCTTCAATATCCATGTTATAAGAACCTGGTGGGGAGGTGGGGTTTGGTAAAGTCATCGACCAGAAACTGCAGGATGAGAATATTAAATATTAGTCACTCAATAAATATTTTTGATTAATTAAATTCTAAATTTTGTCTTATTTTATTAGAATATTTGGCTTACTTGGGGCTTGGGGATCAGAAAGACATAAGTTTGAGTCCCAGATGCACTACTTACCATCTATTTGGCACTGGAGATACTAGCTAATTTTTCCAAGACTCTTTTCTCCTCTGCAAATGAAATTTACTGACTTACGTCATTCGATTGTTTTGAGGATTTAATAATATAAAATATGTCATTGTTAACTTACTCTCTGACATGGAATTTCTGAACACTGAGGTGAAGAGGTTAAATGAAGAAAACAGAGAGGTATATTTCATCATCCAAAGCAACAGCTTCTAAAAACATTTACTAAACATGTATTAGATTGTGATGCTGTATAGTGCAGTAGCACTGAGAAAACCTTGACTGCTTTTTACTTTTTGGGTGGTAATTTTCTTTAAAACCTTTTCTGAGTTCAAAAACAAATGGGCTTTTCTGACCAGTCACCCTCATCAAGGGAAAAGATTGAATGTCTCATCAGGCAGTGTACCCCTGACTGTTTTAAGTACAAGTCCTCCTGGAAAACTCTTAGTTTTGCTCACTGAACCATAAAATTAAAGTACCATAGAAGAAATCCAGAATTGCTACAATGCCAAAATATGTATCACACAATACTGAAAGGCTTCAAAATTACTGTATTTACAAAAGGGTTTAACAGATTAAATAAATGCAAGTTTTATGGTCTAAGAAAGGAAACGCAATTTTAGTTAACTAGCACTTTTCTACTGTTCTAAACCTTTTAATGGGTGCAGAGGGAATTTGCACTTACTGAAGTAGATCAGTGAAATGATAATTTGTCTTTGAATAGAGTACTTTTATTACATTAATTTCTGCCATTATGGTGGGAGATAAGATGTAAGCCAAAGAGTAACTGAAAATTAAAGTCCAAAAAAGAGGAAAAGAAACAAAAGAATAGCTATGTCACATTACAAAATATGTATGACAAATGAATTTTATATAGCCTTTTATTACAATCATTCAATGCCAATTATATGCACTTACTTGTGCTTGACTTGTCTTTACAGTTATTACAAACCATTCCCTTTAAAAGGTACATTTTATTTTTTATTGTTAAAGAACAGAAGAAGTGATCCAGAGCAGATACAATAGAGAAGAAACAAATAGGTTAAAAGACTAAAAGAATCAGGTAACTTTAAGATCTTGAACTGGTTTTTTATTTCTTAAAATTATAACATTTTCTCTCATACATTTTCTAGATTTGGTGTTAACAAAATCGATGCCCTTTGAAAGTCAATGATAACAAGGAGAAAATACTGAGAATACTAATTTGGGTAAATGACATTTTAAAATTCAAAAAATATCTGCTGAAGGTAAATTAGTAACGAGTGACTTACTAGTCAGGGAGACTGTTAGGTAAATTTTTTAAATGTTATTATAAAACATTCAGATATATAAAAAGAATATATTTTTATATATATCAGATATATAAAAAGACTAATACAAGTTCATACATATGCACTACCCATCTTAAAGAAAACAGTACGGTGAAACTGTATATACCTTGCCAAAATATTTTTCGTCTCTTCTACACACAGGTAACCAACACCAATTAATTTGCTATTTATCATTCTCATGAATCTTTTTATAATTTATACACACACATGCACACACATAGTCCTTCTCACTTTGCCTCATTCTGTCTTCTTTTCTAAGTTCAAAATGTAGATGCTTGGCTCATTAATTTTCAGCCTTTATTCTTTCCTTATAAATATTTTTTAAAGCAATACATTCTTCTCTAGTTACTATTTTAGATGGACCTCTGAAGTTGCATTATCTAATTCCTTTTTGGTCATTCAATCCCAAATATGTTCCCTTTCCCATCCTGATTTATTTGATCAGTATGTTATTTAGAAGACATTTTTTAAAGTTATCTTTTAAAATTGATTCCTAACTTTGTTAACCCTAACACTATGACTGTATGAAACCGAATCTTTGAAATTTTGTTGCGACTTCATTTATGGCCTAGTACATGGTCAATTTTTGTAAATGTCCCATGAATGCATGTGGAAAATGCGGCTACTGACATTTTAACATTATAACAGGTGTGTAGGGTATTTCATTATGGATTTAATTTGCATTACCTCAATAACTAATGATGTTGAGTACTTTTATCAAGTATTTATTTGCCATCTATATATCTTCTTTTGAAGTATCCATAAAATATTTCACCTACATTTAATTGGTTTTTTTGTTCTTTATAAATCTTATAAGTAGACTTTTATCACATATGTGATTTGTAAATGTGGCCTGTTTTCATTCTTTAACAATGTCCTGATGAGCAGAGGTTCTAAATTTTGCTGAAAACTAATTTCAACATTTTCATTTGTATATCATGTGTTTTCATTTGTGTATCAAGTTTCTAAGAAACCTTATTTAAAATGGGTAACTATGTATGATGATACATGGTACTACATATTATAAAACTTGCAAAGTGGCAAAAATGACTTATGAGACCATGAATTGCTTTAAAATGGGGAACAAATGAAAAAAATCAGACGTTTTCAAATGGATTAGTATTAAGTTACAGTTCAGAATCTCCTACATGTTAATTTTTACAAGACAAATATTCTTTGTCGGAAATGTAATAAATTAACTTTCTGGAGTCAGGGATCTAATTAGATAATCCTATCCTATCCCACAGGCTCTGTGATTCTTGGAAGACCAGAGGGCACACCCCCCTTTCCAACTGCAGTCAGCACCTGTCAAAGTATTAGGACACTGTGTTTAGTCACACCCAACTTGTGAAATCATTGTATCTTCAAGATAAAATTTTATTAAGATTCATATTTAAGAAAAATCTGATTGTTTATTTGGATTTGGACATCTATAGATCGCAAATCTAATGTGATGGGTTGGTAAGAAATAGAGTTCAAATACCAAGAGACATAAAGATTGTTTTGATACTAATTAGTGCTGCCAGATTGAAAGCTTACCCCAGGGTGATTCCTGTTAGGCTCCAGGCTCATTAATCACTTACATTTAGTAAGACTCTCCTGAGAGAAGCTGCCATGTGTTAAATAAATATTATGTAAAATTTTTAAAGTAATAATTTTCTCTAAAACTGAGCTCAATTCATCCTTCGGGGACATGTGCACAACCACAGGTATGATCAGAATTCCCAGGATTAAGTAGAAGCAGCTCTACTACATTCTGGGCGAGCTATGAAGGAATTTCCCTCCATGTTTCTCTGGGATTTGCTGCCATCTTTATTGTCTGGAAGGAGAATCAGATATATTCTGATATCTGTAGACTTTTCATGAGTCAGTCATTTACAGTAATTATGGTCTAGCCATCCACTCCTAAAATACAGATGAACCTGAGAAACAGATAAAATTAAGCTCCTCCGGTCTTAAAAGATATATTCTTAGACTGGAATGTATAGCCCCTGAACCCCCCCAGGAGCCCCGTAAAAGCCATCAAATCCCGGAAAAATGTCAAATGCTGTGTTCAGGAGAGAGTGTTTATACCATCAGATATATAGTAAGTCCCTAAGTAAGGAAAAGTTAAGAAGCACCAACTTGGGAGGGCTAGTTCTATTAAATGGCTTTCTGTGTGAGTGGCTTAGTCATTTAGGGCTATCTCAAGGATATTTCATGTCTTCTTTTCATTGTGCTCATTATCTAACGTAAATGGCAGCATAATATTGCATAGTATTGTTGTCTCATAATTTTCCTAACACCTTCATTACCATTAAGTAGCTTTTGTTATTTCCGTATTGCAAATACTTTTTATTATATGTATTTCATGTCTGTATTTTGGTACAATTCCCCAAAGTTGATTAACTCTAAATGAACATTTTCTGCAGCTCAGTGATAATTAAATTGCTTTTAAACAAAATCTTTACTGTGATAAAAGGAGAACTGTCTTACACAGGGTACATATCTGACCCTCCTTCCAGAATCCATTCTGGTGAAACAGCTTTGCTGATGACCTATCTAGACATCATTCCGGCTGTTCCCCCTGGGCTTCAGGCACACTGCCAAGTGAGGAACTTACCTGACTTTAGAGGGCCAGCTTGGCCAATTTAACTCTATTTTAGGAAAAGCAGACATTAAAGTCCACGATCAATGGAAGGGAGTGCTGCTATAGTGCTTCTGAGTCCTTTGTGCTCCTGGGAAAGGATGGCAGCAGCTGCCTGGAGAGAAGACAGGATATTGCCTTCATTACCCCTGCTTCTGCTGGGCAAAAGGAAGTTTCAGTCGAGGACTTGGTGAGACTGAGAGAAGTCAGGATCAAACTCTGGCTTGTGTACCTGCAGCAAGGCTTCCAATGACCCTATAGATATGAAAAGTCATAGCAGGTACAGATCAAGATCATGTGACCAATCAGGACCCAATACATAGGGAAATATGATAACACACAGCAAGTGCTACGTGCTCTGCAATATACATGAGCTATACATATGAGCAAAATGTGACTTCTGTGTACTAGAGGTACATCATTTAGTGGAAAAGAAAGGAAAGTAAAAAAACACCATAGGAAGACTGCTCTCATCTCAAGTGCACTAGATGAAGAACTTTACACAAATTTACAAAAAGTCCAAATGTAGATAAATTTTAAATAGTATAAAATTATTCGATATCATTATAATAGAGTTTGAATTTATTGGTTGCTGGGCAGCAGGAATCGTCTGACCTTCTCCCTAACAGGAACCTCAGTTACACAGCACCACCAGAAATGGCATCAGGACATGGCTATTGAAAGCAACACTCTGCAGCCATCCAAACACATAGTGTACCAATTGTGTATGCCAACTTTTCTCTCTTCTTCACTTTCCTTTGGGGTATCTAGGAACATAAAGTAGATCCTTCTTGGTAGAAATCTAAGGATCCCTGTTAGACTAAACATACTAAGATGTCTATTCTTACTAGATCCTGTTCATTGGAGCAGAATCGTTGTATATTACATCACCCACTCTAGTAACTGATGTTACTGTCCAGTGAATAGTTTATGAATGAATGAATGCATACATGCCTTTATTTCTTCCCCAGAGTAATAATGTTGCAGAGAGCAGCCAGATGTTTAATTAAATTGTGTAACAGGGTGGTTTCCGTGTGTGTGCCTGCATGTGTATATAGCATGGGTATATTTTATTGTGTTGACAGAACTTAGGGCTAAACTATACATGAGAGTTGATTTCACCTAAAAGTTTCATGCAAGATCTTACAAGTGTGTGCCGCCATAAGTTCTCCTGCTCTGTTAAAACCTCCATATAAATAAAACAGTTCACTAAATGATAGTGATTTCTGTTTACTTGGAATTTAAACAATGGGAATACTCTTAAGAACTTAAACCATATCATAAACACAACGACAAATATATGAAAATAAGTGAACTTGGATGTTACTTTTTTAGTACAAAAATGTTCCAGTCTTGGGCGAAAAGAGCTGGGTAGAGATTTGGACAGCTGCTTGGCACTTAGGCTATACCACAATTTGCTATGTTCAAGATTCAAACTGGGAAATATCCATAGGGTATTAATCAAAATAAGTTATTCTGTTACTATAGTTAACGTTCTCCCTTGGATAATGTCATGTTTTGTGTTTCAATGTAGCAAACTTAATTTTCACGAAAATAAGCAAATATTTGGAAATCACATTTTGTTGGAGAGTCTAAATATATTGTTAAGCAATATGTGTTTCAACTTATATATCACTGTTACTAAGCAAGACGGTATTCTTAAATTTGAGGATCATGTTAACTATTAGCCTAGAGCAAAATTTATTTTAATGGAAATTTTGATAGATACTTAACCAAAGAAGTGATATTATACCTCTAACTTAATGCTTATTAAAAGGGCATATAAATTATAGTGAACAAAATAATATGGAGGTGAAATGATCATTCTTAGAGAGTTGACTGAGAATCAGCTTGTCTTCTCAATGCTTTCGTATTCAAGTATCCGTTTGTTCTAGGAAACATGGGGTTTAGACCTCTGATGCATTTAAAATAGTACTAAGATGTGCCACATTTTATTGCATTAATTTCTTCAGTAATTTGATTTTCAAAAATGTGGAAGGAAAGTAGGCTGCTGCCTATCTGTATGGTTGAGCTTGTATTTTAACAAACTCTTCTTTGCTGCGTTCGACTCCATGAATATACAGTACAAAGGCATGATATTGTTTCAAACAATGCAGAGATTCATGACCTCTTTTATAAAAAGGGTCATTTGATTTCTGAAATTAAGCCATTACCTGGTTCCCTCTAGCAGTGACTTTTCTGGAGCCACTCTCTCTCTTCACCTCACCTCCTTACCACCTGCAATGGCCAGTGGGTAGCCTACATTTCCTGTTCCTACTTTGGGAGAAAAATTGGGAGATTTAGTGTGTGTTATCCTCAGAATCTCCGAATGGTTGCCTGCCTGCGTACTGGGAATCGAATCCCTCACTCTGTAGAACTGGTCGATTCTTATAGATGAGTATTTTTTTAACTTCCTTGCTTAATTTTCCACATTTCTTTCCTGGTTTTCAGACATCTGGTGTTTCTCCACTAAAAAAATGTTCTAAAATGTGACATGCGACTGTTACAATACAAGAGAAGGGTTTTTTTCTCCCAAATGTGATGTGAAAGTAAAACCCTAGGATACCAAATAATTTTCAGTAAATGCTTCACTGTAGTGTATGTTAACAGTTGGATATCACATCCATATGCTGCCAACTTCTAGATGCTGAGGTAGAACAAGGAAGGAGGTACTGAGGTTTTAGGAGAACGCTCATCAGTGGGTTCAGCATCCTGCTAAGCTAGCCACTGGGTCAAGTGCTCATGGGTACAGCTAGTGGCAAGTCCCTGCAATCAGAAGTCATCACTAGCAGGCAGACTCTACAGTCATTCTAATCATTCTTTGGCAAAGCTCACAGTAAATGTACTAACTGGATATATTTTCCTGGGAACTGTCACTGTGGCTTTAGTATCCTGCTTGAATTGAGGCAGTGTGACATAATGCAGAATCACTGACGATAAAATCAAATATTCTACTGGTCCTGAGCCTATAGAACTTTATTCTATAAAGTTACTCTAAGTCTTTTTTTTTTTTTTTTGCAGTACACGGGCCTCTCATTGTTGTGGCCTCTCTCGTTGCGGAGCACAGACTCCGGACGCGCAGGCTCAGCGGCCGTGGCTCACGGGCCCAGCCGCTCCGCGGCACGTGGGATCTTCCCGGACCGGGGCACGAACCCGTGTCCTCTGCATCGGCAGGCGGACTCTCAACCACTGCGCCACCAGGGAAGCCCTATAAAGTTACTCTAAGTCTTGATCTAGGGAACAGCATTATTGTTTACAAGGCAGAAGGTGTGTACAGTATGTCTAAGATATTATTTAAGTGGACCCTAGAATATTTACACAATGGTGAAGAGTTGAGAAATATGGAATTTTATGTTTAATCAAAATGTGCAGGGCTTCCTCCAGCCACCTTTTTTTTTTTTTTAATTTCTCCTCCATCCACCTTTATTTTTAATTTTTTTTTTATTTTTGGCTGCTTTAAGTCTTTGTTGCTGCACGAGGGCTTTTCTCTGGTTGCAGAGAGCGGGGGCTACTCTCCGCTGCAGTGTGTGGGCTTCTCATTGCGGTGGCTTCTCTTGTTGTGGAGTACTGCCTCTAAGCATGTGGGCCTCAGTAGTTGCAGCACACGGGCTCAGAAGTTGTGGCATGTGAGCCCCAGAACAAATGGGCTTCAGTAGTTGTGGTGCGTGGGCTCAGTAGTTGTGGCTTGTGGGTTCTAGTAGAGTGCAGGCTCAGCAGTTGTGGCGCATGGGCCCAGCTGCTCTGTAGCATGTGGGATCTTCCTGGACCAGGGATTGAACCCATGTCCCCTTCACTGGTAGGTGGATTACTTAACCACTGTGCCACCAGGGAAGTTCCTCCTCCATCCACCTTTAAATGAGATTATGTTGTAGTTAAAGCAGTGTTCAGTGTTTACATTATTATTACTATTTAAACATTACTCACAAATGAGGCATGAAGTTTTCTAGAAGTACATCTCCTATCTTGTATGTTGTCCTGTTCCCCTGGAGTTCATAAATGCCTCCATTTCTCCACTGTCTGATTTTTTCCATCTAAGTATCACTAATTTCCCTCCAAAAATGCAAATCTTCTCTCAATTCATTTTTAAAAGAAGCAAAGTAATCTCCCAGATTTTTCAATTTGGGAATTTATTTCCTGCTCTTGTAGAAAATTTATGAAACATACAAAAATAAATAAAAGGAATAATTCTATGAGTACTAAAGTACTCACTGCTCAGTTTAATAAAGGTTTACGTGAAATATAAAAGTCCTCATCTACTTTCCTCTGATATATCCCTAGTGACTCATGTAATCTCTGTTCCAAATTTAATGTTGATGACTCATTCACAGTTCTATACTTTTTCCATGTATATATACATAACAAAGCAAATGTATTATAGTTCAGGATACTATAAAATATTTTAGAAATGCTACCATACTGTTGTCAAAATATAATACAAAAGAGAGACCGAACTTGTAAATTCCCCGGGCAGACAAAACTATTTAAACCATGTAAGAAGAACTTATTTCATGAACAAAACAAAATGGTTATTTCTTGTAAATGTCTCTGATAATTATAAAAGAAATTTAAGTCATCTTCTGAAGATGGTATAAGATGATCACTTTTAGCTAACCCCTTGCTGTCCAGAAATCCATTGTATTAACCAATCATTGTAAAGTTTAAAGAACTTCCTCATTTTCACTTTATAATCCATCCTGTAACATCATGCCTCTGAGCTTCATACCAGTTTGGGGTTTGAAAGCTCCCCAGTTTGATAACTGTTCATTCCTGTTGATACACATAATTCTGATTCACTGACTTGCACTGCTCTGTGGCTTAACCATTATATTGAACACGCATAAGCAGTGGAAGTAAGCACAAAGCTACTCCATTTTTGTCTTTCCGTGTCACTTAAAATCCTCTGAGCGATTCTACTACTTGCAAAGACAGAAAATGAAAAATTCTGTTAGATCCCATGACTTAATGGAAACTGTGAGAGCTGTAAGTCACAAAACAGTCTCAATTCACTGTGTAAAAGGTCCAGTCATGTGTTACTACCAAAGTCAAAATTTGATTTAAAGTTTCAGCATCTCCTCTGGCTCAGCTTGTCTCTGTATAAGAAAGAAGCTTGCAGTTAGCCAGAAAGAAGGACCTGGCATTTTCTTAACCTTTGACTCCTCCTCTCTCAACTCCCTGGAGTTGGGGATGCTATCTTTCACACATAAGGAACGTCAAGGAGAATTGCAAAGATGCTCACCCCAACGGTTTTGAACAACTGAGCTAAAGCGAACAATTGCAATTTTACTATGATTTTAATAACCTGGTTTGTTTCAGCCACATTTGTGTCATTTAATGTTACTTGCAGCCAAGTTCCTTTCAAAACAATATGCTCTTTCAATGGTATTAGAGTGAATTATCTGTGTCTTCTGTGATAATGTGTATTTTTTTTCTTTTTTCCACTTTAATCTGTTACTATGGTGAAGAACAAAGGTTTTTTAATGATAAAAGACTTTTGCGTGTCTGATATAAACCCAATTTTTGTGTTTATAGATATAGATACTACAGATAGATATTCTGTATTCTTACACGATTTTTCCTCCTTCTAAAACTCTAAATAGTTGTGTATTGAATGTTCTCATTTCATCTTCTTATCTTTCATAATTTCTACCTCTCTTTCACTCTGTGATTTAAATTATTAAATATTTTGTGTATAATATTTTTATGTCTACTAGTTTACTAATTCTCTTTCTACCCATGTTATGTACTATTAATCTAGCATATTGAATTTCTAGTAAATTCTCAAAATTCTCTTTGGTTCTTTTAAAAATATACCTTTTCAATTTTTACAGCATCTTGTTTTTAGTTATTAATATACTCCTTCATTTCTTTAAATATATTAAACATTGTTCTATATTCTATATTCCCTGACTAAAATTTCAGGATCTTCAGATGTTGCTGAGATATTTCTTAAGTGACTCTTATCTTCTCATCTTTTTCTTTATGTGATAAGTGATTTTTGATAATGAGTTTATATTCCTTAGAACTTTACCGTAAGTAATTATTTAAAGTTTGTTTTTCCAGAGATGTGATCCCTGAACCTTGAACTAATCTGTGTCCAACAACCAATCTCCAACAACAAATTGGGGTTTGAATAGTAGATCTTATTTTCAGATTTAACATTTCAAGGATAAAACTTCTCATTTTCATGTTATGTTCTCTAGATTGAAATTTACATCATCATTACTATTAATTTTTTGTATCATCATTTCTCATATGGTTGTTATTCCTGATAACTCAAAGTTTCAAAACCTCAAAGTAGTAGGAAATGATTTTGCTATGAAAGAATCATCTGATTCTACATTTCAAGCTGTGTAAGGAAGATAACTGATACACTTTCTAATAGCTTTCATGTATTGATATTGAAAGTAATTATATCTAACAGCTCTGTAATTTTGAAAACTTCCTGTTTCTTTGGTATCTTACAGAATTTTGTCTTAATTTCCTGCATCTATTGTTTTTGTGAAAGTTTCAACTCAAATGTGGAAGAACTAAGCTGTATTTATGGGTGTCAAAGAAGGAGCTGAATAATCAATATATGTCATATTAAAACACTAATTAAAAATCAAATTCTAAAAGTGATGACAGTAATGGGTAATGCTGATGAAAAACAGAGACTGGCCAGAGATGAAAACAATTTGAAAAATAGTATCTGTTGTTTTTTTCTATTTCCATGTGGCTACAATTGCACAGTTTTGTGCTGCTTCACGAATCAAATACAAAACTTGTTTTTTCATTTAAAACCCTTTTCCTAATGCACACAAGAAAGTTTACGTGGAAAACAACTTAACCCAGTTGTAAATTTTGTTAAATCATCTAGAGCAACCCACCAATGTTGTCCTCCTCATGTTAGAAGTGCTACAACTGTCAGCTCATTGCACTTGCTACAGAGAATGTACCCTTTTTTAAAGGGCATTCCCATTTAATACCTCGTTTTATTCTTATAACTTCCCTACGTGGTAGGATAAAACTTATCGCCGTTATATCACAAATGAGAATACTAACGCACCAAGTGGCTGAGAGATCTGACTAAAGTCACAAGGTCCCAGGGTGCAGAAGTGTAGGGGGAAAAAGAGAACCAGGAGACCTGGACTCTGGTCGTGACTCCGCCTCTCATGAGCTTGCCTTTGTGTGTACAATACTGCCTGCTCTGCCTAAAAGCCTCACAGTATCATTCTGAGAAACAAGGGCAATATTATGTGAAATGTGAAAATACGTTCAAACCCACAGAGTGATAGACCAATACCAGATGATATTATGTGATATGAAAACCTTGTTATGAAGAACAGGCTAAATCTAGCTCTAGCTTCTGTGTAAAAGAAGAAAGATGATATCTCTATACCACTCAGAAAGACATGTGCCAGAACAATCTATCATGACAGAAACATTGTTTTAAATTTCCTAAGGAAAGGGAAGTGTTGTTATTTCCTACTGGGAGAGAAAAGAAGTCTTAGAAGAAAATGTGGCAAGAGTCACGAACTTTAAATATTTGGCTTTAAATCCTGGTCTTTGTCGGCTCTGACACACTCTATTGCTATAATTCTGCTTTCTAAGTGGAGGGCCTCTGTGAAATTGCTAAATATTGATACGGTAACACCTCAATCCTCTTAATAATGGAATTCTTCGGTTAATTGGGTGTTACCTCAGTTTCTTATCTTTTCATATTCCTTCTCTCACTACTGTTTTGTTTTTACTAACTCTCCCTCACAGATTTTTCTCGCACAATAGTCTCTGATATCCCCTTCCCCTAGCCCTCCCTCATTTTTTTTAAGTTCCACGCTACCCTCCTGCATCTCTGGCTATAGAGTGTAAGGACTATCCTTGTTTTGCAATCCAAACAATCCCAACACCTTCAGGGCTCCACATTTTTAGAGGAAAAGATAAACAATATCACAACTTTACTGGAGAGTCTGTGATAAGCAGAATAATGGCGCCACCAAAGACATCCACATCCTAATGTGGACGTGTTGTTACCCTACATGGGAAGAGGGATTTTCCAGATGTGGTTAGACTAATGGTTTTGGGGTAGAGAGATTATCCTGGTTATTCAGGTGGATCCAACATAATCACAGGGGTCCTTATGAGGAAAAGAAGGGAGCAGGAGAGTCAGACTCAGAAAGAGAGGGATGACTATAGAAGCAGACGTCAGAAAAGAAGTTTGAAGATGCCACACAGTTGGCTCTGAAGTTGGTACCAGGGGTCACAAGCCTAGAAACGCAGGCAGCTTCTAAAAGCTGGAAAAGGCAAAGAAATGGATTCACCCTAGAGTCTCCAGAAAGAACTCACACCTGCTGAGCTCAGTCATAGCCATTTCAAACTTCTGACCTCCAGAACTCTAAGATAAATTCCTGGGTTTTTGAAGCCTCCACGTGTGTGGTGATTTGTTGGCAATAGGAAACCAATAGAAAGCTGTCTGCTCTTCTCAGCAGTTTGACTCATCTCTAAGCTGGACTTTGGCATAACTGTAAAAGTTATGTTCCATTTAGTTCCTGGAAGACCTTAAGAAGCTGTGTATATTTTGAAATTTTCCAGAAATGCTCCAATCCCCAAGTTAGTCACATAAAAATAATTTTGAGAATATTTTTCATCGTAATGCAATTTGCATTCCATTTATATTCTCCTTAACCTAATGCTGGCATAATTGATGTTCTCAGGTAATCACAATGAGCTAGCTTACAAGAGGTTTCTAGATAATGTTTAAAGTTGTTTGCAACCCTGAGCTTATGTGATTATATTGTAAAAAACAAATTAGAAATCACCCAAACCTATCAACTCCTTTCCTGAAGTGTACTCTGTGTGACTCTGATTACAGCATATATCATCTTAAATTTCATTATCTAATATATGTCTAAGTTTCTCTGAATTACTAATTATTGATATCTGGATATTTCTATGGGTGGGGCTATCTACTTTTAAAATCCTTTCTGCCTTAGCTAGTCATGCAGAACTCGGGGAGCAGCCCTCTCACCATCCAAACATACTCTACGGAATAATACTCCTATTCCACTGTGGAAACACACTGTTTCTGAATTTCTTTATTGTGTAAGAATGGGAAGTTACACAATGGGAAAGTAATAGTTATTCACTGATGACCATGGAAGGATACATGGAAGGAAACTTAATTCAGTAGATTTCCTTGAAGGTGGAATAAGACACAGAAGAAAAGAATTAGCCAGTCTGGGAAACAGGGAGGGGAAAAAATACTAACTTCAAAAACAGGAAGTATACACAAAGAAAAATCCCAAGGTGTTTTTGTAGTATCATGGTATATTGAAGATATTATGCACAGCTAAATATTTCAGAGGCATGGGATTTAGGTCACATGGACTTAGGAGATGAGGCTGGAGAAGTAAAGGGGGCCAAATCAAAAAGGCTCTGATCAATAAATGCTAAGGAATTTGATCTTTAACCTATAGGACACAAGAAGCCAAGTAAGCACTTTAAATAGAGAAATAACATAGCTAGTGTTGTATTTTAAACATCTGGGACCCTGTATGGATGATAGATTTGAGGGAGATGGTTATATGGGCAAGAATCCAAGTTCAGAGGCTGTTGTAACATTTTGATCGCAAACGATAAGAGTCAATGGTGACAGGTATGGAGGGGGGAACCATTTATTAATTGGCGTGAAAGCAAAGGGATAATGATTGCCCTTCCCCACTGCCACTATCACCAACACCAAGTTTCACAATTTAGTCGTCAGGAGAACCACCAAATAAGAGGGATAAAGGATGATAAATTTCATTTTAAATATATGTCTCTGAAAAACAAAGAATAAGAGGAGAGGCCAAATAGGTGGTTGACAAAGCTTGGTTGAATATGTATTTGGAGTATTATCAGTACACAGATGGATAAGAGCATTTGCCTTTTGAAGACTTGACTCCCCAGTTTCACTAAAGACCTGGAACTAGAAACACTACTTAGTCTCCATGAGCCCCATTTTTCTCATCTGTAAAATGTATATTATAATCCCAAAACTCATAAGGTTTTGTATAGTTCTTATACATATAAAGCCCTTAGCATAATACTTATCCACAGAAAAGGCTTAATAAAACATAGTGAGTTTAGATGAAGTCATGATAGTAACTGCTACAATGATACTATATAGGATGACATAAGAGGATGAAAAGAACAAAGCCATGGGGTCACATTCATACTTAAATTGTGGGCAAAGAAAAAAATCAATGAGAATATTAAAATGAAAGTGGGAGAGAGAGATAGAGGTAAGAGAATCAGTAGACTATCATGCTATGGAAATTGTAGAGAATATTGTTTATAGCTTTGCTGTTCACCATGGCCCAGTGAGGGATAGGATCTGTGACATAGGATAGACCAATTGGATTTCCTCTCCCAAGTCTTTGACTCTTAGCACTATGATTCAAAAACAGGAAAAATTATATCACCCTTATTCAATCTGTAAGTGGTGACCTGACACAACTGTTTGGTAGCCCCAATATCTGTCCATTTCTGAGTTTACTTCCCAACTCTCCCAATTGATTTAGTAATATCTTTCCCTTAGAGTTAGTATGTGTTGCTTGCAAGTGAAAAACTCTAATTTATACTGAACAAAGAGAATAGTTACCCTCATTTAGGCATAAAATAAGAACTAGTACATCTCCATTGGATTTGCCAATCAGAAGCTGAAACCTGTTTGCAGTGGATTATGAACAGTGTGAGAGGGAAAGTAGTGGAGATAGTGAGTTTGGGATTCTCTTTGGGGATGAAACATGTGAGAAGAATATGACAAAAAAATCAAGTGAGGCTACAAAATGATTGTCCTCACTTTGTTTGGACTGTTTGGATAGTTTCTTTCCTTAGATGTGAGAAACATAAGCATGTTTATAGTACAGGAGAAGCCAACAGAGAGGGAGATTTTTTAAGATACAGGAGGAAGAGGGCTGATGAAAGGAACAAGACAGGGAAAAGGCAAATGAAAAGGAAATGAAATGTCTATGTGGATGGGGTTACTATTGGACAGGCAGAAATACACCATATCTCAGAGACTGGATACACTTGAAGATGGTGTGAGTAGGGATGCTAAGAAAAATCATCTGTTGACCTCAGTTTTCTCCTTAAAATAGGCACCAATATCATCAACTGAGAATGAATATACATGGGTTAAAAGGTGGTTTCAAACTCTTAGAGAGAAAGTCTGGAGTAACTTTTAAGGAATATAAGAGATAAACATGAAAAAGGACAAATGAAAGAATTAACAGAATGGACTGAAACTGACAGTAAAATTGAGACCACGAATATTGGTAATTTTTCAGCTGCCCAGATGAAGGAGCAAAAATATGCAGATATTTGACCTAGAAGCTGGGACTTGTGATTAGACTGTTGTGGTCAAAAGAAGGTACAAAAAAGAATCTCTGAATTGAGGCTGCTGGAGCTTCAAGGTCAGAGAGAAGGAAAGGAGGAAAAGAAGTTTAATAGGGAAAGATTGGGTAGGGTGGCTGCTGCTAGTTGTCTGAGAGAAAATTAAGGGTGGGCAACATTCATTAACATGAGAGTTAGCTTTGAGGTTGAATAGCATATAAAGTGGAATGAGAACCGGAGTAATCTGGAAACAAAAATGGCTACAGAAGAGGGGACTATGATTTGGAGTCAAAATTGGAGAGGTTCCTGATGGGGATTAGATTCTCACTGAGACACTGGGAATAGCAGAGACAAAGGACATTGGATTTAAGTAGAGCCAAGAAGGTGAAGGCTAAACTGTTGATCGATTGCAATCTCTTAAGATTATAGGAGCAGGTTTAGAGAAGGGGAAGGGACAACAAATTCCATCAATGGGAGAGTGGGAATAAATAGTTGAGAGGTTGGTTGACAGAAGAGGCAAACATTAGTACAGCTAGATGAGAGGAACCAGAGGAGAAAACATATTTTTCGTAAGAATGGATTAATAAAGGGGTAGAAAGCAGCAAAGAAAGCTAAGAGAATATAGACTCACCCCCCCTGAATCTATTGAGAATAAGGGGATAAAGTCAAAGAAATAAAGAAAAAATAGACATATTTCTACATTTGATTAGATGAAAATTAGATGCAAATTAAGTAGGTTACATCATCACACAACCCAATATAGCTGTTAGTCATCTGTGATATTTTGGCTTTGGTTTTTTTTTTTTTTTTTTTTGGTGTGTGTGATTATTCAAGATATAAAAATGATCATTCTTAGCAAAGTTCCTCATTCTTCCCAAGATTTCTCTCATGGGCAAGAATTTAGCAGGAATCTTATAATATTGATGCCTCTGGCTTCATAGGTGGTCAATTTTCTTATATATTGCCTGTCTTTATCAGATAAGAATGATCAGTGTCTTGGCCCTTAGCATTCTTTTTTGGTAACTACATTTCGGTTGGTGAATAGCAGCTGGTTTTAAGATTTGTTTATGCCTAAATCTTTTACTCTCAAAATACAACTACTGTACAAAATATACCAAAAAATGACACAATATTTTGAGCTACAGCTTAAGACAAATAATTAATTGCTTAATAACTATGACTCATGTATGATGATTAAAACATATAATCTAATGAAAATAACAGTAAAAAATTCAGGTTTTTAAAAATGTGGCAAACATATACAATTTTTGGTAAAAATGTGAGATATTACTTTCAAAAGTTATTTTTAATTCTTATATAAAGTGTTGGCTCAAAATTGGGACAGAATTAGTTAAAACAGAAGCAGTTTTACACAATAAACCCACCCAACTGTTCCAAGAAGATGTGAACTTATTTTTAAAAAATGATATAGAAAAAGAAACACTAACTCTGTTACTTGAAATTCAAGAAAATTATACATATTGCCAAAAGATGTTTAGCTGCTCAGAGTACCAATATAAAACACTCCATATTACAATGTTGTTTAAAAATAATGTTGTTCTTAATAAACAACTATTCCAAAAAAAGTGTTACAAATCATATTCTAATCTCTGAACAGCATTTACTGAGTATTAAATTCAACCAGACCCCAAAGGATTCAGTTTATTCAGCGAAGTGAGCTATTTTGTCCAACGTTTCCTTTTGGCAAAATTTCAGAAACATTACTGCTCAGGAAATTAAATACCACTTTACGACAAATAAAATGGAGCAAAGTTAACTCTTTGCTTCTTACAGACATGTTTAAACATCTTGACTCTCTTCTTTGAGCCATATTTTTATGGTTCTGTTTACATGTAGCCCTAATATTAGTCCTACCAGTGCTTTTAACAACTTTATAGTGGCCTCTTAACTCATCTCTCAGCATCATTTCTGGCCATAACCATAGCTCTGCAGGCTTTATCCCTCCCTTTTTCTCTGATTTTACCTCAAGTCACTCTGCCTATCTCTCCACTATAATATTTCCTCCACCCACAGGGATTTTACATAAGATATTCCTTCTTCATGAATTACCCTGTGTCCTCTCCCTCACTCACTACCTTGTTTACCTATTTAACCATTTCTATTTATCATTTAGGACTCAGCTCTCAGCTGATTGCCTTAGGGAAGTTTGGTCTGGCATCCCATGCTCCATCAAACTTACCTCTTCTAATGCTGTGCTTTGCTAGTACTTAGGACAGCTTCATTAAAGACTGGCTCCCCTCAAGACTGTGAGCTCCCTGAAACCAGGGACCATGTTTATACTGCCCGTATCAACCCATTTTTCAAATTCCTTTCAGCATTCCTGACTGCCCATATATATCTATTCTTCAGTTGCTCCTTCAAACCAGATGTGACATTTTATAGGTTCTCTAATTAATTAGTGAATTAAATATCTTTGACATGTGTATATATATTTGTATGGTAGCCACTATTTTACCATTTTGAAAATTATCTTTGAACAGCTGTTGTATGATATTTAAATACAAGTACAGGGACTTCTCTGGTGGCACAGTGGTTAAGAATCTGCCTGCCAATGCAGGGGACACTGGTTTGAGCCCTGGTCTGGGAAGATCCCACATGCCACAGAGCAACTAAGCCTGTGCACCACAGCTACTGAGCCTGTGCTCTAGAGCCTATGAGCCACAACTACTGAGCCCTCGCACCACAACTACTGAAGCCTGTGCGCCTAGAGCCCGTGCTCTGCAACAAAAGGAGCCACCGCAATGAGAAGCCCACGCACCGCAACAGAGTAGCCCCCACTCGCCACAACTAGAGAAAGCTCACATGCAGCAACAAAGACCCAGCGCAGCCAAAAATAAATAAATAAATAAATTTATTTTTAAAAAATACAATTACAAAATTGTAATTGTAAAATACAAGTACAGAAAAATACAATTTTTGGTCCCTCAAAATATTAAAAATAGAACTACCATATAATTTAGCAATTCCACTTCTGAATATTTTTCCAAAGAAAACAAAATCACTAATTAGAAAATATAAATGCATTCCTATGTTCACTGCAGCATTAGTCACAATAGCCAAGATGTGGAAGAAACCTACGTGTCCACTGATAGATGAATGGATAAAGAAGTGATACATATATACAATGGAATATAATTCAACCATAAGAAAGGATGAAACCCTGCCATTTGCAACAACATGGATGGACCTGGAGAATATTATGCTAAGTGAAATAAGTCAAACATAGAAAGACAAACACCGCATGATTTCACTTGTATGTGGAATCTAAAAAACAAAAGAACAAGCATAATAAAACAGAAACAAAGTCATAGATACAGAGAACAAACAGGTGGTTGCCAGTGGGGTGAGGAGTAGGGAGATGAGTGAAATAGGTGAGGGAGACTGAGAGGTACAAACTTCCAGTCACAAAATAAATGAGTCACAGGAATGAAATGTGCAGACAGCATGGGGAAGACAGTCAATAACAATGTAATACCTTTGTATGGTGACAGATGGTAACTAGACTTAATATGGTGATCATTTTGTAGTGTATAGAAATATCTAATCATTGTGTTCTGCACAAATAAACTCATAGAAAAAGAGATCAGATTTGTGGTTACGAGAAGCAGGGATGAAGACAGTCAAAAGGTACAAACTTCCAGTTAAAAAATAAGTAAGTACTAGGGGTGTAGTGTACAATATGATCAATATAATTAACACTGCTGTATATTATACATGAAAGTCATTAAGAGAGTACATTCTAAGAGTTCTTATCACAAGGAGAAAATTTTTTTCCTTTTCTTTTACTCTGTATCTATATGAGATGATAGATGTTCACTAAACTTATTGTGGTAATCACTTCATTATGTATGTAAGTCAAATCATGCTGTACACCTTAAATGTATACAGTGCTACATGTATACAGTGCTACATGTCAATTATATAGAACTAAAACTGTAATAAAAATATAAATAAATAAATACATAAATAAAATATCTCATTGTCACTAATGTCAAGCCTTACCCTAACTGTGTATTGGTCAATAATATACTCAGCAAGATATTTAGTAGAAATATTATTTGCATCTTTATTTTATCTTTTAAAGACATCTTTTTGTGTGTGTTTCATAATATTGATATTATTAGAACAACAGAAATGCATATGCCAAAACCAATTATCTCACTGATATACATTCATTGAAGTATATTAATAACTGCATATTGATTGATTGATTGCTTTGTTGGAAGCAAATTTAACATACCAATGTGAAGGCCACTTTACTATATATATACATATACATACCCCATACATACCACATGTGTATATACATACCACTGTACATACACATACTTGCATGTGTATCTATACTACTATACATGTACATACATACACATATGTGCACACATACACATGTGTATATGCTACCGTGTGTTCATGTGTATGCATATATGTTCTGTAATTGGGCTGTGAACTCAAACTATTCCTCAGAAGAAAAGAGGAGCGTAGAAGAAATTGCCATGGAAGTAGAAGAGTTTTTAAAAGCAACAAAATCATTTTAAACAGAAACATCCATAAACAGAGCATAAACTAGTTGGAATAACTAAGAAGATGGTGCCCAACCTAGGATCAGTGTGCCTCTATAGTAAGCAAAATAATGACCTCTCAGAAATGTCCATGCCCTGATCCCCAGAACCTGCGAATGTTTCACATTATATGGCAAATGGGACTTTGCAGAAGGAATTAAATTTCTGAATCTTCAAATAGGGAGAGTATCCTGGATTATTCAGGTGAGCTCAAGCTAATCACATGAGCCCTTAAAAGCAGAGAACTTTAGCTGGAGGCAGAGGAGATATGGGAGAAGGAGAAATTAAAGAGATTCAAAGCATGAGAAGGACTTGGAATGTTCTTGATGGGTTGAAGATGAAGAGGCAACATGACAAGAAACCCAGGTGGCCTTAAGAAACTGAGAGAGACTCGGGCTGACAGCCAGATAAGAAAAAAGAACCTTGGCTCCGCAACCTCAAGAAACTGAATTTTGCCATCAACCTGAATGAACTTGTAAGCAGGTCCATCTTCACTGTCTCCAGGGAGGAATATAGCCTATGGACACTTTGACTTCAACTTGTGAAACTAAGCAGAGGACCCAACTGAGCAAGCCTGTACCAAGACTTCTGACTCACAGAACTGTGAGATAATACATTTGCCTTGTTTTAAGCTGCTAAGTTTGTAGTAATTTGTTACAGCAGTAATAGGAAGTTAGTACAGTCCTTAAAGTAGCAGAAATCCAAATTTAGTCTAGAACAATCAAGACAAGCTTACTTGTTTCTGATGAGGCCAAATATTAATCACAGATCGATTAATGAGCTAAATGTAAAGAACAAAAATATCACAGAATGAGAATTCAATAAAAAGAAATGATTTATATACATATGCCAGAAGGTATCTTTTTAACAGTAGACAAAATGTAAAAGCCCTAATTGAAACATTGAAAAATGTGATTATAGTAAGATGTAAAGGCGTTTGCATATCAAAATTGCCATAAAGAAAGTTAAAAGACAAGCCACAGACTGGACTTATCTTTTACCTGCAGAACATGTAAAAATAATCTTTCAAATTAAAAGGAAAAACGTAAACCTACTAATAAAAAAATAGAACAAAGGCAATACAGAAGAAAAATGTCACTGAATTATGAATATTAAAACAATGTGATACAATTTTTCATCCACAAGACGGGCAAGTATTGTTGGAATTTGAAGAAACACATACTCTATTGACTGCTGAGAGGAGCTGGCAATTAATTAAACCTTTTCAAGTGCAATATGGCAGTGTATCTTAATTTTATACATGCCACTTCTTTGATCAGGAAATTCCACCCTAGAAATATAGAGAAGATGCTAATTTTCTTAATGATTATAACAGATTAATATTGATAACCATATGTTGATCTTAGAAAGAAATGAGTATATGAATAATAGTACATCTAAACCAAAAATTCTATGCATCAATAAAAAAGAATGCATCAAGTCAATATACAAGGACATTGAAAGATCTCCCAGATACTTAAGTGCAAAAAAAGTTTGGGAATGATATAGGTGGTATATGATTTCACTAACTTAAAAAGCCCACAAAAAATGAGTTTACAATTGTAGATGTCCATGTACACATACACATATGTAGATACATAGGAAATATTCTGGACAGTGTTCATCAACTAATGATAGTTGTGTTTGAGAAAGAACTCAGGCTAGAGCAGCAGGCATGTGGCACTCAAGAATAATCAAATCATCGGTATTATCTGAGTAAAAAAAACTGACATTGAATTTATATAGAACTTATAGATTTAAAAGTTTTTCAAAACAGAAATAAAAAAGAAACTAAGATAGACAAATTACACTGAAGGAATAAACTAGTCTTATAGTGACTAGTTTCAGCACCAGCGAGTGGGGGCAGCTCTAGGAACTGACACTGGCACTGGAACCAAAGAAGGGATTCTTGGGCCAGATAAGAAAATGTTCTTTATTAAGGAAAAACTAGGAAGGTATTTTACACAAACACTCGCCACCACCCCTCTTCCAAATGTGAATAAGGTTGCCACAGATAGACTGAAAATGCAGTGCGTCTCTCCCAAATCTCCCTTGAGCAAGAATCTGAGCTTTAAGAGGTACTTCTAGAACCACCTCTAAGGAGTGGCATCTCAATACCTCCTAACACCTAAGAAAGAAACTGGGAAATGGAGAAAACCAGCCAGTCTTAAGGGAGCCATATTTACCAAGATATTGAGTTGCTAAGATTAGCTTCATAAAGGAAAGGCAAGCAAGATACCTAGGGTTCACTGGTAGGTACAGTGGGAGAATACTGATTCCCCAAAGATGCCACATTCTAATCCCCAGAAACTGAATATATTACCTTATGTGGCAAAGGTAAGACTAAAGATCTTAAAATTGTAAAAAATTATCCCGGATTATCCAGGTGGGTCCAATGTTATTATGACAGTCTTCCTAAGAGCGAAGCAGGCTGTCAGAGAGAGAGAGGAGGTTTGAAGATGTTATACTCCTGGCTTAGAAGATGGAGGACGGTGCCAGGAGCTGGAGCATCACATAGCCCCTGATGACAACCTGAATTTTTAGCCCTGTGAGGCCCATCTTGACATCCAGAACTGTAAGATTAATTTGTGCTATTTTAAGCCACTATTTTTTTTGGCAATTTGTTGCAACATCAATAGGAAACTGATACAACTGGGAAATGACTTTGAGGACTAAACCACTGAAAAGATGTGTCCTATTCAAATATATATACACAAGATGTATATGGTTCTTCCCAAGGAAGAACTGTTAGAAAACACCTTCAAAATGCTTTGAATAAAAGTCCCTGACTGAATACCTATTCGTTACTTTTAACGCCCTATTGGTATTAAGGAGCTTTAGAAAAAATCCTTGCCAAACCCCTTCATATCATAGATAAGAAAACTGAGACCTAAAGAGGTGAGGTGATCTGACACTCATCTATTAGTGCAAGAATTAGAACTAAGATGTCCTAATATCTCCAAATAGTATAAAATATGGAGGAGAAAAAGAAAGTGTGGCATCTTCCATTTTTCTCCAGCTACATAGAGCTGGAAAAATTTTTAATTAAATAATATTGGGTACAGGTTAAGATCAGTCTACTCTCTATGCATGACAAAAGGAATATATTAATGAAAGCCGGAGACCGTTCAATACAGAGTCAAATTGTCAAGAGAAGATGTTTGCAGAGCCAGATTTAAAAAAAAAAAAAAAAGAGAGAGACATTTATTTTCTAGTTTCTTCTAATTTTCTTGGAGTTACTTTAAAAAGGTGCATTAATGAAAGATAAGAGCACAAAGATAGGTTCCTTTGCATGCTAATGGAACTAACCAAAGACTAATAAAGGTTCAGTGATCATGCTGATTCGATTATTGTGGATTGCTTTTCACTCTGCAGGCAGTACCCACACCCAACTTCTGTTACAAATTATGCAGTTAAATGTAGCTTTGGAAATTGTATTTGCATCTATCACAGAGTGCCTATTTGTTGTAACAGTGCTGAAGGATAATACCTTGGAAGTTCTAAGGATCAAGATAATCACCTGAGACCTTTTATATAAGCTTTTCTTTGTATCGACAACACACAAAAAGGATAAGAGATCAAAAATCATTACATGAATTAATTTAGTAAAAGTTAAGATATTCTCAATTACAAAGCTTTTGAAATGACCAGCACTTAATATCAACTTGCTTGGAAATACTCTAAGCCAATACACTACGATACTTTTATTTCCACCATTAAATCCTGACAATTGGACAACACGGAAAAAATATGTATTATGCCAAATAGGGCTATAAAATAAAAATATTGAAAGTCTGTAATGATTTGGATCCTTTTTAAGTATACTGGAATATCTTCAAATTAATGTTTCTTAATCTATAAGTGGATAGCTCCCAGCTGGTGTGTTTCCCACCTAATTGAAGATTGAGTCAACACAACAAGCTTATTTGTAATTAAATTTTGGATTTAGGTTAAATCCACTTGAATCATAAAAGCTCATGGACAAATCTCTTCTCAGCAATAATGCAAATATTCACATATTATGAAATGCTAATTTTTGGACACTAGCAACAAATAATACACACAGAAAAATACTTAAGACTGTTATCATGAAAAACACTCTTCCAAACCGACATTTACTTTGAGATGAGTTAGTTCTGCAATTTCTCATCCTAAAACATCATCTGTATCATCTAATATAATTCAAAATCCTTCACCAGCCTGTAAGGCTGGGAATAAATTCACATCCTCATTACTTCTTAGGCATTTTTTGAGTATTTTTATCTTTTCTAATGTAGCTTTACAGGTGAACTTAAACGTAATGTGGATATTTACAATAAGCAGAGAATAAAAAAGAAAGAATGTATCATTTAGTTAGAACTGATACTTTGGGAGCTTCCTAAAAAGCTGAAATTAAAATGTAAAGCTTTTCATAGCTGTACATGGGCCTTGATGCCCCAGCCATGAACTGGGAGGGGTTATTGTGAAGGTTTAGCCTTAGGTTTTAATATCAATTGTAAAGGGACCATCAGGGAAAACAGACTATCCTGAGAGGACTTTCAATAAGATTGTTCAGCCATAACATTTTTTAAGAGCTCCAGCATCTTTCAGACAACCTCTCTGAGGGCAAAAAAAGGGAAAAAAAAAAAACCCAAAACACTGATCACACATGTTTTAAGTAGAAAAAGTCTGAAATGCACAATTTTCTGTTTGCCTTTTTTTTTAACCCTTAAACTAAATAAGTAGCTGCAAATCAGTTCAATTTCCTCCCGCTTCCTTATTTTAAAATAACATTTTTTTCTTAACTGGTAAGTTATAATCAATTATAACAGCATATTGTATGCTTATCTGATGCAGGTTTGTTTCTTCCTAACCAGGTACACATCAGGTAATTAATCATTCAAGTACTGCTGCCTACACTTGGTTTGGTGGCTTTATAGTGGCAATCACCCAGGATCCTTCTAATTTACAGCTCTTTTCCAGACTGCTGCCTATCACACTCCACCCCCAGCATGGCTCCAAATTGCTCTCCACCATGTCTGCACTCCTAATCATTAAGAAAATAACCCAGGAGTCATAAGCATCAATTCTCTTTATATTCCAGTAAACAAAGTTTAGTCACATGGCCACACATAAATACATTGTAAACTGGAAATTAGAGTCCTTATTCTAGTGGTCTTATACCCAGCTAAGTATCAAGAGTGTGGTTACTTTAGAAGAAGAGAGAAAATAGATATTGAGGGAAAAAATAGCAAGTATTGGCCATATCATCCTAGTCAAATTTTGAATAAATCAAAATTATTTTAATGGTTTTTCTTTTTCATTTAATCCTTTGACCTCAGTTCTGCTTCTAGAAATTGTTTCTTCAGGCAGTGACTCAGGCTCTCATCCTTGTATCTGTCCTCTGCCCTGCTGTCTGCTAGCCAATCAGCGGTTTCTTTTTCTGAATCAAGATAGATTTATTTTAGATTTTTAACAAAATGGACACAAAATAGAAAATAAATATACAGGATTCCATAATTATATAAAAATGATTAAATAAATAAATAGGGAGAATAGACAGATCTTCCATGCAGAAGGATTCCAAATAACTTACATACATTCTTTGCCCTCAGTGAGGCGGAGAGTAACTCCACACTCTTTTAAGGATGGGTTGTGCATTGTGACATCATCCCAAAGAGCAGAGATAAAAAGGAGACAAAAAAGAATTACCCGACAGTAGAGAAACCTGACAAATGCTACCTCAGTCAGGTGACTAACAGTTCTAAGTCATATTGATAGCATGTACCCTTGAGATGATGTGATGAGAAACAGCACTTTACCTCTGCTGTCTTTCTCCCAAAGACCCATAAGGCCAGACTAATCATGAGAAAAACATCAAACAAATCCCAGTTGAGGGAAATTCTACAGAATTACCTCACCAGCACTCTTAATAACTTTCAATATCATCAAAAATAAGGGAAGTCTGAGAAACTTACAGCTAAGAAGAGTCTGAGGAGACACTACAACCATCTTGGTCTGTTCAGGCAGCTATAACAAAACACCTCAGACTGGGTGGCTTATAAAAAGTAGAAATTTATTTCTCATAGTTCTGGAAGCTAGCATTCTGAGATCAGGGTGCCAGTATGGCTGGGTGAGGGCCCCCTTCTGGGTCTCAGACATCTTGTATCCTCACACGTGGAAGAGGCCAGAGGTCTCTCTGGGATGCCTTTTATGAGGGCGCTAATCCCACTCATGAGGGCTCCACTCTTATGAACTAAGCACCTCCCAAAGGCTACATATCTATGGCATTGGGTATTAGGATTTCAACACAGGAATTGTGTGGGGTCCACACAAACTTCCAGACCATAACAGCACCAAAATGTAATATGGTGTTCTAGGTGGGATCCTGGAACAGAAACAGGAACTCTGTTTCTCTAGTTTCTCCTTAGAAAAACTAAGGAACTCTGAATAAAGTATGAATATTAGTTCATAATAATGTATCAGGATTGTTTTATTATTTGTGACAAATGTATAATACTAATGTAATTGTACATTTCATGTAATGTAAGATGTTAATAATTAGGGACACTGTGTTGGGAGATTTGGGAACTCTATACAATCCTTGCATTATCTATAAATCTAAAACTGCTCCAAAATTTTTTTATTGTGAAAATGGGAGGTTCCAAACAAAAATGCCACATCACTGCCTAAAACTTGCAAAATATAGCTAAACTAGGAAAAATGAGGAGATAATTTCCTGTGAGTTGTAAAAAACTTGGGAATTTTCTTAGGAAAACCCTAAGCAAGGTTCATTATTATAGGATTATTCACTGTTATAAGATGATTAGTTCAAAATCTCTTCTAGGGATTTTCCAAGAACTATATCAGAAAAGGCAATATTTTTTAAAAAAGAAATTAAACAAAATTTTGTTTATTTACAATTATTGTTTTGAAAGAAATTCACATATTATTGGAATAAAAATGAGAATCTAAAGAAATTATAACTCAGACATTTATATTGGGGCAATTAATTAATCACTCTGGGGAAAAAAAAGAGTTAGATCCAAATTTTATTTATTATATTAAGATAAATTTCAGCTGGATTAAACACTTAAATAACAACAATAAATATATCTGAGATTTAAATAGCAACACTAACACCATTATGTAAAAACATGTAAGAAGTTTTGTAAATTATCTTGGATTGGGAAAAGTTTTCTAAGCATAAGAAAAACTGAGAATCATAACACAAAATTAGATAAATCTGAATACCTAAAACTTCAATACTTCTACTTGATTAAAGAAACAGCATAAACAGAAGCAACTTAAAAACTGCAAAATAATTTCAGCATTTATGGAACATTTGAAGTTAATTTTCTTAATAGATAAATCTTTCACAAATGGTGTCAGAAATGAACACCGAAATAGAAAAACTGTGCATATGCATATGTGTGTATGTGTAAATGATATGTATTTATCTGTAATTGTCATATTTCTAGAAATTTTTATATATAATTGCTTATGTAGTAATAATTTCTGGAAGGTTAAACAAGGAGCTCTTAAAAGACTTTTGCCTCTGGAAAACAGTTTAGACTTTTACAATAGAAAAATTTAGCATTGTAGTCCCATTTTATTCCATTATTTGAAGCTCTTACATGTACGTATTTTCCTTTTAAGTTTAAAATACTTGGTTTAAGATGAAAACCTCACATAAGTATAGTTCCTTTACTCTCTGAGTCCTTAAAGGAGCTTCAGAAACATTGAAAATGGTCACTATAAGGGAAAAGTAAAAAAAAAGGAAAATCCAGGAATTTTTATGGAAAAGTCATTTTGTGGAAAGTCACTATCTCTAATAACAGCCACTGATGTTTGGTTTCCATGTGGGTTTTTAAAAAATTTAATCTTGAATTTGTCTTCAAGTCTCATTCTCATCCATTTTTCTCCAAATTGAAATACAGACTTTCATAAAGATCCCAAGCTTGGATATTAAAAATATTTAAACGTATTTTGCACTCTTATATAAGCAGTTTTTCTTCCCATTCAAATATTTTAAATAGTTCCTTTTAACTTTCAAAAAAGAAAATGATTCTCTGGTTTCAGAAAAGCAAAGTATATTTATCCAAGTCTCAATTATCTTAGGAAGTTTTAAGTGTATGAAAGTGAGGGTATACTCTCAAAGTACTTTATCAACTATAAAAAAGATTATTATCACCTCCTACAAGGCCTTAGTATTACTTGTTTGAAAAACAAGATATGCCATTAGTATAATTACTGCAAAGTAGTCTTTGGTGAAATAACTTAAGTAGGCAGTAAGGTGTGATTTCATATGCTCTTACGCATCATAAAGTATAGGGGGAAAATTTTTTTAACAGGGATCCTTCAGTGTCAGTAATTTATTTTCTTTCCTAAATTCCTATTACCTAATCAAATACTATAAATTGTCCAACCCATAATAAAAGCTTCAAACAGGGAATCTTTTGAAAGATGAAAGAATGAGACATCATCTGAATATTTCCTGAAATAGGAATAATCTGGATTTTGTGATGTAGCAGGAATACTTATGTAGTAATTCATTTAATTCTAGAACAAAAAGTATGTAGTGGGACATCTACTGGACAGGAGTAGAACCTTTATGGCACCTCTGATTTATTGCATAATTCAAAGAAAAATAGCCTTACTTTTCTCACTTATAAATAAAAGGCCTAAGTAGCGACCAAATGGTGAGCACTTCTGAATTTGAGTCAGAGAATATGAGTCTGAGCCTCTGTACTGCTGTTTCTCAATTTTGTGTAGTAACTATTTACCACCAATCCACAGAGCAATGAGACAGGTAACAGCTTCCATCAGTCTTGCCTATTCTACGCTGGAAGACACTATACTAGCTCTTTCAGAAAGACTTAGGTTTTGTGAATCGCCATTCCCTAAAATCTCACATGTGTAGGCCTGTGCAGGGAACCTTGTCTCTACATTCCCTCTAACCTTTGAACCTGGAGCCATGTCATCCCTTCCTGTGTATTTAGACCCCTCTGAGATACAGACATATGATGTCCTTAAATACATTATAATAGTAAAGTGCTCCTCAAATTCCCCTGCCCTAGTCAGTTGCTAAAACAGATATTCAAGGCTTGAGCCATGCTAACTCAGTCTAGCATATTTGAAGCCCCAAATTAGTAGGAGCCAGAATATAAAATTCCTTTGCTGCCTCCAGCCTTGAATGGGTCTAGTAAGGCCTTGGACACACCTGTCCCGTGAGTGGTATCTCTTATCTACTCCTCTCATTCTATTTGTACTAATTTAGTATAATTGCACTCTTACCCCATTTCCCTGACCACAGCCTAGTTTGATTGGGACCATGAAACTCAGCCCAAACATCTTTAGTCTCACCTCTGAAGGAGTTAAACATTATAGTTACACTGCCAACCACTACTTGGGGTTTCACTTCAATCCAGGTGTCAATCTCCTTGAAAAAACCAAACTCTGCATAAGAATAAAACAATTGCCCAAGGTATCTGCTGCCTACACACTATCCCTCTTGCTTATGCCAATGGGCTAAAATGAGCATAGGTATACTAGGCCTCCTTGGACATTGTGATTTGGCTTCCTGGCCACCATCCTTGGGGATTACCACTAAACTTACCAGTCCAAATTAAGCTGAAAACATTCCCAGTGCTACCATTAACCATTTGTGAAGATCCAGGATGCTTTACACTTAAATCTACATAAATTATGATACTTAATCTGATATTGATACCCTCTTTTATATTTAATTGGGTTCCTGCCATCTTCTAGAATTAGATATTGACCTTATATATTGAAAAGGCCTTTCTCTGTGTACAAATCTTAGTCTTTATGACATGGCTAGATAAAATAGTGGGGGAAAAAACCTAATTTATTCCAAAGCCATTCAATATTCTAAATAAGTTATTTTACTTTAGATATTCTCCTTCTTACCTAAATTTTTACAATTTAAATTTGACTATTATTCATATGGTCCAGATAATGGGGCTTGTGTGTACTTACAAAGAACACATATTTAGAACTACAAAAGCTATTTCTGAATTTTCACATTTTCTAGGTAATGCAATACCTCTAAAGAAAAATGAAGAGTGAATTCTTTTTCAGCAATTAATATACATATTTCGTAAAACTGATACAAAAATATATATTTAATAGAATATCATTATCTATGCATTAACTGTTATTTTTTCAAAAACAAATTTTCCCTGCTAAGGCAATTCATTTATGTTTAACAATGGATATATTATATACTTTTCAATATTAATTTTGTTCACCTTATATTTTCTTTTATTGTACTTACTAATAGTTTAACAATCATATTAAAATCATTGGAAGTGTAATATATTTCATGACTAAAATCACAATAATTCTGTTATTTCCAAAATTAATCTCCTTGATTTTATTCCAGCTACCTTCTCAGAAAATTCTTAATCAAAATAATGAATATCTTCATAAAGGTAATATCTTCATAACAGTAAACTATAATTAAGTATATAAAAAATATGAATCTGGGGAGTGATCATGGCAGCATGATTCTTTTTTCTCTCCCTATTCATTTACAACTAATCAGACATCCATAAATGACAATAAAGAAGTGCCTCTGCACAGCATACCAGCACACTTGGGAGGTCCATTCATCTGTGCACCCAAAAGTGGGTGGATTGGACTGCAAAGGAGGTGATGAAGCAAGGGAAGTGACAGCAGCAGAGGTGGTAATGGCAGAGAAGGCAGCAGCCAGCATGACCTTTCTAGCAGAGGAGGTGAAGGGTGAAGGTGGGGGGTAGGGGTTGCCCACTTCAAAGCCATAGTAATGAAAGCAGTATGCTACTGGCTCCCCAAAAGACACACTGACCAATGGAACAGAACAGAGAGCCAAGAATTAAACCTCAGCACATAAGGTTAATTAATATTCAACAAGGGAGCCAAGAATATCCAATGGTGAAAGGATAGTCTCTTCAACAAACGGTGCTGGGAAAACTGAAGAGACACATGCAGAACAAAGCAACTGGACTCCTATCTCACACCACTAACAAAAATTAACTTGAACTGGATCAAAGACTTAAACATAAGACCTGATACCATAAAACTCATAGAAAAACATAGGGAAGAAGCTGATCGATATCGGTCTTGGCAATAATTTGGGGGCATGATACCAAAAGCACAAACAAGAAAAGAAAAAAGTCAACAAATGTGACTCCATCAAACTCAAAACCTCTGCACAGCAAAAGAAACAATTAACAATACGAAAAGACAATCTACAGAATGGGAGAAAATTTTTGCAAACAATATATTGAATACAGGCTAATATCCAAAATATATAAAGAACTCAGTCAACTCAATAACAAAACAGCAAACAATTCTATTTAAAATGGCAGAGGAACCGAATAGACATTTCTCCAAAGAGGACATCAAAATGGCCAACAGACACTTGAAGACATGCTCAACATTACTAATCATCAGGGAAAAGAAATCAAAACCACAATGAGATATCACCTCACACCTGTCAGAATAGCTAGCACAAGGAAGACAAGAGACAACAGGTGATGATGAGGCTGTGGTAAAAGGGAACACTTATACACTGCTGATGAGAATATAAATTGGTATGACCACTATGGAAAAAAATATGGAGGTTCCTCAAAAAATTAAAAATAGATCTACTATACGATCCAGCAATTCCACTTTGGGTATATACCCCCAAAAAACAAAAAAAGGATTTTGATGATGTATTTGCACTCCCATGTTCATTGCAGCATTATTCATAATAGCCAAGATATGGAAAAAACCCAAATGCCCATCAATGGATGAATGGACAAGAAAGATGTGGTATATATACACAATGGAATATTATTCAACTCTGAGAAAGGAGGATATCCTTCTATCTGTGACAGCAAGGATGGACCTTGAGTGCATTATGCTAAGCAAGATAAGCCAGCCAGAGAAAGACCAGTACTGTATAAGATCACTAATATATGGGATCTAAAAAGTTAAACCTGCAAAAAAATGAAAGTAAAATGGAATCAATTCACAGTTCCAATGCACTCCTATCACTCCAGTCCAGGCACACAGTTTCTCATCTCACCAGGACACCTCATCTTTCTGCTTCTACTTTAATTCCTACCCCATTCTCATACCCCTATCCCCACTTGACACTCAGACACGTGGATTTATTGTAGAAAGTAATTCTCAGAGAAAGTAACCTTTTTAATACATAAACTGGATTATGTCTATACAACCTCTTGCTGAAAAGCCTTTAGTAATTCCCCTTTTTATTTCAAATAAAATCCAAACTCTATCTGGAGGAGTTCTTACCATCCCAACCTCATTTCTTGTCACCCTCCCACTCTTGACTTTCCCTGTTCCTTTTATTTTCATTAATACTCCAAGTTCTTTACAATTTTGCAGCTGTTTCCTCTATCTGGGTAAGGTCTTTTCCAGAATTTCATGGGTTTAGCTCTTTCTCATCCATGAGGATTAGAAGTCATAGCTATTCCCAAAAAGAGCCTTCACTGACTGTCCTAAAGATCTCTCACAGAGCACTCTATTTTCTTTGTTGCACAAACCTCGGTTTTGTAAAAAGTTTTATTGAAGTAAAGTCGACAATAAATGACAGGTATTTAAGTGATAAGTTTTGACCTATATATACACCCATAAGGCATCCACAAAGCTATTATCTGTCACCTCTAAAATTTCCTCATGTCCCTTCGTAATCCGTCTGTCACATACCTCTCTGCCCACCCTCTCCTGTGTTCCCCCCACCCCCATCCCTAGGTAACTATGATCTATTTTCTGTCACTATATTTTGCATTTTCTAGAATTTTATGTAAATGGATCCAATTCAAGCACTTGAAGCTGGAATTCCAAATATGTGCAAAACATGCTGTGTGGAGGTAGAAATATTAAGAAAATATTTTTCTATAACCCTAAGAAGGTAAAAAGGGACAAATGCAAAAGTCACATATGTAATTATAATTAAAATGAAAAAATAGATTGTAAGAGATATTAATACTTATGTATAGGTTTAGGAGAGGCAAAGACCTCGTCTTATTGGTGTTATCAAGAAATGCTTTGTGAAAGAGATAACATTCTGAACTCTGCCTTGAACAGAGGATTTAATTTTTGATAGGCGGAATTGGAAAGAGCTATTCCAAGCTAGTTAGGAACTACATCAGTCAAAAGAATGAGACCAATGGGATGAAAGAGGAAAAATGTGACATTTGTGTGGGGACAACTGGATGATCTATTTTGAACAGAAGATTCTGAGAGTGTCAGAAAGACTATGGAGACATATTAGGACTGGTGCTTGAAGGGCCTTTTAAGTGAGGGAAAGGAATTGGCCCTAATACAGTAGGTACCAGTTCCTTGGGGACCCGGTTCAAATAAGATTTGTTGTCAATTATCCCAAGAAGGAAGATGTTCTGAAGTATATTCTCTCCAACTCTTGTTCCGGAATCTTGGAGAACATGTTGACTGAAACCTTGGGAGGATGAATGACAAAGCTCAGCGCTTACGTCTTTTTAATTGTTCTTTACAAGGAAATGCAATCCAGCAGCCCAGAGGTCTATTATTATTCCCCCAAGCCTCAGATTTATATTGTGCTTCTTGGCGATACTGGCTCACTTTTATAAAACTAACAAATGAGGAGAACAATCTTTGGAAAAGAACAGAATTCTAGGCATGGTATATTTAAGTACTTAAAAGTCATACACATATTTAAATACTTAAAACATATGAGTTTTAAGTATTTAAATATATGAGGAAAAAACGTTCCTTTGAGGAAAAAAATTCAATGATTCAACAATAGAACAGAGGAGTTGAGGAAGATGGAGGAAGAGTAGGACGCGGAGATCACCTTCCTCCCCACAGATACATCAGAAATACATCTACACGTGGAACTGCTCCTATAGAACGCCCACTGAACGCTGGCAGAAGACCTCAGACCTCCCAAAAGGCAAGAAACTCCACACGTGCCTGGGTAGGGCAAAAGAAAAAAGAAAAAACAGAGACAAAAGAATAGAGACGGCACCTGCACCAGTGGGAGGGAGCTGTGAAGGAGGAAACGTTTCCACACACTAGAAAGCCTGTTCCCGGCGGGTGCGGAGGAGGGAAGCTTCCGAGCCGCAGAGGAGAGCACAGCAACGGGTGCGGAGGGCAAAGCGGAGAGATGCCCGCACAGAGGATCCGTGCTGACCGGCACTCACCAGCCCAAGAGGCTTGTCTGCTCACGCGCCGGGGGTGGGTGGGGGGCGGGGGCTGGGAGCTGAGGCTCCGGCTTCGGTCGGAGCCCAGGTAGAGGACTGGGCTTGGCGGCGTGAACACAGCCTGAAGGGGTTCGTGCGCCACGACTAGCCGGAGGGAGTCTGGGGAAAAGTCTGGACCTGCCGAAGAGGAAAGAGACTTTTTCTTCCCTCTGTTTCCTGGTGCTCGAGGAGAGAGGATTAAGAGCGATGCTTAAAGGAGCTCCAGAGACGGCGCGAGCCGCGGCTATCAGCGCGGACCCCAGAGATGGGCATGAGACGCTAAGGCTGCTGCTGCCGCCACCAAGAAGCCTGTGTGCAAGCACAGGTCACTCTCTACACCTCCCCTCCCGGGAGCCTGTGCAGCCCGCCACTGCCAGGGTCCCGTGATCCAGGGACAACTTCCTCGGGAGAACACACGGTGTGCCTCAGGCTGGTGCAACGTCATGCCAGCCTCTGCTGCCGCAGGCTCTCCCCGCACTCCGTGCCCCTCCCTCCACCCCCCCCTCCGGCCTGAGTGAGCCAGAGCCCCCGAAGCAGCTGTTCCTTTAACCCCGTCCTGTCTGAGCGAAAAAGAGATGCCCTCAGGCGACCTACATGCAGAGGCGGGGCCAAATCCAAAGCTGAGCCCCTAGGACCTGGGAGAACAAAGAAGAGAAAGGGAAATCTCTCCCAGCAGCCTCAGGAGCAGCGGATTAAAGCTCCACAATCAACTTGATGTACCCTGCATCTGTAGAATACATGAATAGACAACGAATCAGGGCTTCCCTGGTGGCGCAGTGGTTGAGAGTCCGCCTGCCGATACAGGGGACGTGGGTTCATGCCCCGGTCCGGGAGGATCCCACATGCCGCGGAGCGGCTGGTCCCGTGAGCCGTGGCCGCTGGGCCTGCGCGTCCGAAGCCTGTGCTCCGCAACGGGAGAGGCCACAGCAGTGGGAGGCCCGCGTACCGCAAAAAAAAAAAAAAGAAAACGAATCATCCCAAATTGAGGAGGTGGACTTTGAGAGCAAGTTGGTTACTTTTCCCCCTTTTCCTCTTTTTGTGAGTGTGTATGTGTATGCTTTCCTGTGTGATTTTGTCTGTATAGCTTTGCTTTCACCATTTGTCCTAGGGTTCTGTCCGTCCGTTTTCTTTTGTTGTTGTTATTTTCTGTTTCTTTTTTATTTACTTAAAAATTTTTTTCTTAATAATTATATTTTATTTTAATAGCCTTATTTTATTTATCTTACTTTATTTCATTTTATCCTCTTCCTTCCTTCCTCCCTCCCTCCCTCCCTCCCTCCCTCTCTCTCTTTCTTTCTTTCTTTCTTTCTTTCTTTCTTTCTTTCTTTCTTTCTTTCCTTCTTTCTTTCTTTCTTTCTTTCTTTCTTCTTTTTTCCCCTTTTATTCTGAGCCGTGTGGATGAAAGGCTCTTGGTGCTGCAGCCACGAGTCAGTGCTGTGCCTCTGAGGTGGGAAAGCCGAGTTCAGGACACTGGTCCACAAGAGACCTCCCAGCTCCACATAATATCAAACAGTGAAAATCTCCCAGAGAGCTCCATCTCAACACCAGCACCCAGCTCCACTCAACGACCAGCAAGCTACAGTGCTGGACAACCTATGCCAAACTACTAGCAAAACAGGAACACAAACCCACACATTAGCAGAGAGGCGGCCTAAAATAATAAGGCCACAGACACCCCAAAACACACCACCAGACGTGGACCTGCCCACCAGAAAGACAAGATCCAGCCTCATCCACCAGAACACAGGCACTAGTCCCCTCCAACAGGAAGCCTACACAACCCACTGAACCAAATTTAGCCACTGGGGACAGACACCAAAAACAACGGGAACTACGAGCCTGCAGCCTGCAAAAAGGAGGTCCCAAACACAGTAAGATAAGTAAAATGAGAAGACAGCAAAACACACAGCAGATGAAGGAGCAAGATAAAACCCACCAGACCTAACAAAGGAAGAGGAAATAGGCAGTCTACCTGAAAAACAATTCAGAATAATGATAGTAAAGATGATCCAAAATCTTGGAAATAGAATAGAGAAAATGCAAGAAACATTTAACAAGGACCTAGAAGAACTAAAGAGAAAACAAGCAATGATGAACAACACAATAAATGAAATTAAAAATACTCTAGAAGGGATCACTAGCATCATAACTGAGGCAGAAGAACGGATAAGTGACCTGGAAGATAAAATAGTGGAAATAACTACTGCAGAGCAGCATAAAGAAAAAAGAATGAAAAGAACTGAGAACAGTCTTAGAGACCTCTGGGACAACATTAAATGCACCAACATTCGAATTATAGGGGTCCAAGAAGAAGAAGAGAAAAAGAAAGGGACTGAGAAAATATTTGAAGAGATTATAGTTGAAAACTTCCCTAATATGGGAAAGGAAATAGTTAATCAAGTCCAGGAAGCACAGAGAGTCCCATACAGGATAAATCCAAGGAGAAACACGCCAAGACACATATTAATTAAACTATCAAAAATTAAATACAAAGAAAACATATTAAGGGCAGCAAGGGAAAAACAACAAATAACACACAAGGGAATCCCCATAAGGTTAACAGCTGATCTTTCAGCAGAAACTCTGCAAGCCAGAAGGGAGTGGCAGGACATATTTAAAGTGATGAAGGAGAAAAACCTACAACCAACATTACTCTGCCCAGCAAGGATCTCATTCAGATTTGATGGAGAAATTAAAACATTTACAGACAAGCAAAAGCTGACAGAGTTCAGCACCACCAAACCAGCTTTACAACAAATACCAAAGGAAGTTCCCTAGGCAAGAAACACAAGAGAAGGAAAAGACCTACAATAACGAACCCAAAACAATTAAGAAAATGGGAATAGGAACATACATATCAATAATTACCTGAAATGTAAATGGATTAAATGCTCCCACCAAAAGACACAGACTGGATGAATGGATACAAAAGCAAGACCCATATATATGCTGTCTACAAGAAACCCACTTCAGACCTAGGGACACATACAGACTGAAAGTGAGGGGATGGAAAAAGATATTCCATGCAAATGGAAGTCAAAAGAAAGCTGGAGTAGCAATTCTCATATCAGACAAAATAGACTTTAAAATAAAGACTATTACAAGAGACAAAGAAGGACACTACATAATATTCAAGGGATCGACCAAGAAGAAGATACAACAATTGTAAATATTTATGCACCCAACATAGGAGCACCTCAATACATAAGGCAAATACTAACAGCCATAAAAGGTGAAATCGACAGTAACACAATCATAGTAGGGGACTTTAACATCCCACTTTCACCAATGGACAGAGCATCCAAAATGAAAATAAATAAGGAAACACAAGTTTTAAATGATACATTAAACAAGATGGACCTAATTGATATTTATAGGACATTCCATCCAAAAACAACAGAATACACATTTTTCTCAAGTGACCATGGAACATTCACCAGGATAGATCACATCTTGGGTCACAAATCAAGCCTTGGTACATTTAAGAAAACTGAAATTTTATCAAGTATCTTTTCCAACCACAACTAGATATCAATTACAGGAAAAGATCCGTTAAAAATACAAACACATGGAGACTATACAATACACTACTTAATAACGAAGTGATCACTGAAGAAATCAAAGAGGAAATCAAAAAATACCTAGAAACAAATGACAATGGAGACACGACGACCCAAAACCTATGGGATGCAGCAAAAGCAGTTCTAAGAGGGAAGTTTATAGCAATAAAATCCTACCTTAAGAAACAGGAAACGTCTTGAATAAACAACCTAATCTTGCACCTAAAGCAATTAGAGAAAGAAGAACAAAAATCTCCAAAGTTAGCAGAAGGAAAGAAATCATAAAGATCAGATCAGAAATAAATAAAAAATAAATGAAGTAAATGATAGCAAACATCAATAAACTAAAAGCTGGCTTTTTGAGAAGATAAAGAAAATTGATAAACCATTAGCCAGACTCATCAAGAAAAAAAGGGAGAAGACTCAAATCAATAGAATTAGAAATGAAGAAGGAGAAGTAACAACTGACACTGCAGAAATACAAAGGATCATGACAGATTACTACAAGCAATTCTATGCCGATAAAATGGACAACCTGGAAGAAATGGACAAATTCTTAGAAATGCACAACCTGCTGAGACTGAACCAGGGAGAAATAGAAAATATGAACTGTCCAGCCACAAGCACTGAAATTGAAACTGTGATTAAAATTCTTCCAACAAACAAAAGCCTAGGACCAGATGGCTTCACAGGCGAATTCTATCAAACATTTAGAGAAGAGCTAACACCTATCCTCTCAAACTCTTCCAAAATATAGCAGAGGGAGGAACACTCCCAAACTCATTCTACGAAGCCACCATCACCCTGATACCAAAACCAGACAAAGATGTCACAAAGAAAGAAAACTACAGGCCAATATCACTGATGAAGATAGATGCAAAAATCCTCAACAAAATACTAGCAAACAGAATCCAACAGCACATTAAAAGGATCATACACCATAATCAAGTGAGGTTTATTCCAGGAATGCAGGGATTCTTCAATATATGCAAATCAATCAATTTGATAAACCATATTAACAAACTGAAGGAGAAAAACCATATGACCATCTCAATAGATGCAGAGAAAGCTTTTGACAAAATTCAACACCCATTTATGATAAAAACCCTCCAGAAAGCAGGCAGAGAGGGAACTTTCCTCAACATAATAAAGGCCATATATGACAAACCCACAGCCAACATCGTCCTCAATGGTGAAAAACTGAAACCATTTCCACTAAGATCAGGAACAAGACAAGGTTGCCCACTCTCACCACTCTTATTCAACATAGTTTTGGAAGTTTTAGCCACAGCAATCTGAGAAGAAAAAGAAATAAAAGGAATCCAAATCCAAACAGAAGAAGTAAACCTGTCACTGTTTGCAGATGACATGATACTGTACATAGAGAATCCTAAAGATGCTATCAGAAAACTCCTAGAGCTAATCAATGAATTTGGTAAAGTAGCAGGATACAAAATTAATGCACAGAAATCTCTGGCATTCTTATACACCGATGATGAAAAATCTGAAAGTGAAATTAAGCAAACACTCCCATTTACCACTGCAACAAAAAGAATAAAATATCTAGTAAGAAACCTACCTAAGGAGACAAAAGACCTGTATGCAGAAAATTATAAGACACTGATGAAAGATACTAAAGATGATACAAATAGATGGAGAGGTATACCATGTTCTTGGATTGGAAGAATCAACATTGTGAAATTGACTATATTATCCAAAGCAATCTACATATTCAATGCAATCCCTTTCAAACTACCACTGCATTTTTCACAGAATTACAACAAAAAATTTCACAATTTGTATGGAAACAAAGAAGACCCTGAATAGAAACAGCAATCTTGAGGAAGAAAAATGGAGCTGGAGGATTCAGGCTCCTGCATTTCAGACTATACCACAAAGCTACAGTAATCAAGACAGTATGGTACTGGCACAAAAACAGAAATATAAACCAATGGAACAGGATAGAAATCCCAGAGATAAACTCACCACATATGGTCACCTTATCTTTGATAAAGGAGGCAAGAATATACAGTGGAGAAAAGATAGCCTCTTCAATAAGTAGTGCTGTGAAAACTGGACAGGTACATGTAAAAGTATGATATTAGAACACTCCCTAACACCATACAGGAAAATAAATTCAAAATGGATTAAAGACCTAAATGTAAGGCTAGACACTATCAAACTTTTAGAGGAAAACATAGGCAGAACACTCTATGATATAAATCACAGCAAGATCCTTTTTGACCCACCTCCTGGAGAAATGGAAATAAAAATAAACAAATGGGACCTAATGAAACTTAAAAGCTTTTGCACAGCAAAGGAAACCGTAAACAAGACCAAAGGACAGCCCTCAGAATGGGAGAAAATATTTTCAAATGAGGCAACTGACAAAGGATTAATCTCCAAAATTTACAAGGAGCTCATGCAGCTCAATAACAAAAAAACAAAAAACCCAATCCAAAAATGGGCAGAAGTCCTAAATAGACATTTCTCCAAAGAAGATATACAGATTGCCAAGAAACACATGAAAGAATGCTCAACATCATTAATCATTAGAGAAATGCAAATCAAAACTACAATGAGGTATCATTTCACACTGGTCAGAATGGCCATCATCAAAAAATCTAGAAACAATAAATGCTGTAGAGGGCATGGAGAAGAGGGAACACTCTTGCACTGTTGGTGGGAATGTAAATTGATAGAGCCACTTTGGAGAACAGTATGGAGGTTACTTAAAAAACTAAAATTAGAACTACCATATGACCCAGGAATCCCACTACTGGGCATATACCCTGAGAAAACCATAATTCAAAAAGATTCATGTACCACAATATTCATTGCAGCTCTATTTACAATAGCCAGGACATGGAAGCTACCTAAGTGTCCATCGACAGATGAATGGATAAAGAAGATGTGGCACATATATACAATGGAATATTACTCAGCCATAAAAAGGAACTAAATTGAATTATTTGTAGTGAGGTGGATGGACCTAGAGACTGTCATACAGAGTGAAGTAAGTGAGAAAGAGAAAAACAAATACCGTATGCTAACACATATATATGGAATCTAAGAAGAAGAAGAAAAAAAAAAGGTCATGAAATACCTAGGGGTAAGACGGGAATAAAGACACAGACCTACTAGAGAATGGACTTGAGGATATGGGGAGAGGGAAGGGTAAGCTGTGACAGAGTGAGAGAGTGGCGTGGACATATATACACTACCAAATGTAGAATGGATAGCTAGTGGGAAGCAGCCGCATAGCACAGGGAGATCAGCTCAGTGCTTTGTGACCACCTAGAGGGGTGGGATAGGGAAGGTGGGAGGGAGGGAGACGCAAGAGGGAAGAGATATGGGAACATATATATATGTATAACTGATTCACTTTGTTATAAAGCAGAAACTAACACACCATTGTAAAGCAATTATACTCCAATAAAGGTGTTTAAAAAAACAATAGAATAATTTAAAATATCTGTATTTTAAAAACAAAACTGAAAGGAAACAGCAAGCTAGGGAAGATATCTACAAAATACGATGGAATGGCTTATTATGCAGTGTTACTTAGGCAAGATAAGAGATAAGTTCTCACCAAAAATTTTTATGTGAGAAATAACAATTTAAATTGCTGGGTGAGAATCCACCTGTCATCTCCCTCAATGAGCAGAGAACTTATGCCTGTGAGTTCTGGAAAATGTCTAATATGACATTTGAAGAAAGGCGGGGTGACTTCCACTTGTGCTCATTTTGCTACCTTTAACTGAAATATGCAAAACACACCAATTTCCTGGAATCCTCAAAATAAGTAAGTGCATCCTAGCCTATCATTTTAGTAAAAATTGGGAAAATATATTTTAACATTAAAACAAATTCTTCTCTATTCTGGAATATGAAACGAAATTGTTATAAATTTGAAAATCTAAAAGCTATGACGTTAAAGTTCATTGGCTGATTCCTATTTGACCCTTGGGCCTAGTACATTTGTATTATCCTTTGCTTTGAGGATATTTAGTTGTAAAATTTTAAGAACAGCTACATCGAAATATTTTTCTTTACTGACACACTTGGAGACTGCTTAGTTTCATAAAAGTCCATCTTCTTCTCCCTTGAGTAAGTGTCATGGTTTGATATAGTATATTGCTAAAAATATGAAAGTGAAATATTGCATACTTCTTCAGTACCATGTTTGCAAAAGGATGAGACAGTCTTAACTTCCTGGAAACTAAATGGAATGACAAATATATTTCCACTTCTTTTCCATTGAAGTTTGAAAGACTGGAGAAAATAGCAGTATCTTTGAAAACTAAATCTACAACTTCAAGTTTTTTATAAAATTTAGAGCTCTAGAAATAGTTTCCCATGTTATTGTGTGGCATATAACTTTGTATTCTATTAACTGATAAAGTGATAGTTTACTGTTGTCCCAAAAAAGTCAATGGATTTCTTGGCAAAATAGCTTAATTCTCCTTTCCTGGTCAAATTTATCTTCGGGTAACTATATTTTACCTGTCCTAAATCTGAGACACTATGCTTTCAGTTAGATTTGATGTTTCTCCTGGGTGATGAAATCTTTCTGGTGCCATGTCGTTCACTGTAGAGCAGATGCTACACTTCACCCTGGAGTATAACATAGTGGAAGGTGTAGTGATTACTATGTATCTACTTAACAACACTTACGCAATCATTTGAAATAAAAGATACCATTCAAACAAAGAATGTTTAGTCAAATGAAATAAATGGTACGTCAAAAAAAGTCAATGATAACAATGTGAAGTTTAATTAGTTCTTTTTTCATACCATTACCTTTAGTCATTTATTTACTTATTGAACACTTATTATGTGCAGCACATTGGCATTAAATTAAAAATAAAATTGTGCATAATCATCTTCCAAAATTTATAATCTAATAAGAAAAAGCAACATATTCAACATAATTATAAAGCAAAATAAGACATAAGGTAAGTAAATTTCTATTCTATAAGAGAATGTAAGCTTTTAAGTGAAGAGAGAAAAGGACAATCCACTTTTACACAGAACAGTATTACCTAACATTCTTTGACTGCTGTGTGAATTTCCTGATCTCTCCCTAGCGATTTTGTAATCTCTAGTTTCAATTTTTTTGCATGTTAGATGATAAAGTAGGGGTTTAAATAAATATTTAAAATTTGCATGTCAAAAATATTCACAATATAGAAAAAAATCCTTGTTAGGGATTGAATTGTGTTCCCCCAAAATTCATATGCTAAAGTCCAGTACCTCAGAAATAGGGTCATTGAAGATGTAATGAGTTAAGATGAGGCCACCACACTGGAATAGGGTGGGGCCCTAATCAAATTACTGGGTTTTTTTTTTAATAAAAAGTGGAAATTTGGAAACACACAAGCACACAGTAAACATGACATGTAAATATGAAGGCAGAGATCAAGGTGATGAACCCACCAGATAAGGAACACCAAAGACTGACAGCAAACCATCAGAAGCTGGGACAGAGGCGCAGAACAGATTTTCCTTTACAGCTTTCAGAAGGAACCAACCCTGAGGAAACATTGATCTCAGACTTCTAGCCTCCAGAACTGTGAGAACATAAATTTCTGTTATGCTACCCACCTTGTGTACTTTGTTAAGGCAGCCCTAAAAAACTTTTACAATTCCTAAAATATTTATGATATAAGAATACAAATTTTGATATGTTGCATTTATAAATGATGTAGTGAAACATTATTTTAATTATAAAACAAAAGAAATTATTTGCTGATATATAAATGTCAACATAGGATATTTTATATATATTTTATCATGTTTGTTATTAGAAGTTAAAATGTATATGAAGTGTATATTAAAATTTAGGTTGAGGGCTTCCCTGGTGGTACAATGGTTGAGAGTCCGCCTGCCGATGTAGGGGTCACGGGTTCGTGCCCCAGTCCGGGAAGATCCCACATGCAGCAGAGCGGCTGGGCCCGTGAGCCATGGCCGCTGCCTCTGAGCCTGCGCGTCCGGAGCCTGTGCTCCGCAACAGGAGAGGCCACAACAGTGAGAGGCCCGTGTACCGGAAAAAAAAAAAAAAAAAAAAAAAATATATATATATATATATATATATATATATACAGTAATTAAGATTTTGTGGTATTGACATAGAATGGATAAATAGGTTGATGGGACAAAGTGAAAATTATTGTCTCAGATTTTTAATTTTACCAGACACCTATAAGACCCTTTCAATATATCGCTATAGGTCTTCTATTTATTTTTCTGGAAAGTTTTTTTTTTGTATTATAGTATTAAATATTAATTGGGTTCCATTGCTTTATCTTTTTCAGACTCAGGTTGTTAGATATTTATTTTGTCTGTCTTCTTTTCAATTACTTTCTGTCTTATTTTAACTTATTCCCATTTGCTTGGTTATTTTCTTGCTTTTCTTCAATGCCCCTTACTAAATTATTATTTTAATCCATATCCCCTTTGAACATTTTGTAATTTAGTCTTTATTTTTGAAAAGGGTTTTATCTTTTTATTTCTGAATTCAATCAACTCTCTTTTTTTTCCTTTTGTCCATTTCCATTCTTATGGGTTTTATTTCTGATTAAATATTTTTCCATTCGTTTGTTTTATGTATCCCCAAATGTTGGTTTGAAGAGATTTGATTCAGTTTGGAGTGGTTGGTAGAGGTTTCTTTTTTCATATTTAATTTTATAGGAAATGAAAAGTTTTTATTTTCTGTTTTTTTCTTGGTAGAAGCTTGGTATAGATAAATGTTGCCTGTGTCTATGCATTTCATGAATAGGATTAAAATTTGGGGATGAAAGAAAAGCATTCTAATTTGGGACCCCTTCTGTGAATGCAATTAAATGCAGTTTTTTTAATGAATAACTTTTCGGGAGTTTGCTAGGGAAATAACTTGGTTTCTTTTACTTTTCAAGATCTTAAATTTTTTTCTCTTGCTTCCTTTTCCTTTTACCATTCAATCTCCAAAGGCACTTCTGTCTTCCTTTTTACCATTTTTTCTCCATGAAATGTTGCTTTACTTACATTGCTCCCCCAAGTCCCCTATTTTAAGTCCTTTCCAATAGTCAGCACTTTGATCTACAAAATTCTTTATCACCCCTTTCATACTTGTGGTGGACTTCTTCTTGAAGGGGGTGATTTTAGCTTAATCCTCCCTTGCCTTTCCTATGCAAAGGCTTCAGCAGCAGATCAAGAAAAAGCTTGGCTAGAAATTATTTATATTCATAGTTAAAGAGAATATTCTCTGTCTTCTACTCATGATGGAGGTATGGGAAGGTATGAATTTATTTTTTTCTTATTGATTTCTAGGGTTTAGAGGAAGATTAGTGAAAGATTCAGATTTAGTCAGCCACCATTCACTATTACCTTGACTACCAATGTTGATTTTTTACAAGTAAGCAATATTCCTAATTGGAGAATGCATCACTTATGAGTTGTATTTGGTTGCTAACAACAGAAACTAAGAATAATAGTCGCTTTAAGAAGATAGGAGTTTATTTTTGCGCTTAGGGAAGTCTGAAGACAAGCAGTTCACTCTGACTATTGTATAATGTCACTGTTACCCCCCAGCATCCTTCACTTTTTTCTGCATATCCATTGTTAGCGCATATGGCTTCTGTTCTCAAGGATGCTTCAATGTTGCAAGATACTGAAGACTCAGCTATCACTTCTGTGTTCCAAACAGAAACAAGGAGAAAGAATGAAAGGGAAAATGAGGGCATTCTCTCCCTTTAAATGAGTGCTCTCAAAATCTGCCCAGTTACTCCTGTTTATGTCTCATTAGTCACCCCTACCTGCAGGAGACATAAGAAAATGTAGTGCTTTGTTAGGCACCCTTCTAACCCCAATAAAATCACTGTTCTCTCAAAAAGAAAAAGGGAAAATGGGTACCTGATAGGTGCTTAAAGTTGCTGCTACAGGAAACAAAGTCTTTGGATAATATGGGTGGCTTGGTTTTTCTCCATGCCTAATATATTTCTATTTCTAGGCATCCATTACCTTAAATGATTATATATTTGAAATGAATAATAGGATATATTTAGTTCAGCTCATTTTAAATCTGTACATGCATTAACCATATTTTATACTAATATGTGTTAGCTCAACTTTATAATCTAAATGTATTAATTTATAAAATGTGGCAAGTTAAAAAAAGAACTTACAAATTTGAACAATTGCTTTAGCCAGAGAAGTCAAATCATTGTAAATTTTTCTGTTATGCATGCATTTGGATACTCTTCTATATTAAATAACTATATTTTAAATCTAATTGCTCTATTAATAGTTTTAATATATGTTTTTCTACTTGAATCATTCAGTATTTTACCACTGACTAAAATTTCTGGTTAGCAGTATAACTGTCGTTCAGTTGCTAGCTACAGAGTTAGAAATTTATTTATTTGATTAAAACTGAACTTTTACTACTCTTAAGAGTTGTGGCAGTGAATGGCTAATTCAAACCTTGAAATATTTAGTATTACAAAGGCAAAAAGTGGTGAGGCAATAAATAGAGTGTAGAAATGGGAGTAGAACGCAGACAGTGACAACCTCAAGTCCAGGTAACACTCTAGGCAGTGTTCTTTTTCTAAGAGTGATGTGTTAGGGAAAGAAAAATGTTTCCTCATTTTCCCCCTTAATGGCTGCATTAGTAATTTACCAGGGGTAAAATTACCTCTTCCCAGAGTTTATTTTTCAGATTCCCAAATTATTTCATATATCTTCCAAGCTTTCTCTCACCCTATCTCACAAAAACACATATCTGTGCATTTATACAAAAGGAGCATATAATTTTAGATGGATCTTCAAGCTTATCCCAAAGTCCCAAAGTTGAGAACCAGTGACTTAAAAAAGTTGAGTTTGTCAACCAGATAGAAGGGGGAGGGAGGATATTATTCCAGGCAGATAAGCAATAGTTTCAAGTTGCCATAGCTTCAAGTTGCAGTATTTGGACACTGCCAATAATTCTATATTTATTTCAAAATAACAGGTCTTGTAGGAGGATTGTGAGGATAAAAGAGGGGATAAAAGATTGTTGACAGATGATGAACCCATGCTGCATTTTGAACTTCATATAGTTATTTATTTTAGCAATGGATAGAGTTGCTGATGAATTTCCAAAGTGCTGTACTATGATACACTTACTTTATTGTCCTACTATCAGCTAGTTTATCATCCTTTCTGTGCCTTACTTCTGCCTGTGATCAGGAAGTTCTTCTGTCTGGGATCTCTTTTCTATGAGTTAACTCTTTCAATACCCTTTATTCCTGGACATTCACACAATCTATGTTTCTTATTGGCTACCCATGATGCAGATAGACACTGGAGGCAAGTACCAAACAACACAAGCCCAGTCCTAACCCTCATGCAGGCTACCTTCCCTTAAGGAGAGGAAGTCATAAAATGGCTGATTGAATAATTTATTATTTACAGTCATAATGAATGCCATAAAGAGAAAGGACAAGTCGGCATTAGTCCACTCAAGCAGCCATAACAAAACACCATAGATTAGGTGGCTTAAACAACAGAAATTTATTTTCTCATAGTTCTGGAGGCTAGAAGTCCCAGATCAAGTTTTAACAGTGTGGGTTTCTGGTAAGAACTCTTCTTCTGGCTTGCAGATGGCCACCTTCTCACTATGGCCTCTTATGGCCTTTCCCTGGTACATTATTAAGGAAAGAGAGAGAGGGGGGTCAGCAGGGGAGAGAGAGAGGACATGTGAGCTCTCTCTTTGGTGTCTCTTCTTATATGGATTCATCCTATGGGATCAAGGCCCCATTCTATGACCTCAGTAAACCTTGAATTACTTCCTTAGAGGTTCCATCTCCAAATACAGCCACATTGTGGGGTAGGGCTTCAACATATGAATTTTGGGGAGACATAGACATTCAGTCCATAACAAGGTCTAATTAGAGCATTTAACTAGGCACCTGACTGAATCTGAATTATTAGGGATTGTTGCAAGAAAGTAACAGTTGAGCTCTGAAAATTAATTTATTAAAAAGTAAGAGAAGGGAAATCATATAGACAAAGAGATCAGCAGATATGAAAGGCCCTGGAGAGGGAAGTAGCATGCCATATGCAGGGAAATGAAGCAAAGGCAGTGTTACAGGGATGAGTGTGATAAAGCATGGTAGGAGATAAAGCTGGAGAGGTAGGCAAGGGCCAGAATTTATGCGGCCTTGTAGGCCAAGTTAACAAGTGGGCAGACATTAAACAATTTTTTAAGCATAGGAATGGCGTGATTAGATAAGCTTTTTACAAGGGAAATTGCTCTGACTGCAGTACAGAGAACCAGTTAAAGAGAATCAAGAATGTTAGTCATAAGGGTGTGGCACTATTCCAGGTGAGATATCATGGTTGCTCAGGATAAAGTAGTAACTCTGGAAATGGAGAGAGGTAGATTGAATTGGATATATTTTAGATGTGGAATTGAAATAACTTGGTGATTCATTAGCTAAGGAAGGCGATAAAGAGGAAGGAGCCAAAGCTGACTCGGGTTTCTGGTGGAATTTGGACCCATTCACTACCGTGGAGAAAAATAAACATTTTTGGTGGAGAGAGAATCATGTTTCTATTTAAGACATGTGAAACCTTAGGTGGCTATGATACATCCAGTTAGATAAATGTACCACAGGTCATTTTAGAAAGCTCTGAGATATAGATTTTAAATTTGAGAATTATCAGCCATAAGGGATAAATGAAGCCATTAGTTCTAGCTGAGCTCTCTAAGGGAAAGAATATAGAAAAAAAGAATAAAAGCTTAACACAGAGCCTTGAAAAAAGCCAAGATTTAAAGTTCAATGAAAGCTAAGGACACTTAGAAGGAGTTGTCAGAGAGAGATGAGGAAAAGCCAAGGGACATGTGTATTTCAACGGAGGAGGAAGTAATGGGGACAACTGCTAAGAATCAAAAAAGATTAGATCCAAAATCTGACAAACGCATTTAGCCAAACAGAGTGAATGAGAGCCATTTCAGTGAAACACAAGTGGCTGGAGCCAAACTGGAGTGGGTGGAATTCTTCACGATTTTAGGTGGGACACAACAGATCACGGACAGAACAGTAACACGAGGGACCTCCCGACACTAACTTGGATGCATACCTGGAAGCTCTTACAGCTGTTTAAATAAATAAAAAAATAAGAAAGGATGATTTGAAACTGAGAACACCAAAATTTAATTAATTAGAAATTAAAAAACAACACTGATTTCCATTTTTTTCCTGGTGCTGTACAGATTTATGGGCCTATTTCAAGGTTTATGCATTGTTTGTTTGCCTATCTAAACAAAACATCTGAAATTAAAATGTTATGTACTTAACAGGGGCATGCAAGCACAATTCCAAATGACTTTTATTCTCCCAAGAATGAAATTCAATTTGGCCAGAGAAAAAGAAAACTTGTATTGAAAACAAATAGATAAAACTCTTTAAAAACATTTTTTTTAAACCACTGTGTATTGTGGTACTAAAAGAGCAACTAGAAATAAATATAAATTGCTTTACAAAAATATATATTATTTTATGGATCCTCACAGAGTATTTTTAAAATAAGATTTTGGTGGTAATAGAACATGTAATAATTTGAGTCTTCTTAGCACGTATGTGCTGAGGTCTGTAACAGACAGATGAAGAGAATTTCTGGGAAATAAGCGTCCTAGAGATTTGGATGGAAGTATCCAGGAAATAAATGCCCACCACTAGAAGAGGAGGTAATTAATACATAGCAAATTCAAAGGATTTTAGTAAGGTGACACGTTCTAATAGAATTCTGGAAGACTAGTTTACTAGAACAGTCCACTGTGATGTATGAGAGCAGTTTTGAACACCAAGGTCGATCCACAACACTTCATTATTCAATTTTCCCCAAACTCATATTAGCCTGTGAAACAGTATTTTGTGGCAGGACACAAACAGTTGTTCAATTTCCACTGAGAAAAATACAAAAGGAAATAAATAGGTACAAGAAAACGTATAGTCAGAATTCTCTGTTAAATGAATCACTGTATATGTCCCACAATGTCTGTGAGTAAATCAAGCCCTAGTCATAAGAAAGAGATAATAAGAATCATTGTGGGATCCATTTCTTTGAAGATTTGAAGGAAAAGGGAAAACATATTCTATGAGAAGAATGAAATATAGTCTTACAGACAAGAAGTTACTTGTGTGATTTTGACTCACACTGAGTTTCACTACATTGAGGCATAGGAGGAAATGGAAGGAAGAAAAATAGCTTTGCCGAAGAACACTGAGAGAAATAGTTATGCTCTAGTGGAAAATTTTCTGAATAATGTCTCATGTATCCAGACTCTCTGCACAATTCCCAATGTTTACATGCTCGGTGCCAATGGACAACTTTCACAATGTCTATAAACAACTCCTGTTCCAGATCCAAACATCTCCCTGCTGTGGGATAACGAGTAAGCAAATAATACAAGCTGTCAAATAGCACCTTTAAGCCAGATTCCATACACAGAGTCGCATGCACCTGTGTGCTGATGGATCCATGTGCACAGCACCCCATTTTCCAATAGTCGGACTTCAATTTAAAAAGGAGGATTGGGGAAATAAAATCTGTTTGGCGTAAATAAAATACAACTTTTCTCAAGCTGCCTTGTTCTTCTCTCTCTTAAATGTCATGAGGAAAACTCAAGTGCCAATTAATTATCGATGGAAGAGGAAACCTGAAGTAAAGATACCATGTATGTTAAGTATATTTGTCCCTTGGGTAGCTGGAGGACAGGGAAGGAGCACAGGTTCAGTAGGGAAGACAATGACAAATAAAGACTGTGAGCTCCATTCCACAGACATTTATTTAAATACATAGCTTTTGGAAATGTAGGCATGAAACAAAAAACAAAGATGTAAGCGAAATACAGAACAGTGTCACCCATAATGCTGACACAGAATGGCAGCAGGGAGAAAAAAATAATTGAAATACTTTTTTCTGAGAGGTTTTGAACTCAGTCATTGTATATCATTTGACCATATTACATTCTTAAAGGATAAACAAATAAAAAACATTGGCATATTTCAAGAGTGGGACCTGGTGTGTCTCTTAACTCTGGATGTACAATTCTGAATTCTACATTAATAGGAAATATGTCTCACCAGATCTTAAAAATACCTTAGAAATGTATCAACAAATGATATAAGTTCATCACTACGTTGACATCACTAAAACAGTATCTGCCAAACCTGAGGATGCCTTCCTGCTTTGCTGATAACTGTTCTTAGATTCTTTGAATTGAATGTCAGTGGGAATGTCAGGATAACACTCCCAGACATGGGGCAATAGGTGTCACTAGCCACTAGTCCGTGCACTGTCCCAACAGTATCCAGCCTGCTTTAGTCCTGTCACTTAAGGTGGGGAATGACCCTTAGCAAGAAATGTCTTGAGCCTCAAAGCAGCCTGGCCTACACATATGTTGAGTCAATAACATGGAGGTTACCCACAGCTGCCCAACAGGATATTTATCAGCTAGACCAGGAAACACCAATGAAAGGGAGGAGGACTGGGACAGTTTTTATTCCTCATGCTGGTCAAAAGTGATACATTTGATGAAGTAGAACGAATCTTTCTTTTCCTTTATTTAGGATAAAAAGGACCAATCTCTCCCTAATCTATTTATCTTTACCTATATATCTAAACATATAAAGAGCAAGTAAGCAGGATTATTTTAATCACAGATTAGAGGGCATTTCTCATACCCCTCAGAGTAGCCATGCAGCCTACATTTCAGGAAAAAATCCAGGGGGTGGGGGAAAGGGCAGAGAGACTGTGGTTGGTGTTGCATTTTTGCGATTTGTATTCTTTTTTTTTTATAAGAAGGAAAAACAGTTAAATATCTTGTCCTGAAATTCTCAGCACTCATTTGAAGAATGATCCAGAATAACATCTCTGGCCTCAGAGATGCTGTAAACTGTGATTGTCCACTTTCAAGGCACTTAGAAACAATAATAGACAAGATTAACACAAGAAATAAACTAATAAAAGAGAACACCTTAGAAAGGCTTGAGCATATTGCATTATATGCTAAACATGCCATGCGAGAGGGAATTTAAATGAGGAGATAATCACTAGCATCTGCCCCCATTCTTTCCTATGTCCCTCCTGCTGAGATGAAAGCCATCTTTTCTCCTTACTATGGAGAGGATAATTCTATCTTCCAATCAATAATAAAAATGGCTCCAGTCTCTCCCATTTAAAAAACACCTCTCCAATTTGAAAACCCCTTCAATCCCTCTTTAATAAAACTTCTTGAAAAAAAATGTTTACACTCAGTTTCCACTTTCTTATAAACTGTTTACTTCTCAAGCCACAGACATGAAACTATTGGTTGAAAAATGAATTATATGTGGTTAGTTAAAGTGTAAAGTGTAGACATCTCATCTCTCTGATAGTTGAACATCCCTTAGGGTCTGCTCTGTTGATCTCTTCCCTGGGTGGGCTACTCCATGGCTTCTGTGATCATTGTCAGGCCGATGACTTCAAGATTTGGATCATCAGTACGTTTTTCTCTCTTGAGCTTTGTATACACATTTGAAGACTGAACTGTTCTCTTTCTAACTATATCTTTGAATTTCCCATTCATGCATAAAATTGAATATATTAAAAACTAAAATTATCTTATCATTCTCCCTTACCACCATAAACCTTATACCCTATCAGTCAACAAACTCCATTCACTTCTTTTCTATTTCTCTTCAACATATAGGTATTATTCTAGGTTATTATTTAGATATACCAAGTTTATTGCAACACTCTCCTTATTTATCTTCTTAAAGCCATTCTTATTCCCTCCAATTTCCAACATACAAGATAATCTTTTTGAAAAATTAAAAATGAATAATAAATCTACTTGTTTCTAAATATTTCAAGGACTCCTCATTACCCACAGGATAAAATATGATTTTCTTAACAGGGCCGACATGGTCCTTTGTGCTATGACCTCTGATTAATTCTCCCACTTCATTTCTTGATACTTTCTTCTCCCATACAATTCAGTCAGATTCATCTTCCTTCAATCCTCTAAAGGCACTGGACTTTGGCACAGACCATCTGTTCCCTCCAGCTTAGTAGACTCCTTCCCTTCTTCACCTGTCATCAATCATGTAACTCATACAGTTTCTCTGAGGATACCCTTTCATGTTAGAAGTCTTCCTTTGAATTCATACCACTGAGAATTCCTCCCCCAAGAGGCCCTCCCATGCTCTATTAGACTCTTGATTACCTTTGTCTTAGCTCTCATTAGCTGTGTCTCCCATTAAGCTTAATGGGGTCAGAGATGATGTCTACCTTAAAACACTTAGTCTCTCCATGGTCAAATACAATGCCTGACATACAGTAGGTGCTTAATAAATGTGATCAGATATTCATCTAACAAAAAGCTCTTGACAAGAATTTCAGTGCAAGTGGACATTTCAGGAAATAATGTGTATGAAAGGGTTCTCTATCTAACCCTTTAAAGACTGGCCAAATTTAGCAATCCAATTATATCGATTGTATGGCAAGGCAAAAATATGATGAAACCTTACCAACTGAGGCCAAGTAAGAAAAGATCAATCAGAACTGAGTGGGGGAAAAAATGTGGCATGATGTTAAATGGATGTAATTTTATTAATTTTAAGTAAGATATTCAAACTAGACTAATAAACTCCTACAGAGGTGCTAAGGAACTCAGTCTAAAAAATAGAAATGCTTTTCAAGCTAGCATGTAAATTGTAAGCATGTGGGTGTTTCTGAAAGTGTCTCAAAATCACCCATTTACTTAAGTATTTTAAGCACTCCTCCTGCAATTTAGCTCCAGCTGCAATTTAGAATAATTTAAGGGAAAGATTTGCTAAGTAAAAATAATTTTCAATCAGCCCCCTTTTCCAAATTATTATAAACTTAAATTGATAATATTAGCTGTCCTAACTAATGAGATTTCAATGCCTTTGAAATTGGAAAATAAAGTCCTCAGTCCTGGGTCATGTATAGTCCTAAAAGGTAAACACACGATTTTTAAAAAGTATTATCCCACAGCTATGGGGAAAAAGAAAATGTCCTTAACACAGGCAAAGGATAGTTTTTTAAAAGCTGCCGGAGACACATAACTTGTGAGTCATCCCCTTAATCCAGCTGCTTGAATCAAGAGACAGCGCTAGTCATGGACCACAGCTGGACCAACTCTGAGAACAGTCACGAGTCCCTAGCTAAGGATGTCACTGAGCAGTGATTCCCAAGGCAGAGCATGTGTGCAGAGAAAAGAGAGGGAACAGGCAGGCTGGCCCCCTGCAGGGAACATTTTCGAACAGCATAAATCAAAGTTTACTCAGTTTGTTTTGACAATGAGGTGCCTTCTTTATATTTGAGGGGTGGGTTCTGATTTTTGCAAGGTCAAGTTATATCACATAATACAGCATGAGGTTTCCCTAGAGAAGTTTTTTTTTAATATAGTTTCATCATTTTAATTTTCACATTGCGTTTCTAAGACAAATGGACACAGATGCATGCAAATATTCTGCATCAAAAGATGAAGCATTAAAAATATGATATATTTTGCTATATTTATTCTTATACTTATCACAACCATTTCACAGAGAAAACTGATCCTGACTCCATTTTTAGGTTTAAGGATTCAGGAAATTGTATCATTTTCATCCCTACATCTTTTATAGAATTATGTCTAAAAAACACCAAACTGATGAGGAAACATTTTGTGTTTAAAGATCTTCAGAAAAAGAGATCCACAAACCTCTTTCAATAAGGCAGTCCTGAAAAAATACCTAAAAACTTTTGCCCGAGGAAACTATTTTCTATAATAACATGAATTCCTCAGATGGCAGCAAAAGCCCATTTCCTGCTGTTAGCTCTCAATAGGAAGGAGATGAATAATTTTTCTTCATATCTCTGAACAATGTTTAAATTATTCCCCAATCTCTGTTTCACACTAAATAATTCCTCACTCTGAGCGCTTCTTCATGGGTATTACTTGAAATTATCATTGTTGATCTCTTTTGCACTCACTTCAGAGTCTCTTTATGAGTTATAGAAACCTAGACTCCAAAATTTAATAAGAGTAAAACTCAGATTTCACATTTTTCATAGTCTTATTTGTAGATTCCAATCTTCTAGTTTAAAAAAAAAAAGGAAAGAAAGAAAGAAAGAAGATAGCAATGATACATCCTGGAGCATATTTTCTAAGGCTGCCCGTTTGTTGTTGCCTTCATCTGCGCCCGTCACCCTTCGCCACCTCCGCCCTTCCTTTCCTTCATTTCCAGAAAAGGGCAATGTTTTAGACACTGGAATCTCTAAGCTCTATGAATATCACTATGGAATAGGGCCCCATGAGACTATTTAAATAAAATGAGAGCACCAAAGCCCTTTGTTAAGTTAGAACAGGATTCTGTTGTAAAGAACAATACTGATTTCTCTAGTGGACAGAGGGGAACAGTTTTAATTGGATTAGTAATGTGACCCTTGGGTCCCATAGAGATTTATAATGCTTAGTTAGATAAAGGTTTACCTAACTCAAAGGATTTGCTAAAGAGATGTGATTTCTTTTTTACATTCCCTAGAATAAAATGGGTAGTTAGAGCAGTGTATCTTAGCCACATTGTAGGCTATGGGACTTGTATTTTGCTGTTTGATCAGGAGCCCCTTCAGACCTGCAGAAAATGAGCTATGCGTTTTCAGTGTGAACTTATTAATAGTTAGACTCAAATAATCACCCAAGAGCCTTGTTACTTGCTGGATTTGATAACAATGTTATGTCCGTTAGTATAGTGTATTTCTTCTAACATTGAAAACACTATTCTCCTTAGTGGCAGACACTATATTGCATGAATGAGTGTACTGCATGGAGACCTCTGGAAAGAGATGGCCTAGGTTGGAATCTTGTGTCCTCCATGCACTAGCTCTGTATCTTTGGACTAGCTAAGCTCATATGTCTCACTTTCTCATGTGTAAAGTGGAGATATATTATCAATACTTTTTCAAATGGTTGCTGACAAAGATTAGGTGAATTAATAATCATTTGGCTAGTTCCTAGAACATAGTAAGTACTCACTAAATTATAAATACTATCATCATCATTTAAATTTGTGACTTTTTTTCCTTTATGCCAAACCTGACCCTTGCTCTTACTCTACCCTAGTAGTGATAATCATTTTAAGTATGGTTAAAAGCTCAGTTACATGCAAAAAAGTAAAGAAAGCACTCAAAACCAGGTAGAGAGAATATGACTATCAAATCCAAAAACATTTGAGAACATAATTTCCTCTAAAAATGTTAAACAGACAAAATCTTCATTTGAAAAATAACTTTATGAAACCTTTAGACCCAAATTTGAGACTAGGCACTAAAATCTCTTAGAGGGAGAAGGATGAATGGAGAGATGTAGGAAAGCACAGGGACAAATCTCCTCTGTCTGGTGCCTGTGTTCCCTTCTCAACTCCTAGAGGAAATACTAGGTCTGCATTTCTTTTTTTTTTTTTATAAATTTGAAATCCAGAGTGAGGAGCTCACACAGGTGCATGTAGTCTTGAAAGTGGACACAGGAAATAAAGAAGTAACACAGACCCAGATTACTCTGTTTTTCACCATCTAGACAGGCTTAGGAGTTAGTGCAATAGTTTTTCACATGCAAATACTGCTGAGGGTAAAGCTTATCATTCTTTCCTGTGTTATTTTGACTGACTTTATTCATATAACCATTTGGCATTTAGCTGAATATGTATGAAAGGTAATTTTAATACGAGGGAGGAGAGGAGTTAATATGTCTTTATTGAGCTCATACTGTAAGGGATGCATTAGCTAGACAATGCAAAGGATAATAGATGAGTACATTTCCACCATCAAGGAATAAGTACTACTTTTAATAAGACAGAAAAATTGAGTATGTATAAAAACATATAAAATGCAAAGAAAAAGTATAATGTGTTATAGGAGACATACAGAGTGCTTTGGGTGGCCAGCGGAGGGGCAGTAATGGCATACAAGGTAGGATCAATAAAAGCTTTACTTCCTGGTTGGAGGGGAAACACAAAAAGAAAAAAGATTTATGGTTCATTCTGGCTTCATATCAGAAATCGCAACTGATCACCCATAGATATACTTATTTGGCTAGCACGGTATTTTAAATTTTTAAGATATGTTGCAATATGTTTTAAACTGTGAATTCTCATATAAAATTCCTGTATCTAGATTCTCTTTAAAATTTGGAAGATCGGGAAAGACTGGCCTTCAAAATCTAGAGCGTCTGCCGATGGGAGGCTGCTGAGAGCCCAGGGCATGTGCTCTGCAGATCGTGTAAGTCCAGATCCTGCCACCCACCACATGCACTGAGGAGACATGCCTGAATCCTCTGAGTCTTTAAGGTCAAGGTTTTTGTTGCACACGGTATTTAATATCCCTCTTTTCCCTACACCTAATTTTATAAACTAGGGGCAACCTGTGTTAAGTATGTTTTAAGGGAAGGCAAGACTATTGCATATGAAACTATTATAGAATAAGAAAATACACAGTAGAAAACTATAAAAGTTGAAACATTTCAAGGAGAAAATATTATTTAAATGTTATTCAAGGTGAACTTAGAAGAAATAGGTACATTTACTGACTGGGAAAGTGATGAGAGTGAAGCATTCAAGGTGTAAGTAAAGGAATGAAGCACAAATATTTGGGTCAATTTTAAGGAACACATGTTGTTCTCCTTAAGTACACTTGGGATCTATTTGAGGGAACAGTAGGAACCTTGGATTCCATGTGGCTCTCTACTCCCAGCTCCAGTGCCATGTGATTATCCACCATAGCTCTTTGCCAGAGGAGTTGCAGGGGCCAGAAAATGGGACCCACATGATGGATCAAGGACATAAAGTCTATTGTAATCTGGGTGAAGAGTGAAATCAGGCTCAAGACTTTCATCCTCTGGTCCTGAGGAGGAAATGGAGACCAGCACCCAAGAGTCCATGGGCAAAAATTATAAACATGAAGATACTGGAGAAATTATTCCTTAGAGACAGACCCTCAAGAGGAAGGGCCAAACGTGCTTTGCAGATCTAACTGGGAGCACCTCAAGGTCTCTGGAGGCCCACAGAGAGCCACATGGGGGTTGGTGCTGTGACTGTGGGCTAAGCATTCTCTACGTCTAAAGCTGGAAGCCTGCCTATCACTGCAGCTAAGAAGGCCAGGGTGTAGAGCACCTTCCTTTGGGGTTTCTGTACAGCCAGCCCTCAGAATGGGGGTCTGCTCACCCTCTCCACTCTCAAGATTGTCATTACTAAGAGAACCAGACTGTTCTTGAGCCACAAAGTAAGTAATGAATGGGGAAAAATACACACACAACCAACAAACAAACAAATAAAAAAACATGTTGGGAAACCCATCAAGCCAGAGAGAAAAAAGAATACCAGATCAAGCTCTAATTAATGAGAAACAATTACTGAAAGGGTGGTTGGCGATTTGGATAAAACACTAATGAACATTTACAAAAATTTCATTATAGCACACACAACCAATAGTCAAAAGAAAAAATGCTGTTTGGAGGAAGTAAAAATGATTATCAAATTTAAAAATATACCAGTTGATACAAGGAGATGACAATTACCCTTGAGGATCTAACTAGTGGCCTATAAGACCCATGGCATGAAAATCTCACAGCACAGCAAAAATACAAAAAGGTGGAAACCAGGTGAAGACAAGAGAGTTGAAAGGCTGGGCTGGGAGACACTACATGCAGATAATAAGAATTCTAAAAGGAGAAGAACAGAATTAGAGAGAGACAAGAATTGAAAAACAAATTATTAAAAATCCCATTCACTGAAAAAATACTTGAGTCTATAGCTTGAAACACAATACCCAGAGAAATCATGTTAAAATCTCATCTATTATCTATTTCTCTAATTTAAATAATGCAGAAACTGCTCTATGTATAACTGACTTTATTAACTGTTACTAAAGATATCTGTACTTCTTTTCTTTACTGTTACAAGCAATCTGCTTCTGAAAGTATGTATTAAACTTACCCACTTTTATAAGTTTATTTTTAGATCTTTTTGTGCTTCGGATCATCTTTGCTCTATATACTTAGTTGCTATGTCGTTGGTGAGAAGTTTAAGGTTATTGGTTTTTCTTCATAACATTGCATATGCTGCTCATTTTTTTTCCTCTTTGGTACTTTCCTCCTTAAGTTAACATTAACTGATTACAATACTGTCATTCCTATTGTTTCCTTCACTTCCGTCTTCCTTCCTTATTCCTTTCTTTCTTTCTCTTTTTTCTTTTCTCCCACTTTCTGGCACATCATTGTCAATATCCTTTTAATAGTGTGACGTGTATGTATAATTTCTTACATATAGATAGAGGTGTGCAAGTTAAATTTACATCATTTACAGAATACTTTTATTCAATTATATATACCAAATTATCTTAAGCTAGGAGCTATCTGAGCTTTTTGGTGTACTCTATATTACATTTGTGTCTATTATTTGCTAATATACCATACCATTCAGAGTGCTCTGGCCTAATAATACATTTTAGTTGTTGTTAAATCAAAGTCTCCCTAAATACTTTTCTTTTTAAACTTCTTTCTTATAATTTTAAGATATTTTCTGTTATATGAGATTTAAGATAATTTAATGCTTCTTAAAATTCCGTTAAATTTGCTTACAAATTTGGGAAGAATTGATATTTTTATATTAGCCTATTCACCCAGGACCAATTTTTTTAAATGTGGTTTTGTGCAATTTAATACATCTTTCCTCCCAATTTTTTTGTTGTGGTAAAATATACATAAAATTGATCACCTTAACATTTCTAAGTGTACAGTAGCATCAAACACATTCCCAATACTGTGCAGCCATCACCACCATCCATATCCATAACTCTTTTCAACATACAAAACTGAAATTCTATAGCCACTAACAATAATTTCTCATCCACCCCTACCCCTAGCCTGCGGCAATGACCATTCTGCTTTTTTGTTGAAGCATAATTGACCTATAACACTATATTTGTTTCAGGTGTGCAACATTTCTATACATTACAAAATGATTTCCACAATAAATCTGTAACCATAAAAAGTTATTATAATATTACTATGTTCCCCCTGCTGTACATTTTATCACCGGACACATTTATTTATTAACTGGAAGATTGTACCTCTTAATCTTCCCCACCTACTTCATTCACCCCCCTGCCCCAACCCCCTGCTCTCCTCTGACAATGACGTTTGTTCTCGGTATCTATGTGTCTGTTTTTTTTTAATGTTTGTTCATTTGTTTTGTATTTCAGATTACACATATAAGTGAAATCCTACAGTATCATAGAGTATATCTGACTTATTTTTCTTAGCATAATACTCTCTAGGTCCATCCATGTTGTTGCAAATGGCAAGATTTAATTCTTTTTTATGGCTAATATTCCACTATATGTATGTGTGTGTGTGTATACATCACATCTTCTTAGCTATTCATCTATCGATGGACACTGAGGTTGCTTCCATATCTTAGCTATTATAAATAATGTTGCAATGAACATAAAGGTGCATATATCTTTTCCAATTAGTGTTATTGTTTTCCTTGGAAAAATACCCCAAAGTGGAATTACTGGATCATATGGCAGTTCTATTTTTAATTTTTTGAGGGAACTCAATAATATTTTCCATAATGGCTGCCTCAATTTACATTTCTACCAGTAGCACACAAGGGTTCCCTTCTCTCCACACCCTCACCAACACTTGTTATTTGACGTCTTTTTTATAATAGCCATTCTGACAGGTGTGAGGTGATATCTCATTGTGGTTATTATTTGCATCTCCCTGATGACTAGTGATGTTGAGCATCTTTTCATGTGCCTGTTGGCCATCTGTATGTCCTCTTTGGAAAAAGGTCTATTCAAATCCTCTGTCCACTTTTTAATTGGATTTTTTTGTTTTTTCTATTTAGTTGTATGAGCTCTTTATATATTTGGGATATTAATCCCTTATTGTATATTTTTTGTATATATTTTCTCTCATTCAGTTTGTGGCCTTTTCATTTTGTTGGTGGTTTCTTTCATTGTGCAGGAGTTTTTTAGTTTGATGTAGTCCCATTTGTTTATTTTTGCCTTTATATCTCTTGCCTGAGGAGAGGGACCCAAAAAATTATTGCTAAGACCAAAGTCAAAGAGGATACTGTAAATGTTTTCTTCTAGAAATTTTTATGGTTTCAGATCCTACATTTAAGTCTTTAATCCATTTTGAGTTTATTTTTGTTTATGGTGTGAGAAAGTGGTCCATTTTGATTATTTTACATGTAGCTGTTCTGTTTTCAAACACCATTTATTAAAGAGGCTGTCTTTTCCCCCACTGTATATTCTTACCTCCTGTATTATAGATTAATTGACCAAGTAAGTGTGCATTTATTTCTGGGCCTCTTTATTCCGTTCCATTGATCTATGTGTCTGTTTTTAGGCCAGTACTGTACTGTTTTCATTACTGTCGCTTTGTAGTATAATTTGAAATAATTTGTAGTACAATTTGTAGTATAATTTGAAATCAGGGAGCAGAATACCTCCAGCTTTTTTCTTCTTTCTCAAGATTGCTTTGGCTATTTGGGGTCTTTTGCAGTTCCATACAAAATTTAGGATTATTTGTTTTAGTTCTGTGAAAAATGTCATTGGTATTTTCTATTTACAATGTATTTTAAAATAGAAATGAAAGAATTTCACAATATATTTAACAATGTGTTAAGACTGTCAATTCTCCCCAGTTAATCTTTACATTGAAAGCAATCCATATCAAAACTGCAGCATACTTTTTTTATGGAAATTAATATTCTGATTTTAAAATTCACATGAAAAGGACTTAAAATATCCAACACAACTTTGAAAAAGAAGAGATGTGGAGACATACCTGACTTCAAAATGATAAAAAATATCATAATCAAGACAGCATGGTTTGGGCATCAAGATAGGCAAATAAATAATAGAACAGAATGCGGAGTCCAGTAATAGTGCAATAGTACCAATACATATATGGCCAATTGACTTTCAACAAAGATACAAAAATATCAATAATTCAGTGGAAAACAAGATGTATACATGTGTACTTTCAAAAAGTGGATAGAAAGTGCTAGAAAAATTGGATATTCAAATACAAAAAAAAAAAGCACTTTGTTTCATAGGTTCCACCCCATAAGAGAGGTAATTCAAATTGATCACAGAATTAAATATAATACCTAAAAATATAAAACTTCTAGAAGAAAATATAGGAGAAAATATTTGTGGACTTCAGTGCAGCAAATATTTCTTAAATACCAAAAAGATGATACATAAAGTAAAAACTTGATAAATTTTGGACCTCATCAAAGAACCATTCTCTGGGGGGAAAAGTGCTTAAAAATTTACAAACAGAAATTTTGAGAAAATATTTGCATCCTACATATCTGGTAAAGGACTTTTATCCAGGATAAAGAAAAAGTTCTCAAAACTAAGAAATAAGAAAACAAACAACCCAATAAAATATGGACAAAAGATTTGAATAGGTGTCACTGAAGAAGATATATGGATGGCAAATAAGCACTTGAAAAGATGTTCAGCATCACTGGTCAATAGGAAAATACAGACTAAAACCACAATAAGATAGGGCACACCCATCAGAATAGCTAAAATAAAAAGCTGACCTTAACAAGTGTTTGTGAAACTGTGGAAGAACGGAACTGAAACCCTCATACACTGGAAATGTAAAATTGTTTAAACATTTTGGAAAAACTTTTGGAAATTTTCTTTAAAAATTAAGCATATACCCACCATATGACCCAGTCATTCCACCCCTAGATTTTTAAATTTTTCTAATTGTACACTTTAAATATGTGTAGTTTTTTGTATGTCAATTATACTGCAATAAAGATATTTAAAAGTATATATAATAAATGTATGATATGAATACTTAGCATAAAATATTGTATAAGTATGTGCATAAGAATATACACACATAAAAAAATCAAGAAAGGTAAAGAGTGGGGCTTCCCTGGTGGCACAGTGGTTGAGAGTCTGCCTGCCGATGCAGGGTATGCGGGTTCGTGCCCCGGTCTGGGAGGATCCCGCATGCCGCGGAGCGGCTGGGCCCGTGAGCCATGGCTGCTGGGCCTGCGCGTCCGGAGCCTGTGCTCCGCAGCGGGAGAGGCCACAACAGTGAGAGGCCCGCCAACAGGAAAAAAAAAAAAAAAAAAAAAGGAGCTGCCTAAAACTGACTTAGCCACCCTCAGCGTACAGCCCGCGTACAGCAAAAAAAGAAAAAAAAGAAAAAAAAAAAGAAAGGTAAAGAGTGAATGGTGATTGTCTTAGGCAGCTGGGATTTCAGATAATTTTTATTATCTTCCTCAGATTTTTAATGTGTAGTTCTTAATTTTTACAGTAAGTATACACTATTTATATAATCTCAAAAATAAATCCAGTTTCATTGTAAAGAAGAGAGAGTTCTGAATGTTGAAATTGTTAAGTTGATTTTTTAAAACTATGCTTTATTATGCATCTGTTATGGGGCAGGCATTGAGGATATGCTATTTAATGTAATTGAAACTAACCTTTACATTCATTAGATAAAGTAAGAATTATTAACCCAACTTTTCTGGTGAAAAACTAGGCATCTTGCCTAACATGACAAAATTAGTACATTTTGGATCTAGAATTTAAACATACATCTGAGTGATTCTGAAGACTTGTGCTCTTTTCATTGTTCGTTATTTCATTTCTTTAGGAAAGTTGCCACCGCATAACAACAATAACATTATTATTATCAATAATAGCAAACATCACATGCCAGATATTTTTCTAAATGTTTAAATGTGTTAACCCATCTAATCCTCACAACAACCCTATAATAAGTGCTAAAATTTCACTGTAGAGATGAGGAAACCAAGAAAGAGAGAGTAATTTTTTTTCCCCCGCCAAATCTTCAACTAATGAATCGTGGAGCAAAACTGAATGGCAGAAGCAGCTATTTTCTTAGATATCAGGGAGGTTGGAAAGATTTCAGAGCAGGAATGATCATGATTCAAGCTTCACAATAGGAATATTAATCTTATGCTGATAACAGATGGTACAGAGGGAGGAAAGACAGGAGGGGAGGTACCATCATCGAGAAAACCTCAGGTCCTTGTCTCTTATGCTCACAACTTGCGAAGAATTCTATTTTCCTTCCTACTGCTTGAGACAAATTCTATGAAATACTGTTAACTCCACTCACAGGAGAAGCCATTTAGTGGGTGGTGCTCTCCATAAGCTGAAAGACTCAGGGGTTCCCCTTGCTGCAGAAAGCAGAATGGCAAGGCCTACCGTCTTCTCAGAGGAAGCCTTGAGGCCTGATAATTGCAGGTCTCAAGGAAATGCCTCAGCCAAGCTCTGGGGTGAGCCTAAGAAGACCCAGCACTCCGCCTCCCTGGGTTGGCTGGGCGGGGCATTTATTTCCCAACTGCTCCATGAAGTGAAACTTCGATGGCGCAGAAAGATCTGGGTAAGCTTCTTGCTTGAGTCCAATGCAGAGAAGGAGACACAGGTAATTTGTACAGCCACAAAACTCATTTACTCTCTAAAATCTTGTGAGTCCTGCTGTTTCCATTTTGGCGAAAGAAACATATTCAAAAATGGCAGTGTTGATGGTCACACTCGATATGGCCCCAAATCAGGATTTGAAGCCAGTTGTTCTGGTTTATGGTCCAAAAATCATTTTCTCATAACATACATATGAGAAAAAGACCATCAAATCAATTTTATGAAGAATCTGACTATAACCCTGGTGCCACAGTGGTTGAGAGTCCGCCTGCCGATGCAGGGGACACGGGTTCGTGCCCCGGTCCGGGAAGATCCCACATGCCGCGGAGCGGCTGGGCCCGTGAGCCATGGCCGCTGAGCCTGCGCATCCGGAGCCTGTGCTCCGCAACGGGAGAGGCCACAACAGTGAGAGGCCCGCGTACCGCAAAAAAAAAAAAAAAAAAAAAAAAAGAAGAAGAAGAATCTGACTAAAAGTTCCCCATTCTTTAAAAGACTTTTTTCTATTAAAAAAAAGAAAAAAAATCCCTACCTGCTTTCTATCTACTCTGATTGGAATTAAAATGAAATTTAGCTCAGGAATAATTTCCATTTGCCTGCAGGTGAGGAAATGAGGAATTAAAAAGGAAAGAAAAGCTTTAAGGCTGTATAAGTAAGGGAGCAGCAGGCATTCTGGACAGAGGAAACATTAATAAAGGTGTTGGCTCCCTCTGTTTATGAGGGGACAGGGGTTCCTTCAGACCACATGGTGATTTGTACAGAAAACACTTATTGGACAGTTCTTATGTGCCAGGCATTTTTCTGGGTAGAGAGGTTACAGCAGCCAGTGGACAGGATGTAGTCTGCCCCCATCAAAGAGTTTATGTTCCAATGAGAGCTTTGGTAAACCAAAAAATAAGTAAAAAGGTAATTTAAAAAAATGATAGTCAATGAACAAAAAAGTATAATAGGCTAGAGAGACACTGAGGCGGCCCTTATGGCCAGTGGATACTGCAAGAAGCAATGCCATGGAGCAACTGGACAGTGATGGAGTCAAGAACTTGGTACAGACCACGTTTCGTCCCCCTCAAGGGATATTTGACTAACAATGTGTTTGGGCCAAACAGTTTTGTTCCCTTTTACTTGCAGATTCAATGGTCTGTGAGTTCAAGCCCAGGGCGTGACAATGCAGTGATCCTAGGGGTATCAGTGTCAAGAACCAGTGGGCTGTGACATTGGTCTGATACCTTTAGGCACCCTCACAGCAAGTTCAAATCTTGATCTCTTGGACAAGTTACCTCTTGGGCAGTCTTTTCCAGTCCTCCGGCTTTCAATACTATCTATATGGTGATGATTACACATTTTATCTCCAACTTGACCTCGCCAATCATTATTAATTGACCTATCAAACTTATTGCATCCAAAATTGAAATGCTAATATTCATCTCTACCCCACCCCCACCCCCACCCCACCCCCTCACCCCGTAAACCAGTTCTTTATTTCTTGGCTCTAAGTAAATGGAAACTCCATTTTTTTGGTCCCTCAAGCCAAAAACAAACAAGCAGCAACAACACAACAACAAAAGCTGAGCTTCATCTTGACTTCTTCCTTTCTCTTACAATTGTATCCTATCATTCAACCAATATTTTTCACTCAACTATCAAAATATAAACCAGCATCTAACAGCTGCACCTTTTTACCCGCTCCACTGTTGTCACCTTGGCCATATCTTGCATAGATCACTCCCTTAGTCCTGCCTGGTTTTCAAGCATCAGTTCCTGCTCCTTCTACAGTTTTTCCTAACACAGCAACTAGAAAGTCCCTGTTGACACAGGGGCCAGGGCTTATCACTGCTCTACTCAGAACCCTCCGATGCCGAGTTCCCAGCTCACTATGAATAAAAGGCAAACTCCGTACCATGCTGTCACCTTACAAAAGCCTAAGCAAGCCTTCCCTCCTCCTCTTTCTACCTCACTTCCTTTCTAACTTCATCTCCCACTAGTCTGTCCTATTTGCTAGGCTGCTCCAAAATGCTCCTTCCACACACCAGGCATCGTCTGCCTCAAGGTCTTTCCCTCAGGGTTTCCCCGGGCTGTGCTTCCCTAAATATGCACATCGATTATCCCCTTTTCCTTTGGGTCTCTAATCAGTAATCAGCTTCCCAGTAAGGCCTTCCTTGGCCACTTGTCTAAAATTTCAGTCTCCCCCAATATTTCATATCTCTCTTGGCTGCTTTATTTTTTTCTCATTATTTATAACAATTTAATATGATTTATGTTTTACTTTTAACCCATCTACTCCAACAAAATGAAAACTCCATAGAAGTGTTCCTCTCTTTGGTTCACTGCTGTTCACAAAGTTCTTAAAATGGCATCAGGTATACAATAGTTGCTTAATAAGTATTTGTTAAATGAATGAAAAATTGAATGAATGTATGGACATAACTAAGAAAAATATAACTGAAAAGAAAACCCCGACAAATAAGTCTGATTATTCGGTTTCTATTTTGATATTTATTACCCCTAGAGATACAATCTTGAATAAAAAAATATAACTGCTTCACCCTGTATTACTAGTATTTCATCCACTTGGACTCAAGGGCTGGTCTCTATACAGGTCTCATATCCACCAAGCACCTTATTTTGTGTTTGCATTAATGGAAAGACTATAGCTAGGATTTTATTTTACACAAAGGTGAGAAAATTCAAAGTGATAGTTGCCATACCAACTACAGCTTGGCCCCTGAGCTCATATGAATTTTTGCTATTACTTATATCTGCTCTTAACTTTTATGCCTTAAAACATATAAAGGTAATTTGTCCACTTTACTACTGCTGCGGGATTTGTCTACAATTTATGCTTCAGCGCTCACCACAGGACTGTGACATAACAGAACACACAACACTCCTCTCTCTTCTTTGGCCTTGATGCAGTTGCTTCGCTACTGAAGTCCACCCACAAAGGAGACAATTCACTTTTTAAACTTGCTACTCCACATTTGGGGTGGGGGGACAAAGACGAGAATACGTTTACACTCTGCATCAGCCTGAGTTCTCCCTAAAGCCTAGACCTTAATAAAGTGCCTTCTCCTGACATATGTGATGCCCATTTTTATCCACCTTACAGACTCCAAGCACAAAGCCTCCTCCTTAATCTTGCAATTCATATGAAAATTAGAGCCATACAGATTTGTCTGTCTCAGTGAGATTACTTCTTGTCTAGAGCTGTCTCTGAGAAGAAATAATGGAATTAAAGTAGCTGAGATGTCACTTTTTAGGACCTTCACAGAATGAATATTTGATGCCAACAATGTTTCATAACATTAATTTGTTCCTGTCATCGCTATAGAAACTAATAAGTTTCTAAATGCAGCTTCTGAGACTTTGTGTGCTGCTATTGTATCAAATGTGTGTAGGTTGTGTCTATAAGATTATATCCTAATTAGACTAAAGTAAAAGATATGCTAGTCAGACTCACCAAGGTCTATGGCAGCCAGACAAATAAGGGGACGCCAAGAAAAACACTCTGCCATTTAGCAAACACTGGGCTCAGCAAACGGGGTCAGCAGTTTCACTTGGATGAGTTATAACATGGAAGGAATCGTTTTCTTGATTTTAAATTAATATTAAATCTAACTGTTTGAAAAAAATATGTGTTTACATGGTTCCAAAACAAGAAAATATGAAAAAGTCTACATGACAAGCTTCCTTCCCATCCTGGTTACGTTTGTGCCCAGTTCTGCCGCTAGCCTCCTACCAAAGGCCAGGAATAGGGAACGACTCTTCTTACTTTGTCATACACCCTCCCAGAGTGACATTACACACGTACAGGTAAATATGGGAAGTGCATCTTGTTTCTCCCTTTTGAAATCAGAATAAGACAAGATAAAAACTGCAAATAGATTTTAAGTGCAGCTACAGTCTGCTTAACTTTCCTTAAGATAATTGATTATGCCTCACCAACCTCCTTCTTCCCTTTTCTCCTTCCAAATGGATTATGACGTATCAACTTTTTCTTAAATTGTGGCAATTAGGTATTACTGTTAAGTACATTTTTATTCTGAAGCGTAAAAGCTATTTAAGATTACCTTAAACCAACAGAAAATACCTTTACTGATATCTCCTTTTTATAACCATAGCAAAAATTAAGAATTATAGCAAAAAGTCTATTAAGAGCTGTGGTGCAGATTAGCTAAAATATATAAATAGCTTGCATATATTCAATGGCTTATTATATTGTGGTTTAGCTGATTAGTAAGAAATATAATTATCTTCAATTTATAATTTATAAATTACAAGCATATTGTTATATAATATAAAATGAAGTTAATTCTATAAGAAATTAAGTTCATCTTTCATGTATAATGATATATATAGAAACCTCATGGTTAATTCTAAGTTATAATGTCTTACCTATTTTATTTTTTTAATACAGAATTCAAATTCCAGACCAATAATAATATGCCCTTGTTAGCTTGCCCATTTTAAGGGGCATGTGCACTTTGAGATATTCCTCTCAGTGATAATTTTAAAGTATATATCAACTCTGTAAAGCAGACTGTTGCAGTGGTAGAATGATTGAATTTGAAGGGAGGAAATATTATTTCATATCTAGTTCTGCCACTTCCTAATAGAGTGTGACTTTAACCAACTTACTTGATCTTCTGTTATTTTGGAAGAGTTTGGTCTCCTCTAAAACTTTAATTCCTCTATGGGAATTAGACATGAAAGAAAAATGATAGAGAAAAAAAGAAATTATAACAAAGTGACTAAAACTAAAAAGAAAAATAGTGAAATGAGACAGGTCAGAAGTACAGAAAATATAGCTGATGAGAAGAAATATTTAGAGTGAATCTTTCAGACTTAATGTTTGTCTGTTCCCTCTGCTCCTCCTACAAAAATAAACCACAAGAAAATTCTCCAGGTTTCATTTTCAGAGGACTGAGGTAGTAGTTGGTTGTGCTAGAGGGATAAGGTTAAGGGAAGAAATTTATATGGCCATGCCCTAACCCCCAAGGTGATGGTATTTGGAGACTGGGGCCCTTGGGCAGTAATTAGGGCTTTAGATGAAGTCATGAGGGTGGGGCCTTCCAGATGAGATTAGTGCCCTAGTAAGAATAGACACCAGAGAATTTGCTCACACATATGCTTTCTCTCTCTCTCTTTCTTCAGGTGTGCACAAAGAAGAGATCATATGAGCACACAGTGAGAAGGTGGCCTTCTGCAACCCAAGAGGAAACCTTTCACCAGAAACTGACTATGCTGGCACCTTGATCTCCAACTTCCCATTTCCAGAACTGTGAGAAAAAAAAACTTATGTTGTTTAACCCACCTTGTCTATGGTATTTTGTTATGGTAGCCTAAGCTAACTAATACACTTGAATTTTTATAGCACTCTTGGAGTATATTTTTAAATATATTCATCATCACATTAAAATTTCACAAAAATCCTATGAAACAGATATTTTACCCCTTCCTAGGTGTGAAGAAACTAAGATGCACCATATCTGGCCACACAGAAACTGACCTAATGTCAAGGCAATTTAATACCACATAAATGATTAAAATGGAGTTCACGTAAGCACTATTTTGAAGAAATTACCTTAGTATTCCGAGTTACACTTTCCTTATATCCACATAATCTTAGTGTCAATCAAAATAAGCCAAAATTCCATTTATCTTTAACAGAAGCATAATCTTCTCCACCTTCCTGACTGTGGACATCTGTTGTCATTAGTGATAAGCAACACTCCTACATTCTCTTATCTATTATGTTAACAGTTTGACAGGTCAAGTTCTAGTCTTTGTAAAGTATCTGAGATGCTGATCACATAATGAATTCCCAGATTTATTAAACACAGGACCAACTCACAAACTATAGGAGAAAGGAGCAAATTCCAGAAGTTTTTCCAAGTTTTTAGTAAAAGCAAAAGAACGAGACAGTGAAATACATTCTCCATTCAAACTCTGAGTCATTGTTAAAAAAGGGATAAATATGAGTTTGCAACCTCAAAGATGTTATTCCCCAATCCTATAAATGATTTTACTTTTCAATTTCATAGTCTATAGAACTAGAATGTATAGTGCCATGGCTTTTAATGGATAGAGCAAATTTGTAGATTAAATTGACTTTTTAATCAAGCTTTAAAAAAAATAATTATAATTTTGTCTAAAAAAACATAAACTTCAATATAAAAATTGGCAAAGGTCATAAAAGCACAGGACAGTAATTAATATCTCCCAAAATTTCAACCCAGAGATGAATGCTGTTAACATTTTAGGTGTAATGTTCACATCTTCTATATAATACACATATATTTTTATATATTTATATACATACACACATATATAAATATACAAACAAGTTTCATATACACTGTCACCCCAGCTACCTCTGTCCTTCCTGCAGCTTATGTAAGAAGATAGGAGGAGAAAAGGAGAGAGAAGTAGAGAGAGTCATCAAGAGTGTTCATTCCAATGGAAGCTGTTTGGGATGATGACAAGGGGACACTACCATTCACCGTGTCAGTTAGACTTATGCTCAGTCTGAGCATCTGTCCTTCTGCCCTAGGCATTTTTTGACAGTGAAAAAGGGACTTGCTAAGAGGCCTACTGAAGTAGCCTGCATGCCCACCATTTGGTCTAACAAGAATATGTAAACTTCTCCTGAGCAAGTGGTAAAATGTGGAAAATTACTGGGTTGAGCAATCTTACTAGAATGCCATCTGAGACAGCTACCCCTCAGCTGAGGGAAATCCAGCAGCAAGTGGCTATGGAGAATACAACTAACAGATGAACTTGGGAGCAGGTTGTAGAATAGGAGGCCAAGCCAGATGTCCCAGAAAAGGGTGGAGTGAAGAGAGAGAGGCTGACTCAGGACTTCCCAAAAACCCACAGGTGTGTCCTTCAAGAAAGCCAGCAGGTGATCCCAAATGTTACTGGTCATCCCAAGTCAGTGTTCACTAGTAAAACAACAACAAGTGACTAGAAGGAATTCAGATCATCGCCAGCTAATAAGGAGACATTTTTCTTGTTCCTCTATCCTGCTTACCTGTCTCCTACCCTAGAACCAGAAATGGTCAAGAAGGGGACACCCCAAGTCTAGCCTAAGATACTTCTTCCTCTCCGGGATGATGCAATAGGAACAAAAATGAAAAGAGAGGCACATCTTTTTCCCAATTTTGGTCTGAGGACATGCTCTGCAAAATCTGATGTTTTTGAAATCACTGAGATTTATTTTATGGTCCAGTATATAGTCTAACTTGGTAATCTCCCATGTGATCTTCAAAGTATATTCTGCAATTATTGGGTATAATGTTCTAAAAATGGCAATTAAGTCATTTGATGATGTTTTAAATTTTTCTATATCCTTATACGTTAAAGAAATATCCAATTACAATGTGGATTTGATAATTTTTCTCGTTAATGATTTCAGATTTACCATCATGCATTTTGAATCTCTATTATTAGGAGCATACATGTTGGAGATTGTTATATCTTGTTGATTGAGGTTTTTTTGGTTTTTAATTTATTTATTTTATTTATTTCTATTTTTGGCTGCATTGGGTCTTCGTTGCTGTGCGCAGGCTTTCTCTGGTTGTGGCGAGCAGGGCTACTCTTCGTTGAGGTGCGCGGACTTCTCATTGCAGTGGCTTCTCTTATTGCGGAGCACGGGCTCTAGGCGTGCAGGCTTCAGCAGTTATGGTGCATGGGCTATACAGCGCAGGCTCAGTAGTTGTGGTGCACGGGCTCAGTTGCTCCACAGCATGTGGGATCTTCCTGGGCCAGGGCTCAAACCCATGTCGCCTGCATTGGCAGGTGGATTCTTAACCACTGTGCCACCAGGGAAACCTTGATTGAGGTTTTTATTATTATAAAAGGCCCTCTTGATATTTGGTAATATTCTTTACCTTTAAGTTCCTCTTGTCTGACATTACTATTTGTTTGATATATCTTTTCATTATTTTACTCTCTACCTACTCGTGTCTTTAAAGTACACCATCTACGTATAGTTGGATCTTGATTTGTTCCTTATTTATGAATTGTTCAGTCAATTTACATTTGATTATTCATGTGGCTAGATTTAAGTGTACAATTTTAAAATTTATTTTCTATTTGTCCCGTCATTATTTTACCCGTATTTTTAAGGATATTTTTGCTAGGTATATAATTCTGCATTTTAACACACTCACTGCCTCAGCAATTTAAAGATATTCTCCAGTGTCTTCTGAATTCAATTATTTCTTATAATGAGTTCATTGTCCTTTTTATGGTATTTACCCTGTGTGTAATGTGCCTTTTGGTCTAGTTGCTCATAAGGTTTGTCTTTTAATCTTGGTTATTTACCTTTCACTATTATGTGCTTAGGTGTGGTTTTCTTTGTATTAATAGTTATCCTACTTGAGACAACTGAACTTAAAGGAAATAGTTGAATTTTTACTTCAGATTTGGAAATTTTTTAGCAATTATGTCTTCAAATGTTTTTATACCCACTATCATCCTCTTATTCTTCTGAAACTCCTCTCCTTCTGAGAGTCCAACTATAAATATGTTAGATGGTTGATTTTGTTCTACAGGTTACTAACTGTATGTGCATTTATTTTCAGTCATTTTTTTTCTCTGATTCTCAGATTGGATAATTTCTACTGACTTGTTTTACAGTTTACTATTTCTTCTGCAGTCTCCAATCTGCAAAGCCCATTAAATGAATTTACTATCTCAGATACTGTACTTTTCCATTATAGAATTTTCATATGATTCTTTTTTATAATTTCCATTTCTCTACTAATATTGCTCATCATCTCACTTCTAATGTTCCTACTCTTAAGTCATTGAACATATTTACAATAGTCACTTTAAAGTATTTGTCTTCTAATGCCAATAATTATGACCCCTTGGAATCTGTTAATCTTGACTTTTTTTCATTTTCATCATAAATTCTATTTTTCGGCTTTTGTGTATATCTAGTAATTACTGATTATATGTTAAACATTGTGATTTGTATGTTGTTCATAGGATTATGTTTTGTTTTGTTGGGCAATTATATTGCCGGTAGATCCTGTAGGCTTCTTTTCTTTTTATTTGTAAGTGCTTATTTATGTTTGTTTTTGCCTTAGTCCAAGGATGCAGCCTTACTTTATAACATTACTCTGCAAGGTATCTCCTCTCTGACTGGGCTAGACCTACATCTCTCAGTTTTGAATGACTTGGTGTTATCTGCATTCGGTGCTCAGCTTAACAGCAGGTGCTCTCTTTTGGGCCTAATGGACTCTTACTCTAAATCCAGCCCTTAACCAGGGACTTACAGTAAATCCCTCATATATTTCTGGGTCTTTCTCCCTGCACTTCTCCTTTATCTCCAGAGCCTTGTTCCAAATATACCAACTGGTTCAGAAATGCTGAAATCTTATCTCTGTTTTCTCAATCCATGAAGAACACTGACTTCTGCTAAGCCTCCACCTCCATGTGTGATGATCAGTAACTTCCTTCAGGCAGAAATCCAGATGGAAAATGAGTGTTTCTTCTTATGTGCTTCTGTTTTCTCAAGAATCACAGTCCCGCACTGCCTGTTGTCCAATACCTAAAAAACTTGCCTCATTCATTTTGACTTGTATTATGGCTGTCGACAAGTTTGATACTAGGTCCTCCATCATGGTGTGAACCCAGGCCCAGTCACTGAAATTTAAAATTTAATGCATGGGCTTAAACACCAGATAGTATAATTGGAGAGGACTAGTTAACTGTCAGATATATGTATAAAATAAAAATAAAATTTAAAACTTCTAGGAATAAAATACAAGGAGATAAATAAATGTGAAAAAAGAACTTGACAAACATAGAATGTAGAATTAGAAAATCTGAGCTATCTAAATAGATTTCTAAAGGAAGTGAATAGATGGATAATTCTGAATTTTTTTTAGAATTAACGAAAGACATACGTCATCAAGTTCAGCAGTCACCCTGAACCCCAAGCAGAGTAGGGTGAAAAATTCACACTTACATTCAAGGTAATGGAACTTTAAAATGACATATATGAGGAAATTTTTAAAAAATACTTCTAATAACTAAGTTTAAAAATCATAGCAATCCTTAGAAAATACTTAAATGATAATGAAAACAGGACATATACAACCACATGCAACTTTACTGAAATAGTAAATAGAACAATTAAAACCATAAATTTTTTTAAAATAAAGGAGACCAATAATTAATCATCTAGACATCCATCTCAGATTCAATCAGTGCCCTATATATAAGTGTTTCCTCAGCATTCATCATCCCCATGTGTACTGAGTTTCTTACCGTATGTAGCTATCACTCTCCTTTCTCCCTAAAGACTTTTATGGGATGCTTGGAACATGTATGGAACAGGCTGGGTGTACTGGAGAGTTGATATTCTCAGGAGTAGCCCTCAGTCAGTGGTTTTACATATATATACTCCTTTGTATATATAATCTCCCAGCTCTTTGGGAGGCACATTTCCGAGGCATGTTCACTACCATCTACGAATGGAGATTGATGACCATTTGTCCATAGCAGTGCAATTCTTGTCAATGCACCCACTACTGGTTTCTACTCTCTCTACTAGAGCCTTCTGGAATCACCTCCCAGATAAACTACTTTCACTCTACTACTCTCAGAGTATGATTCTGTGGAAAACCAAATTGAGATAGTATCTATTTAAGAAGTTATCAAAAGAATTATATAATAAACTCAAAAGAGAGTAGAAAGGTCTTGAAATAAATGTATAAAAATAAATTTGAAATCTTAGACAAATGGAAAATTTTCAAGAACGATTCAAAACACCAAAACTCAATATTAAGAAATGAAAATATCTGACCAGATATAGACTCATAAACTTAAAAATCAGTTAAAATATAGTTCCCTCTTCCACCCATATGTAAAAATCTAGATATTCTTACAGGTTTTATATTTAAGAACTAGTAATTCCATTCTTATATACACTCTTTAAAAGATGAGATTAAAAGAATATAATTCTAAATCATTCCATAAGTCTAGTATAACAAATGAAGAACACTGGGAGTAAAAAGAATTTCAGTCAAATCATACTATCATAGATTTTAAAATTCTAAACAAAATATTGATAACCAAGCTAGGCCTTCCTTAGAAATGCAAGTTTAGTTTAATATTAGAAAATGTATTTATTTAATACATAACAGATTCGTGAATAAGACTAATATTAATAGATGCAGAAAAGATTTTTAAAAATTCAACATCTATTTGTACTAATAAGGAAAAACCTTAGTATAAGAGAACTTCTATAACCTGATAAACTGATAAACCTGATATAACCTGATAAACATAATGCTGGGCAAGTAAAGCAAGCTGCTCAATGAAATAGTCACTGTCTTTCTTCCAAAATATCTTGGCTATTGATCAGATTATTAATCTATATAACTACCTAATCATCCATTGCCATGGCAACATATGAATAAAACGAATAATTTCAACTCTCAACCGAAAGATACCTTAAAAAACAAAACAGCAAAATAATAAGACTTCTCTGACACCTAAAGCACAAGCAACAAAATAAACATATGGAAAATAATGCTTTACATTTAGTATTTAGCAAAAATATAGCTACTCATTTGAAAAATAAACCCCTAGACCATAATGTTCATTTTCTATGGTGAAAATGGAAGTTATTGGAAACAGAGAGAAATGTTTTAAAAAGCATTTGTGATAGCAAGGTGATAGATGCATCGATGCTTATTTTATTATTTTTAATGTTTATAACATTAGCATCATGAAAACACTGCATAATTAAAGGTAAATGTTATCTTTATTTCTTTGATTTTGTGGGTGTTTAATTTTTTTCGACTGATTTTGCTCCGTTAATAATAAGAGCCTTTTAAAAGTTATTACCATCAACATTTTGTCTGTTTTTTCCAAATTTTTTTTCCACTGGTGACTGCCTGCCTATTAATTTTGAATACAGTTTTTGATGTTTTAATTTTGGCAGAGACAAGTTTGTTTGTTTTTTTCTAATCTTATTAAGTCTTTCTTATCTCCCTTAAGACTTTCTTTTATTTTTATTGCAGTAGGTAAAAGTTATCTGCCTAGATTGCAAGATCCTATTTACCTATCTGGTGTATCCATCCTCCAGCTACTGTAAGTTTTAGCTGTCCATGGCTCACAACTGCCCCTCTTCTTAGGAGAACTGCTCTCAGCTGACTGGGAGCTGTTTTACCTGGGAGGTCACAACCCTCTGGAGTGGGGGCTGTAGGACACAATCAATAATTGACTCACAGAGGAATACAAAAGCTGGTCACTTGGCTTCAAGGTGGAATAAAGCTCTCCACTGTATTGAATTGGAGCTGGATGGACTCCAGCTGAAAATACATTCCTTACCTCTTCTTATTTCCCATCCTCCACCTTCTCACACTCATTCTTTCATGATAGCACGTTCTCAATAAATTGCATGCAAATACCTATCTAAGGCTCTACTTCTAGGGAATCTGACTAAAACAACCATTATGGCTTCCACATCTCATATTACAAATTCACCTATATTTTCTTTCAGGTATTTTTTTACTTTATATTGTACAATACATTATTGTATCTGTTACTGATAGTCTCTCATGTTCTTTCTTCCAAAATATCTTGGCCATTGATCAGATTATTAATCTATATATAACTACCTAATCGTCCATTGCCATGGCAACATATAAATAATACGAATAATTTCAACTCTCAACCGAAAGATACCTTAAAAAACAAAACAGCAAAATAATAAGACTGCTCTGATATGACACCTAAAGCACAAGCAACAAAATAAAAAATAAGTGGGACAACACCAAACTAAAAAGCTCCTGCACAGGTAAAGAAATGGTCAACAAAATAAAAAGGCAATTTATGGAATGGGAGAATATTTGCAAACCACATGTATGATAAGGGGTTAATTTCCAAACTATATAAGGAACTTATACAACTCATTAGCCAAAAAATCCAAACAACCCAATTAAAAAATAGGAAAATTGAATAGACATTTTTCCAAAGAAGTTACTCAAATGACCTGTAGGTACATGAAAAAGTGGTTAACATCAGCAATTATCAGGGAAAGGCAAATGAAAAGCACAATGAGATAGCACCTCAGACCTTTAGGAATGGCTGTCATCAAAAAGACAATAGATAACAAATGCTGGAGAGGGTGTGGAGGAAAGGGAATCCTTATACACTGTTGGTGGGAATGTAACTTGGTGCAGCCGCTATAGAAAACAGTATATTGTCTTCTTAAAAAATTAAAAATAGGGCTTCCCTGGTGGTGCAGTGGTTGAGAGTCCGCCTGCCGATGCAGGGGACACAGGTTCGTGCCCTGGTCCGGGAGGATCCCACATGCCGCAGAGCGGCTGGGCCTGTGAGCCATGGCCGCTGAGCCTGCGCGTCCGGAGCCTGTGCTCCGCAACGGGAGAGGCCACAACAGCGAGAGGCCCACGTACCGCAAAAAAGAAAAAATTAAAAATGGAACTACTATATGATCTAGCAATTCCACTTCTGTGTATATATCCAAAGGAAATGAAATCATCATCCTGAAGAGATACCTGCACACCCCTCTGTTCATTACATCATTATTCACAGTAGCCATGACAGGGAAACAACCAGTGGATGAATGAATAAAGAAGATTTGGTATATATCTGTATCAATAGGGATATAGATATATAATTTAGCTTAAAAAAGAAGGAAATCTTGTTATTTTTGCAACAACATGAATGGAACTTGAGGGCATTAAAGCTAAGTGAAATAAGTCAGACAGAGAAAGACAAATACTGTATGATCTTACTTATATATGGAATCTAAAAAGAAAAAAAAATAAACTCATAGAAACAGAGAAGAGATTGGTAGTCACCAGAGGCAGGGGGCAAGGAGTAGGGGAACTGGTGAAGGTGGTCAAAAAGTACAAACATCCAGTTATAAGATAAATAAGTTCTGGGGATGTAACGTACAGCATGACAACTATAATTAACAATACTGCACTGCATATTTTAAAGTTGCTAAGATACTAAATCTTAAAAATTCTCATCACAAGAAAAAAATGTAATTATGTGAGTTGATGGGTGTTAACATAAATTATTGTGGTGATCATTTCTCAAAATATAGATTTATATTTGATATATATAAATATGTAAAATCATTAAGTGGTACACCTCAAACTTATACAGCAGTATATGTCAGTCATATGTCAATAAAGTGAAAAAACTGAAAGCACCATACAGGTACTGAGATTTTATCAAGTCTCTAAAATGTAGATGACAAAAAAAAAAAAACTAAGTTAGCTTAGATAAAATAGAAATTGCTTGGCCAATAAAATCCAAGAAAGGACTAAACATCCAAATTACACAAAAGATGGATCTGGTATCTGCCTCTGAACCAATCAAATATGTCCAGAAATGCTCCTTTGTATGGTTTTACAGGTGCAAAAATGGCTGGGGAGGGGAGCGAGAGAGATGTATGTTCTGGCTAGAGAGTGACATAGATATCAAATGTATTCTTGCTTGAGGGTTCTTTCTTATAATAAGTAATTTCTCTACAGCCTTCATCTTTATCTTGTGTGGAGCTGACCAGAGCATCTCTGAAATCCCTAATTCATTTACTCATGGTTTGAACCTGATGTTTTTTGTAGGAGCTATCCAGAAGCAATAATATGGCAGTGGAAACCATAACTGATAACCCAGTGTCCCATGGTCTAACAGAAGAAGGAATGTACCAATTATAAATATTGATCACTATCTGTATCTTTATCTTCTATAACAGTCGTCTTCTTAACATGATAAAAAATAAACAAAACTACATATCTTTGGCTTTCTTGACATTTAGTCAATTGTCCAATGTTAAAAAATATAGTCAGAATGCAATTATTTTGACACATTCTTCACACTGTCCCCTTATATTTGAGTCCCAGGCAAAGGTACTATTTGTTAAATTTTGCTGTATCTAGACTTCCAGAAAGTTCTTTAATTCCTGAAATCCTGGGGTTGAAAAGGTACAGGATACAAAGTAAAAATTTGTTGAAATGTCTTCATTAAGGTTAAACTAAACATAAGAAACTGTTGATTAGATGTAAAGAAAACCTAAATGAGCTAAGTCTATGAGACTGTGAAATAGACTCCCTAAGGGCAGCCTCTGAAAGGAGTCTTTCAAAATTACCCAAGCAAAATTCTTTCAGGCAGAGACTGTAGGGCTTGGGGTTTTTTTTTTAACCTAACATTGTTGGAAAAGCAGAGGATGTGAATCAAATGAATTTTTCAAACCTATAAGGCATTATGATCCTGAGTTTCCATTCTCACCTGAGTATCTGTGTATTTTTTAATCCTTGATGTAAAATGTCTTTGTAACCTTGGCTATGTTGCCACTTCTGGACTAGCTTTTGCTACGCTTAGCAAGCATGTGAAGAACTAAGACTTGGCTGGAAAATGCTCCCAAAGCAAATGTCCAGTGGTTTAAAATTATGCTACATTTAGAATTCTAGATAAATTGCATTACCTTCTCACAACTGCTTAAAAGGTAAAGCTGTTTGCTGCCTTTCTAGAACAATAGATACCTATTGGCTTTCTGATCTTTTAGCAACAGTTTGTAGAATCTTTATCCCTAGATTTTCCTTTGACCATGGTTTCTCACAATTTTCTGAACACTTAAAATCGTTTATACACTCTGGATACAGAGGTCTACTGACCTCTATTTTCTGGCTTAGACTATTCAGACTTAAGGTTCCTATGTTTCTCTGCCACTGGGTGATAAAATACACTTCATTCATTATCTGTCCTTGATCACAAACCTTTGACTCTTGTGAATTTCCTGCCTCATTTACTAGATTTGCTGTAGCATCCCACTTATCTTGATTTCTGAGTTCACATACGTGTTTGTGGATTCTCCCGTCTACCCCCATGACCTCTGCCTCGTTCTCACTCTTCGTTTCAGAGTTATGTTAATCACATCTTCATGTAGATTATATAATGGGCCAACTGGAAAAACTGTATAAGGTGGCTAGATGGAAGAATTAACAGCTATTGACTGATAACTTACGTATCTCTGCATTTCACCACAAAACTGGTACATATTTCAGATGACACAGCATGAAGAAACTGTTGAAGGCCCTGGGGCTAAGAATGCTGCAATGATAGAGTTGTTTTGCTGGTATGAAGGAAGTAAGTTATTAGCAGAAAGCTGGTGACCACAGAAAAAACCAACAATTTCCGTAGGTAGTTTCTGATGAATTTTCTTGAAAGAAAAGTACTAACAGAGGACCAAATTATATCATCTGTAAATACTTTAGGCTGTAACATAGGAAGTTAGTTTTAACAGACATATATTTAAACTGGGCTAAGGGGGAGATCCTAGCAGAGAGTAGAAAATGAGACTATTTCCAAATTTATGCCTGGGAGTTTAATTTTGCCCTTCTAGACATAAAATGAAAAATAGAGAGATTCCTTGAGAAAAACTATTTACATAATTTTTAATTCCAGGAAGCACATTCTCACACCATCTCATACCTGAGCTAACCTCTAAAACAGAAGAAACAACTAAAGCAAACAGTCCCAGTTAGCCAACAACATAAAACTACTTTTGTCTCTGGTATAAAATAACGTCAAAAATCAGGTTCTAAATACAATGAGCTATTTCTCCTGTCCAGCAAACTTCTGTACCACTATATAGAGGGTTTTAAAAATATTAGCTGTAAAAGTAATATTGTCATTTATTTATAAAGTAGTTGAATTTTATAGATAGAGTTCAAGTAATTACTCTTACTTTTAAAATTTTAAATAAGATCTTTCTTATTATAAAAGCTGTCTATATTCACTGTGGAAAATTTTGAAACACAAAAAAATTAATTAAAAATATTAATTTCTTAAATGTAACTATCATTATATCATTAAATCAATTTGTTGATTTAAATATATTACTATATCACCAAATTAACTTATATATGAATGTTTACTTTATCCCTTTTGTCCATTTATACATAAATTAATTTGGTGACACAGTGATCTAAATTTTCTTTTTACATTACATATGAAATAATATTTTCCAATTTAATTAATGTTCTCTAAAATACAAGGATGATGATTATAGAATATGTATTCATAGAAATGTAATAATTTATTTATCCCCAGTTATTGGGCATTTAGGATATTTCCAGTTTTATAATATAAATACCATGGTGATTAACATTTGGAAATTAAATACTCATACATATTCGACTTTTTTCTCAGGATAATTTCTAGAAGTTTAATTTAGTCAAAAGATATAAATATTTCAGCAATTTTGCTTAATTGTCAGGTTTCCATCCAGAAAAAAACTGTACTGATATATTCTCCCAGCACCTGTGGTAAAGGTTGCCATTTTCCAATTTCTGCACACCTTCAATGATAAGTTATTGTAATTTTTAGATGCCTTTTTTTTATGAAAAAGGATATTATATTGTTTAAATTTGTATTGCTTTGATTATTAGAGTTTTCTGGAATTTGGTCAATAAAATTAAAACACGTAACAATAAATAAGGCTACTGATTTCAATCTGTTACTTAAGGCTATGTCTCATAATGTTATGTCATACTATTCTCACTTGCCATTGTATACCTATGAAAACCTGATCTTAATTATAACACATTTATGGTCATATCCTGAATATGGAATTACAATAATGAAACAATATTATTAAAAGCATCTCAATTAAACTCTTAAATTACATATTTATGGTATTTAGAAATACAAAAAGATATATTTCTGGAAAGATAGTTTTTGCTAAGCAAGGAAGATTTATTTTGAATGGAGATATTGTACCTAAAACTTCACAAATATATATATACTGGGAATCATATAATGTCCAATAAAATATACTACATACAGAACCATAGAGTAGGTCCTGATGTAACATAATTAATCATAAAACACATGTTATGCCTGCCCCCTTACATTAATCATTACAAAAGAGCTTCACTGCTATTGGCAGTAACTTGATTTATTATTAATAATGTACTCTGACACAACCCAACACGTGGATATTGGACATAATTTCATAGAAAGCATCTAAATAGACTGTGCAATGATATTGGAAAGATAAACAAAACCATGATTCTACCCAACCATGGTACTACACCATCACAGAGCAATTTCTCCCTGGATTGCACACCTGCTTTCTGGCCCATTAAGTCCTGCTGTCTTTACAAGGAACTGAGGTTGTAATGTCTTTCCCAAATGCATATTTTTATAGGACCATGCATAACAAGTACACATGCATCTACATGTTGCCAACCTCATTTTTAATATGTTCAGTCTGACTGGAACAGGAAAATAGTCACTGTAGAAGATAAATCTCTTAATTGCTTAAAGCTCCTCAGCAGTCATTTCCTGACAAGCATTGCAAGAATTCCCTGTAGCTGTGAATTACTATTCTGTTCACTTATACATTCCTAGAAACAGGATCTGATATCATTTTTCATAAAGAAGTGGTATTTAGGAATAATAATGTGCACATCAAATTTGATTTTATTTTTGCACATCAAAATTCTACTGCTTCAAACCCTTGCAGTCACCTATCATTACAGTAAATTCTGGTTGGCTATTTCTCCCCTCTCGCTGATGTGCACGGACCACTTCTCAATGATATTTTCACGGTGTGCAGAACACATCAAGAGTTAGCTAAAGGGTTTCCCTGGTGGCGCAGTGGTCGAGAGTCCGCCTGCCGATGCAGGGGACACGGGTTTGTGCCCCGGTCCGGGAAGATCCCACGTGCCGCGGAGCGGCGAGTCCAGTGAGGCATGGCCGCTGAGCCTGCGCATCCGGAGCCTGTGCTCCGCAACAGGAGAGGCCACAACGGTAAAAGGCCCGAGTACCGCAAAAAAAAAAAAAAAAAAGAGTTAGCTAAAAAATCATTTCAACAGTAGACTTCCAGGGGGAATGTCAATGAGCTGACGGTATCTTGGACACATTATCTGCATTCCTGAGCTTTATTTTATTTGCAAGATTAAAAATGTTTGAGGTGAAAGAAGTGATCTGTACCTGATGGAACAATAGTCTTTCATCAGAGATGTGTGTGTGTTGAAAGACAAGGCAGCTGCTATGAGGAGATTATAAAATTGGGTTCTAGGGCTCTTTGACATATAATCTGGAACCCAAATTTGCACATTTCTTTTACCTTAAAATATGTGATACAAAGTTTTATCAGTTATTATCATACTTCCTCTACTTTGAATATATATATGCAATTTTCTTTTTACTATCTTGATTCATTGTCAGCTAAAATTAAAGGTTAAAATTGTCTTGGTGGGCTAATAAAGGTCAGAATGGTCAACTAATTTCCCCTGTGGAAATATAATAATCATTTAAAATTGCAATTATTAAATGACAATATTTCTTAAAATAGCATATGTAAAACTATTTTCCTCCAATGTTTAGAAAATATTGAAAAGGGATAAAATATACACTAGAGGCTTATTCTTCGAATTCCTAGGAAAGAATGGTATTAAAAGAGGGAATAAATGATATTCTAACTTCTGATTTAACTTGAAAGAAAACATTTTAAATATTAGTATTTTTAGTTTTTGTTTAATGATGCTAATTTTAAAGAAATAACCAGAGATATCTCAGGAAATATAGATGCCACAATGACCAGAAAATAATCTGAACATCATTTTTTTTAGTTTTGCTATGTATTTTATTCAGTTTATTCCTTTCTTGTGTTTTCTAACAATATGTTCTCTCCATATTTTATGAACTTGAGATTGTTATTACGAAGAGGCAAGGATAAAAGAAAGCAAGTGCTTCTCAAGGACAGAGTCAAAGTACGAAAGGGGAAATCAACAGAGAAATCACCAGAATCTTTTCTGCTCCCTACAAAAATGTAAAAATATGTTCTTTCTCAGCAAAGGAGACAAAAAAATAGTTCTTAGAAAAACTAAATAACAAGTCCAACTTCAATACCCAGTTGTATTATTTTATTTACATTTCACTTTATTTCAGTCTAGTATTGACTTAATTAAGTATACCAAGTCTTTCACGTCTCTTCATTACAACCAACGTGTGTAAAAGATAACTGGGGAGAAGTTTCCAGTGAATAGAAAAGGAATTGTATGCACTACTCAATAAAAGTGAAATGAGTAACAAGGATAACAACATTTAAAGCATGTATCACATAACCCTAGTGAGATTTTAACCTACATAATTACTTGGTCAGCACACTGACTCACGGTATTTCCAAGTTGTATCAAAATGCTTTGTGAGTTAACTTTGGGGCAGTATCTCAGGTATATATCAAGAGTTATGTTCCTGTGTACAGAATCAGGTCTTCTGAAAACTGCTTGATAATATGTTGTTTCCAAATAATATCAAACTACTTGAAAAGTGAAGACTCTTAACCATTTAGTTAATTTCCTGATCCAGATGACACTAAAACATTCATTTTTTTCTTTAACTGAATCTATCAAACACATACTGTTTTTGCAAACCAATCATTTCCAAACATAATCTTGTAATGTTCATAGATACCCATCTAAAATAATAAAAAAATTGTTTTATTGCATTGTATTTGTTTTATTTTTATTTATTTATTTGTTTTTGGCTGCATTGGGTCTTCATTGCTGCACGTGGGCTTTCTCTAGTTGCGGTGAGAGGGGGTTACTCTTCATTTCACCGCGCAGGCGTCTCATTGCGGTGGCTTCTCTTGTTGCGGAGCACGGGCTCCAGGTGTGTGGGTTTCAGTAGATGTGGCATGTGGGCTCAGAAGTTGTGGCTTGCGGGCTCTAGAGCGCAGGCTGAGTAGTTGTGGCACACGGGCTTAGTTGCTCCATGGCATGTGGGATCTTCATAGATCAGGGCTCGAACCCCTTTGTCCTGCATTGGCAGGCGGATTCTCAACCACTGCGCCACCAGGGAAGTCCCTATTGCATTGTATTTAAAATATAACATATACTACTTTTGCAGGGAATAGCAGCGTGAAATTACTCAAACATTTGTTGGGAGGTAGAGGGGGAATTGCTAATAGACATAAACAGCTGCAAAAAAGATTGCATATTTATCTTATTTAATCTTCTTGACAATCCTTTGAAATACTATTATTAAACTGTGCATTTTCTTAGATGAGGTACTTAACATTCAGAGAAATAATTTACCCACTATTCCATAGCTCTAACTTGAAGCGAGATCATTTTGAACTGCACATCTGCACCGCTGGTGAGTATTAATGGATATGGGCAATTTCATGTGGTGAGGAAATGAAAATGATTCTTAGACTGGGTTACATAGAAACCTCTGATCACTTAAGTAACAATTCTGATATCCATGTAGTTTCTACTTTATGTCAATTATATTAACTGAAAAAACTAACCAAGTAGCTGTTCATCACTTAGCCGATAGGCATTCATATTCTCCTTTCCCTCAGAGGAAGACTCAAGTTCTCTGGTCCTGGAAGCAGTGTAATGACGAAGGACATGAGTCAGCAGGCCTGGACACCAGTCCATGCCCCAAACTTACCAGCCGTGTTAAGCTGGCTTGCTTTTAACATCTCTCAGTGACAATTCCCTCATCTGAAAGTGAGAATAATAATCAGATGCAGAGAATGTGACAATTAGAAGAAACAGATGGACCATATTTCTGGTTAAGAATAAATTCAGTTTTGCATCTCTAAACAGAGATGCAAAAATGTAAACTCACATGGAAGAGATATCTATATAGTTTCATCTAGTTTTTTTTTTTTTTTAAGAAGTTGTTGGGGGTAGGAGTTTATTAATTAATTAATTTATTTTTGTTGTGTTGGGTCTTCGTTTCTGTGTGAGGGCTTTCCCTAGTTGTGGCGAGCGGGGGCCACTCTTCATCGCGGTTCGCGGGCCTCTCACTGTCACAGCCTCTCTTGCTGCCGAGCACAGGCTCCAGACACACAGGCTCAGTAGTTGTGGCTCACGGGCCTAGCTGCTCCGCGGCATGTGGGATCCTCCCAGACCAGGGCTCGAACCCATGTCCCCTGCGTTAGCAGGCAGATTCTCAACCACTGCGCCACCAGGGAAGCCCATCTAGTTTTCATTGTATATATTAATTTCTAATACGATTAGAAAACAGCACTGAGCAAAAAAATGAAAGTGTCTTCTAATGTGATGTCCATGGTTTATGGTTGTACAGCTTTTTTTTTAAAAAAAAGAATGACTATTAACTGGGGAGATATTATTAGAAACACAATAGAAAACTCCAGGAAATTTCTGATTTTCCTTTTGATTTACAGGGTAGCCCAGCTTCTTGACTGTTCTTCTTAGTATGCACAACCTGTTTAGAGTTAAAATTGTCTCATGGTATATGTGGTGAGTACGATTTGCCAGGAGAATTCCACATAGCTCTGCAATAGCAGAGCCATGGGAAAACTAGCTCCTGATCATCATGAACCCATGAGGTACATGGTCAACCACAACGTTAACCAATTCTGTTCCAAGTGCTATAATAACAATGTATTATATATTGTTACATTAATTATGTGGATTTTATACTTAAAACTTCTCAGAAGTGAGTACTTCACTTCCACATTATTAAAATTTGAAATAGTTGTATTCAGATGTCATATTAAAATAAACTAATTAAAGATTACAATCTGGGGGCTTCCCTGGTGGCACAGTGGTTGAGAGTCTGCCTGCCGATGCAGGGGACACGGGTTCGTGCCCCGGTCCGGGAGGATCCCACATGCCGCAGAGCTGCTGGGCCCATGGGCCATGGCCGCTGAGCCTGCGCGTCCGGAGCCTGTGCTCCGCAACGGGAGAGGCCACAACAGTGAGAGGCCCGCGTACGGCAAAAAAAAAAAAAAAAAAAAAAAAAAAAGATTACAATCTGCAAAAGGCAGAAGTATGAACACAGTAAAAGATCAGTGGTTGTCAGGGGTTGGAAGGAGAAGGATGAACAGATGAAACATAGAAGATTTTTAAGGCAGTGAAACTACTCCATATGATACTATAATAGTGGATACATGCCATTACATATTTGTCAAAATCCACAGAACGTACAACACCAAGAGTGAAACCTAACGCAAACTATGGACTTCAGGTGATAATGATGTGCCAGTGTAGGTTTACTGATGATAACAAATGTACCACTCTGGTGCAGCGTGTTGATGGTGGGGAGGCTGGGGGGGCGGCGTGGGCAGGGGGCTTATGGGGGCACAATTTTCTGCTCAATTTGGCTGTGAACGTAAAACTGCTTTTTAAAAAAGCCTATTAAAAAGAAAAAACTAATCAGAGAAATGTTGTAGTCTTATTTAATGTAGGAATCGTAGCTCTGTGCATTAGGTGTATTTATAGCTAATAATTTGTCTTTATATTTAATGTGTATGAAATTTTAATTAAAAACATAAATGGCCAATGAAAATCCAAATATACTCATTTGTTAGTCATCTTGGAAATAAAAGTTAATTTACAATGAGATGTGTCTAAAGATTGAAATAAAAAATAAATAGGTAACAAACTTGGGAAGGGTGTGAAATAAAAATTGTCATATACTGTTCATGGGAGCATCAGTGGTACAACTACTCTGGAAAACCATTTAGCAGAAGCTACTAAAGCTAAATATATAGATGCCCCTTGACCCAAAAAACATGAATGATTGTGGCCATAGCAGCATTATTTTAATAGTCAAAATATTGAAACAACCCAAATGTTCATCAACAGTAGAATAAATGGTGATATATTCACACAACAGAAACTAGGCAGCAATACATTAAACAAACTTCAATGACACGCAAGAGTAGGAATGAATATCACATATATAACTTTAAGAAAAAGAGTCCAGATTTTATTATTCCAGATTTATTATGCACAAAAAAGAATTTTATAGTGTTTAAAGTCAGGCTAGATGTTTCTCTTGGTAGGTGTAGTGAGTAGAAGGAGGTCGAGGGGAGCCTTGAGTGGCAGGCAATTTTCTGTTTCTTCATTTCTTCACGTGCTCTTTCATGATGTATACAATATAGGAAAATTTCTTGAGCCGAATGTTAATGACACACCTATTTTCCCATATTAGTTGAACATGACAAAGGGGGAGCACAGAAGCTGAGATGAAGTCCATTTCAAACTAGAAATGATGGTACTTTTGTAAAAATTCTTGTGCTTCCACAGGTTACAGTATTAAATATTCTGAAATAATGGTTTTTACATAACACATTACATTAATTCCAAAGTTGTCAGTTTATCTAAAGAATTACGAGAAGACAGTGATGGTCATAATGGAGACTTTCTTTTACCAAGATAGCAAAAGATGTAAGTACAAGATCCTTTTCTGAATATTATTTTTCCCCACCAAATATTTTCCCACATATAAGAATGTATTTAAAATAAAGTGTTTTAAGAATTTTTAAGAGGCGCTAAAAAGGGGAAAGAGAGCCCTTGAGAAAATTTGACTTCTCAACTGAAAGACTATACAGAAATGAGTGCTATGTGATTAAGTGGTTTTCCCTATGCTAAGATTAACAGTTTTAACTAATACTTTTGGAGCTATGTCAATTTTCCATGGTCAGTGGTCATTGATTCAATGTTATTTATTTTATATTTACTACAAATGACCCCTAAAACTATTGGTAGGTGTCTTAGATTGCTTGTCCAGGAAGAAGAGAAAGATCCATGAAAATATAATTTATTAGGAAAAATCAGTAGGAGAGTGGGTAAGTGGAGCCAGGAAGAAATGTAGCCAGACAAGTCTAAGATATCAAGCAACATCCCACAGTGCTTAACTGTGGCTCAGTCTGTCAGGGAGCTCTGGATACACTGTAGGGAACACCTCAGAGTAGCCTGGATCAAAGGCAGGGACTCGGAGTATTTAAGCTCCCAGGTCTAAAATCTTTGGCTAAGGGCTGGCTTCAAAGGAACATAACTTTTTAAGCATTTCTGGCTCCGTGTGTGCATAGGCAAAGTAATGGCAGCCTGAGACAGTCCCCTGACAAAGATTCACAGGTGCTGGCTCAGGAGTGAAAGTCCAACAAGAGCAGCTGTGCGTGGTAAAGGGATCTACAGGGATTTGGACAGAGGACCTATGGCATCTGCTACAGTAGGTTTGCTTTCTTTTAACATAAAAGACAAAATAGAATGATTGTTCGCTTAATAAAATGTCCCTTTACAAAACTGTTTTGTCCATGAGGAGTTTCTTTAAACAATGAGGACGAATTCATACATTCATTCAATGAGTGTTTTAGGCATGTATTCATCACCAAACTTCACGGTAAAAAGATTTAGAAAAGGATAAAAAGAGTTAACAGAGCATTGTCCCTTGTCATCAGATGAAAATATAGCAGGTGAGGGAAGAGCAAATAAGCTGCAGAAATACAGGAGAAGTACATTACATGGTGCCATGCGAGAAGCACCTGTCTATACTCAGTGGTCAGGCTTCACAGAAGAAGCAACTTCAGGCTGTATTGATACAGTGTTGAGGGTTTTCATACATAAATAAAGGAGAAAGATAATTTACTGAGGGCTCTGGCAAGAGAGTAGTGGATGTGATTGTTTGAATGCATACTCTAAACTGGTAGAAGATAACTGATAGATTGAAATGAGGCAAGTTTAACACAGAAATTTCTATGAGAAAATTGTAAAGATCACCATAAGAGCAAAGGCATGAGACAGTAGTAAGAATATCAAAGCATTGAAAATAGGAATGCAGTAATGAAGGGGTTGTCTTAGTCTGTTTATGTTGCTGTAATAGAATACAATAGACTGGGTAGTTTGTAAACAACAGAACTATGTTTCTCATAGTTCTGAAGACTAAGAAGTCAAAGATCAAAGCATGAGATCTGGTGTCTGGTAAGAGCCTATTTCTGGTTCTTAGACACTTGTTTTCTTGCTGTGTCCTCACAGGACAAAAGGGGCAAAGGAACTCTCTGGGGTCTCTTTTATAAGGGCACTGATCCCATTTAGGAAGGATCCACTCTCATGAACTAATCAACTCCCAAAGGCCCCACCTCCAAATATTATAACACTGGGGATTAGGTTTCAACATATGAATTTTTCAGGGACACAAACATTCAGTCTATAGCAGAGGTAGAAGAGTTCAAAACAATAATGGAAACATCTGATCACAGGTTATAAATTGAGTTTGGATTTAGAGTCAATCAAAATAAAATCAAGGAACTAAAGGGTTAAAATTTTGAATGATTTGAGTCAGAAGTTAAGATTAGAATAAGTTTTCATAGTCTTGGATGAAGTAAAGAATTTACCTGGAGGTTAGAAAAGAAAGAAAAAAAATCCATGAGTGGTACAATTAATCAAAAGAGAAATCAAAAAATACATTGAGAAAAATGAAAATGGAAGTACAATATATCAAAACTTATGAGAGGCAGCAAAAGCAGTTCATAGTGTTAAATACCGAACGCAAGACAAATCTCAAATGACCTAACTTTATACCTCATGGAATTAGAAAAAGAAGAACAAATGAAGCCCAAAGTTAGTGGAAGGAGAAAACAAAGATCAGAGTGGATAAATGAAATAGAAACTAAAAATACAATAGAAAAGATCAACGAAACAAACACCAGTTTTTTGAAAGAATAAGCAAAACTGACAAATCTTTAGACTCACAAAGTAAAAAAGAGAAAGGACTCAAATAATATCAGAAATGAAAGAGAAGACTTTACAACTGATAGCACAGAAATACAAAGGGTAATAAGCGACTGCTACAATTATACACCAACAAACTGGACAACCCAGAAGACATGAATAAATTCCTAGAAACATAAAATCTTCCAAGACTGAATCAGGAAGAAATAGAAAAGTTGAACAGACTGATAACCAATAATGAAATTGAATCAGTAATCAAAAACCTCCCCAAAAAAGTTAGGACCAAATGGCTTCATTGATGAATTCTACCAAACATTCAAAGAAGAATTAATACCAATTGTTCTCAAACTCTTCTGAAAACGGAATAAAAGGGAACATTTCCAAAATAATTTTACAAGACCAGTGCCAGGTTAGAATACCACAAAAAAAGAAAACTACAGGCCAATGTACTTTATGAATACAGATGCAAAAATCCTCAACAAAATACTAGCAAACCAAATTCAACAATACATTAAAAGGATCATAAAACACAATCAAGTGGCATTTATCCCAGGGATGCAAGGATGTTTCATCATCTGCAAATCAATAACAAACACCACCCTAACAAAATAAAGTATAAAAAGTATATGATCAACTCAATAGATGCAGAGAAAGCACTTGACAAAACCTGTCATCCATATATGATAAAAACTCTCAAAAAAGTGGGTATAGAGGGATCATACCTCAACATAATAAAGGCCATATATGACAAACCCACAGCTAACATCATACTCAATTATGAAAAGCTGAAAGCATTTCCTCTAAGATCAGAAACAAGACAGGAATGTCTACTCTTACCACTTTCACTCAACATATTATTGGAAGTCCTAGCAAGAATGATTAGGCAAGAAATAAAAAGCACCCAAAACAGAAAGGAAGAAGTAAAACTGTCACTATTTGCAGACGACAGGATATTATATATAGAAAATACTAAAGACTCCACCAAAAAACTGTTAGTACTGATACATGAATTATAGGATACAAAATCAATATACAAAAATCAGTTTCATCTATATACACTGACAACAAGCGATCAGGGAGACAAATTAAAGAAACAATCCAATTTACAAATACACCCAAAAGAATAAAATACCTAGGAATAAATTTAACCAAGGAGGTGAAAGTCCTACACAGAAAATGACAAGACACTGATGAAAGAAATTAAAGATGACAAAAATAAATGGAAAGGAGGAGACCTTCAAGGTGGCAGAGGAGTAAGACATGGAGATCACCTTCCTCCCCACAAATACATCAGAAATATATCTACATGTGGAACAACTCCTACAGAATACCTACTGAACGCTGGCAGAAGACCTCAGACCTACCAAAAGGCAAGAAACTCCCCACGTAGCTGGGTAGGGAAAAAGAAAAAAGAAAAAACCGAGACAAAAGAATAGGGACGGGACCTACACCTCTGGGAGGGAGCTGTAAAGGAGGAAATGTTTCCACACATTAGGAAACCCCTTCACTGGCGGAGACTGCGGGTGGCGGAGGGGTAACCTTTGGAGCCACAGAGGAGAGCGCAGCAACAGGGGTGCAGAGGACAAAGCGGAGAGATTCTCGCACAGAGGATCAGGGTCGACCGGCACTCACCAGCCCGAGAGGCCTGTCTGCTCACCGGCCGGGGCGGGCGGGGGCTGGGAGCTGAGGCTTGGGCTTCAGAGGTCAGACCCCAGGGAGAGGACTGGGGTTGGCTGCGTGAACACAGCCTGAAGCGGGCTAGTGCGCCACAGCTAGACGAGAGGGAGTCCGGGAAAAAGTCTGGAGCTGCTGAAGAGGCAAGAGACCATTGTTTCGGGGTGCATGAGGAGAGGGGATTCAGACCACCTCCTAAATGAGCTCCAGAGACAAGCGCGAGTCACGGCTATCAGCGCGGACCCCAGAGATGGGCATGAGACTCTGCTGCTACCGCCACCAAGAAGCCTGTGTGCGAGCACAGGTCACTCTCCACACCTCCCCTCCCGGGAGCCTGTGCAGCCTGCCACTTCCAGGGTCCCGTGATCCAGGGACAACTTCCGCGGGAGAATGTACAGCGCGCCTCAGGCTGCTGCAACGTCATACTGGCCTCCGCCGCTGCAGGCTCACCCCGCATCCGTGCCCCTCCCCCCTGCCAGCCTGAGTGAGCCAGAGCCCCCAAATCAGCTGCTCCTTTAACCCCATCCTGTCTGAGCGACGAACAGACACCCTCAGGCGACCTATATGCAGAGGCGGGTCCAAATCACAATCTGAACCCCAGGAGCTGTGGGAACAAAGAAGAGAAAGGGAAATCTCTCCCAGCAGCCTCAGGAGCAGCGGATTAAATCAACCTGATGTACCCTGCATCTGTGGAATACATGAATAGACAACGAATCATCCCAAATTGAGGAGGTGGACTTAGGGAACAACTGTAGACATGGGGTCTGCTCTCTAAATCTAATTTGTTTCTGGTCTTATGTTTATCTTAGTTTAGTATTTAGAGATTATTATCACTGGTAGATTTGTTATTGATTTGGTTACTGTCTTCCCTTTTTTTCATATATGTATATAGATATGTACATATTTTTCCTTCTCTTTTTGTGAGTGTGTATGTGTATGCTTCTTCATATGACTTAGTCTGTAAAACTTTACTTTTACCATTTGTCCTAGGTCTCTGTCGGCCCTTTTTTTTTATATATACTTTTTATGCTTGTTATCACTGGTGGATTTGTTTTTTGGTTTGGTTGCTCCCTTCTTTCTTTCTTTTTCTTTATCTTTATTACCATAAAATTTTCTTCTTTTTAATAATTTTTAAAAATTTTTTATTTTAATAACTATTTTATGTTTTTCTTTCTTCCTTTTTTTTTTCTCCCTTTTCGTCTGAGCCGTGTGGCAGACAGGGTTCTTCTTGCTCCAGCCAGTTGTCAGGCCTGTGCCTCTGAAGTAGGAGAGGACACTTCAGGATACTGGTCCACCAGAGACCTCCCGGCTCCACATAATATCAAACAGCGAAAGCTCTCCCAGAGAACTCCATCTGAACACTAAGACCCAGCTCCACTCAACAACCGGCAAACTCCAGTGCTGGACATGCTATGCCAAACAACAAGAAAAACAGGAACACAACCCCAAACAATAGCAGAGAGGCTGCCTAAAGTCATAATAAGGTCACAGACACCGCAAAACACACCACCGGATGTGATCTTAACCACCAGAAAGACAAGATCCAGCCTCAATCATCAGAACACAGGCACCAGTCGCCTCCACCAGGAAGCCTACACAACATATTGAACCAACCTTACCCACTGAGGACAGACACCAAAAACAACGGGAACTATGAACCTGCAACCTCTGAAAAGGAGACCCCAAACACAGTAAGTTAAGCAAAATGAGAAGACAAAGAAACACACAGCAGATGAAGGAGCAAGGCAAAAACCCACCAGACCTAAAAAATGAAGAGGAAATAGGCAGTCTACCTGAAAAAGAATTCAGAGTATTGATAGTAAAGATGCTCCAAAATCTTGGAAATAGAATGCAGAAACTACAAGAAATGATTAACAAGGACCTAGAAGAACTAAAGAGCAAACAAACAATGATGAACAACACAATAAACGAAATTAAAAATTCTCTAGAAGGATTCAATAGCAGAATAACTGAGGCAGGAGAATGGATAAGTGGCCTTGAAGATAAAATATTGGAAATAACTACCACAGAGCAGAATAAAGAAAAAAGAATGAAAAGAACTGAGGACAGTCTCAGAGACATCTGGGACAACATTAAACACACCAACATTTGAATTATAGGGGTCCCAGAGGAAGAAAAGAAAAATAAAGGGACTGAGAAAATATTTGAAGAGATTATAGTTGAAAACTTCCATAAGATGGGAAAGGAAATAGTCAATGAAGTCCAGGAAGAACAGAGAGTCCCATACAGGATAAATCCAAGGAGAAACATGCCAAGACATATATTAATCAAACTATCAAAAGTTAAATACAAAGAAAAAATATTAAAAGCAGCAAGGGAAAAATCAACAAATAACATACAAGGGAATCCCCATAACGGTAACAGCTGATCTTTCACCAGAAACGCTGCAAGCCAGAAGGGAGTGGCAGGACATATTTAAAGTGATGAAAGGGAAAACCTACAACCAAAATTATTCTAGTCAGCAAGGATCTCATTCAGATTCGACAAGAAATTAAAAGCTTTGCAGACAAGCAAAAGCTAAGAGAATTCAGGACTACCAAACCAGCTTTACACAAATGCTAAAGGAACTTCTCTAGGCAGGAAACACAAGAGAAGGAAAAGACCTACAATAACAAACCAAAAACAATTAAGAAAATGGTAATAGGAACATATATATCAATAATTACCTTAAATGAAAATGGATTAAATGCTCCAACCACAAGACAAAGACTGGCTGAATGGATACAACAAGACCCATATATATGCTGTCTACAAGAGACCCACTTCAGACCTAGGGACACATACAGACTGAAAGTGAGGGGATGGAAAAAGATATTCCATGCAAATGGAAATTAAAAGAAAGCTGGAGTAGCAATTCTCATATCAGACAAAATGACCTTAAAATAAAGACTATTACAAGAGACAAAGAAGGACACTACATAATGATCAAGGGATCAAGCCACGAAAAAGATATAACAATTGTAAATATTTGTGCACCCAACATAGGAGCACCTCAATACATAAGACAAATGTTAACAGCCATAAAAGGTGAAATCGACAGTAACACAATCGTAGTAGGGGATTTTAACACCCCACTTTCACCAGTGGACAGATCAACCAAAATGAAAATAAATAAGGAGACACAAGCTTTAAATGATACATTAAACAAGATGGACTTAATTGATATTTATAGGACATTCCATCCAAAAACAACAGAATACACTTTCTTCTCAAGTGCTCATGGAACATTCTCCAGGATAGAACATATCTTCAGTCACAAATCAAGACTTGGTAAATTTAAGAACATTGAAATCATATCAAGTATCTTTTCTGACAAAAACCCTATGAGACTAGATATCAACTACAGGAAAAAATCTGTAAAAAATACAAATACATGGAGGCTAAACAATACACTACCAAATAACCAAGAGATCACTGAAAAATCAAAGAGGAAATCAAAAAATACCTAGTATCAAATGACAGTGAAAACACAGTGACCCAAAGCCTATGGGAGGCAGAAAAAACAGTTCTAAGAGGGAAGTTGATAGCAATACAATCCTACCTCAAGAAACAAATATCTCAAATAAACAACCTAACCTTACACCTAAAGCAATTAGAGAAAGAAGAACAAAAACCCCAAAGTTAGCGGAAGGAAAGAAATCATGAAGATCAGATCAGAAATAAAGGGAAAAAAATGAAGGAAACAATAGCAAAGATCAATAAAACTAAAAGCTGGTTCTTTGAGAAGATAAACAAAATTGATAAGCCATTGGCCAGACTCATCAAGAAAAAAAGGGAGAAGACTCAAATCAATAGAATTAGAAATGAAAAAGGAGAAAAACTGACAGTGCAGAAATACAAAGGATCATGAGAGATTACTACAAGCAACTATATGCCAATAAAACAGACAACCTGGAGGAAATGGACACATTCTTAGAAAAGCACAATCTTCCGAGACTGAACCAGGCAGAAATAGACTATATAAACAGACCAATCACAATAAATGAAATTGAAACTGTGATTAAAAATCTTCCAACAAACAAAAGCTCAGGAACAGATGGCTTCACAGGTGAATTCTACCAAACATTTAAAGAAGAGCTACCATCTAACTTTCTCAAACTCTTCCAAAATATAGCAGAGGGAGGAACACTCCCAAACTCATTCTACGAGGCCACCATCACCCTGATACCAAAACCAGACAGAGATGTCACAAAGAAAGAAAACTACAGGCCAATATCACTGATGAACATAGATGCAAAAATCCTCAACAAAATACTAGCAAACAGAATCCAACACTACATTAAAAGGATCATACACAATGATCAAGTGGGGTTTATCCCAGGAATGCAAGGATTCTTTAAGATACGCAAATCAATCAATGTGATAAAACATACTAAGAAACTGAAGGAAAAAAACCATATGATCACCTCAATAGATGCAGAAAAAGCTTTTGACAAAATTCAAAATTCATTTATCATACACATTTATGGTAAAAACCCTCCAGTAAGTAGGCATAGAGGGCACTTACCTCAACATAATAAAGGTCATATATGACAAACCCACAGCCAACATTGTTCTCAATGGTGAAAAACTGAAACCTTTTCCACGAAGATCAGGAACAAGACAAGGTTGTCCACTCTTACCACTATTATTTAACATAGTTTTAGAAGTTTTAGCCACAGCAATCAGAGAAGAAAAACAAATAAAAGTAATCCAAATCAGAAAAGAATCTGTCACTGCTTGCAGATGACATGATACTACACGTAGAGAATCCTAAAGAGGCTACCAGAAAACTACTAGAGCTAATCAATGAATTTGGTAAGGTAGCAGGATACAAAATTAATGCACAGAAGTCTCTTGCATTCCTATACACTAATGATGAAAAATCTGAAAGAGATATTAAGGAAACGCTACCATTTACCACTGCAACAAAAAGAATAAAATACCTATGAAAAAGCCTACCTAAGGAGACAAAAGACCTGCATGCAGAAAACTATAAGACACTGATGAAAGAAATTAAAGACATTACAAACAGAGGGAGACATATACCATGTTCTTGGATTGGAAGAATCAACATTGTGAAAATGACTATATTACCCAAAGCAATCTACAGATTCAATGCAATCCCTATCAAACTACCACTGGCATTTTTCACAGAACTACAACAAAAAATTTCACAATTTGTATGGAAACAATGAAGACCCTGAATAGACAAAGCAATCTTGAGAAATAAAAATGGAGCTGGAGGAGTCAGGCTCCTGGATTTCAGACTATACCACAAAGATACAGTAATAAAGACAGTATGGTACTGGCACAAAAACAGAAATATAGATCAATGGAACATGATAGAAAGCCCAGAGATAAACCCACGCACATATGGTCACCTTATTTTTGTTAAAGGAGGCAAGAATATACAATGGAGAGAAGACAGCCTCTTCAATAAGTGGGGCTGGGATAACTGGACAGCTACATGTAAAAGAATGAAATTAGAACACTGCCTAACACCACACCCAAAAATAAACTCAAAATGGATTAAAGATCTAAATGTAAGGCCAGACACTCTAAAACTCTCAGAGGAAAACATAGGTAGAACACTCTATGACATAAATCACAGCAAAATCCTTTTTGACCCACCTCCTAGAGAAATGGAAATAAAAACAAAAACAAACAAATGGGACCTAATGAAACTTAAAATGTTTTGTACGCAAAGGAAACCATAAACAAGACAAAAAGACAACCCTCAGAATGGGAGAAAATAATTGCAAATGAAGCAACTGACAAAGGATTAATCTCCAAAATTTATAAGCAGCTCATGAAGTTCAATATCAAAAAAACAAACAACCCAAACCAAAAACGGGCAGAAGACCTAAACAGACATTTCTCTAAAGAAGATATACAGATTGCCAACAAACACATGAAAGGATGCTCAACATCAGTAATCATTAGAGAAATGCAAATCAAAGCTACATCAGTAATCATTAGAGAAATGCAAATCAAAGCTACAATTACACCAGTCAGAATGGCCATCATCAAAAAATCTCCAAACAATAAATGCTGGAGAGGGTGTGGAGAAAAGGGAGAACCCTCTTGCAGTGTTGGTGGGAATGTAAATTGATACAGCCGCTATGGAGAACAGTATGGTGGTTCCTTAAAAAACTAAAAATAGAACTACCATATGACCCAGTGATCCCACTACTGGGCACATACTCTGAGAAAACCATAATTCAAAAAGAGTCATGTACCACAATGTTCAACGCAGCACTATTTACAATAGCCAGGACATGGAAGCAACCTAAGTGTCCATCAACAGATGAATGGATAAAGAAGATGTGGCACATATATACAATGGAATATTACTCAGTCATAAAAAGAAATGAAATTGAGTTATTTGTAGGGAGGTGGATGGACCTGGAGTCTGTCATACAGAGTAAAGTAAGTCACAAAGAGAAAATCAAATACCCATGCTAACACATATACATGGAATCTTAAAAAAAAAAAAAAAAAAGGTTCTGAAGAACCTAGGGGCAGGATAGGAATAAAAACGCAGATGTAGAGAATGGACTTGAGGACACGGGGAGGGGGAAGGGTAAGCTGGGACGAAGTGAGAGAGTGGCATGGACATATATACACTACCAAATGTAAAATAGACAGCTAGTGGGAAGCAGCTGCATAGCACAGGGAGATCAGCTCAGTGCTTTGTGACCCCCTAGAGGGGTGGGATAAGGAGGGTGGGAGGTAGACGCAGGAGGGAGGTGATATGGGGATATATGTATATGTATAGCTGATTCACTTTGTTATAAAGCAGAAACTAACACACCATCATAAAGAAATTATACTCCAATAAAAATGTTAAAAAAAAAAAAGAAGGCAAGACTGAGAGAAATTTAGGGACTTATTTAGAATCAGAAACCTAATAAATAAAAAAAAATGTGAAAATAAATAAATAAATGGAAAGATACTCTCTGCTCATGGATTATAAGAATATTGTTAAAATGCTCATACTACCCAAAGCAATCTACAGATTCCATGCAATCTCTGTCAAAATACCAGTGGCATTTTTCACAGAAATAGAACAAATAATCCTAAAATTTGTATGGAACCACAACAGAGTCTTATCAGCTAAAGCAAATTTGAGGAAGAAGAACAAAGCCAGAGGCATGATGCCTCTTGATTTCAAACTGTATTATAAAGCTAGAGTAATCAAAAGAGTGTGTTAGCATAAAAACAGACACATAGGTCAATGGAACAGAATAGAGAGTCCAGAAATAAACCCACATGATATTGTGAGAGCTGGACAGACACATGCAAAAGAATGAAACTGGACCACTATTTTATACCATACACAAAAATTAACTTGAAATGGATTGAAGACTTGAATATAGACCTGGAACCATAAAATTCCTAGCAGAAAATATAGGCAGTAAGCATCTTGACATTGGTCTTGGCAATGTTTTTTTGGATCTAACTCCAAAAGCAAAGGCAACAAAAGCAAAAATAAACAAGTGGGACTACTTCAAACTAAACGGCTTCTGAACAGCGAAGGAAGCCATCAACAGACGCAAGAGGGAAGAGATATGGGAACATATGTATATGTATAACTCATTCACTTTGTTATAAAGCAGAAACTAACACACCATTGTAAAGCAATTATACTCCAATAAAGATGTAAAAGAAAAAAAGGAAGCCATCAACGAAATGAAAAGGCAACCTACAAAATGAGAGAAAATATTTGCAAATGATATGACTGATAAGGGGTTAATATCCAAAATATATTAAAAAAAACTGATACAACCCATAGAAAATAAACAATTCAATTAAAAATGGACAGATCTGAATATTTTTCAAAGAAGACATACAGATGGCTAACAGACCCACAAAAAGATGCTAAACATCACTAATTATCAGGGAAATGCAAATGGCAACCACAAGGTGATATCACCTCACACCTGTCAGAATGGCTATTATCAAAAAATGTCAAATAACAGGTGCTGGAGAGGATGTGGAGAAATGGGAACCCTTGCACACTATTGGTGGGAATGTAAATTAGTGCAGCCACAATGGAAAGCAATATAAAGGTGTCTTGAAAAAGAAAAAATAGAACTACCATATGATCCAGCAATTTCACTTCTGGGTATTTATCTGAAGAAAATGAAAACATGAACTTGCAAAGATGTATCCACTCACATGTTCACTGCAGTATTATTTACAATAACAAAGATATGCAAACAACTTAAGTGTTCCTTAACAGATGAATGGATAAAGAAGATGCAGTTTATATATAAAATGGAATATTAGGCATAAAAAGAAGGGAATCCTGCCATTTGCAACAACATGGATGGACCCAGAGGGCATATGGTAAGTGACAAAAGTCAAACGGAGAAAGACGAAAACCATATGACCTCACTTTTACGTGGAATCTTAAAAACAAAATAAAGCAAAACCCTTGAGCTTATAGATAGAACAGATTGGTGGTTTCCAGAGGTAAAGGATAGGGGATGAGCTAAATGGATGAAAGGGTCAAAAAGAATAAACTTCTATTTATAAGAAATAACTCATGGGGATGTAATGCACAACTTGGTAACTATAGTTAATAATGCTCTATTTTATATTTGAAAGTTGCTAAGGGAGTGAATCTTAAAAGTTCTCATTATGAGGAAGAAACTTTGTAAGTATGTATGGTGACGGATGTTAACTGAACTTAAATGTAATCATTCTGCAACACATACAAATATCAAATCATCATGTTGTAATCTGAAACTAATATGTCAATTATACCTCAATAGAAATTTTTAAAAAAGAGTGGTACAACGAGATCTTTTGAACCTCTCAGAAATAAGGGGCTTTGCACTGGAGTAGCTGTGAAGATCCAGGAGAATGCCAATATCATTTTCCAGACCTTTGATCAGCCTCTACCTATGCGATCTACAGGGTAAGGAGAGCACCTGAGAAGTATAACGTTTTAGTGAGGGTATGAAAGTGTAGGGAATGACGCATGGGAGCTTATTACTCTACAAAGAGAATTCCTGGGGCACCATGAGAATGTTATGGAGGGAGTAGGGCTAGATAAGAACGAGCCTTGGGGAGAATACACAGAGTAGGTAAGGAACAAGAATCTGAGAGAGTCTGGGTGAAAAAAGGCTTACATTTGCGACGAAGCCTGAGATGAGCGGCATGATTGGAAGGGACAGTCGCTGGGGCTTTAAATAAGATCCTCACGTAGTAGCCTAGTTTGTATGTGAGGGTGGTGGTAGCCAGGCTGTGAGAGGCAGATTGGGGTTGAAGAGTGAAGGGGAGGCATGGAAAAAGAAGGAGTCATGTCATAATATTACCCTCACGTTCAGATCATAGCACAGAAATCAAGGTTGAAAGGGCACTTGATTATTAGTTTCCGTAAATTAAAATATTAAAAATAGCTTTAACTTGTGTTTTAGAGTTTACGTAACTAGTCTCCTTTACAGCGATATGTTTTGTCAAGTGTGGGGAGGTTACAGATTTTTTGTAATGGCTGAGAAAAGGAGAATTCGGGGGCTCTAAATTCTGAAATGGAGAAGGACCCACGAGACAGCAGGAGGGGAAGAGGCCACACTTGGTAATATGTTACAGCTTGGAAAAAAAGTTGCTATGATGCGAGATAGAATTTTGGTGAAAGCTGGTTAATGTTTCTCCTCAGGTTGGAATTTGAAAATTGTTTGGAAAAGCCTTCCTTTTCCTTTTGATTGAAGTGCACTTGACAGTAAGGCAAACATTTAAGATATGCTTTAAGATTTAAAAACTAAATGAATAAAATTAAACTAAAAACAACAATAACGGTACAAAATTGGTTAGTGAAATCAATCAAAACACCAAACAGATCTTAGATTATGCGGCCTGAAGCTTACCCTAATAGTGTATTATTTACTGGTAGCAATTGCAAATGGCATGTTCAGCATATTTATAACAATCTATTTTTATTAAAGTACTTTTTTCCTCAAAACTGAGTGTTTTTTCTCATTCAGTACTACAAAAAATACTTACTGAGTCCTTGCCATGTGCCAGGACCAGATTAGGCAATAGGTCTACAAATATAAAACACATACAGTCCCTACATTCCCATCTCATACGGTTCAATCTGGTTGGTGCCAGAGATGTAGGCACCAAATATGGAAAATCACATAATTGGATAAATGGGTGAAAAAGCTTCCAAGGATGATTAAAGTATTAAAAAAGCCAAAATGTGGGCTTCCCTGGTGGCGCAGTGGTTGAGAGTCTGCCTGCCGATGCAGGGGACACGGGTTCGTGCCCGGTCTGGAAAGATCCCTCATGCCGCGGAGCGGCTGCGCCCGTGAGCCATGGCCGCTGAGCCTGCGCGTCCGGAGCCTGTGCTCCACAACGGGAAAGGCCACAACAGTGAGAGGCCCGCGTACCGCAAAAAAAAAAAAAAAAAAAAAAAAAGCCAAAATGTTTATTTTTCTCATTAGCACAGTAAGTCCCCTACAAACGAATGAGCTCTGTTCCGAGAGCGTGTTCGTAAGTCCAATTTGTTCATGAGTCCAACAAAGTTAGCTTAGGTACCCAACTAACACAATCAGCTATATAGTACTGTACTATAATAGGTTTATAATACTTTTCACACAAATACATAAAAAACAAACAAACACACACACAAAAACATTTTAAATCTTACAGTACAGTACCTTGAAAAGTACAGTAGTACAGTACAACAGCTGGCATACAGGGGCAGGTTCACATCTTTGAAAGTTCACAACTTGAAGGTTTGTATGTAGGGCACGTGCTTCAAATGGGTGCATATGTTATTATGTATAGACTTTAAAAATTCATAACACATACTTGAAAGTTTAATAGTCGTCATATTCCATCTCAAATTCCTAATAATTTTAACATTAAACTCATATCAAAGATATTTTCTCTTCATGTCAATGCTAGCATAAATTTTCTCTTTATCTCTAGATGGTGCTCACACTTTACTATGTAACCATATTTTATTCCCTTATGTTTTATTTCTATGGCTTCCTCACAGTCATGAATCAATAAAAATGATTGCATAAAAGTTCCTATTTCCTGACAGATGTGATTTTTATACTGGATAGACAAGAGATAAACAATATGTACCGGGGTATAATTGCCAAAGTCAATTTAAAGGGGATGGGAGCTTTGGTCTCCACCCTTGTTATCACATTCAAAACATGGTAGCTAACAAAAAGTATACTGATGTCAAACAAGCAAATCACTCCCAGGCCGTTCCATTCTTTTTTATTTGCAACTGCTATCATTGTATCCTATATGAAATCGGCCCTGCTCATATAACTGGATTTCAGCAATTTTTAAATACGAATTCTGGCTTTGTAAAAATTGTCATGAAATGCCTAATGCGAAACATGCTAAAGAATATTTTTAGGAGTGATGGGACGCATATCTTATCCTATATTTGCAGATTTTTTGAACTAAGTTTGAAAGGTTCAAGGGATATACTAATAACATCAAATTTATAGTCTGTGTTCATATGTTAAACTAATCCATTGTAAGCTCACAAGAACTCAAAAAACAAAAAAACCTTGCTCGAACCCACGAGCCTGTGTGGAGCAAATGTGTTTTGTAGCTTGACTTTATTGTTACTATACCTCATTTTACATTTCTAGCTCTTTAAAAAACACAGTTGATTAAATAATTAATGAATTTATGTATAATAAATGAGCATTTTAGTATTTCATTTGAAAGTGCCATACCTCTACATTTTGATACTATTTCCCAAAGGTCACTCTGATAATATTTTCCATTCATAGTGCCACCAGTACTTGTGAGATGAACTCATTTACCAGAAGACTGAATTTTCTGATGAGAAATTTGTATTGATAAGTAACTATTAGGAACATTCATTTCTCTTAAGTCTGTTGTCAGCTCTAATTCTACAAAAGCAATAAGCTTAAATTATAATGTTCAACAAAGTGAATTAAACAAATAAAAGGCAGCCCCCAATGAATGAAGCACAGTGTATTTTCTATTTTCTTGAAGATCTGTTTACAAATCTATTATTTAACTGATTCATGACTACCACTGTCTCTGACTGATGTCAAAAGTAACTGTCAATCTAGTCATTTTTTAAAAGTCAAACCAGTACAGCAATTGGAAAAAACAGGCTCCCTTTATTCTATTAAAAACTGCCTTTCTGAGGCAGATAGCACTCATGGTGCAATATTTCCAGTTTTATGATAGCAAGAAACCATTAATTTGACTTTTCATTTTTGAGATGTTTCTATTGGTGGTCCATGTCTTACATAGAGATTTATACTACATGGTTATTTGATATGCATATTCACACATTTGTGAACTTATTATATAGGAGACTGGATGGATTCAGAGTCCTTATTTCAAACTCAGCATGGTGTAGGCTCTCTCAGAGTATACATAAATTTAATCTCCAAGCTGGATTTCCACATAGAGAAGTAAAGAATGATTAAATAATAGACTTCATAAGTATATAACATGGCCATTATGAGCTCGAATATCATTGGCTAATTCCAATTACATATACATATACACACACACACACACACACTTTTTAGGCCCATCTATATATATAATTAAATAATAAGCATGGGTTTTTTTCAATATTCCCATATATCACATATATAACATATAATAATATATGATTATATTAAAAATATAAAATATCCCCACCCTAAAAGAAAGTTTATATTTTAGTTGTAGAGAAAAGAGTAAAATATGTGAAACAAATAGAGAGCCATCGGGAGCTGAACTGTAGGAAACTAATAAGTCATTCTCAGGAGTGAAGCTCTTCTAACTTCTGTAGTAGTTGATGAAGAATGTCAGGGCTACTGAGACTTGCCAGACTATGAAGATGTGGATTTTAACGAACAGAGAGCAACGGACAGAGGTGTCCAAGAGATGGGGAAAGCATGAGCAAAGACAGAGAGTGTGCACAATGCCAGGACAGAGACAAATTTGACCAAAGTTAAAGTTTAATGTGGGAGAAGGGTGGCAAGTATGTCTAGGTCAATTCACACTAGGGAAAAGAAAGACAGAGATGCACTTGACATGGTAGGAAATAACAGCCATGGCTAGATTTTGAACAGAGATGTTACAAGATCAAACTGGTATTTTGCTAATTTTAAAATATCAATATTGTATAGAATTGGTTGACCATCAGATGATTGAGAAACAGGGACAACAGATATGCCATCTCTGAAATAATCTAGATACACGAAGCACTGAAGGAGAACAGGTAAATCAGACAAATTGAAAGAAGAAATAATAGATATCTTTACACATTTAACATAGTACACAAGGGAGAATGAAGTTAACATAGGAAGTTGCAGTCAACTTAAAGAATGTCATTACTCAGTATATTAATTTCTTACTGCTGCTGTAACAAATATCACAAACTTAATGGCTTAAAATGCAAATTTACCTTTCTTGTAAGGATCCTTATGATTATACCAGGCCTATTCAAATAATCTAGGATAATGTTTCTATAGCAAGATCCTTAACTCAATCACATTACAAAAATCCCTTTTGCCATGTAACGTAACAGAATAACAGATTCCAAGGATTAGAATATGGGCATCTTTGGGTCACCATTATTCTGGTTACCACATCAAGAAATGAATGAGAATACATTTAATATTACTGAGGTCTTACTCTGTGCCAGATACACAATCTCACATACCCAATCTCCTTTCTCTCCCAAAACTGACAAGAATGGGGAGGGGAAATGTCCCCTTCAATCCTATAGCTAATAAGATGCAGAACAGAGTTTGAACTCAGGTCTGTTTGACTTCAGACACCATTTTCTTAATAGAAAAGTTTGGGATTATGTCTTTGGGTTATTTGAGGGGAGTAGGTTCTGAATTCTGTTTTAAACATACTCCTTTTGAAGTAAATATTACAGACAGTTGGAAATAAAAACACAAGTGAAGTATTAGGGATGCAGATTAAAAATTAGAAATAATCAACTGAGAAATAACAATTGAAATTATTAGAACAGATACTTAGATAATTTCTAAAAACAATCACTGATCTCAAGTGAGTTAGAGAGAGGGGAAGGAAGATCAAAGAGGTAGAAAGAGAACCAGGAGAGTAAAGTATTATGGAAGGTAAAAAAAAGAACATGATAATGAGACAAAGATCTAGAATATGAATGCTACCAAGAAGGAGAGGGGAAGTGAGGAAGGCCTTGGCTGTTAGGAGACAATAACCTTTTGGACCATTAGTGTCTTTTGATTCAAATTATTCAAATAATAAGTTACTTGAAGAAAAGAGCTGCCTATATTTTAAGTTTATGTTGCTGCCCTATGACTCTTTTATCATTAAATTATTGTAGGAAAAGATGTTTTGGTATTGTTCGCTGTTTTCCTGAAAAATTAGAACATAATGTTCTGTTTATATAATGCTCTATTTTTTAAGAAAACAGCGAACAATACCAAATCTTTTTAAACAATTAAAAAAAAATAATTACCAATTTGTACTCTAAGTTCCCTAAGACCCTTCAGGTAGTATGACTGGACTCTCCCCTCTTGCCTGTTCCCTTTACACTCACTGGACTACCATGTCCTTCTCATTTCTCAGCATCACTGATATGAGTACTTCTAATCTGTATAAAATCTCTCACCTAGAGTTCAGCTCTCCAGGGCAAAATTATCTTCATATTTCTTTCTTCAGAAAGAATTTTATCTTCTACAACACTGTTCTTCTGCTATCACCACAATGTATTTGTATTTTCTGCTAACAGGAGAAATGCTCATAGATCCAAGTGATTCTGTTCTCATTTTGATGGAATTATTAATACTTGGGCCCTAAATTTCATCTGTGAAATGCTAAGAATCCTTCCAATATTTGCAGTCACAAGTAATTTTATCTTGTGATAAAACCTGAAATGATGTTCTCAAATTACAAAACTTAAATTAATTAAAAATTTTAAATAAAAAGTTACTATACATAAGTATAAATGATTGCATGGTATCTTTGAGTATGAGTAGAAAGATATTATTTTTTTAAAGTTTTGCATGTTGCCACACATATACCCACATATAGTTTATAACTATAAATTATATATACATATCTTATAACTGTATCTTAATATATGTAAAATATAATTATATCTAACAGACATAAGACCATATATACACTCAGGTATTTATATATATATATATAAATATATATATATATATACTCCTCAGTAACTGTTGGCTCAAGACTTGGAAGACAGCTCTCAAAGCATGTCAGTTAAATATTAGACAATTTATAAGATTAAGTAAACTTTAATCCAGATAATTTTATGTTGGTATATTCTGCTATCATAGAAAAAACAGAAAGAAGTTTGCAAGTATTTGCCACAACAGAAAATGAGATTTGACTTTCAGAAAAACAAAACAAAAACCACCTAAACATTTAAATATACGTTAGTTGAATTTTTAAAATACATATAACTATAAAAAAGGAAACCAACAAAAATGATATATAATCCATGATTAGTAATTTCATTCAGAAATGACTAATAATCCCAAGCTCCTAATTTATCCCTCCCACCCCCTTTCCCCTTTGGTATCCATAAATTTGTTTTCTATGGCTGTAAGTCTACTTCTGTTTTGTAACTAAGTTCATTTGTATCATCCTTTTAGATTCCACATATAAATGATATCATATGATATTTGTCTTTCTCTGTCTGACTTACTTCACTTAGTATGATAATCTCTAGGTCCATCCATGTTGCTGCAGATGGCATTATTGAACATGCACACACTACTATATATAAAATAGGTAATCTACAAGGACCTACTGTAGAGCACAGGGAACTCTACTCAATATTCTGTAATAACCTATATAGGAAAAAATCTGAAAAAGAATGGATACACGTATAACTGAATCACTTCCCTGTACACCTGAAAGTAACACAACATTGTAAATCAACTATACTACAATATAAAATAAAAATTAATTTAAAAAAAGAAATGACTAATAAAACCTAATATGTACAGAAGAAATGTATGTGCAGGTGCATATACAGTGAACATAGTTATACAAAACACTAGTCTTTATACTTTGTCTCCCCCAACCCCCTTAAGAGATCTCTCCATATCATCCCATACAAGGTTGTCTTCTGAGATGCTCTTCATAGTAACAACTGGTACCTGCAGAGGTGCTGGTCAATCAGCACAGATGTTGATCTAGGGCTGAGTGTGGTCCTGCTATGCCAGTCCCTAATATTTAACTGATAGATCTTGGGGCCACTCTAGGTCCTCACAAGAAGCAACTTTGGTGACTAGAATGGAGGACTAGTACTACAGGAACTTGGATTATCAGCTGTTTACTAATCATTGCAAAACTATTTTAACATTTTAATAATCAGTATAGCTGTTGAGGTTAGAGTGGCTGAATTTGACCTCTATGTTTGCCTAGAAGTTTGTACACTGGTTGAGTAAATTACTAAGTCCTGAAAATTTTGATTAAGAAAGGACCAAAGTAGGAGCTTAGAGTTACATAGAAGGCAGAGAAAAAAGAAAAAACAAAACAAAACAAAACAAAACCAGGAGACTGTAGTGATTTCCTAGGCAGAAGACCTGACTTTGTCTTTTGGGGATTTTTTCATCTATATATATTTTGGAAAACCCACAAGAAAGCACTAGAGCAATGAAGAAGAGGACACCTGGGTAGCTGATTGCATCAACAAAATCAACCATAATAACCACAACCAGATGGTGGAAAAAGGTTAAAATGTAAAGCAGGCTAATCTGTGCACATTAGTTAGTTATACAGGCAAGTGACCATATGCCCTGCTTTGCTTAGTATGGGCCTAATTTGCACATGCCACAGATCAGTGTGTGTGTGTGTGTGTGTGTGTAGGAGATAGTGAGAGAGAGTGCTCAAGAGACAGAGGAGGCAGAGACAGAGACATATGCAGACATCATGAGGCTTTGTCCCTAAAAATACTCCAGTGTGTGTCTCCTAACAACAAACAGGTTAACCTACATAATCGTAACATGATTACTGCATCAGGAAATTTTACACTGATGCAAATCTTCTAACATACAGTCCACATCCAAATTTCCACAATATCCTTTATGGCTTTTTATTTTCTTTATAGATCTTTTTTTTTCTATCCAGGATACAATGAAGGATCATGGTAACACTTTGTCTCCATTGCCTTCTTTAATCTAGATAAGTTCCAGGACATTTTTGTCTTTTATGACATTGATATTTTGAAGAACCATTGCTATAATTATACAGTGTCCCTTTAATTCTTAAAACTTTTTTTTTTGTTTCCTTTATCTCTATTTTGTGTGATAGCACTATGGTTACACCAACTTTTTTTGGGTTATATTTTTTCCCATTCTTTCACTATCAACAGTTCTGTGAATTCATATTGCAAATATTTCTTTGTGGCAGAAACTGAAAGTTGTTTCCACTAACTATACTTTTTTTTCCTTCCTTAAAAATAAAACCCTTGAATTTTAGTTCAGCATATGGTTGCCAAGTATAGAAAAACAAATATTCCTGCCTCTTACAGTTAAGTGTGACTAAATTGTGGCCAATGGGTCAAATAGAAATAGTATGTAAGTGGAAATGGTATGTGTGGTTTCCAGGAGGAATTCTTAAAGAGATTTATTACTTTCTTCAAACCTCCCTCTTTGCTGACTGGAATGCAGACATAATGGCTGGAGCTTGAGCAGCCATCTTTGACCATGCTATGGAACAATAAAATGAGCAAGATGGAAGAACCTAGTTCCATGATCATGGTGGAGCCAATATCCTTTCCTGACTGACTGGACTAATCACCTCTAAACTCTTCTAGAAAGAGAAAATAATCTTCTACATTATTTAAGTAGCTATTATTTTGTTGTTGCTAGTACTCACAACTAAATCATGAGGAATACCATATTATAAGCAACCTAGCACAAGGTAATTTTCCATCCAACAATATTTATATGTACAAAGCAAGTTTAGTTCCTTTGTTTTTTAAATAATTTTTACATTTATTTATAAAAAAAATTCCTTCCTGAATAGTAATCCCTTGTAACACTACATACAAAATTTTAATCTATTTTTTTTATTGATATTCATTTAGGTTGCATCTAGGTTTTGGCTACTACGGTCAATAGAGCTACTATAAACAGTTTTGTATCTGTCCTTTTAGGTCACATGTTTTCATTCCTCTTAGGTAAAAACCTAGGAGTAGAATTGTTACTATATGTTTATCTTTATACAAAACTGCTTAAATACTCTTTAAAATGCTTTTAATATTTTATATTCCTATCAACAATGTACGGTTGTCTCAATTGCTATAATCCTCTCCATCATTTGATGTGAGTCATTTTAATTTTAACCATTTTAGAGAATGTGAAGTCATATTTCTTTGTGGTTTATTTTCATTTTCCTTAAGACTAATTATTAGCAACTTATCTTGTGCTAGCTGGTGAGTAAGAGGGAGATTTGTGAAGTGTCTTGTCAAGTATTTTGCCCATTTTAAAATTTTTTCCATTGGTTCATTTATCTTTTTATTATTCATCTGTAAGTATTCTTTATACATTTTGGATGCAACTTCTTCATCCAGTGTGTGTACTGCAAACATTTTCTCCCAGTCTCTGCATTTGAAATGTCTTAAAGATGATTCTGAATGAACAAAAATTCTTAATTTTCATGAAATCCTAATTATCAATTTCTTTTATTAATGGTTGATGATTTTTTGTTATATCAAGGTTTTTTATGTTATATCATATTTTTTATGTTGTATTTTTGCTACAATTAAGGCTGAAGAGATAGTCAACATTTTTTTTCTAGAAATTGTATTGTTAGTATTTACATTTAGGTCTATAAACCTTCTCCAATTAAGGATTTCTATAGTGGAGTTAAGAGCTGAACATCAGTTTTTCTCCAATTATCTGGTTGCTCTAGCACCACTTGCTAAAAATATCCATTAATTTTTTTATTTTTTAACACACGATTCATTTGTAGAAGTATTGTTTGGTTTTTCCTCAATTATTCCTGGTATATTATTTCTCCATTCTAATTTTGCTTATATCCTTATTACTTTAAAATATTTAAAACATACTCATTCTATGTTATATGATACATAATCTTATGGTTTGATTTTTGGGTGTCTAATTCTGGTCTTTTTAGACTTCTCTATCTCTCACTCCTAAGGGCAAGTGTAAGAAATTATACTCTAATCCCTTTGCCTTCCTGCTTCCTTACCCAGCTCTTTTGAGAGTGACAGTAGGAGGATAGCCTGAGGACACATCTGAGAGTCAGGCTCTCCAGCAGTCTCTGGAGGAGAGGACAGCATGAGAATCTGTTGTTTGGTCTGTTTAGCAGCTTTCAAGAGACAAGGGTGCAGAGGCCTGGGGAGAGGACCTGGGTGCTTCCCGAGGAAGCATGGCACATGATGGAAAGGAACAGACTGACTGGAAGCCTGAATGGGAATTGTGTCTCAAAATACAGACTGAAGAGATAAGCATGATGAGAGATTAGAGACTTCAAGTAAAGAGCTAAGAAACAGCTTTGAAATAGTAGGAGCTGAAAAAAGAAACAAATGGAAGAAGGTATGTGTTTTAAAATAACACAGGTAACGTACCCTAGCCTGAAGAAATACTTGATTCTGCATATTGAATGGCTTAATGAGGCCTTGTATAGATTAATTCTATAAGCTCACAAGGAGGAATATTCCTTCATTCCAAAATGAAACAGGAAAATCTAAGGGTCCAGTCAGAATGACCAGGGTCCCTGTCATCGCCTCCCCTACCCTCAAAGGAAATCCAATCAGCATCAGATTCACCAGCAGTGCTTCAAAATGTAAGGTAAAGTCAGGTGAGAAAACCTGCCATTCCTAGGCCTTAACTTGCACACCCTAACCCTCCCGCATTAATTTATATCCCAGAATATAGCCACTATCAGAAACTAAAATAATACAGCCTTCACCTGCCACACCATTGTTTTACATTTTTCATAGCACTGGTGGGAAATAAAAGTGTTATCTAATAGGCACCCTTGAAAACCAAATAAAAATTTTAAATGAACTGTTACGCTTTACTACATCTTTTAGAATAGATTGTTTTAGAGAGAAGTTAGATAGTACAGAGAGCTCCGTTTTACCTCAAACCCAGTTTCTTCTATTATTGTTTTCTTTTTCCCCAGCTTTACTGAGATAAAATTGACAATACTGTGTAAGTTTAAGGTTACAACTTGATGATTTGATGTACACATATGTTGCATATGATTATCACAATAAGGTTAGTTAACATATTCATCAGCTCACATAATTACCTCTCTTTTTGTGGTGAGACGTTTTGCAATTTACTCTCTAAGCAACTCTCAAGAAACAATAATAAAGTTTTGTTAAATGTGGTCACCATGTTGTCCATTACACCCCCAGAACTTCTTCATCTTATGACTGGAATTTTATACCCACTGACCACCTTCGCCCATTTTCCCCACCCTACTCCACCCCACACCCCCGGCTACCATCAATCTACTCTGTTTCTGTGCGTTTGGTTGTTTTTAGATTCCACAAATAAAAACGATTATTCATTATTTGTGTTTTTCAGTCTGACTGCTTTCACTTAGCCTAATGCCCTCAAGATGCACCCAGGTTGTCTCATAGACTAACCTGTGAATACGAACTTACCTATTCATGTTTTATCCGCATTCATCTGTGCCTAGAAAAGCTGAACAGGATGCCATACTGATGTCTCCAACTCTGTAACTACATGGGTCATTCTGGCCTCCTGCCCTTGCTGATCTGTATTCTGCCACTACAACAGTGAGAAACCTGGCTCCCACGGTCTACCACTAACTTACTGCATTATTGACTTCCAGAAAACGTGTATGTGGTTTCATAATTGTTCATCTATACCCCCAGTTTTACCCACTGGCTTTTGTGCTTTTGGACCATAGCTTTTACCTTTAGCCCCACAGACCATACTCATTTCTTAGGTCAGCACATTTTTTTCATACACCCTCTTCGGTGAAGTCAAGTGACGGTTTGACTTATGATTTTTCAACTTTACAATGGTGTGAAAGTGATATGCATTCAGTAAAAACTCTACTTTGAATTTTGAATATTGATTTCTTTCCATGGCTAGTGATAGGTGGTATGAGACTCTCTCATGATGGTGGGCAGCAACAGCTGCAGGTTCCAGTCAGCCACATGATCAGAAGGGTAGACCACCCATACACTTACAAGCATTCTGTACCCAGACAACTACTCTGTTTTCCACTTTCAGTACGGTACTCAATAAATTACATGATATTCAGATCATTATAAAATAGGTTTTGTGTTTGATGATTTTGCCCAAGTATAGGCCAATGCAAGTGTTCTGAGAACATTTTAGGTAGACTAGGCTAGGCTCTGATGTTCGGTAGGTTAGGCGTGCTAAATGCGTTTTCGACATATCTTCAACTTTGGATGGGTTTATCAGGATGTAACCCATTGTAAATTGAGGAAGATGTGTGAATTATTCTGTCACAAATGAATGCAAATTCTTATGCATTCCATTCTGGTTTCCACAATATCCTAGGTGGTTTCTTTCCCCCATACGTTGTTTCATTCTTTGTTTTATAAAATTCTATGAGTTCTGACAATTGCAGAGGGCCATATATCCACCATTACAATAACATACAAAATAATTTCACTGTTGTAAAATATCCTCTCGCCATCACTGAATTCCTGGCGACCACTGATCTATTAACCCTCTTTACCATTCTTTCTAAACAGTCATATACATGGATGAAGTATTCTGTAAATGTCAATTAGATCAAGTTGAGTGATACTGCTGTTCAGGTCACAGATTACTGATTTCCTGTCTGCATGATTTATCAATTACTGACAGAGGAGTGTTGAAATCTTCAGCGTTAACAATGGATTTATCTATTTCTCCTTTCAGTTCAAACAGATTTTGCCTCAAGTCTTTTTTTTTTTTTTTTTTTTTTTTGCGGTACGTGGGCCTCTCACTGTTGTGGCCTCTCCCGTTGCGGACGACAGGCTCCGGACGTGCAGGCTCAGCAGCCATGCCTCACGGGCCCAGCCGCTCCGTGACATGTGGGATCTTCCCGGACCGGGGCACGAACCCGTGTCCCCTGCATTGGCAGGCGGACTCTCAACCACTGCACCACCAGGGAAGCCCTGCCTCAAGTCTTTTGATGCTCTGTTGTTAAGTTCATACACATTTAGGATTGTTATGGGTTCTTAGAGAATTGATCCCTTTATCATTATTTCCTCTTTATCACTAAAAATATTTCTAGGATATAAGACCTAAATTTAAGGCCCAATATTACATGCCCCGCTGACATCTAGTATAATTGGGAGGGCCTCAAATGGCCTAAACACAAGTTCCCCTCCCCATTCTGCTCCCTCAGATGGGAACCTCCTGGCCAAACAACCCTTATCTTGGGGCCCAGGCACAGTTTATCCCTGAGTAGTAGGTTTCAGTTCGTGCGGTCACTGGAATGACTCAAGCTAGTCGCACCGTCCTGCAGGAGCCGGGGACACCCCTTCCCTTTGATGCTGCAAAGCCTGCCCCCACAGGCCCAGGCTGTTCACTCCGTTCCCAAGCGCAGCCCCCAGGTTGTCCTGCCCGGGATCTACGTCCTCCTGCCCTGGGCTGTGAGGATACGCGACTAATAAACCGCTATGACTTCATCTGTTCAGTGCTGGGTGTTGTTTGGTCAGCCACTGCTATAACCCCAGGGTGAGAATCCCTCCCTCACCAATGAGGTGAATAACAGGTGATAAGCCATTTCCTTGTTCTGAGCCTGCTTTGTCTGAAATTAATAGAGCTACTCCAACTTTCTTTGGATTAGTGTTAGCATGATATACCTTTTACCATCTCTTACTTTTAACGTATCTGTAGGCAATATATAGTTGGATCTGTAGGCAATATATAGCTGGATCTGAAACATTTTATCCATTCTGACCATTTCCAACTTTTAATTGGTATATTTAGATCATTCTCATTTTACATGATTAGAGATACAGTTGGATTAATAGCTACCATATTTATAATTGCTTTCTGTTCATTGCATTTCTTCATTTTTCTTTTCCTTTTATTTTCTGCCTTTTGATTTTAATTGAGCATTTTATACATCATTTTTATCTCATCTCTAATCACCCAATTCTGTATTACTACTATTGCTTTAAACAAAATTTTAAAAATAAGTGTGAATACCCAATTCTGCATTACTACTATTGCTTTAAACAAAATTTTTAAAATAAGTGTGAATAACAGGGCTAACTTCAGGCAATGTGAATGTAAGACTCAAGGCATTAGATGCAAGTGAGGGTCATTTTATTCCTATGAGAAGTATACTGTAAACTTAAATATTTAGAAAATTTTATGTGCAACATAGCATAAAATGTAAATAAGTAATAATTATATAATTAGAATGTCAGGAAGGAATTAAAGTTTTTGTGGTTGACATTAACATATTTCTCAGCCTTTAAATCAGGAAGGAAATAAAATTAGGCCATAGAATTCTTATTATGATAAAATCATTAAATGACTTACGAACTGAGTATAGATTTCTTTTAAGCACTTATGAAACATTTATAAAATTAATCATATACTAGGCCACAAATATTTATAGTATTTAGTGTCTTACCTGAATGTTCTCTAATTTCAAATTACTAATAAAAGATTAAACAAAATACCTGGTGATCAAGGCATTTTAATTTAAATAACTACTGGGTGAAAGGTGTAAGCGAAATATAGCATATTTAGAAAATGATGAAAATTGCCACAAAACTAATCAACAGATTACATGAACAGCCAAAGCAGTGCTGAGACCCAAAGTCATTTTAATCACCTTATACAATTTCACTATTTAATTAAATATTTGACTCAGATTTTTTAAAAATCTAAGAAGTGTAATTCATTCAGTTAACCAATATACATTGCCATCTACTAGGTGCCAGGTATATTATAGACACTGGGGATTCATTGCTGCACAATGGACACCATCCCTACCCTCATGAAGCTTACATATACTAAAATTGAAAGCAGAAATTATTTAAGAGTAAATAAGAAACAGAATTGATAAATAAATGTAAAAGATAATTATTCAATAATTATTGCAAAATATAATAGTTTTAAAATAAAGCAAATATACTTTAAAATGTATTTTTAAAAATAAATTTAATTGTAACACTGAAGCATAGCCATAGGTTCTTGGATTAAATAAACAGAATAAAACAGTATATAGAATATATTTGGAAATATTTGTGAAATTTTTGACTTTCTCAGAAAATATAAATAGCCAAACTTGGCTCATGAAGAAGTTCATAAGCTTTTTCATTATATTTCACAGAAGAAAAGGAGAGAAGGGAGAAGCACAGATGCTATTAGAATAAATCTGATATCCGAAGAAACTGTCCTCCTGATCATACTGCGTGGGACTTAAGAAGAAAACTGTAATAACATAATAAAAACCATCTACTTTAAAACCAACATATTCAGAAGTAAGACAACAGTAACATTCACATTAAAGTTGGCAACAGGAACAGGATACCTGCAACCAGCTTCTGGAGGCCATCGGCAGCCCTGAGCAAATGGCACCCTCCATTGTCAAAGCTAGCAACAGAGCACAGAATCCTTCACTTGCTTTCAACCTCTTTGATTTCTTCCTCTGCCAAAGAAAACTGTTCTTAAAATGGCTCGTGTGATTAGAATAGGATAATGTTCCTATCTTAAGGTCAACTGTGTCATATACATAACAAAGTCCCGGGGATGACATCTCATGTCTTCAACAGATCCCAACAATTTGGGCAGGGAGGCTTGGACGGCCACTTTTAGAATTCTGTTTGCTATACCTGCATTATTTTTAATAGTGAAAAATTAGAAAATGAGTTGGTTAATAACAGCATAATGCTTAACTATATTAATGTATCTCAATTTTAGAATATGAGGCAGCCAACAAAATTCATGCCTTCAAATAATAATTATTATCTGGAGAAAATGCTTAAAGTATAATGTTAAACTGAAAAGAAGAAAAAACAATTCTGAAAACATATGAAGCTAATGTGCTATAACCAGAGACATAGCTGTGCCTTTTCTTGACTTACGGGCTGTTTTTAGAATCTAATAAGAATTATAACTCTTTTTCCCAAGAGAAGATATATGCATACACAAAACGCTGAATATAATGTAGCTTGTCCACACATCCCTTAGAGATCCCAGATTAAGCACCCCTAAGTAATTATATACACATTTATAAAGATAATACTAAAGGCAATATGTTCTCCAACCTTCACTGCAATAATCAACTACTGTAGACAGCACCCATTCTATGTTCCTGCAGGCAGTGTTTACAATGTTCTTATCACTTAGTATTTCTGAGAATCCCTAGGGAAGGCTTACATATTCCACAAATCTAGTCTCATCATCCAGTTCTACCTCTTGTTCTAGAACACTGCTCCTGGATTCTTGGTGCCTGGTAACCAATTCTTTGTGCAGTTGCAGCCATCTTCAGGTCTAATGAGTCACAAATGCGAACACAGTCTCCTCGAGTTCCCACAAAGCTCAGTTAACACAGGCCAGAGAGTTTAACCAAATTTTATAAAAGGCTAGATAACATAAATATGCTACAGAGCAGAAAGCAAAAGCCCAAGGTCAGATGTGCCCCTCTCCACAAGCCAGTGGCCACGGTACCTATTCAGGCCATCTCCAACATGGCATCTCATGGGCCACCTTGCTCTTGAGACTTGCCTGCAAACATGTCCAAAGGGCCCTCTCGTTTCTCTGAAAATATGTCTAGTCATGCCCTCTTTCTTCTAGGATCTGGTATGCTACTTGGCCCTCCCAAAGAGGTAGAATGCCACCTTCAAGATGCATGGCAGTTCAAACTGAATCCTTCAATCAAACTTTGCTTCAATTTCGCCCCAACTAAATCCTTGACACCTCTCTGTATCTCTGCATAATGTTACCACCCTGCCTAGGAATGAAGGCTTCTCCACCCACCACCCTCAACCATTATTAAACAGTGCAGCCTCAACTAGATATATCTCCCTCTGGCCTCACAAGATCGGGTTTCCCCGTAATGCTAGTAACTGTCATTGGAAGGTGTCCACATTAGTGGGCTAACATAGCAATAGGAACTCTTCAATGCAATCAAATCTTTTTTCACGTAGTATCACTTAAAATGGAATTATACCCTGAAGAAATGAACTAAAAGAAAGCTTTGTGGGCTAGGGGAATAGGAATCAGTGGAGGGCAACAGGAAAACACTGAAGAGTCAATAACATCCCAATATCATGTTTCAAATATTTTTTAAAATGCTTTAAAGTATCATTTATTTGAGTAAAAGACATAATCTATAATAAATCTATATTTATTAAATAAATTATATATATATCAATAAACTCTAGAGTAGACATTGACATAGATTTATAAATCTAAAAGGTAAAAATCCGACGATTGTTCTAATAAGGGGGTTTCAGCCTGAGTACAGATGCTATTTAACAGTGGGATGTGGAGGGTAATAAACTTGGAACTGAAATCTCAGAATATTTACTAAAGGAAAATTAATATTATTTTTCACCATGTTCACATTTTTGTAACCAAAAAGGTATAAAAAATCCTAAATATTCTCATTCAATTTAATTTGAACACTATTCTTTTTCACAAGAGCTCTATTTTTTATGATCTCTTTGCCAGTCAACCTGTGAACTTGGAAGGTATCAGGAAGATGAGGAAATGGTCTAAGGATACTGATGCCACAAACAGTCAGCTAGTAAACTGCATCAGCAGAACAAACAGTGCATTGATAACCGTCTTCCTGTTCTTTTTTAAGATGGAAGATAATGCTGTTTAAATGTTGACGACTGAAATTCCTTTGAGAGGAAACAGTTAAAGAAGAATAAGGCAATAATAGGTCCTAGGTGAGAAATTGGAACCAAAGTCCTAGAACACGTAGAAGGACCAGCCTTAGATAAGAGGTGGCAAAGTTAGGCAAGATGCAATAATACTGCAGGGGAAGATGTTCAGTCATATCTGGCTGTTTCTGTGTTCTGTGCAAAAGGATATGAGGTCCCTAAAGAGTCTGGCTGCTGGTTAAAAACCTATGTGTGATTTTTCAGATCTGACCACAGGCAGTTACAAAGGCTTTGCCTGGCCTTCCTTTGGGGGAAGGCTGTCCTCCCCACACCAGACTTGGTGCACAGCCAATGCACTGTGGTCTCTGAAGAGAGCTGCTGCCGTGGACTCAGGCGCCCCTGGCTGGTCATGATCTTCACACGTCTACCTTCCTAGCTCTCTTTTATTTGAGACCTTGGGCAGAGGTCTTGAAGAGACTTTGTCCTACTCTGAGTACCCAGTACTCTTCTCCTCCAAGCTCTCCCGCCTCAAGTTCCCCTGGACATAAAACTGCCGGAACCTTTTGTTCTGTGCTCTGTCAACAATGAGACGACTCTCACACCTGTGCTGATCCACCTAACCCTGGATGGGTGCATAGGTGCGGTGTGCTGTTCCGTGGGGGAAGACGGAACGGGGCCATTGGCATTTTCTCCAGTTTTAGCCTCTTGCTTAGACCATAGCAGGAAGTGATTCAACGCTCAACTCTTCCGGTTTTTTGCTTGTTGCTTTAATGACTCTTCTTACCCTGAACAGCTCAGCGCTCTTCTCCAGCTGGCTGAGCCCCTAGCAGTCCCTTCTGAGAGGGACATAAAGACTCCTATATTCAGAGTCTAGTTTCTTCTTTCCTAGCTGTGTGATCCTAAGCAAGTTGCTCAATCTGTGTAAATCAGTTTTCTCGCCTATAAAATATAGAAATAACAGCTCATTTTTAAAGGGATACTGTGAGGATTACCTAAAATGAGGCATGTAGAATACTTAGGACTGGAGAATTTTGAATATCAAGACAAGTGGTTTGTACACTGACAAGCAAATATAGTCGATTTTATTTTTAGTTTGAATAGGTAATATATGAACATGGTAAAACAAATTTTGCAATGGAAAAATACGTATATAACCTGAAGGTAATCCTTGCCTCCTGGCTCCTACTCTCCACTAATAATAATATGTGGTATAATCTTGCAAACTTCTGTGTTATTAGCAGGTAGACAGAATGCTTAATTTCCCCAAAATGTAGATTTAAAGATTTAAATTTAATATGCTATAGTTAATGTGTATTCCTTTTCAGCTTCTGATTTTTTATCTTCACCAATTTTGTAATTAAAGGAAAATAGTATAATTCTAGAGTCTAAATATACTTTTCTGTGTATTATACCTTGCCAGTAAGTTATATTAACCGTCTTGTGAAACAAATACCAGGCTTTCCTTTGAAATATGTTAATCTCTTCTATTTACCTAGAGCAGTCTTTCATGTCCTTAGACAGGGAAAGCTTTTCTCTTTAAACAGAAAGAGTAGTAAAGTTTATCGATTAATATGTTTTGAGAAAAGTCTTTGGTTTTAATTCTTAAGGTGACAGGGATTCCTCATTAGCCATTATTATTAGGAATTATCTGTTTGGTGTACATGAATACTTCTTGTTTTTAAGTATCCAGTAATATTCTTTGAAATCAAAAGAAAACAGATTCATAATAAAAATTAAAGAAATTCATTACTTTTTAATTAGTTTATCTTCCATTCCTAAGCAGAACTGCTAGAACAAACAGTATATACATTTAACATTCCTGCCTCTGTCTTGAGAAATCAGTAAGGAGCTCATATGCCTGAAGTAGGTCTGCTCCAAGTCCGGCCCCCCTGCTGGAGCCACGTGGAAGTTCTAGGGTCGGCATGCTCCTGGCAAGACACCAAGCCACTTCTCCTCCTCAATACTCATTTCACTTATCTCATTATACACTTTTCGCCTGTTTATGTCAGTCTCCACAAGAAACTCAAGTGGCCCTCTTCACATCTCATCCCACACTGTTCTGCATATCTCCTCCTCAATCTGCCATCACTTCTCAACTCCCAAAACCCTTCCACTGGGTCATCTGAAATTCAGGGCTAATTGTTAGCAAAATCCCTAAAATCCTCAAAGCACCTCTAATGTTTCTTTCATCTCCTTGGTCTAACTGAAATCTCACTCTCCCCTGAGAAAACTGCTTCTCCCGATGACAGATACTCAAATCAGCATCTCTTCCATAGCCCTCCTAACAGCAACAAGAACGATAGATAAACGGAGATGGTAACTAAACGCAACACAAGATCCCAAATTGTATCCTGGGCCAGGAAAAAAATAGTGGATCAGACAATATTATATCAATATTTTTTTATCTTTATTGCAGTATAATTGTTTACAATGGTGTGTTAGTTTCTGCTATATAACAAAGTGAATCAGCTATATGTATACATATATCCCCATATCCCCTCCCTCTTACATCTCCCTCCCACCTTCCCTATCCCACCCCTCTAGGTGGTCACAAAGCACCGAGCTGATCTCCCTGTGCTATGCGGCTGCTTCCCACTAGCTAGCTATTTTACGTTTGGTAGTGTATATATGTCCATGCCACTCTCTCACTTCGTCCCAGCTTCCCCTCCCCTCCCCCCCCCCCCCCCCGTGCCCTCAAGTCCATTCTCTACATCTGCGTCTTTATTCCTGTCCTGCCCCTAGGTTCATCAGAACGATTTTTTTTTAGATTCCATATATATGTGTTGCATATGGTATTTGTTTTTCTCTTTCTGACTTACTTCACTCTGTATGACAGACTCTAGGTCCATCCACCTCACTACAAATAACTCAATTTAATTTCTTTTTATGGCTAATATTCCATTGTATATATGTTCCAAAACTTCTTTATCCATTCATCCGATGATGGACACGTAGGTTGTTTCCATCTCCTGGCTATTGTAAATAGAGCTGCAATGAACATTGAGGTACGGGACTCTGTTTGAATTATGGTTTTCTCAGGGTATATGCCCAGTAGTGGGATTGCTGGGTCATATGGTAGTTCTATTTGTAGTTTTTTAAGGAACCTCCATACTGTTCTCCATAGCGGCTGTATCGATTTACATTCCCACCAACAGTGTAGGAGGGATCCCTTTTCTCCACACTCTCTCCAGCATTTATTGTTTGGAGATTTTTTGATGATGGCCATTCTGACTGGTGTGAGGTGTTACCTCATTGTGGTTTTGATTTGCATTTCTTCAATGATTAGTGATGTTGAGCATCTTTTCATGTGTTTGTTGGCAATCTGTATATCTTATTCAGAGAAATGTCTCCACCCATTTTTTGATTGGGTTGTTTGTTTCTTTGATATTGAGCTGCTTGTAAAGTTTGGAGATTAATCCTTTGTCAGTTGCTTCATTTGCAAATATTTTCTCCCATTCTGAGGGTTGCCTTTTCATCTTGCTGATGGTTTCCTTTGCTGTGCAAAAGCTTTTAAGTTTCATTAGGTCCCATTTGTTTATTTTTGTTTTTATTTCCATTTCTCTAGGAGGTGGGTCAAAAAGGATCTTGTTGTGAGTGATGTCATAGAGTATTTTGCCTATGTTTTCCTCTAAGAGTCTTATAGTGTCCGGTCTTACATTTAGGTCTCTAATCCATTTTGAGTTTATTTTTGTGTATGGTGTTAAGGAGTATTCTAATTTCATTCTTTTACATGTACCTGTCCAGTTTTCCCAGCACCACTTATTGAAGAGGCTGTCTATTCTCCATTGTATATTCTTGCCTCCTTTTCTATCAATATTAATTTTTTCACTTTGATAATTATAGTGTCAAATAATTATATCACATACACATCACGTAATTATACTCTGGTGATATACGATATTGTCCTTGTTGTTAGACAATACATTGGAAGGGTTTTGGAGCAAAGGGACATACCTCAGTCTAAAATGTTTCAAGTTAGGTATATATCAAGAAAAAACAGAAAAAGAATAATAAAAAGAATGAGGCAAAATGTGAACAACCCCTGAATCTGGATAACTGGCACACAGGTGTTACTCATGCAAGATGTTTTAAGAATTTGAAATTTTATCCAAAGAAATAGTTACAGTCAGTCAGTCAATCAATTATGGCTGACCCTAAAGTTCTGAGCCTGAATTCCTGAAAGATGAGGGGTGTCACCAAGAATGCCAGAGGAAAATAATAAAGAGTGGAAGCGGAAGATAGAATTGAATTGTGAACAAGTGATTTTTGAGGTGTGACACTTTCTGCATATAATTCCAAGGCAGCAGCTGTACCTTTATATCTGGAAAAAGGATGGTGGCAGAAAGCCAGATGCCCTATCATTATTAAGAAGGAGCTACCAAATACATCCAAGCTCTCCATAAAAAAGGTGTGTTAGGAATGGCTACATGCAGTTTGTTTTAAAAGACCCGCAAACTAATCAGAAGCCCCACTGAACAAGAGAACTCAATGAAATATACATTATTCACAGTTCAGAAAACAACAGAAATGGATCTTAAACTAAACTTTAATTCAGGCTGATCACTGTCCTTTGTTTCTCTATCTTGTGATGATTCACAAATCTGGAAGGCTGGCCTGATGTTGTTACCTTGTTAATTGTGTACAGGGAATAAAAGGGACATTTCATACTTTAGCATTACTTTTTTTAATCCTAAAAGCACCAGAGAATATGTGGCCTTTAAATTCTACTCTAGAAGTAGCTCAAGACTGCAGACAGGGCTGCATTTTAATAGACAAGCTTAACTGACTCCTGTTCTTCAATGACTGATGTGTGGTGTCTTCGGTAATGCTGAATGCCACCTGCTCTGTAATCATTTCAATCATCAAATTGCCACGTGGCACCAGTTATGGATGCTACCAGTCTGTAACATGTCAGACATTTTAAGGGCCATTTGTTTTTCTATTTATATTGTACTTATGAATTAAATTTGAGGAGATATTGACGGTTCAAAGGGGACACATTTAGGGTAAGGACGCATTCTCCTGTGTGTAAGACCATGCTTCCCTAACACCCAAGAGCCACTGAGTCCCTCCACCCAATCAAGGAAAATGCACTTGCTTTCTAGAATTGCACAGATAAATGTAAAACTGGTCTGAAACCATTTGTTTTTCTTCTTCTCCTGAAAATATATCTTATTATAAAACTGAAATGTTACTCACACAAACAACGATTTAAGAAGCGGTTGCTACACAGGATGCTGCATACCAGAGGGGATCTTTTCAGAAACTTCAGTCTCCAATGCAAATGCATTTCTTACATCACACCACGCAGCCCAGCCGTACGGTAAGTGTATGTGCTCTTGGCTATAATTATGGTACATTCTTTGAAGAAAACCTCCTCCATAAGAACATTAGTCAAGAGGTACAGAAAACAGACCATGAATCCCACTCCATTAGTTTTGTGCTTCCTACTTTCACATGCTGTGGTTTCATGCTTGCCTGACAACTTTCAAAATCATATTTATTTCCAAAGCATTGGTTTTATTCTGTATCTAAAATAATACCAGAGCACATAACACAAGTACCTGTGGGAATAGGAAATGCTACTCTTATCATTTAAGCACAATGATGAATTATACTCCTATTTTAAAGCGAAAATACTTATGGAAAACTATCTTGCTGTTATCCTTCCTCTGCAGTGGTCATTTTAGCACTAGTTTTGACCCTAAAGTACAATTCAGTTTATTTACTCTTCAAACAATCCTTCTGCTAGGATTTAAATCCTGTAGAGGATTTAAAGTAACAGGAGAAAAACTTAATCGAAATCATGTTCCTACTGCTTCAGAGTATATTTTACTATGGTGTTTCTAGTTTTATGGATCTACCCAGGCTGCAACTAAATTAATTCTTTTAATCATCTTATACAATATTTACTGAAGTAAAACCGTTACATAAAGCATAGTTTCTGCTTTGTGAATATAATACTACAGTAATTATATGGTGCATTTACCACACAAAAAGTGTGTTTGCTTAATTAAAAGGAGTCTATCTATTATTTGTTCCAATGGCACTCTACATCTTTAACGCTACTGATGGTAAAATTTTATTTCCAGCTCATTATACGAGAGTCTGTATGGTATTTTCAAATGGGAAATGCCTGACAACCATTCAGACTATGGTGACAATGTTACATGAAGTTAAACTATTTAAATAAGCAAACTGAAATGTAAAGAAAAAATAGAAGAAAGTAATAGGAAACCTGCTAATTGTGACAATAGTTGGATGAATTAAATTTAAAAACTAACAAGATGAGTAGATGTCAGCAGTCATCTAAGAACAGCAGGACTACTTCGTGGGGAGCCCCACAGCAGGGACACAGCTGGAAGGAGAGTGGAGACCCTGGTGAGTCGGTGGAAGGTGAGGGAGATCTCAGAGCCCCATCCCCCAGCTTCTGGTCTAAGTGCTGTAGCCAGAGCAAGTTCATGGGCATTTTCTTTCTTTTACAAGTTTACTCATATGATTCTTTAAATTCACAATGTAACGTATCTCTTAGAATTTAAGACAGATTTCAATTTCTCAAGATGTCTGAGAAGAGGGGGGAGAGGGAGGGAGGGTGGAGAGGGGAAAGGGGGGAAGATAAGCGAGGGGAAAGCGGGGGGTGGAGAGGAGGGGGAGAGAGAGGCTGTGCCTTTTAGGAAATAAGTGAATAATAAACTGTTTTGGGGGAGTTTGTTTTGTTTTGGTTTTGGTTTTTTGTTCGTTTTTTTTATTTTTTACAAATATAAGCAATAGAAAGTTTAAAAAAGCAGATACTTCATCACAAAGAATCAAGATAATGTGAAATTGAATTTATACTTATTTTAACAAATTGCCAACCAATTGTTTAGGTATTGTATAAAAAGACATATTTTAAGACTAAGGATTGTCTCTTATTCCAAATTGAAAAAGAATTATTTATTATGAGGCAATTAAATCACAGTATACAGTCAGTTTCTATAACTAAGTTACAGGTAAAGCAGTTTCACTGTAGAACAATCTTCATTTATCTTCAGTAAGGTTTATTGAAGGTATTTCGTGTACAAAACACTGGCCTAGAAATAGATTTATTTAAGACATAGTACGTGTCTTAAGGAAGCTTAAAATCTGGTTGAAACCAGCCATTGGGGTCTTTATAAAGGTATACTTGGTGTCTATGAAGCACCCTTGCACACCGTAAGGGATTAGAGGTAACGAGAACAGAGATAAACAGAAGAAATTACAATACTGCATAGAAGAGAAATATTATTTCATTGCTTCTGAACTGATGTAAGAAATGTGCTAAACAGGTAATTAATAAGAAATAAAGAATTGCCAAATGATACTTTTTGGTCAAATGATGAAGCTCAGAATGGATTTGTATTGGACAAAATCTGTGGGGTTACGTGATTTTCTCCAGTTAATTTTTGATACCCTAGACACAGGGAAAGTCAAAAATGGCAAAAGTTAATGAGTAGCATTTCTATGTGTTGATTTTTTTCCTTTTACAATACATGTATTTTTCAATGGTAAGTAGAACAAGACTTTTTAAAAGCCTTTGACAAAAGCCAGCTACTGAAACTACTGCTTCCTATGAGATAAATAACTGGCTTTAAAAGTTAATCAATGAGCCAAAGCATTTATATCGGCTGCAGGCTTCAAAGTCAAGGAATTATTAGAAGAGTTTGAGAAAGATGAAACTAACACCTGAGGAATGGGGAAGAAATATTAAAGGTCAACTCTTGCTATGTGTAAGCTGGCACAGAAAGTCAAATTCTACCATTTAAAGAAATAACATTAATACTGAGAAATCTCACAGCACGAAGATAAGCTATGGGAAAACTTAAATACCATATCTAGCTTTACTGTTAGAAAGGGCTGGGTTAAATACAGGTTTCACTGATTAGTTAATGCTTTTCAAGTAAATAAGCATGAAGCAAAATATCTAGCATCCCAGTCGATCACAGGTTAGAAGAAAACTGCGCTTTTAATAACAAAATCTGAAGTGCAAGAGAAGCATGTAGCTGAAGGAGAATTAAACCTAAAAGGTATAATCACTTGATGACCTGAACAGTGATTAGTAAGAGCTAAAACTTCATAAGGCCAGACTGATTAACGCTTGGATTCTATATATATATATATATATATATATTTTTAATGGGATAATGCTTATGTCTTCTTAAAAGGTTAAGTCTATACTAGTAAAAGTTAACGTTAGGATTTTTAGAGAGCCAATGAATAACACTTTCGCTTTTTCCACCCGAGACCTGAACAACTGAGACAAAGGGGTCAGGCAGATGGTCATCAAAAATGTCAGCCAGGGCTTCCCTGGTGGCGCAGTGGTTGAGAGTCCGCCTGCCGATGCAGGGGACACGGGTTCGTGCCCCGGTCCGGGAAGATCCCACATGCCGCGGAGCGGCTGGGTCCGTGAGCCATGGCCGCTGAGCCTGCGCGTCCGGAGCCTGTGCTCCACAGCGGGAGAGGCCACAGCAGTGAGAGGCCCGCGTACCGCAAAAAAAAAAAAAAAAAAAAAAAGTCAGCCATGCACTGACAGAGCTTATAGAACAAGGCTTAGTTTAGGGAAAATATATTCTTCCTAATAAGGAACCCCTGAATTAGGCCTGCTTACAAAACTGGTCACAGCAAACTTGGAAATAGCGTGAAAGGTCAGGGATGTGGCTGCCACATATGCCACACGTCCAGGAGAAAGTCAGAGCTGTTTCCCTGCAGGCAGCTAGATGCCAATGAGTAGGAGAGAGGGGGCAAGCCATGTGTGCAGACCCATCTTCCTCTCCCCACACAGCAAGGGAACCAGGGCAAACAGAGGTCAAGAGTGATCAATAATGGAGACCCCTTGAGGGGCAAATGGGTAAAGAGGTTCTTCTGTAACACTATAGAGCTATATTTCAGAGAAAAAATACTTTATAAGCTGGGTATTGTCTTTGGAAGCTGCACATTCAGCCGCAGAAAGACTGACCTCACAAAACCAGATATAAAAGTGACAGAAACATCCCACGCTTAAATGGTCTTGATAATTGCCACTTCTCACTGCCTCATTTTGACACCCGGAGACAAGGAAATAGGGCATACCTGGTTAGACCTTCTTACATTAATGAAAAAAGCACACTCATGGCGGGGTTCTGGAAAGATGATTGTATCACATTCATAACATTAAAATGAGCTCTGGAAAAATGTATTTTATAATCCTATGTTTAATTCTTTATGTAATATTATCCTCTCTCTGTAAACACAGCCAAGCCTGAGCCCCAGAAATGCAGTTTTTAAAAAGATAACCAAGAATGTCATATAAAATGAATGCCAGTATTCACAGCATGTGAATCCAAATTCAAAATTCTTATCTTTCAACAAGTCTGGGAAAATTCTGATGGGTTGCTAGACTATTTTTTTAATCTCCTCCAGAATCTTTTCCAAATTGAGTTCCAAGTAGGAAAAGACATCCAATTAAGTTCCCAAAAAAGTCTGAGATTTTGAAAAATCATATTTTAATGGACATATTTTCATTCCTGTCAGTGATGAACAGTATGATTATGGCAGGTCCTTTGATCTTTGTTATGGTGTTCTCTATAAGCACAGGGTCTGACAGGAGATACCTCATTAAATCTTTCCTCATTTCCTCCTGTTTTCCTTTTTTCCTCACTTCGTTTTCTCAAAATAATATTGTGTGGCTGGCATTTTCTTTGAAAATAAGGTGCTTTATCATTCTCAGTTTTTATTAAGAACATTAGTATTGTAAATATATCAATTATCCCATACCTACTATATACAAAGAACTGTGAACTGTGTATGGAGAAAATAATCCTACAATCTGGCCACTACCCTCAGGGTGTTTATACCCCAACTGGAGAAAACAACAGTAAAAATGTAATATGTGAGGTCCTAATCCATGATATTAAAATTTACTCACATACATGCAGAACAAGACTCTAATAATACCCTGTGTACTTCAAATATTTGACACTTCCAATGGCCAGATATTTTAACTAGCTTCAACTTGACATTTCTCAGAGCTTCAGATTTTTTGTTAAATGACTTGAAATCTTGTGAGGTAACAAACTAAAATTGAAATTGATTTTTAATTATCATTCCCTCAAGACATTTATAACTAAATCGTTAAGTAAGCTTCTTTAAATACAATTTTAGCAATTCTGCTTTTCTATTAGAATTAGACTTTTCCTCTTTATGACTTAAATGCTGAAGATGAACCAATTTTAAAAATTAAAGGATTTCTAATGTTTCCATTAGGAATATATTTCCTCTTTGATTTCACAATATGAAACTATTTGAAAATAAGCACCTTTCAACGTACACGGAATAGTTAATTTCTGATAATGGTAGTAAGTATAGAATACAAGAGTAACCTTCCAACTCACACTAGAGACTTTTCACAAAATAATTGAGTAGGAAAATCCACGATGCTCTCTTCTTATAAGGAAATTACTTTCTTGTCTAAGAATTGAGGTGGCTGGCATGAGGAGCATTTTTATTCAAGCAATGGGGTTAATAGATTAGCAAAGAAATGTTGACATTTTGTGGAGTGCAATATGATAAATCATAACCATGATAAAAATAAAAGAAATTGCACTTACAGAACTATCTTATATACAGAGTTAGACTGAATGTTATCACTTAATGTCACAGAATGAGAGAAGAAAAAACAGAAAAGTAAAAAGAGACACACATAAATCTTGACACATATTTTTCACTATAAACTTGTGGAGGAAATGAAGGATTCCATTAACTTAGAAATGTCTTAAAATAATTGTATCACTTGTAGGGAAAGACAAAGCACTACATACCAGTTGTCAGGCTCAGAGAGTACAAAACACCAGTGCCTTTGATCACGCAAGTGGGATGAGGGCAGTGATGATGGGCATTTGAAAATGTATGAACCCAAACAGACAATAGAGGAGAATGAATTATCAAATTTTAGCTTTTTGAAGCCAGCTAACTGAAGTTTTCTAAGAGCTTCAATAAACTGATTTACCTATAATCTGATTTCATTCTCTAAGAACTGAGAGAAAAACTCATGTTACCAACAAGTGTATTCTGTACCTCTAATATCATGTAGGAAAGCATATATTAGAGGAATAAATATATAAATATTAAGATTGATTGATGCAGTTAATGTTTTAACTTGCACTGGTTCTAAAGTATTCTGTTTGGAAGATCGCATAGTAATAGAGATCTTTTACTAGATCTTTAAAAAGTGAAAGACCCTGCAGTTTGGATTCTTTTTTTTTATTGAAGTATAGTTGATTTACAATGTGCCAATCTCTGCTGTACAGCAGTGACTCAGTTTTACATATATATACATTCTTTTTTAATATTCTTTTCCATGATGGTTTATCCCAGTAGTTCCCTGTGGTATAGAGTAGGACCTTGTTGTTTATCCATTCTAAATGTAACAGCTTGAATCTACCAACCCCAAATTCCCAGCCCATCCCTCTCCCTCCCCCTCCCCACCTTGGCAACCACAAGTCTGATCTGTCTGTGAGTCTGTTAAAGACCCTGCAATTTGAATGACATTTTTTTCCTAAAGGAAGTTTTTACCTACTCTTCCAATAATAAAATTAGAAGCTCTAGGGAGAGGTTAATGATGTAAATAGCAAACTTCTGTGAATAGTTTTGCTAAAACAAAGTCAGTTTTTAAAAATTATGATTAGCCAATTCCAGAGAAAGGCATACCAAGAGAAAGTTTGAAAATTAAATGGATCGATTATCAGCACAAATTGCTGATGATCAAGAAAATTAAAGGCAAGGTAAAGTTAAAATTTCCAAATATCTTAAGGCATACTTTTGGAGAAGAATTTCACATTATCATTTGAAACCGAATTTTACTTTTATATTTCAGTGGACAAAATTCTACAGTGCCCTCAAGCAAGTGCACTATCTTACCAGTAAACCGCTTTATTACATCTCTAAAAGATGTCAAATAGTATTTCTAACTCTTAGCCAACTCTTGCTTCTATATTTCATGACTTTTTAAAGAAAATTAAATAAACCTTTGGTGCTATTTTTTAGAGCCTATCTTGAAATAGAGAGGGCCACAATTTCTCATTGATTTGACTTGAGCAATTTAATCTATATTATTATTTGAACATTTCCTCCAAAGTTGGTTCTTCTAGAGACATAATTATTTCTGTTATCTCCTCCCAGTTGGTCAAAACATTCCCCTCAGTTGACCCAAACTTTTCCAGTCCAGGTGACCCAACTTCAGGCCCACCCCCTGCAATCATACAGAGAGTGACTTGTACCTGTGACTTTGTCACAGTCTGTGGATGAGCATCCCCAAAAGATGTCACTTACCACTACGCAAGATTGAAAGCTCATTTTTAATTTGTTATCTAGCACCAACCATTATTCATCTAGAAGCCTCTAACCATTACTGCTTTCCAAAAATTTTCCTCTCATTGAATTACTAGGATTTTCATCATATTTTCCAGCTGGATTCATTTGCATTCTCAAGAAATAACTCTCACTCTATAATTTATTGCCTATGTTCGTAATATAAAGGTATTCGTATGGCTGCAACTCATATCTGCATTTGTAGATTTTTAATTTGTTTAAAACACAACTGACAAATTTTATTATCTGTTGAGTCTCTCATATATGTGTTAAAACTGCATAACTTCAAAGTCCAGAAGAGAAGAGTTTGCATACTTGATGCTTTGCAATCTCACCTTAAGTTTGATAGAACTTGGAGGTTTCAAAAAGCCATATCAAGTATATTTTACTTGGAATTACCAGTATGTTTCCCAGGCACCAAATAATTGTATAAATTGGCATCAGATATCTCAAAATAATATGTAATATCAGCCTTGTCCCCAGGAAAGGAGCAGGAAATTCCCTCATATTGCTTTATTCCTCTACTTCTTTCTCCTCTTTGCAGAGTTCTATGCTTTTTGGACCAAGAGAGCAAGCTAGCGCTATTTAGTATTTAGAGCATTATCATAGACCATTATGGTCTGCCTACAACACAATTTATTTTTAGTTGATTTATTTATCAGTTGTTGAGCACCAACTGAATGCTGTGTATAGCATCCTTAATGAATGAATAAGAACATGATTTCTGAGAACATGTCAGGTTCCCTGTGATTGTCTCCCTACCACTCCATACACACTGACAGAGTCAGCAATACCTCATCCCCTCAATATGAAATAAATGTGTTTGCCAAGAAAAAAAAAATGACATGATTACTGGCCTTAACTAGCTCATTTTCCAGGGAGAAGTCTGACACAAAATAGAAGTAAATTCTAATACAAAATAGATACCTGCAGGGTATATGAGGGAACTTAATTCCACCTGAAATCAGTTCTGAACTTCAAACAGTTGATTTACAAAGAATTTATAGAAACATAGTAACTCATGAGACAGGTACTGTCTCTGTAAATATCTCACAATATCCTACATGAACATTATTTTTGCAACCTAACTTGAAGGCTATACAAACCCCCAAATCATTAAGATTAATAAACAATGTCATTAAGTCTGCTTATGATCCTTCATAGGGAATTGGAAGATCAATACGAAAAATAATACTTTACTTACTCATTCCTTTTTTTGCAAAATATTAAAAACTACATTAGGAGAAATAGTTTTATTCAGAAGATAAAGAATTAAAGGTCAGTATTTTATTCCCAAGGTTGACAATTCTGACTCCTCTGTTTCTCAGTCATTCATTCTGCATCATCCTTAAGGTTGTTTCTTACCTGATATGCATTCCCAGCCCTGACTAAGGATGAGAACTGGCATTATTTTTAAGCACTTCAGTGCAGTCAAAGATTTTTAGTTTCCCTGAGGCATCATGCTCTATCAACAGTTCAATAAACCTGCCAAATGTTTTACTTATTCTGAAGGAAAAACAAGTTTAGAAAATATTAAGCCCTTAATATTTTGTGGACTTACATGAAGTGACTCTCCATAGGAATAAATGTCAAACACAGAATCTTTCCTCACAATGTCAAGCTCAGCCAAACACAGTGTTTGTTTTAGGCCATTTGAATGCAGGAATGTTTATCATTATTCCTTAGATTATATTTTATCATGAATGGCTTTACTCTAATTTGTTGGTGAAACTCAGGGGAACCGAAATTAGTCTCAAAGGTGAATACAAAACAGAAGAAGCAATACATAGCAGATACATCTCTATACAATCATACCCCAACTGAGGCAGAATCACTGAAGTCTTCTGATATATTTAGAAATACTGCTTTATTCATGGTGCTACAAAAAAAGTAGTGTAAACCAAGATTACTCAAGGCTACTGATTGTAAACTACATGTGAGGAGTAGACTTCTGAAGATACACCAAAATATAAATTTAGCAAAAGATGCTTTCTCAAGAATTCTTTCCATTACTTACTTTCAACATACTAAGTTTGATTTAACTTAAGACCTGAGTTAAATTCCAAAGTCAGAGTGTGTGTCATTTCTCTAACCTACTTGGGGAAAACATACTTACACTGAAAGACTGTCCCTGAGACCCACTAAAAACTCTACGATACACTTAAGGTTACTTAGAAATAATGCACAAAGAAGTTCAGAAGAAGAAAATTATTAGTGTTCAAGGATAATTTTTTCTCATTCATAATTCATTTACATATTTAAGGCTACAGTTTGAAACAGAGACATTATATCTTATATACTCATGCATTTATGAAATTTTTAAAGAAAAATAGCTTATGATTTATTTATGTTCCCCTCTCTAGAAGAGCAAATAAAATTCATTTCAAAATACCATACTGCATTTTAATAGACTATATTGATTATATATTTCTTATTCCTTTCAGAGAGATAACAAGGCAGTGAAGAACCGTGGGACCGTGGGCACTGCTTCTGTCCTAGAGGTGCCTGGTGAGAACACCTGCTCAGGTGTCCAGAAGAGGCTGGTGAGAGACTCAGAAGTTGAGCAGAACTTCTGACTGACTGAGCAGATTTCAACAGACTCACAAGGCTAGATAGACAAAGTATTTTAGAACTTTTGCACTTTCGAGGTAAAAGCACTTCATATACTAGAAATTGACAAGTCAAGGAGGTATTTTGTAGTGGGGTAACCACAGTAATAGTTATAATGCAACATAAAAATACCAAGCTACTTGGGGAGAGAGAGAGGGAAATAGAATAACAGAAGGCTGTTTACAAGACACATACCTAAAATAAAATCTTTTCCATTTTTTAAAAGTTTGGACAAATGATAGAGAAAGACTTGTTGAACGTCTTATCATGGACACTAACAATAATGGAAAGAATTGCTAAAATGCAGTACATTAAAATTAAAAACTTCTATTCATTAAAAGACACCATTAAGAGAGAAAAGGCAAACTGCAGAGTAGGAAAAGCTATTTGTAAAACCTATCCCCGATAAAAGGCTCATATCTGGAATATTTAAATATTTTATTTACAAATAAAAAAGACGTACAAACAAATAATGGGCAAGATAATTCAACAAACACAATGCAAAATACAATATCCACATGACCGTCAGAACTACGAAAAGATGCTCATGTTGTATTGTCTGTTATCAATTAAGCATCATCCCTACCCACATTTAAGTTCTCTCATCACAAAGGAGAGGCCAACAACTATGTTTTCTAGAATCTCCTTCCCCCCATGCATCTAGTTTAGAGTTTGAGAATAAAAGGCACTTGCATTCGAGTTGAAACATAGAAAAGAAAGCAAAGCCAGAGGACCAGAAGAGCGAGATGATATGGTACTTACAAGACCTGCCTGCGGAGCTCTTGACAAACACTCCTAGGCATAAACCCAACTAAATTCCATTCATATGTGCACCAAAAAATGCGAACGTTCATAGCACTGTCCCCAATATCAAGACAATAAAGATGACCCAAATGTCCACTCACTCTCTATATTTTGATTTATCCATAAAATGGAATTACAACAGTAAAAAGGAATGAACTATAGACACATGTGCACCAACAAGTAGTGCATCCCAAGACAAATGGGTTTAAAACCAAGACCACGTCTTTTAACTTTTTCCTCTGTCTGATTTAAATATTTGTTCTGGTATAAAGATGTGATGAAACATCAACCAAGAGGATCAAATAAGAAACTCGAGGCTCTTTGTTTTTTATTCCTTTGTATCTTTACACTCCACATCCAATCAGTCTCCAAATACTGTGCAGTCTAATGATAATAGGTAAAATATATTAAATACTTGCATGCCGGTCTCTATATGAAGAACTATATGTATAAAATCTAATTTGATCCTGACAACGATCCTACAAGGTTAAGTGCTATTATTCCCTTTTTCTGATGTGGAAACTGAGGCACACCAAGTTCAAGTAAGTTGTCCCGTCCCAGGGCTAGTAACTGCTGAAGCCAGGAATTAAACCCAACCATCAACTGAGAGACTATGTTCTTAACCCACTCACTAGCCAAGCTCTGGAATATTCCTCAAAATCTATGTTCCCACTCATCTCCCACTGCAGTCTGTCTCCAAAAGCCTCGTATGATCTCCCCGCTTTTTACCCCTCTTCTCCCTCGCACTGTCTCCTGTGCTGCCTGATATCTTTCTGAATAGCTTCACTACTTGCCACCTGGCCTACTCTTTCTCTTTTCAACCTCTAACGGGCAGCATGATTATGAATTAATAAGAAGTGTGGTACTTTGTTCAAAAATTATTTTGAGTTGAACTGTAGAATTTCATCCATTCAGGTTAATTGTATTGGATGGAATAGGTGCCTGGGAAAAAAATTCAGCTCTAGTAAATGAACTTACCAGTATATTTGCCTTTTTAAAATTGTTTTCTTATTTTCTTCCTTGAAGCTAAAAGTACATAATCTGTGTATACTACCAGAAAAAAAAATTGACCATTATAATACTTTCTTCTTTATGTTTTTAACACATTTACTTCTGAGAAGACTCAAGAGGATTTTTACCCTCATAGAACAATTATGTAGTGAGACAAAGACCAGGAGAAAAAACGTTACCCTGCATTTGCTGCAGCTGAGCAGCTGAGACAAATAGGGTGTTGCATCAGTATTCTTTTGGTCAGGGGAAGCATGAATGTACCAGTACTTAATGTCACAGATTCCACATCCCAAGGTGGGATTCCTCAGCTCACAGGGATGAATGTGGAGTGAAAATACTGTGCATGATGAATGTGCAGTAAAAAGCCAGCAGTGGCTTAAATTACTGTCCTCTTGGGCCAGTTGTCTCTGCATTGCCTGTAGAGATAGACTACAGAATAAACCCTATTTGCCAATATTACTGAAAAGGCTCTTTACCTTCTGCCCTCAAACCTGCCTCTGGGCCCTATATCTACCCCACTTCCTGCACTGCCAGCTCCTCTCTGGCCTGGATGACAAGAGCATTCTAATTGGTCTCCCTCATACTCTTCTACAGTCAGTTCTCCTTGCGGCAGGCAGAGTTATCCCTTTAAAAGCATAAACCTCATGCAAAACCACTGCTTTTGTATCAAATATTCTTATGATTTCCTCCCTTATTTCTTTCCAGAGAGACTTTCCTTAGCCATCGTAGCCAATAAAACATATCTCATTATTCTCCATGCCCTTGCCCCATTCTATTTTAACCACCTACACTTACCCACCTTATCATTTTTTTTTTTTCGGCCACACCTTGTGACATGTGGGATCTTACTTCCCTGACCAGGGATGGAACCCATGCACCCTGCAGTGGAAGCGTGGAATCTTAACCATTGGACCACCAGGGAAGTCCCTACCATCTAGCACTTATATCATCCAACATTATATTGTCTATTTGATGATGTTTTTATAGCCTTCTTTCCTCTTTAGAATGTTAGCACGTTTCTGTTTGGTACTGAATTCCAAGTCCCTAGGATGATGCATACCACAGAGAAGGTACGTAATAAAGTGAATGAATAAACAATAAATATATGATGAAGCATACGACCCACCTACTTAAAAATGCTATTGTCTTTAGACAAGGGTATTCTAGGGTCTCACAAAGAAGCTTCACCTACCTTCTAGAGTCTTTACACAGCCTTCTTTGTTACAACCTACAGGGCTACACTGGATCATTTGCTATTTTCTAAGATGCTTTGAGATGTTGTGTCTTTACACCTTTCTTTAGAATAAATCCTCTTCCTGGAAACCTCTACACTCTCTTCTCCACTTAGTGAAATTCTACTCATTCATTAAGATTCATCTCAACTATTATCTACTTGTGAAGGCCCCACTGGAAAAAAAAAAATATCTTCAATTAGTCATAAATATGGTTTTAATAGCTGGATGAAAAAAAAAACCCTGTTACTTTATTTTTTGAATGATGTTTAATTTGCTTCCATCCTTGGCCAGGTTAGTGAGACATATATTCTTGATCATTACTGTGATTTTCTCAGGGTTATAAATGGAGGTCTTGGAAGCTTATAAAGTCCAGGGCATTTGTGGAAATGTTCTGTAGTCTTCAAACCATGCTTATCTCTGTCAACATGCCCATTGTCTAAGCTGGACTTTTTCGGAAAGGGGGGCAGCTCCAGGCCTTCCAAATCAAGCTCAGGCCCAGAATTGCATTTCTGGTACACTTAGTATTTGATGTCGCCCACTTGGATAGAAATCACCCGTCTAGGACCCTGCATGGAAGTAGGCCTAGGTATCTACTACTGGGTCAATCTCCAACCCCAGGAACCCATCACTTCTGCCATTCTCACCCCTTCTCCTAATCTCAGAGATTCTTCAGATATTTCACTTTCACTCAAGTCTGGTCCTAAAATCTAATACTCACCTCTATCCTTTCTTCTCTCTAGGACATTCTAATATATTCTCATTAATTAGGTAAATCAAAGCCAATAGAGAGGAAAGGCCACAAAAGGGCCAGGATACCTTCTTGAGATTTGAGAGGAACAATAAAAAAGCAGTGAGAACAAAACAGACATTAACATCTCAAGAAATTACCCTTGCTACCCAGAACTAGATAAAAGGGAATTTAAAGAAAATTCAACTACTTATAGACCCACAAGTGCAGCCAGAAATATCACTTAGAAGTAGATTTTATTATTATAGAAACAGTCTAAATACTTCAGGGCAAATACGAGGTAACTGGGGAGCAACCATTCCATGAATGAAGAGTGTAATATAATTATGGACAGCTGCCTTTCCCTACGACTTTGGTTTACTTCCATAGTCATGATCATTGATGAGCGAGTGGGTAAGAAAATCTACACAAGGAACAAAGAAGCCTATTGAGAGGGGTGTGCCTGAGCCATCACTCACTTCACCAGGAGATTCACAATTCAGAAAATGCAGTTGCACAAGGTGGTCCTGACTCATTTCTGCTGCCAGGAAAATCTCTACAGGGAAGCAACCATGAAGGAAGAAGGAGTCTGTGCTTATGACCAAGGCTCAGCACAACAGACAAGCAATTCAGGGCAAAAGACCAATGTCAAGAACACACTGAGTTGACCCAGTCAGCTGAGAAACAGAAGCTCTCATCTTGAGTCCCCAGGAATCCTGGGCAAAGGACTCTTTCAGTAAGGCATCACCAGGGCATGAACAAGTATTCATCAAACTCAGAAGGAACAGTGTTTAGCCATGACACTGTGCCTTAGCAACCAAAGAAAGGTAATCAGATTTCAGAGTTCAGACATATCCTCTTGGCCTACACAAACTCCAGAATGCTTGAAAATCAGAAAGACTAAAGGTATGTGGGGACTTGCATAATTAATTGGAATGAATTATTGCCATGTGACCATATTTGTTCCCCCAGGTGGTGAAGCAGATGATACTCTTTAGACATGTCCAAATATCTCCAAGTAGATTGAATTCCTTGTAGCTCTAGATTTTTTTTCATACTGGAATTAAAAAGAAAAATGCAAAGTTCAATAACTGTATTGAGAGAATATTTGAATATTTTCCATTTTAAAATTCTGTATGAGATGGAATATATATCACCTTATCTTACTTGGTCAATGTCCTCTCATTTGATGTTGAGAATTTTAAAAACCTATTAATTCCAGTAACCAGACCCTAGATGCACTATGAATTTTTCTTTTCCCCCACCTTTTATACCTTGCCTTTTCTAATTTAAAATCCTGGTTTGACTGAGCAAAAGTATATTAGTATATCCATTTTTGCTTATTTCCTCCCATCTATCAGTATATCACCTTCATATGTACAATTAATGGGGTTTTCTGCTGACTCTTTAGAAAAAGATAGAATCTGTGTTTTGCCCAAATTGTGTTGGTAACTAAAGAGGGAAAAGGTTGTTTTATCACAGGGAAGAGTTCTCTGTGTTAGTCCCCAGTTCAGCTCTCCTCTGTCATTAGTTAAATCAGATTTTGAGGATTCTGGTCCCCACAGACATTGCTCATTCATAGGCTCCTGGAAGCACTCATTTGTGTTCTTGTTTTGACTGAGGGATAATTTGTGAGCAGCCTTTTCAGAGCGAAGCATCATTTTTCTCAATGCCTAAGACACACTGATCTTTGGGGAGAGTGGCACAATAGTGAACACAAGGTAAGTAGGCTCTAAAGTGGAAATACACCACCCCATGAAACACACAGAAACATACAGGCACCATGTGGGATCTCTACAAATCAGAGAGAAAATTCTTTACAAACTTCTTCCTACCTGTCAAATCTATCACCCAAAGAACCAGGAAAACCTTAGGCAAGCAACAATTACTTTAGACTCAGCAGGCTAGCAGGTTCGCTGACACTCACCACTGGAACTGACCCCACCCAAATATTTCGAAGGTCTTCCTTCCAAGCTACCTGACATAAGTGTTTGTCTCACACCATCTCTCTGCTCAGATATAGAGTGAAAAATGGTCAAAATTTTACACTGCTCTTTGGTAAAACTAAATCTGTTTAAGTGCCTCTCAGAGGAAGGACTGCCAAAGGCCCAATGATTTAGCCTGACTTAGAGTTTCAGAGATAATAAAAAAGTGACCCTGGGTTCACCAAATGAGGAAACCCACTTGCTATATCCTAAAGTAAAACTTGCCAGCACCTTTCCTTCAAGGCTTACAGTTTCTCAATTCCACTGAATCTGTTGGCTACCATTAAACCCATGTCAACCCAATAATTTGGGAGATATCTGAGCTTACTGCATCATCTATAATGTTACGCCTCGTAAGGGAATAGATTATAATTTGAGTAATGTCACCTATTTTGTAAATAAATGCATTTGCTACTGTCATTTTTGTACAGTTCTATCTCATGTTTTCTTATCTATGTTGACTTATATGTGGCTTTCCCCTGCTGCCTTGCCATTGCACTTAAAGTTGTCTTCAGAGCAAGACTGCCCATTTTGCTGCAGCACAAATATCACATTTTGGCTTTGAGGGGAAGGAATAATGGTCTCTTTCTCATGATTACCACTTTCACACCATGGCTTTTTCTTTTCCATTAAAAAATTATTCTGGATGCTTTCATCTACAAATACCACTCTTTCCTCCTCCCCGCCATTACCTGCTTGATTAATTGTTATCCCACTTTTACCAAGGACTTGAAGACTGAATCACAGTCATCTTCCCCCTACCATAATTCTAGGTGGTAGTAATAGCCTACGTGCATAATTTATTCAATGCTTCATTTCCTTGATCCCCTAAATTCTGGTGAGATTCTTTTATACTCCAGATGAGGGAAGTAAAATGGGATGAGAGATGATAGTTAAGTGAGGAAGAGGGAATTCTATTCAATGCAGATTCATGAATAAAGGGGAGGAGATGAGAAAGGAATTGTTATAGATTAATTATATGACGTTTGCTGGGAATGATAAGAAATAAAGGTCAAAAGAGACAGAGTAGGGATCTGATCATATGCCATGCTAAGGAATTTTAACCTTATTTATGGGCAGCACAGAGCTGTTGAATAGTGTTAAATAGAACACTGAAATGACCAGACACTGTGGGTAGTTATATGCAGTTTGAATCATAATATTCAGATTGTTCTTAAGTTCTGGAAAATTATGAGCCTTGAGAGCTTTGAATATTTTATTTTCCCCAGTCTCCTTAATGTCTATTTCCTGGATTCCTATTAGACATATTTTAGAAATTTTTTCATCTGTGTCTCTTTTTTTTTTTTTTTTTTATTTTTTTTTTAACATCTTTATTGGGGTATAATTGCTTTACAATGGTGTGTTAGTTTCTGCTTTATAACAAAGTGAATCAGTCATACATAAACATATGTTCCCATATGTCTTCCCTGTTGCGTCTCCCTCCCTCCCACCCTCCCTATCATCTGTGTCTCTTAAGTTCTTTTTTATATTTTTCACCTCCCTATTTCTCTGTGCTGAGTGATTTCCTCAAGTATACCTTCAAATTCTCTATTTTTCTTTGACTAGCTAGTCTGTTGTTTAATTACTGTTCACTATTATTGTTATATGAATTCTACTACTTCTTTGACAATCTAAACATACTCATTTTGATTTCTCTTCATTCTTCACTTCCTAGGGTATCCAGTCAGTCAACTCTCCATACGGGCAGATGTGGAAACCATGGATACAAAGGGCCAACTGTTCTATACCATTTTTTTTTTTTTTTTTTTTTTTTTCCGGTGCGCGGGCCTCTCACTGTTGTGGCATCTCCCGTTGCAGAGCACAAGCTCCGGACGCGCAGGCCCAGTGGCCACGGCCCTTGGGCCCAGCCGCTCCGCGGCATGTGGGATCTTCCTGGACCGGGGCACGAACCTGTGTCTCCTGCATCGGCAGGCAGACTCTCAACCACTGCGCCACCAGGGAAGCCCATGTTCTATACCATTTTATACAAAGGACTTGGAGCACCTGTTGATTTTGGTATCCATGGTGGTCCCAGGACCAATCCCTTGAGGATAATGAGAGATGATTAATTTTCTTGTCTTTTGTTTTTTTTTGTTTTTTTGCTAATTCTTTTTCATGACGTTAAACTTCCTTACGTTCTTTGTAATTTTCTGTCTTTGATCTCATTTTCAGAATATCTTCTGTGCACTGAGCATGGGCATGGTCCTGCATAATATAAGTAGTTTAGACTTCACTATGGGGTGTTTTGCCTTGTAACTTTCACTAGAGTCTTTTGGAATAGCACTTTTACCTTATTCTTTTGTCTTTGGGTTTCTTAGTCCTAAGAGTTATGGAAGAATTTAAGCCTCATACCCACAAATGATGCTGTTTAGAGGCTTCAGTAAATTACAGTTGAATCTCTTACAACCCATGTTGAGGATAGATAGCCTACTTTGATGTGTTGACCTTAAGAAAGTCATACTTTTTTGGCTGCTAGAGACCAGTCTTAACTTTGTCTCCTATGTGACCCCATTCTTATTTATCTGCCACTTTTCAAGTTCCATTTTTGCATCAGTGTAATTATCCAATTTAAAAAATATCTGGAATTACAGATTAAAAAGCTGAAGATCAATGTGTCCATAGAATATTTGCTTTATGTATCAAATTAAAGGTTGTACATGCATTTCTAATTGTAATTCTCCTTAAAATATTACTATTGTTGTTTTGTTCTTGCTGTTTTAAAAAATCTATCTTCAGACTTGATTTTGGAAAATAACCAGCTAGTCCTAAAATTTTCTACATGACTCATGACTCAAATATTTATTGATTCTTGAATATTTTATGAAGAGGTATAAAAATAACTATTAATTATATACATATGTATATTCATAAAGTAACTATTTTATTACGATATCTTTCAAGGTACCCTAGCTCAAGGCTTTTTAAAAAATTCATTAACTTGTCTAAGATTCCATCATGTCACAATTTCAAAAGATATCCTCAGTTATGCCATTTTGTCCAATGTCTTCCCCAGGTGATACTGCTTAGAGTCGTACTGATTTCCAACAGGGATTTTACCTCACAGACTTAATGATAGTCATGTTGATATATTTCTTTTGATCTATTTCACTAGAACTCAAGAAACCCTCAATATAAATATTCTATAACCATTCTGCATATGTTAAGTTCTATCCAACTCAAAGGACGTCTTTAGATACCTGGGTATCAATCAAGAGAGAACACAATAGCCCTATAGTATGTCTCCCTAGGGTTGATATGACAGGTGGGCTTTAAAATATTGAAAGAAAACTATAGTCCAGACTCTCCTTGGAATTTTATACAATAATATTTTACCTTTCAAAACTGTCCAATAAATCTTTCTCTATAGCTTAGTCTTCATGTGAATACTCATCTACCTGGGCATCACTTTAAAAATGTATTATTTCTTCCTTCATAAATCTCACATGTGGTCCATCAAATATTGTACATGAGAGGTAAGCAGATTAAAGACACAATTGAAAAACTGATCACTGTTATTTGCTCTTAGGCAAATTTCTAACAATAGCAAAAGACTTTTTTTTTTTTCTTTTGCGGTACACGAGCCTCTCACTGTTGTGGCCTCCCCCGTTGCGGAGCACAGTCTCCGGACGCGCAGGCTCAGGAACCATGGCTTACGGGCCCAGCCGCTCCGCGGCATGTGGGATCTTCCCGAACTGCGGCACAAACCCACATCCCCTGCATCGTCAGGCGGACTCCCAACCACTGCACCACCAGGGAAGCCCCAGTGAAGACATTTTTATAGCGGTCATAAATCTCTCGATAAGGGAAAGCTTTTTTAAAACCCAGAATGCAAACTAATAAATACTGGAGGAATGATAAAATTAGAAAATCACTATTTGTGACACCCAGTGAAATGATCTAGCCAAGCAAGAGTCATCGATGGATGCTAAAAGCAATAGATAAAACTTGTATAAGATATTCACAGTGTGCAAAAGTATCACATTACAAGTAACATGCTAATTACAGAGGAGAACCTAACTTGACAGGGGAGTAAACTGGTGTTCACTATCTTCCAGTTGTTAAACATGGCATCTCTAACAGTTAAGGATCATATGACATCAGGTATCTTCTGATGTGATACAAAAGAAAAACATGCTCTGCCTTTGAAGTATTTTTGCATTAAATGTTTAACCTGAATTGAATCAAGCCATAGACCTAATTTTCAATATATAAGAAATACAGCAAATAGAAGAACCCCATGAGGAAAAAATAGGCAAATTCAAGATGCGAAATGCAACTGGACTTATTTCTTCAAAACGCCAGGGCCTTTAGGGGAATAAAAATTTAGAGGACTGTTCTAGATTAAAAGAGACTAAGGAGGCATAACCAAACACATATGTGACCCTTGATCGGAAACTTGGTTGGTTAGAGAAAGCAACTATAGATATATTGGGGATAATTAGGGAAATCAGAGTATGATCTGGGGACTAGATGATTTGGGGGATTTGTAATTATTTTTAAGTGTGATAATGGCATTGTGATTACAAGGTTAACGCCATTTGTAGAAAATGCATACTAAAGTATTAAGGAGAGAAGAGTCATGATTTCTATAGCTTACATTCAAATGGCCCAGCCTCCCCTGGCAAAACAATAATTTGGCAAATAGTAAAAGCAAATGGTAAAAATATTAGTAATTACTGAACCCAGACGATGAGAATATAAGTGTTTGTTCTATCCATTGGGGTTCGATCAAAAGGGCAGAATCACCAAGAGTGATGTACAATAAGGGAAACAGATCTTTGCATGTGCAGGAGCTAAGGGAATCTCTCTGTGCACCCTTAGCTCTGGATCTACTGTTGAGCCTGAAGTCACTATGAGTCAGACAGTTTGGAAGGGAAGCTGGGTGTGGACAAGAACAAGGAGAATGTGGAAACTACAAGAATAAACTGGAACCCCGTCTGTCTCTCAGCATCTCCAGCCTCACTGGCAGGGGTAACCCGCAGGAACAGCTGGCAGCATTTACCACAGAGCTGCACATGAATTTGCCCAGAGATGCGGAAGCTGAAGGAGGAGCTCCAGCAGAAGCCGGGAAAGGGGCTGGTCTAGGTGCTGCCCCACTTCCACAATGAGAGACTCCATCAGCAAGAGCATGTCTAGCACCCTGTATAAGGTTCAAAGCATAAAAATTAAAGCTGCTGTTTCATATCTGCTTTCCAAAAATCAGGCACAAAATGTCTTTTTTGGTCAGGGCTAATCAGAAACCACAGAGAGACAGGAATTCTGGGAAATTAAGCTGATATAATACAAAGACACCACAATACATTTATCTTTGGTACTTATAGAAATCTTCATATCATGCCCCAGAAAAACAATTTTCATATCAAATGTTAAAGAAATACCTTATTATCATTTTATCATACAGAATAAATCTTTATAAGCTAATGTTTACAATCTAAATATAACAATTAGGTTTTTAAAATTTGTACCTTCATAATCTTGATAAATTCGAAAGGGTAGGGACACTCCTCTGACAAATGAAATTCTAATTTAATTATTGTAAGCTGTGGTTGTGTCTTTCCTACAATAAAAGCTCGAATATAAAGGTACTGATAGAGAAATTAGTTGGAATAGTTTCATGCCTACCTGCCAAACCTAATAGTTATATAAGAGCCTTTCTTCTCCCTGATGATACAAACTAGAAATTGCTAATAATGAACATGGATCTGTCATTTTAGAGAGCCAGACTTAACATCACTTCCCCAAAACAGTGAACAGTGAACAGTGAATTCGTGCAAATAAATTAAATAATTAAAATATTCCAACAAGTGGCTAAAATAACACAGGCAGTGGCTTGAAAATCAGAAGCTCTACCAGGGTGCTCAAGCTTGCATGAATGTTCAGATCCCCTGGGCCCTACCTCACGTGACCACCTGAACCAAAATATCGGGAGGTTGAGCCCTGGCATCAGGTTATGAGAAGCACACTGGTTATTGTAATGCCAAGAAAGGTTAAAAACCACTGAAATCCTGGATGGGGAAGTGACTAGATAAGAAGGTAAGTACTGAGAAGGTAAGTACTGTAATTAACGATAAAAACAAATGGAGTGTCAGAGATGGAAAAAATTAATCCTAAATGGGTGACTCAGAGAATTTATGGAAAAGAGAGAATTTAACTTAGACCTTGAAAAACAGATATAAATTCATCATTTGGATTTTGATAGGGAAGGACGTTCCTGGAAATGATAGGAGCCTAAGCAAAACACTGTGGGTAGGAAACTGGAGACAAGCTTGGAGAAAAGGCAAGGAATCCTGTCCCCAGGTGAATGGGGAGTGAGGTGACAACATAAGGAATCTAGGAGTGGTGAATCTGAGTGGGCACTGTGTTTACTTCTACCAGAAGGCAATCTTTAAAGTCGAGAAGAATATCTAAGATAAAAGCAGAGATTATTTGATGTGTGAGTAGATAAGCAGAGCCTCTTTAGTCTAAGGAACACAGCCAGCCATATTCACCAAAGCTAGGAGGCTATGGCTGGGCCCACAGGCTAGTTTTTAATCTGCATGTAGCCTCATGTGTATATACCAGTATCTGTAGAGATAGTGTCGTTCTGTAAGTGTGCCAGGGCATGAGAAAGTTTTGGAAACACTGATCTACCTTACAACCATTTTGTTTGATGTATAGAGACGACTGCCTACCCTTGGAATTCTCATGCCCTACTAAGCCTAAAAATTAAATAGAAAAGTGAAAATTAAAATGTTATTGAATAGCCAGGACATGGAAGCAACCTAAGTGTCCATCAACAGATGAATGGATAAAGAAGATGTGGCACATATATACAATGGAATATTACTCAGCCATAAAAAGAAATGAAATTGAGTTATTTGTAGTGAGGTGGATGGATCTAGAGTCTGTCATACAGAGTGAAGTAAGTCAGAAAGACAAATACCGTATGCTAACACATATATATGGAATCTAAGAAAAAAAAAATGTCATGAAAAACCTAGGGGTAAGACAGGAAAAAATACACAGACCTACTAGAGAATGGACTTGAGGGTATGGGGAGGGGGAAGGGTAAGCTGGGACGAAGTGAGAGAGTGGCATGGACATATATACACTACCAAACGTAAAATAGATAGCTAGTGGGAAGCAGCCGCATAGCACGGGGAGATCAGCTTGGTGCTTTTTGACCACTTAGAGGGGTGGGATAGGGAGGGTGGGAGGGAGGGAGACACAAGAGGGAAGAGTTATGGGAACATATGTTTATGTATAACTGATTTACTTTGTTATAAAGCGGAAACTAACACACCATTGTAAAGTAATTATACTCCAATAAAGATGTTAAAATAAAATAAAATAAATCACACACAAAATAAAATAATGTTATTAAAAAAACACAAATATATTGAGAAAATATAGTAAAGTATACAAGGAGAAACAAAAATCATTCTACCAAAATATATTTCAACTCAGTGAGTTTTTTAACCTTTCTTTTTTTCAAATAAGTAACACATTCTTTGGTGATAAAAAGGAGAGAAAAGGGTAAATGTGGAACAGAGCATATTTAATCAAATATCATGTCCTTCAGCCATTCAATTATTCTTCCTGAAGAAACCACTGTCACTAATTAATTTTTACTGTTTCAGCAATAGTCGATGTAGAAGCTGTGCAGAAAAGAGTTAACATAGCAGGCCTGAGACTGCCATCCTAAGAGAGGATCCTTGCAAGGTTGGCCATTGGCTGGTGTTTGGGAACTTAAACTGGGGAATGTTTCCACCACACCCTCACTAACAAGAGTGGCTTACTCTGCCTAGACTGTGCAAACACGGTAGTTTACGCTGAATAGATTCCTTCTGGGCATCTGGAATTTTGATATGTGCCAGGCTGGGGGTGCCTATGTGACCAACTCCCAGTAAAAACCCTGGGCTCTGAGTCTCTATTGAGCTTCCCTGGAAAATAACACTCCATACTTGTTACTATAATTTGTAGCTGGAGAAAGTAATGACTCCCTGGGGACAGGGCTCTTGAAAGTTTGCACTTTCCTCCCGACTTTACATCATGTGCTTTTTCCCTGTGCTGAATTTGCTTTGTATCTTTTGCTGTAATAAATTATATTCATCAATATGACTATATACTGAGTCCTGAGTTTTCCTAGTGAATCACTGAACATGATGGCCTTGCATACCGCCCACCCAATATACAAGCATATATGACAATTTTACCCAATGGTAGCACAGTATATACATTGTGCTGAATCTTAACTTTTGAATATAGTATATGTCTTTGACAGTCTTCTTTTGGGGGCACATAGGCCCAGCTTATCCTTCTTAACAGCAAATAGTATTTTACTATATGAATGTATCGTAACTTATTTAATTAGTTCTTTATTAGGGATATTTGGGTACGTCCAGTCCTTTCCTATTACAAAAACTCTGCAGTGAGAATCTTTGTAAATGGTTCACTTGCTCTTTGTGTCAGTAGATCCATCTTTTTGAAAACAAACAAAGAGTAGCATTGCCAGGTCAAAGGTGATGAAAATTTTTTCATTCTAAATGCTACTGCCAAGGGACCTTCAAAATGGCAGAAGAGTAAGACCCGGAGATCACCTTCCTCCCCACAAATACATCAAGAATACATCTACATGTGGAACAACTCCTACAGAACACCTACTGAACGCTGGCAGAAGACCTCAGATTTCCCAAAAGGCAAGAAACTCTCCACGTACCTGGGTAGGGCAAAAGAAAAAACAGAGAAAAAAGAATAGGGATGGGACCTGCACCTCTGGGAGGGAGCTGTGAAGGAGGAAAGGTTTCCACACACTAGGAAGTCCCTTCACTGGTGGAGACAGAGGGTGGAGTGGGGGAAGCTTCAGAGCCATGGAGGAGAGAGCAGCAACAGGGGTGCGGAGGGCAAAGCGGAGAGATTCCCACACAGAGGACTGGTGCTGACCAGCGCTGACCAGCCCGAGAGGCTTGTCTGCTCACCTGTCAGCTGGGACAGGTTGGGGCTTCAGAAGTCAGAACGCAGGGAGAGGACTAGGGTTGGCTGCGTGAACACAGCCTGAGGGGATTGGTGTGCCACAGCTAGCCGGGAGGGAGTCCGGGAAGAATTCTGGACCTGCCTAAGAGGCAAGAGACCATTGTTTTGGAGTGCATGGGGAGAGGGGATTCCTTCCCTGTCTGCCCACGGAAGGCAGAGCAACACCTAAATGAGCTCCAGAGTTGGGCACAAGCCATGGCTATCAGCTCAAACCCCAGAGACAGGCATGAAATGCTAAAACTGCTGCTGCACCCCCCCCAAGAATCCTGTGTGCAAGCACAGGTCACTATCCACAGCCCCTCTCCAGGGAACCTGTGTGGCACACCACAGCCAGGGTCCCATAATCCAGGGACAACTTCTCCGGGAGAACACACAGTGCACCTCAGGCTGCTGCAACATCACACCAGCCTCTGCCACCACAGGCTCGCCCCGCATTCCAAGTATAACTACCAAACCCCTCCCTCCCCCCGGCCAGAGTGAGCCAGAGCCCCCTAATCAGCCGCTGCTTTACCCCATCCTGTCTGGGCAGGAACAGATGCCTGAGGGTAACCTACAAACAAAGCGGGGGCCAAAACCAAAGCTGAACCCCAGGAACTGTGTGAACAAAGAGGAGAAAGGGAAATCTCTCCCAGCAGCTTCAGGAGCAGCGGATTAAATCCCCACAATCTACTTGGTGTACCCTGCATCTGTGGAATACCTGAACAGATAATGAATCATCCCAAAATTGAGGTGGTGAACCTTGGGAGCAACTGTAGACTTGGGGTTTGCTGTCTGTGAATGATTTGTTTCTGATTTTCATTTTTATCTTAGTTTAGTTTTTAGCTCTTGTTATCATTGGTGGATTTGTTTATTAGTTTGGTTGCTCTCTTTATTATTTTTTTTAAATTTATTTTAATAAATTTAAAATTTATTATTCTTTTCTTTCTTTTTTTTCTCCCTTTTCTCCTGAGCCATGTGGCTGACAGGGTCTTGGAGCTCTGGTCTGGTGTCAGGCCTGAGACTCTGAGGTGCGAGAGCCGAGTTCAGAACACTGGACTACCAGAGACCTCCTGGCCGAATGTAATATAAATTAGCGAGAGCTCTCCCAGGGATCTCAATGCTAAGACCCAGCTCCACCCAACAGCCAGCAAGCTCCAGTGCTGGATGCCCGATGCCAAACAACTAGCAAGACAGGAACACAACCCCACCCATTAGCAGAGAGGCTGCCTAAAATCATACTAAGTTCACAGACACCCCAAAATATACTACCGGACACAGCCCTGCCCACCAGAAAAACAAGATCCAGCCCCACCCACCAGAAAACAGGCACCAGTCCCCTCCACCAGGAAGCCTACACAACCTCCTGAACCAACCTCACCCACTAGGGGCAGACACCAAAAACAATGGGAACTACAAACCTGCAGCCTGTGAAAAGGAGACCCCAAACACAGTAAGTTAAACAAAATGAGAAGACAGAGAAACACACAGCAGATGAAGGAGCAAGGTAAAAACTCACCAGACCAAACAAATGAAGAGGAAATAGACAGTCTACCTGAAAACGAATTCAGAGTAATGATAGTAAAGATGATACAAAATCTTAGAAATAGAACGGAGAAAAGGCAAGAAACACTTAACAAGGACCTAGAAGAGCTAAAGAGTAAACAATGATGAACAACACAATAAATGAAATTAAAAGTTCTCTAGAAGGGGGTTTCCCTGGTGGCGCAGTGGTTGAGAGTCCGCCTGCCGATGCAGGGGACACGGGTTCGTGCCCCGGTCTGGGAAGATCCCACATGCCGCGGAGTGGCTAGGCCCGTGAGACATGTCTGCTGAGCCTGCACGTCCGGAGCCTGTGCTCCGCAACGGGAGAGGCCACAACAGTGAGAGGCCCACGTACTGCCAAAAAAAAAAAAAAGTTCTCTAGAAGGAATCAACAGCAGAATAACTGAGGCAAAAGAACAGATAAGTGACCTGGAAGATAAAATAGTGGAAACAATTACTGCAGAGCAGAACAAAGAAAAAAGAATGAAAAGAATTGAGGACAGTCTCAGAGGCCTCTGGGAAAATATTAAATGCACCAACATTCAAATTATAGGGGTCCCAGAAGAAGAAGGGAAAAAGAAAGTGTCTGAGAAAATATTTGAAGAGATTATAGTGAAAACTTCCCTAACATGGGAAAGGAAAGAGTCAGTCAAGTCCAGGAAGCACAGAGAGACACATAAAGGATAAATCGAAGGAGAAACATGCCAAGACACAAGTAAATCAAACTATCAAAAATTAAATACAGAGAAAAAGTATTAAAAGCAGCAAGGGAAAAGCAACAAATAACATAAAAGGGAATGCCCATAAGGTTAACAGCTGACATTCCAGCAGAAACTCTGCAAGCCAGAAGGGAGTGGCAGGACATATTTAAAGTGATGAAAGGGAAAAACTACACCCAAGATTACTCTACCCAGAAAGTATCTCATTCAGATTTGAAAGACAAATTAAAATCTTTACAGACAAGAAAAGCTAAGAGAATTCAGCACAACCAAACCAGCTTTACAACAAATGCTAAAGGAACTTCTCTAGGCAGGAAACACAAGAGAAGGAAAACACCTACAAAAGCAAACCCAAAACAATTAAGAAAATGGTAACAGGAACATACATATTGATAATTACCTTAAATGTAAATGGATTAAATACTCCAACCAAAAAACATAGACTGGCTGAATGGATACAAACACAAGACCCATATATATGCTGTCTACAAGAGACCCACTTCAGACCTAGGGACACAAAGAGACTGAAATAGAGGGGATCGAAAAAGATGTTCCATGCAAATGGAAACCAAAAGAAAGCTGCAGCAGCAATTCTCATATCAGACAAAATAGACTTTAAAATAAAGACTATTACAAAGGACAAAGAAGGACACTACATAATGATCAAGGGATCAATCCAAGGAAAAGATATAACGATCGTAGATATTTATGCACCCAACATAGGAGCACCTCAATACATAAGACAAATGCTAACAGCCATAAAAGGGGAAATCAACAGTAACACAGTAATAATAGGGGACTTTAACACTCCTCTTTCACCAATGGACAGATCAACCAAAATGAAAATAACTAAGGAAACACAAGCTTTAAATGGTACATTACACAAGATGGACTTAATTGACATTTATAGAACATTCCATCCAAAAACAACAGAATACACTTTCTTCTCAAGTGCTCATGGAACATTTTCCAGGACAGATCATATCTTGAGTCACAAATCAAGCCTTGGTAAATTTAAGAAAATTGAAATCGTATCAAGTATCTTTTCCGACCACAACCCTAGGAGACTAGATATAAACTACAGGAAAAAAATATGTAAAAAATACAAATACATGGAGGCTAAAAAACCAAGAGATCTACACTACCAAATAACCAAGAGATCACTGATGAAATCAAAGAGGAAATCAAAAAATACCTAGGAACAATGACAATGAATACACGATGACCCAAAACCTATGGAATGCAGTAAAAGCAGTTCTAAGAGGGAAGTTTACAGCAATACAATCCTACCTCAAGAAACGAAAAACATCTCAACTAAACCACCTAAAGCAATTAGACAAAGAAGAACAAAAAACCCCCAAAAGTTAGCAGAAGGAAAGAAATCATAAAGATCAGATCAGAAGTAAATGAAAAGGAAATGAAGAAAACAATAGTAAAGATCAATAAAACTAAAAGCTGGTTCTTTGAGAAGGTAAAAAAATTGATAAACCATTAGCCAGACTCATCAAGAAAAAAAGAGAGAAGACTCAAGTCAACAGAATTAGAAATGAAAAAGTAACAACTGACACTACAGAAACACAAAGGATCATGAGGGATTACTACAAGTAACTATATACCAATAAAATGGACAGCCTGGAAAATAATGGCCAAATTTTTAGAAAAGCACGTGTCAAGACTGAACCAGGAAGAAACAGAAAATATAAACAGACCAATCACAAGCACTGAAATTGAGACTGTCATTAAAAATCTTCCAACAAACAAAAGCCCAGGACCAGATGGCTTCACAGGAAAATTCTACCACACATTTAGAGAAGAGCTAACACCTATCCTTCTCAAACTCTTCCAAAATAGAGCAGAGGGAGGAACACTCCCAAACTCACTCTACGAGGCCACATCACCCGGATACCAAAACCAGACAAAGATGTCACAAAGAAAGAAAACTATAGGCCGGTATCTCTCATGAACATAGACGCAAAAATCCTCAACAAAATAGTAGCAAACAGAATCCAACAGCACATTAAAGGGCCATACACCATGATCAAGTGGAGTTTATCCCAGGAATGCAAGGATTCTTCAATATACACAAATCAATCAGTGTGATACACCATATCAAGAAAATGAAGGAGAAAAACCATATGATCGTCTCAATTGATGGAGAAAAAGTTTTCAACACAATTCAACCTCCATTTATGATAAAAACTCTCCAGAAAGTAGGCATAGAGGGAATCTACCTCAACATAATAAAGGCCATATATGAGAAACACACAGCCAACATCTTTCTCAATGGTGAAAAACTGAAAGCATTTCCACTAAGATCAGGAACAAGACAAGGTTGCTCATTCTAACCACTATTATTCAACATAATTTTGGAAGTTTTAGCCACGGCAATCAGAGAAGAAAAAGAAACAAAAGGAATCCAAATGAGAAAAAAAGAACTAAAACTCTCACTGTTTGCAGATGACATGATACTATACATAGAGAATCCTAAAGATGCTACCAGGAAACTACTAGAGCTAATCAATGAATTTGGTAAAGTAGCAGGATACAAAATTAATGCACAGAAATCTCTTGCATTCCTATACACTAACGATGAAAAATCTGAAAGAGAAATTAAGGAAACACTCCCATTTACCACTGCCACAAAAAGAATAAAATACCTAGGAATAAACCTACCTAAGGAGTCAGAAGACCTCTATGCAGAAAACCAGAGACACTGATGAAAGAAACTAAAGGTGATACAAACAGATGGAGAGATATACCATGTTCTTGGATTGGAAGAATTAACATTGTGAAAATGACTATACTGCCCAAAGCAATCTACAGATTCAATGCAATCCCTATCAAACTACCACTGGCATTTTTCACAGAACTAGAGCAAAAAATTTCACAATTTGTATGGAAACACAAAAGACCCCCAATAGCCAAAGCAATCTTGAGAAAGAAAAACGGAGCTGGAGGAATCAGGCTCCCTGACTTCAGACTATACTACAAAGCTACAGTAATCAAGACAGTATGGTACTGGCACAAAAACAGAAATATAGATCAATGGAACAGGATAGAAAGCCCAGAGATAAACCCACACACATATGGTCACCTTATCTTTGATAAAGGAGGCAAGAATTTACAATGGAGAAAAGACAGCCTCTTCAATAAGTGGTGCTGGGAAAACTGGACAGCTACATGTAAAAGAATGAAATTAGAACACTCCCTAACAACATACACAAAAATAAACTCAAAAATGGATTAAAGACCTAAATGTAAAGCCAGACACTATAAAACTCAGAGGAAGACACAGGCAGAACACTCTATGAGTTAAATCACAGCAATATCCTCTTTGACCCACCTCCTAGAGAAATGGAAATAAAAACAAAAGTAAATAATGGGACCTAATGAGACTTAAAAGCTTTTGCACAGCAAAGGAAACCATAATCAAGACAAAAAAGACAGCCCTCAGAATGGGAGAAAATATTTGCAAACAAAGCAACTGACAGAGGATTAATCTCCAAAATTTACAAGCAGCTCATGCAGCTCAATATCAAAAAAATAACAACCCAATCCAAAAATGGGCAGAAGACCTAAATATACATTTCTTCAAAGAAGATATACAGATTGCCAACAAACACATGAAAGGATGCTCAACATTACTAATCATTAGAGAAATGCAAATCAAAACTACAATGAGGTATCACCTCACACCAGTCAGAATGGCCATCATAAAAAATCTACAAACAATTAATACTGGAGAGGGTGTGGAGAAAAGGGAACCCTCTTGCAGTGTTGGTGCGAATGTAAATTGATATAGCCCCTATGGAGAACATTATGGAGGTTCCTTAAAAAAGTAAAAATAGAACTACCATATGACTCAGCAATCCCACTACTGGGCATATACCCAGAGAAAACCATAATTCAAAAAGAGTCATGTACCACAATGTTCACTGCAGCACTATTTACAATAGCCAGGACATGGAAGCAACCTAAGTGTCCATCGACAGATGAATGGATAAAGAAGATGTGGCACATACATACAATGGAATATTACTCAGCCATAAAAAGAAATGAAATTGAGTGATTTGTAGTGAGGTGGATGGACCTGGAGTCTGTCATACTGAGAAAAGTAAGTCAGAAAGAGAAAAACAAATACCATATGCTAACACATATATGTGGAATCTAACAAAAAGAAAAAATGGTTCTGAAGAACCTAGGGGCAGGACAGGAATAAAGATGCAGACGTAGAGAATGGACTTGAGGATATGGGGAGGGGGAGGGGGAGGGTAAGCTGTGACAAAGCGAGAGAGTGGCATGGACATATATACACTACCAAACGTAAAATAGATAGATAGTGGGAAGGAGCTCCATAGCACAGAGAGATCAGCTCGGTGCTCTGTGACCACCTAGAGGGGTGGGATAGGGAGAAGATATGGGGATATATGTATATGTATAGCTGATTCACTTCGTTATACAGCAGAAACTATCAGAACTTTGTAAAGCAATTATACTCCAATAAAGATGTTTAAAAAAATAAATAAATAAAATAAATGCTATTGCCAATTGTGTTCCTTATAAATCAGGTCAATTTTACCTCCACCATTGTATGAAAATGTATGCTTCTCTTAGAATTTGCCAAAATTGTAGTTTATTACAAAGATTGATCCTTTGCTAATCTGAAAAGGAGGAAATGATAGTGAAGTTTCAACTGATATTACTCTTATATTAATGAGGCTAAAGATCTTTTTTATAAAAACAATATTTTTTTCTTTACTGTCTTATGCTTGGTTCTTTTTTCTATTATATTCCTAGAATTTTTCTCACTGACTTGTAGGAGCTCTTTAATCATTAAGAAAATTAACATCGTTTTTTTGATGTGAATTGCAAATATTTTATCCCAAGTTGTTGTTCATTCATTGCCTTTGTTCATGGTACACTTTAAAGCTGAAATATTTTATGGTTATATAAATTTTTGTGGCTTCTTGGATTTGTGTCAAACTTGGGTTCTCCTAAAACCCATATTCCTTAAACAATATAAATCAAACATTTTATGTTCTATACTTTCTGCCTGAAATATAAAAGCATAGTAATGAAATGTACAAAAGTATATTTAAAAGAGAAAAGTATAATTTCTTAAATTCTATTTCAAGTAAAATAAATTGGCAATTTTACATCACATTTGTTTCACCCATTCCTGATCTATGATTAAGAACATTAACATCCCAAATGACACATTCTAAGGACACCATGTTTCAACTGCTTTGGCACTAGTGCGTAAATAAGTCTTAATTTCAGACTCTAGTTGACATTTCAACTGGCTATTATAAATTACTTGAATTCTTTTACAAGTGAATTTGTTTTAAAAGCCTCTAAAAGAAACCGATGGACAGGATATGACACTGGCCAACCTCTATTTTCACTACGAATTTTAGACATGCATATCTGAAATCTCTGAATATTTATTTGACTGTTGCCTTGCAGGAATTACATTTAAGAAGAAGAATACTCAGTGTATATACCACCTATTTATTCAATGTACAACTTACCATCAGATATTCCAAATTAGAAAACAAAAAAATAAGAATTTTGTTCTAAGAAACTGCCTATTAATCTCCTCTCCCTCCCTACTTACTTTCCTTTCTTTCTTCCATTGTCCCCTCCCCTACTCTCCCCCTCCTTTCCTTCCTCTATCCACCCATACCCCTACCCATCCTACACCCATTCTTTCCTTCCTGGTATTTAGTCAGTCATAATTAATGATGATTAGAGCTAATCTACATACTGAGTTTATGTTGAGATCTGTGCTAAGTGGCTACACGCATACCCAGTGAAATGTGTTACTGATGAGGAAATTGAGGCTTGAAACCGTTAAGTAACTTGACCAATATCACAAAAATGAAAGGTTAAGGACTGAAATCCAGCCGTTTCTAACTCCAGCCCAGCCCCTTAACCTAAGCTTCCTGGCATTTTTAAGTATAAATCATTGGCCTATATTTCCTCTCTCTATTCTGTTCACATACTTACATAATGCCCCTTTCGTTACTATATACAAGCAGAAACAAAATAACCTATAAAGTCATAAAAATCAAAAGGGAATAATATTGACATTACCCCAAATTACTGCTCCTCATGGGAAATGAGCCCTCAATTTATTCTACATTCCTCACACAATAGTCCTAAATTAGTGAAATAATCTGGTCACAGGCAAATAGTTTACTCTCTCCCTCACCATTAAAGTATAATGCCCTGGCTGCCTTAGGACTAGATCCTCATTAGAGGCTCACAAAATTGGGCTGGCTGGCATCAATCCCCAGGCATGAGCACTTTAACACACCATCTCCAATATTTTTAAATTTTTCCTTAAGGACCTACTGTATAGCACAGAGAACTATATTCAATATTTTGTAATAACCTATAAGGGAAAGGAATCTGAAATATATATATATATATATTTGTATATCTGAACCACTTTGCTGTACACCTGAAACTAACACAGCATTGTAAATCAACTATACTTCAACTTAAAAAATAAAATTTAAAAGAATTTTCTCCTCTCTCCTTTTTATGTTCCCTTCTTCATTTAGCAAAAACCCCTCCTTCCTGACCCTATTGCTTCTTCCCTCCAACCCTTATTACTCTAAGTTGCTTTTTCTTTTGTTTCTAACATTGATAAATTAACTAATGGCTTAGCTTTGTTTTTTTGTTTGTTTGTTGCGGTACGCGGGCCTCCCACTGTTGTGGCCTCTCCCGTTGCGGAGCACAGGCTCCGGACGCGCAGGCTCAGCGGCCATGGCTCACGGGCCCAGCCGCTTCGCGGCATGTGGGATCTTCCCCGATCGGGGCACGAACCCGTGTCCCCTGCATCAGCAGGCGGACTCTCAACCACTGCGCCATCAGGGAAGCCCTAATGCCTTAGCTTTAACTAATGGGTTTCCACAGCACTCCTTGCCTTCCCTCCCACCAATCTCCAAACTTCATGCGTCTAACTTTTTTTGTGAAAATGTGCAACTTTATTGAATTTTTATTTACCTCATAGAGTGTGAATCCCATGTTCCTTAAAAAAAAAAAAAAGTGTGCCAGGTAGTACCCTTCACACTCAGAGCTTATAGAGAAAGGAAACTAACACATAATGATGCTCATTATGTGTTAGACAATTTATATAATACATCATTGCAACCTCCCTTAAGATAAGGACCTAAAACTGAAGCTCAGACATTTTCAATAGTGTATCTATTATTACACAGTTAAAACATGGCTGAACCAGGATCTGAACCTATATAATACTTGAAGTGATTTTCTTTGTACTCCACCACCCAGACATACTGCTTCTTTTGTGGAGTCCCAAGAACTAAAATTTTTGTCTGATTCATAATGATATGAGCTCTTTGGCCATTTATTTGTATTAATTGTTCGACTCTGAAGAACTCAAAAATACTTTATTTCTCTTTTTTCTTGCTCATCTTTGAACACAGTAGATAGTAAGAAATTTGATAGATTTGTTAAGATTGTCTTTCTAATTTATACAGTTTTCTTATGTATCTCAGCTTATATCATTAGAGGAATTTCTTATCTCCTTACATTTGTAAAACATATGTACACCTATTAGGCTTCCCGGGTCTTAGCTCTGTTTATCTTAAGTATCAGTATGTACCCTCACTGAAGGTTCACAGTGAGGTTTATTCATAAAGTGTCTCACTCATTATTTCCAGCTTGACTGTGTTATTACACAACTTCACATTCTATAATTGATCCAAACAGCTTCAACTAGCAACGAGCAATGTTGACATGCCATACTAAAGCAAATTTTTGAATATGAAATTACACCAATAAAAAGATCATTGAAATTTTGGTGATCATCATTAATGTAATACTATTAATTCTAAAAATATATATGTATTCAAATGACATTTTAAAATTGATCATAAGATTAGAATCTTGGTGTTCCTAAAAGTCCTTAATATGAATGACTCATCATCCATCCCCCCAGATTTCTTAAAGGTTACCATATAAATCCTGGTTACTACAATTCAGATGCTTAATGCTAATGACCACAGCATAGACCACAACTTAAGTTGTTAGAAATCAGTATGAATAGTGATTTAACCTGCATGGAAACCTTTTTTTGTTTGTTTATTGAGAAGTTGCTCCAACCTCCTCTGTGATACTTGGCAAGTGTCTATGTCATTACAATAAACTCAACCATGGATAACATGATTTTTCTTTAAATGAATGCAGCCTTTATTATGCTTCCCCCTTTTAATTCAAAGTACTATCACTTTATATTGTGTATTTTCTTTTTGGCTTGGTCTCACCCTCTGATAGCTATAGTAATGTGAAACAACAAACTGAATCTTCAGACAAGTACCCTAGATTCATCTTTATACTTTTCATAATTCTTATTTTGACTCACTCATCTATAAAATGAATCTTGGACCAAAAGATTTTCAAAATCCTTCCAGCGGTGAATATTCTATGTGCCTCAAACTGATGGAGAACAATGTACTACCCAAGCACAGAAAACAATTTTCAAGCTCAAATACATATTTCAAACTTTCAAGCCCAACAGTTACTGCCATAGAATTTTGTCCAGATTTTTACATCTTACTACTTGAGTAAGGGCACTTTCATTTTAAAATACTACAAATTATAATGTAAATGCCCATTTTACATGTATCCAAATAGGTACAGAGAGGTAGAATATCGATGTTGTGCTGCTACAGTCCAATCAAGAGTTAAAAGTTAAGAAAACGTAAAAGGAGTTGAAGTTTGCTTATATCCATCACACATCTGCCTTTCAATCTTCCTTGATAGCTTCCTTTCCTTCCCCTTACCTCAAATATTCCACTCAAGGAATGTGTCATTTATCGCAAGGGAAAACTCCTATGGGTGTTTCACGTAATGTCAGGGTTCACAGCTCACTCCTTTTGTTTACTATATTCTTTAATGTAGTCCTTGGCAGATGGTAAAAGCAAAATAATTAAGGAACACAGCTTTATTACTGATTATGGATTTGATATTTACGACCAGAAGATAATTTATAATCTTTGATTCTAAATACCATTACCTAAAGCAAACGTTTTACTTGCACATTCATATCAGATTTTAAGGTGCACTGAATGAAAACAAACACAGGCTCATAAAATTTTGACATTTGTTCTTAAATACTCATATTATTTCTAAGTTCTTATATTAAAAAATTAAGTGCATGAGACTTTTCCTCTGTGCCAAGGTACTTTCAAGACAATTGAAAAAGAAGGAAAGCAGATGAATCTTGGAGTTTCTACATGACAAGATGGCATGAGGGAAAGACCTGGGAAAGAAGTAAAAAAGTGAAATACAAATTTAGCTAGGAAAGCTCTCAGGAGAATGACAAGGAGTCACAGCATTTTAAGACCAGTGATTCAGATGGGAAAAAGAGGGGCAGGAAAACATAATTCACAGAAATATCAGCTAGTATGTGAATTTTTAAAGAAAGAACCAGCCAAACGAAACTCGAGATAATGAAGACATCGCTGGCTTTCTCTGTAAGGAAGGCTGTTAACAGGCAAGATACTCGTATGGTTAATGGGAGTATCCCAGGAAATGTTCATATCAAATATTTGATATGAGATGGGTTTCCACAGTCATATCAAAACCGTAAGGAACATTTAGTGAAGTCTTACATTATGTGGGTCCAAGTCTTTTCTTTGCAGTTTGTCACGTTATTTTTTTAAGATGATTTTTTAAGAGCAGTTTTAGGTTCACAGCAAAACTGAGAGGAAGGTACAAAGATTTCCCATATACACCCTGCCCCCGTGCACATAGGCATAACTTCTTCCTTCACCAGAGAGTAGTACAATTACGCTGACTGCAAGAAAAGCGACCAACATAAAAATTGTGAGTTAAGTTTTATTCAGGAACTCTACTGAGGACAGTAGCCTGGGAAATAGCTACTGCTCTGAATAGGTAGGGGAAGAGCCAGTATTTATGAATTTTTCTGGCTAGGAAATATACGTAGTCTAGCATACATCTCAATAAAACATTACTGCTAATCGCAAAAGCGGATATCTCAAGTTAATGATTTTAGTGCTTTTCTATGTATGGGAAGATGCAAGAATCTGGGGTCATTGCAATTCTTCCTTAGATATGCATCTTAACTCTCTAGGGGGCTTATATCTAAAACACAGAATGCTTCATCCTATTTTTCTCCATCCTGAATTCCCCCTAGGGCACACTGTCAGTGGGCAACTGCAGTGGGTTGTTACTCAACCTTTTGTGTAACTGGATGATGAGCAAGACTCTTCTTTTCATTTACGGCTTCAACTGATGAACCAACATTAACACGCCATTATTATCCAGAGGTCAAAGTTTATATTAAGTTTACTCTTGTTGTACATTCTATGGGTTTGGCCAAGTGTATCATGACATGTATCCACCACTATAATACCATACAGAGTAGTTTTACTGTCCTATAAATCCTCTGTGCTCCATGTCACTCCCCACCCTCCTTAACCCACGGAAACAACTGATCGTTTTACTGTCTCCATAGTTTTGCCTTTTCCAGAATGTCATATAGTTGGAATCATATAGCATGCAGCATTTTCAAGTTGGCTTCTTTCACTTGATAATATGCATTTAAGTCTCTTCCACGTCTTTTCATGAAAGGTGATGTTATTTTTTTAAAAATATTTTTATAAACACAAGAATACCATTCAGAGGATCACAATAAGAACGCAATGAGAAGCATTAGGAAAATGAAGCTTCCTGAAGGAATAGTGGATTCATCTCTCCTTTCAGGGCGAGTACCACTGAGTAGAATGGCAGGCAGAATCACTCACATTCTTAAATTATTTTTCTTGAAAGGATTATTTTTGCTTAGTTTATCTTTAAACATCTCGCTTTGTTTTATTTTTGCTAAACCCTTAGTTTAAATTTTTGCCAGTTTAATGCAAAATAACATGAGTGCCAGCTATGATTATGTTTATTGTCTGAATAGAATTGTATGAAATGACATTGTGAACAAAAAATAGAAGGGATTTGTGCAGGAGGACTCTTCCTTTTGCATACTATGTCGAAAAGAATGTGCTGAGGGTGAAGTAACCTTGAAAAGTGTCACCATCTGCTCCCTCACTGGGGCAGACATTTGTTTGTACAGCGCCACACAGTAAAAGTTACAGTGGGTGTAGTAGATGGGTTTCCACAGGCGCTGAGGCAGGCTGGTAATCTATAGCACCAGGATTTTTCAATCACCATGGTATAAGAGATACTTCTTTTTCCTTCAAGCTTGATGATAAATAGCAAGTGGTAATGGGCCTCAGGGTCAGAAGGACATTAGGGAATGTCTGGGTGTGTGGCAGGTAGAGAGGGCCCACCCCATCCAAAGAGGGCAGTTGCTACCCTAGATTTTTGTGATGCAGGAAGATGAGCCCAGTGTTGTCAGATTGTGCAAAAGAAGCTGGAAAGTCAGGTTTTTTTGTAATATCTCTAAATTTCAGCAATCAATTCTAGGCTGACCAACACTGTTCTAACCAAACAAAGCACATTTTTAGGCCAGATGCTGCCTAAATCAATGGGGCAGGTGTAAGTTTGTAAGGCTGATCTAAGTGGAATAACTGAAGAGAAAACCCCAACTCTGAAGCCACTTCTGATCGAAGGTATGTTCCCCTGAAGAAACACTATCAGAGACAGAGCCTCCCTGGAAAAAGCCATGCTCATAATCCCCTGCACCCTGAACTGTACATATACAAGCTGAAAGCCTTCCCTTCCCCATTCAAACCAAATATACAGAGTGACTCTCATGTGCCAGACAATGGCACCTTTCGTTCCCTCTCAGTCTGTCCTACTAATATGTATCACAGGGCCAAAAAGCAAGAGAATGAGGAAAAACTAGGTTAGGAGGTAATGATATGTAGAGAGAAGCAACCTAACTATTGCCTGGAAGGGTGAAATCTTCTGATATGGTGAACTAAGCACAAAGCAAGTTGAGAGAGCTCACCAGTTTTTAAAAACAAGATATAAATATTTCTTTTAAAAAGTAGAAAAACCACTTAAAATCTATCTTTGGTCATAGCTAATTTAGTTTTGAGTAGATTGTAAATCCCCTTTTTCTACATGTCCTACATTGCTTCATATTTTTACTAATACTTGACACAATACATTGCACATGGCAGATGTGCGAAGTTGATGAACTGATTTGTCATTGCAAAGACAAAAAATATATACACTAAAAAACTTTTTTCTCTATCTCAGTGCAAATTTTCCTATATGAAGACTTATAATTCCCACAGAGATTTTGAAACATTTAATCAAAAATTTAAAGAAAAAAATATATGAATAGGAAATAGCAGCAAAAAAAAAAAAAAGATTTAGTCTAGGTTTCTTTTATTTCTAATTAAAGTTGCCTTGAGTTCAAAACTAGTTTAAAATTACAGGAGAATCAGCTCTACTTTGCCTCAAAACAATGGGGAAGAACAGTGGGAAAGAGACAGGGATAGGCAGTATCTAACACATAAATATGTATGTATTTTCTCATATAGATGAGCTATAAAAACATTACAGAGATTTATCTATGCTCTTCATCCAGCTTCCTGTTTGCATAACTATTGTACAATTATGAAAACTAAGAAATTAATAGGGCCACAATTCTGTTAACTATAGACTATACTTGGATTTCACTTGTTTTTGTAATGTTCTATCTCTGTTCCAGAAACCAGCCCAGTGTCTCACAACTCATTTAGTTGCCGTATGTCCTCGTATCTGCTCTCTTTGACACTTCCTAAATCTTCCCTTGTCCTTCATGTCACTGACACTTTGAGTTGTACTGGAAAGGTGTTTTGTACAATGTCCTCTGAATTGCGTTTATCTTATTTTTTTATGCTTAGATTGATTTTATGCATCGTACCAGGGGGTGGCTCATTCTTTCTAACAACTGCCATTATTATATTATTTGCAAGTCTACAGATGGGCACCGTCAATAGTCTATTTTTTTTTTTTTTTTTTTTTTTGCGGTACGCGGGCGTCTCACCACCGTGGCCTCTCCCTCTGCGGAGCACAGGCTCCGGCCACACAGGCCCAGCGGCCATGGCCCACGGGCCCAGCCACTCCGCGGCATGCGGGATCCTCCCAGACGGGGGCATGAACCCAGGTCCCCTGCATCGGCAGGCGGACTCCCAACCACTGCGCCACCAGGGAAGCCCAGTCTATTCTTTTTATAAATACTAAGAACATCGCTACAATAAGTGTCTTGGAAAGATATGTGATGCCTCTCATGTGAGAGACAAATTCCAAAAAGTAGGATTTCTGGATCGGGTAGAATTCCTGGGCCTTTTGACAGACATTGCTAAATTGCTCCCTATGAAGTTAGCACTGATTTACACTGTCATCAGCAATGCTCTCCCTACCAGTTTTTTAGTAATCCATTCTTTCCCCATAACTTGAAATTGTGGCTGTTTTTATTCTACTTTATATTATAGTAATTTGGGCACAGTTTTTGCCTTCCCTAATATATTGTCAGCCTATTGGGGACTGAATTTGTGTCTCTCAGTGTTTCTGAAACAATGTATTCCACATCAGAAGAACAAAGTAGATATTCATTAAATGGATGAGTAACCCAGGTCAGCGTTAGACCTTAATTCCAGGTTACTTTGCTCTAGGCACCAATCATAACAGGTGGACTGCTGTTTCTGAACAATGAAGGGCCCAAATATGCAATGAGGAGATGTGTGCCAGGCGGTCACCATTAAACAATCATTATCAAATAACTTTGAGCATCAGGGTCTCTTTGGACTGTAGAAGTTAAACACACCTCTTTTTACAGAATTTCTATATTCCAACAGTTAAAAAAGAAGATAACAGGCCCCAAATGGAGTCACGGTACTAAGCCCATTTCACCAAACCAAGACTTAATACCTAACTTAATTACCGTTTCACCCTCTCCCAGGAGGGGAAATTTGATCTAGTCGGTCCGGAATTACCTGGTCAGCACTAGTGAGGAAATCTGCCCGATAAACCCCTGCCCTCCCCTGAAGGAAGGTGATCTGCCACAATCCCCTCTTTGCTAGGAGCTCCTCGTCCTACCCCCTTCTGCCTAGAAAAGTCTTTCATTTTGTACAGCTCCTCAGTGCTCCCTTCTACCTGCTAGATGGGGTGCTGCCCGATTCATGAGTCCCATGAATCCCAGCTGGTGGTTAGTCCCAGCAGCTGGAAATGCATTTTATATATTTAGCTTCTCAATGTAGTAAGTGTTACACATAGAAAGAAGACTTAATAGACCTCAGCCAAGTTTCACATGATTAAAAAAGAAAAACATTTAACTGATGACACTTCTAAATGATTTTGTTCTTACCAGTAGCTAAGGGGGTTGTTCAAACAGATAAGTTATTGTCTCTTAGAATTCTATCTTGAGTGACCTGCCCTTAGTTAAGAACATTAAATCTTATCTCTTAGTTGAGGTAAGATTTAATGTTCAGAACCACCTGCTAAGGCAGGAGTCTCATTCAACACAACCTGCTCACTGTGAAGCTACCACACCATAAAGGTTGCTTGAAAGGGCGGCAGTTTTCTCTTGGGTGTGTTCTCAGACTCATACCAACTCAATAATCCCCCGAGGGGTGTTGGGCTAAGCTTTTTCCTTCAGGCACAGATCACAACTGTCATGGAGGTCTAAGCCCTTGAAAGTCTCAGAAAAAGGGACTGGAAGAAACCTAATTAAAGGTTATATATTAATTACAGAACTACACATCAGCATTTTTATTTTCCAAAAAAAGACTGCGATTCAGTCCATAACCACAATGACAGGGTAAGAGTATCTTTAAAATAGTTATGACCAGGACTGTCAGCTCAAAAGAGAAAGGTGTAGATTATTAATATTTTTTCCATGTATGCTAGAAGCCTGTCTTAGAATATTCAAAATTATAACTTCAAATGTCTTCAAATGAGTGTCTACTTTGCAATTAATGCTAGCTTTTATTGCAGAAAAAAAGGGAAAAAAAACCTCAAATTATTCTTTCTCCTAATTATCTTTTTTTTTTTTAAAATGGGTTATGGCTCTCAGCAGTAGTTTTGACTTGATAAAGAGCTTTTATTATATTTTGGTTTAGCTCCCAAAGGCTTTAATTAAGTTCAATTATAACAGTTTTTGGAAGTCTGTCACTCCTATATTATTGTATGTCCTTTAAATCTGAGGTTACCTGAGCAAATAGTTAGAGCAATTAAGCAGTTGTGACTAATACGTATATCCCCTTGTGATATTGGATACTGATACTGAGGCTAAAAAAGAAAGAAGCCTCAGATGTTTTATCTCGATAGTTCCAGATTTCTGGCACGACATAGTCAGAGATGTCCCTTCATGGTAAACCCAACCCCCCGCTTTATTTCCCTCAAAAGCCACTTTAGCCTGAATGGTCCAGATTAGGGTTTTCACATCTTAACTTCACATTGTCTCCCTAGCCGCTGACACTCTAATTTAGAAAATGTCTTCTCCACTCTGTGCCTGAAATTCATTCAACGATGGAAAGTTACACATGAAAAACATTTTGCTCCCGTCTAAACAAAATCACGAACTTGGAATAAACGAACAGTTTAGCCATTTGGGTTTTAAATATTTGAAAGCTTCTAACCACCTCTCAGAGCAGTAAAGCTATTTAAACCTCTACATATAATAATGAGCAATAAAGACACACAGTTTGATACTTAATAACCCATATGTACTCGCGATTCAAGTGACTGCATCATAATGAGTTTTGCCTCATGGCGGGGGAAACTTGTCTAAATATATGTCACTGATATTTCAGATTAAAGTCAGACTTTTACATGAGAGCACCGCTGGAGATGGGGAGCTCTATGGGTACACTTTGGTGTGGAAAATATTGTCATTATTGAATAACCTTCTCTCAATCTGAGCTGGAGAGAGTACGTCAAGAGGATGCAGTGTTTCTGCCCATTATTTGCCTGTTGGAAGGCGGCCCAGCCAATCTGCCCCAAGCTCAGGAGCCCGAGAGCCTGAGCTAATTTTGAAGAATCTAACAAAGGTTGCACATCCTCAATCCATGTGAGTGCCGAAGAATACAGATTTCAGCAGACAATTCTCTACCTTGATTTTATACAATTTTACACTCATAGAAATAAGCTCTTTTTCAAGCTATGTTCCTTTAGAAGGGCACGTAGTCATTCTGTCTGAAGTATACCTGATAAACAGCTTCATGGGAAAAGAGGAGGTCAGCACTTGACCACCAGTTAATATATGAACTCTCAGCATGAAGAACACCAACCCTGCACACTGTGGAGGAAGCTCAGCTTTTCTGCTCTAAGGATATAAAAGGATAGCTTCTGCGTAAAGTCGGCCAATGCCATGTGCTCCCCCTTCCTGCCTCACTTGGAGCCTGATCCAGAGACACACTATCATGTCCCTGGTCACGTCATGACTATCAGTGTCATGTGTGCTGGCGAGCAGTCTTCCCTACTCAACTGCTATAGCGGAACAACCCAAGATGTCCTAACGCTGCCTGGTAACAGTGGGTTTGATGTGACTATTTCAGCCAAGGAAGATATTTGATGATTTTACAGAAGAGGGATCAGAACCTCTACATTTCTCCCCACAGAGCAACTGTTGTCAGTTCAAGACCTTCTAGAAAGTTCTTCTTGAGAAAGAAACATTCAGGGAGTCTTACTGAGCATCCTTTTTGGGACAGACATTTTACGAACACTTATGGGAGATGCAAAGAGAAATAACACATGGTCTCGACTTTCAAGATCATAACCTAAAGGATACTTTTCCACCAAGAGCCATAAAAAAATGGACAGAGGCAAATATTAAGCCAGCTTTTCACTAAAGTCGATAGACTATTTGAACTTTACCTAAGAGAGACTTTCATCTTCTGATCCTGAAACTTTCCAGAATATTAAAATGTGATTCCAAATGAAAATAAAACAATATTCTAAATAACTTGCCATATTTAGGGTTGAGACTGCATTCTATTCAAGTATATGTCCTTGTTAGAGAGCTCAGTTTTCATAAAGGCTGTCAGTGCTCTCCCCAACTTTGCTGACTGTTAAAGCTGACTTCTTGGCACTGATTCACTGACACTCAACAGCTGTTCTCCAGGCACCTGTCATGGAGGATAACCCTGGCCCACTGCCGCAAAACTAAGCCAAACTTGGTCCAGAGCAATAAAAATAAATGTCTACAAGAATTTGCAATAGTTTAAACTCATTTGATTTTAAGGTACAGAAACCTCCTTTCCATTCGTTATAGGAAACAGAGATGTCTCATGGAGGCCAAGATCAGGGACGTGATCAGGCCTCAGAGATGGATTCATATCTGTGTCTTATGTGCATTTGCCTCTGCATACCTGATCCATGACTCCCTCTATCTACTGACCAACACCCGCTACTTGGGTTCATAAGTCTAGCTAAAGATGTCTAATCTTGACTATATATGAGTTATTTTATAACTTCAGCCCCCATAAGAGAGGCTATCACCTCTCTCTCTGTATGCAACCCCTCCCTCCATCCCAATACTAAATACCATGGGAAAGAGCTATTATTGCTCAAGAGGTAGCATGATTCGTGCTGAACTAATAAATTATGGGCAAAGAATAGTGTCTAGAGTAAATAGTAGCTTGGTGCATCTTGGATCAGGTTCCCATGCCTGACCCAGCCAAGAGGTTAGGACTATGATTTGCAAAATTGCTGCTATGGGCTTACTATCATGTAGGTTACAGGGAAGAGAAAGCAACCAAATCATGTGTGGGTGAGTGGGAATTGGGAAGGCAACACGTCAGGGTCCACAACAGATATTCAGGGATCCCATTTCTATAGAAATTTTAAAATGTAATGTTTAAGCAGAGGGCGGCTTACTTGCTAACATCAGCAGTGACTGCCCAAAGAAATGAGTCACGGGTGATGCCTTTAGCTGATCAGGAGAGTTTTTACAAGAGACATCCTCAAGGCACTTACTGTGAAGATGTTGTTGAGGACCTTCCTTATTATTTCATGTAGATATACAAGAAACACGTCCCCAGATCTCAGTATTGGGACAAATATGTTTTTGTTATATGGATCCCAGGGTATATGTAACAAAACATGTTGCTCTCTTCACATTTGCTTCTGGACATTCAGAAGTGCTAAGTATATTTTTAGACCTCTTTTGTATATTATCCGCCTATCCTGATTCACCTTACTTTTTTTAAAAAAATGTTATTTTTTACCTGTGATCCCTCAGTTATTTTAAATCTTTTTCCTTGTGATTTTATGTGCATGTAAGCTGCCCCTTCTATTTTATTGAATTGGTTGTGGCTTAAAAAAATTTTTTTTTGAGTTTAGGAAAAATTTTTTCATGTTCAGGTCTGTATCGCAGACAAAATAATTTTTAAATGGCAAAGCTGTATCGTTTTTGTCGATGTAAAAAAGCATAAAATTTCCCAGGGCTTGCTCAGCGAGTCTCGAGTTATTTTCCTGTTTTGGCAGTCCTAGTTAGAAATCCTTCTCTTCCTTTGTATTTTCTCATGCTCTGTTGTAATTACTGCTTCCTGGTCCCAAAAGCCTTCTTCAAGTTTCCTTCCAAAAGTAAGGATTGTGTTTAAAAAATTTCTCACATGGTTAGAAATTTCAAAACATACCCAAAAGGTACAAAATGAAGAGTAATGCTGTGTTTCAAGTAGCTTTCATGTGTCAAGAAAAGAATATCTGCCTGTGTTTCACTCCACAGGGAGACAGGCATATACGTGACCCTCCTCTGAAGTACTGACACTACACAAACTCAGAAACTCCTTTACTCCACCCCTTTATCAACTTACCATTGAAACACAAGCCATTCAGGTAAGTTTTCAGCATCTCCTGGGTAGCCGGGTTAGAAAGTGCTCTATCTGGAAGTGCTGCCTTTATCAGAAGCACTGCAGTTAACCTGTGCTCCTCAGCCCTGGAAAGAGACGAGCTCTTTCTGTCTTTAGTCCAGACAAGGTGTAGGGGGCCCAGCCCTTTGGCATCTCTAATTGAGTCATGGCCACACAGCTGGGCCTTCTGGCTTGTCATGGTCAAGTGCCTCTTTACTAGAAAACATCCTAGTACAACTGAACAAAACATTTGCTTTCTCCTCAACATCGACATACGTTTGACTGGTTAGAAGCCGCAAAAAAATTCTAAAACAGTGATGTATTAACAGTTAAACTCATAGATAAGCAGGTTATTTTGGACTCTATTTCAACTACACTCAATTTCTCTCTTTTGAGAAATCTTTGGTGATGATACCTCAGATTGCTAGCAGAGGGGTACCAGGAGTTATCATTTACTGAAGGAGAGTGATTGACCTTTGACAGCGACTCACTGTTGGCCTTTAAAACACTAATCATCTATTTTTACTCCATTCTCTAAACATTATTAAGCACCAAGCATTGGAGTGATAAAGGTTAACAAGACACATTTTCCTTGTCCTTGAGCAGCGTAGAGCCCAGTGCAGGAGACAGAAATGTAAAGAATTAAGTTATGACTTTATGAGTATGAGGAAAAAAGCTGAAGCAATGACAAAATGCTCTTAGAGCATATTAATAGGACAAAGAAACCAATTTGGGATAACATTTTAAAGAGATACTGTTCTCTGAGCTGAATTTTAAGATGGGCGATTAGAGGGTTGGAAAGGAAGGGATGTCACAGCAGGTGCCTAAGGTGCGCTCTGGGAAAAGAGCTACAGCAAGGTTTCTCAACCTCAGCATTATTGGCATTTGGGGCTGGATAATACTTTGCTGTGGAAGGTTGTCCTGTGCATTGTGGCACGTTTAACAGCATCCCTGGCCTCTCCACATTGCACGTCAGTAGGACACCCCACTGACAGCCCCAAAAATGCTGTGACAGACAACGTCTCCAGACATTGCTGAATATTCCCTGGGATAGAAAGCAAAATTGACCCTTGTTGAGAACAACTAACCTACAGGAGTTTATTAAAGCATCGAATAGGGACAGGGGCTGGTTGATGGTGACTGAAAGGGAGATTGGCGCTAGACTGAAGGGTCTTATACACCAGCCTAAGGTTATGTTGAATGATTTAGGATATTTTACAGATAGTCCTAAATTTTTTATTCATATTAATTTGTAGTGCTTCTCCAAATAAACCCCTGCTTAATGCAGACATTACAAGCAGTTTGACACCACGTATATCAGAGATATTAATCAATTTCCAAGTGTGTCCTGGGAAAGGTTACTTCTAGCTTTCAGTACATATCTGGCTGTACAATTTCTCCTCCAACTGCTGTTTAATCCTATTTTAAGAAATTTCTTAGGGGTCACCATTGACACCACTTCATTCTGTTGCCTCCAGCAAAAGAAGGGCAAAAAAAGAGCACAAAATTGAACCAAGCAAGAACGGCACTCAATAACATTTTTTAAATAAATCATTGAATGGATGCATGCACAGGCCTATTACATAATTAAGTGAGGGAAGGGGAGAAATTAAGGAAAAGAGGGGAAAGAAAGAATGGTGGCGGAAAGGAGGAAGTCTTTCAATATAGTATTAAAAACATCTCTTGTGTAGTTAGGAAATTGGCTCTAAACAAAACTAAGCAATGACATCCTTTCTGGAAAAGATATTTTTCCAAGGGGACTATTAAAGGTATTAACACTTGCTAGGCCATAAAAGCTCTGATATATTGCTGAAAAGTTAGTCTCACTACTTTATAGTTAAACCTTATATTCAATCCTTTAAAATGACTAACAATGAAAAAAGCAATGCTAAATTGAGAACTGCTAAACATGATCTTAAGGCAAAGGGCAACTTGTGCCTGAGTTTGAAAGACCTAAAATCATACATTTGGGATCACACTAAATATTGTGTGCCTTTGAGTTGGTCCATCATTCGAGCCAGAGCTTTGAGAGTCTAACACCGTGAAGCAACTGCCTGGCAAGGATAAAGGGATAGAAAATACAGCACAAACAAATTTCCTGCATTTTAAAGGCAGGATTGCCATGCACATCAGGGTGTAAGGGGAAGGCACTGATGCTATAGAGACACAGCTCAAGGGAGACTTTTTGAAAGTAGGGTTGGAACAGTTTGATGTGAATGCCTCTGCTCACCTCAGGAAATGTTGCAAGAGAAAAGAGGGCAGCAAGGAGAGACATGTCTGGAGACATTTTCTTAGAAAGTTATCTGGTGGCCTTCAGTAACCCATGGTGTCTCCCTCAAAGAAGCCTTTTGAATCCTTTGACTCTGGTGAAAGGGTGCTATCACTTCCTGTTTTCTCAGAGAGGTAGATAAGGAAATTATGAAGCTGAGAACTGTATATAGTTCAATGTGTTATATTAAATAGTTTCACAGTGCATTTGTCTAGTTACTGTGCTTCTTGATTAATCTCTTTTCCCAAATTTTTTATTGTGGTAAAATAAATATAATATTTACCATCTTAACCATTATTAATGTACAGTTCAGTGATATTAAGTATAGTCATAATGATGTGAAACTCTCAGCACTATCTATCTCCAGAACTCTTTTATCTTGTAAAACCTGAAACGCTATACCCATTAAACAATAAATTCCCCATTCCCACCTCTCCCCAAATCCCAGGAATCCCAAATCTAATTTCTGTCTCCATAAATTTGACTAATCTAAGCACCTCATATAAGTGGAATCATATAGTTTTTGTCTTTTTGTGACTGGATTTTTTGCACCTAGCATAACATCCTCAAGGTTTATCCATGTTTTAGTATACGTCAGAATTTCCTTCCTTTCTAAGGCTGAGTAGTATTCCATTGTACATATATACCACATTTTCCCCATCATTACTTGTTCAAAATACTGTCTTTTCCCCCTTGAATGGTCTGTGTACCTTTGTCAAAAATCATCTATCTATGTGAGGATTTATTTCTGGCTTTGCTATGCTATTCAGTTAGTCTCTATTTCTATCTTTATGCCAGTACACAGTGTTTTGATTACTGTAGTTTTGTAGGAAGTTTTGAAATCAGGAAGGGGGCGTCCTCCAGCTTTGTTCTTCATCTTCAAGATTATTTTGGCTATTTGAGGTCCCTTGAGATTCTATGAGTTTTAGGATGGGTTTTTCTATTTCTGCAAAACATGTCATTGGGATTTTGATATGGGTTGCACTGAAATTGTAAATCAGTGAAGGTAGTAATATGAGGTGTACTAACTCACATTCCATCAACAGGAGATGTGTCCCCATCTATCTGTCTTTAATTTCTTTCAGCAATGTTTGGTAGTTTTCATTGTACAGGTCTTTCACATCATTGGTTATGTTAATGCCTAAGTATTTTATTCTTTTTTAATGCTACCGTATACGAATGGAATTTTTTGTAATTTCCGTTTTCATATTGTTCACCGTCGGTGTATAGAAGTGCAACTGATTTGTGTGTTGACTTTATATATTACATCTTCTGTGAGCCTAAAGACAAACGAATAATTCTTTAGGGGCATTAGTATTGTAAATCATGTAGAAAATAAAAAGAACAGTTACGAACAATTGTCACAATAATACTAGATTTTACAATTGCCCATGTATTTACCTTTATTTAGGTCTTTATTTCTTCATATGGCTTTCAGTTACTGTCTAGTGTCCTTTCATTTCACCCTGGAAGGAGGGACTCCCTTGAGCATTTCTTGCAGGGCAGTCTAGCAGTGATGAAATTCATCAATTTTCTTTATCTGGAAATGTCTTCATTTCTCCCTCTCTTTTAAAGAATGGTTTTGCCAGGTATAGGGTTCTTGTTTGTTTTTTTCTTTAAACACTCTGAATGTATCAGCCCACTGCCTTCTGGCCTCCAAATTTCTGATGAGAAATCTGCTCATAATCTTACTGAGGATCCCTTGTATGTAATGAGTCACTTCTAAGTCTGATTATAATGTGTCTTATGTGGGTCTCTTTGAATTCATCTTACCTGGAGTTCACTGAACTTCTTGGGCGTTTACATTCATATCCTTCAACAAATTTGGGAAGTCTTCAGTCATTGTTCCAATATTATCTGCCCCTTTCTCTATCTCTTCTTCTTCTGGGACTCCCACAAAGTACATTGTTGTTCCATTTGATGGTGTTCCAAAGGTTCCTTAGGCTTCCTTCAATCCTAGTTTTTCCTGTTCCTCACACTCAATTTTTATTGTCCTATCTTACATTTTGCTGATTTTTTCTTCTGCCTGCTCAAACCTGCATATGAATTCCTCCAGTGATTTTTCTTTTTTTCATTTCAGTTATTGTATTTTCAGCTCCAGATTTTTTTTTTTTGTTTCTTTTTAGGTTTTCTCTTTACTGATATTCCCATTTTATTCATACATTGTTCTCTTGACTTCCTTTCATGTCTTCCTTTAGTTCTTTGAGTATGTTTAAAACAGCTGTTATAAAAACTTTGTCTAGTAGATTTGCCATCAGATCTTCTTCAGAGATAGTTTGTTGATTTCTTTTTCCCTTTAGGTCACACTTTGTTTCTTTGTATGCCTTGTGCTATATTTTGGTTTTGAAAAGTAGATATTTGAACCTAATGATGTTGTTAGGTCTGAAGATCAGATTCACCCTTTTCCCCAGAGTTTGCCATTTTTGTTACTAATTTTGGTTTTTTGATTGTTAAAGGTTGTCTCTGTGTCAAGGATAAGACTAAGGTATAAACTTAAGTTCTTAGGTCTTTTCTGAGCCTGCAACTTTCCCTGGGCAAGTGCAGTCACTTACTAATTTTCTCCATAGATGCTTTGTTATGGTTGGCTTTGAATGTTCTAATCTTTAATGTTTGGCTTCCAAATGTGAAAAAAGAAGAAAATAAGTGGAGAAAAGGGTGCCAGTCCTTAAAGTCCCCCTGGAAGTTACTTCAGCCAGATGGAGAGGGGCTTGCAATAATGTGGGGAAGTACAAAAAAAATGGCTGCTTGCTTCTTTGTCTGCATCTCTGTGGTCAAAATACCAATTGGTGATCAAACACAGATTCCTGATATCTGAAGGACAACGTCATTTTTTCCACACTTTGACTCCCTCAAGCTGTGTACAGGTTGACCTGGAACATGTGCACAGCTGCCTAACATGGGGCTGGGGTGGAAGAATGGGTAGCTACTACTGTGCTAAGAGCTGAAATTGACCAAAATTAACTGCAATTTACACTATCCTTGAAAGTTGTAAACCTTAAGTAGACCCCAGAGTTCCACAATACTTACATCAGACAGATTCTGGTGGTGCGACTGTTGTCTAGTGGGAGACAGATTCCTGGTACTTCCTACGTCACCATCTTAGCATCATCCTTGATTAATCTATTTTTATACATATTAAAATATTTTATGCTTATTTCATACAAGTATATACCACATTATACTTGATTAAATATTGTGTCCATGACCCTGCAACAAAGTGTTTGCAAATTCGCTTCTTGGCTGGAAGCATGACTCCAGCGTTTTTTGCTTTGGGGTTTTTTTTCAGTATTATTTCCACAGGAAAATCATTCATTTGAGCATGAAATACCTTAGTCAGAAACAAAACCTATGGTAATAACAAGATACTCAGTCAGTTGTTACTTCATTTTACCAGGTTTTAAAATAATAAAGTGTATATTTTTAGAACCTAAAAGAAGCATGTGACCCATCTTTCCAGATTTGACCTTCTGCTTTTTATCAAAGATCCTTAGCCCCTTAGAAATTAAAGTTTGAAAGAATTTAAAATCAAATGTGTATAATAAGTTGAATGTAGGTTGTTATCAAATAAATTATTTATTTTACCTTATGTTTGTGGATTATCAAAGTAATACCTGACCATCATAGAAAATTTGACAACAAAAAACTATACAAGCCAGAGAAAAATCTCTCCAATTCCACCACTCTTAACATTTTGACACAGAAAAAAGTCACCTCTGATCATAGTACTAACATTTTAATGTAGTTCCTTTCACTCTTGTTCTATCGCATTTTTTTGCATTGTTGAGATATTGTTTACTTTATTCTGCTTTAAGGTTTGTTTGATACTATGATAATAAATTCAAGTTTTTTTTTTTAACTCTTCTGGAAAGTCGTTGTTAATGGCTAGATAGCACTCCTTAAATGATTATGCAAGGTTGAAAATAAATCAAAAAGAATTTAACTTTTAAAAATATTAATAGTAATAAAATAGCAAGCATTTGTTAAAATTATTGACTTGGATCTAAATGTACCAAAATGAAAAAATTCTGTAATATTCTCAAATGAATAAACAGTATCATATGTAAGATGATCCATTTGCGATTAAAGAATACATACATGAGCATACCTAATGCACATGTAAACATATAGGCAATGGAAAGGAAGGATACACCTCAAATGCTAAGAGCATTTACCTCATGAATGGATTAGAAATTTTTACAATGAAAATGTATTATTACACTTAACTGAAAAAATTTTAAGTATTTTAAAACAAAAGTTCATGGCAAAAGCTTAAGACGATATAAAAGGTTATGAAAATAACTCATTCCCGCCACTCAAAGAATCATTACTCTTTTAACATATAAATTTCTAAATATAAGGTTTTGCACACACACTGCATGTTATTTCTTATAAAAATTGTATCACACAAACCCTGCATTTATCACTTCTATGCTGTGTATATTTCCATATTAATCAATTTTATAGCTAAATATAATCTATTTAAATTTTCCCTCTTTATGGTTAGATTATTTTTTTGCCTTATAAACAATGATATAGCACCATATACTTAAACCAACAACTTTGCATTTGTGTGCAATCATTCCCCTTTATGAAAGTAATCTGTCTACCAGAATTTCTCCTAAAATGGTTTACTATTACTTAGCCTACATAAGGATAACTTCTTTTTATGCTTTTTTCCTCTGGGGATCCAGTTAAATTTGATTTCATTTGTCAGTAAAATATGTTTAGCTTTTTTTTTAATCTTCTGACACATATATCCCAAATAAAAATTCTTATTCAAAGTGGCTGGAATGGAGTAATTTCCAAGGACTCAATTTTGAAGACATCATGTTTCATACTTTGCATAGGCTATTTGAGTTTCCCTTTCTAATTATTATAAAATAATCTTAATTATAGGAAAATAGCTTATTTCAGAATTCAAATCCATATTAATTTTAGATAATTGGTGGCCTGAAAATATTTTAGCATGATAAACGCAAAGGTTAAAAGACAGCTGTTCTGAATAAGGAATGAGAAATACCGATGGAGATTTAAAGTATAAAAACATATCCATCATCATGTATTGTGAGCTTTGCACTTTTGAGCAGATACAGCATGGATTAGATAAACTCTAAGGTCCTTTCCGACTAACATTCTATCATTTTATGACCAATACGCTTGTCTTTCAGTGTTTTGAAAACACACATCCTGGGATATGCTTGTCCAGTTACTTTAGAGATGGTCAGATCTTGATCTGTTGATCTGTGTGCAAAAATAATGATTCATTTATCAGGAATGACAGGAAATAAAGTTTGTGAACTAAATCATTAGGCAACATTTTCAGATCAGTAGTTTTAATCCCTTTATGCCCAAATATGTTTTTGAGTTTTGTTACAAATTTTCTGTAGAAATTTCTCCATTGTGTATTACCATGCATTGAGAAAAGAACTTAATCTCACTATAAACAATTATTCAACTGTGGCAAAGTATGGCAACTTTTAGTTCTTGGGGTTTGCAGAGCTATTTGCCTCTTTACTTTCTGACCACAAATTAATGTGATAAAATCTATTAACTAAATTATATGTACGCTAAATCTATTTAGAAGAACTCGTCTAATTTTCCAACACTTGTTTTGTCTAGTTCCTCTGTCGATTCCCATCACTTTTCCCTGCTGTTACTGTTTTTTTTGCTGGTAAATCTGCTTCCTTAGTTTATGTAAAATAACCTGGGTAATGACATTTAAGGTCCTCTGAGTTAAAATACTTGTACTTGGTGATATTTATTTGCTGCTCAGGTATAGATTTCACTTATCCTTTGTTTTATTCTATATTCTAAATTTTGATGTTACTGGCCAAAGGGAGTGAGATTTTAAAGTGTTCTTTAATTCCATCAGGAAAAAAAATGTGTATTACAGTATCTCCAGCACTCACCATTATGAATCATTTTATGATGGTATTCTAAAAGCAAAGCTGTTTTATAGACATAGACGAAGTAATAAGGAATCTCACAGCATACTGCGAAGGATGTAGGAGAGAAAGGGGACAATTACTAGGCCCCTTGCCATCTTATCAACACAAGAACATACTCCAGCAAGTTTCCCCCTCTCTCCCATTACACTTTTTCTTCCTACTTAATCATTCCTTTGCATATATAAACATTCTGTTATTCTTCCATCTTAAAAAAATGTCTTAATCCAACTTTCCTCATCACCACTCTCCCATTTCTCAGTCTCCCTTTGGAGCAAAATGCCTCAAAAATTGTCTATACTCAATGTTTCCCTTTCTTTTATCCCATTCTTCCTTCCTTTGGTCTGGCTTTTGCCCTCCACCTCTCCATTAAAACTACTCCTGGTAAAACTGTCCAATGTTTTCAGTGTTGCTAACTCCTATAGTCAATCTGAGTCCTCATTTACTCAGCAGTGCATCAGCATTTGACAAATTTAATCTCTCCCTCCTTCTTTGTACATTTTCTTACCTTGGATTCAAAAACACTTCCCTCATTGTTCCTTGCCAGTCTCTTTGCTTGTTCTATTTTATTACCATGAATCTCTTTGTTTTGGAATGCTGCGGGACTCAGATTATCATCTGCACTCATTCCATTGTCTATGCCATTTATTCTCCTGGTCTTAGATACTGTTTCTATGAGGATGACTCCCAAATTCATATATCTAGTCCAGATATGTCTCCAAATTCCAGAATCATATATCCAACCATCAACTCAACATATCTTCTTCAAAGTCTAATTGACATGTCAAACCTCCCATATCCAAAACTGAACTTCTGCTCATCCTCCCTGAAACCTGCTTTCTCCAGCCCTCCCTACCTGAGTTTAGGGTGATGCCAACCGTCAAATTCCACAGGCCAGAAGCCTTAGAGTCACCATTGTCTCCCATACTCCACGGCCAATCTGTCATAGAAGTATCTTTGTTTTTGCTGTTATTCTTCTTTCAAAATATAGCCAGAAAACAAGTAATAGGGAAAAAAAGATCAAAGACTAAAACTAATTTCAAAAAAAAAATGATAAAGGTGTAAAGTTTTAGACTGATCAAAAAAAAAAGAGAAAATCCAAATTACCAGCATCAGGAATGAATTGGTACATATTCTGCAGACACTAAGATAAGAAAGATATTAGGTATGATTCTATGCCAAAATATTAGACAATTTTTTTAAACAGGCAGATTCTTCAAAAAAAAGGAAAAGAAAGACACATCTTCCTAAAACTAACAAGAAAAAAATGGAAAAACCTATCAAAAACTTTCCCACGAAGAAATCTTCAGGCACAGTTGGCTCCACCACTGAATGCTTCTAAACATTTGAGTTAGAAAAACATCAATTTTATACATACTCTTACAATAAGAAGAAAAGAAATAACATCTACCAACTCTTTGTTTTCTTTTTGAGGCTGGCATAACATTAAAGCCCAAATCTTTGAAGACATCACAGAAAAGGAAATGAGCCTCTCTCTCTCATAAACATAATTTCAAAAGCCCAAAATTTTAGCAGACTAAATCTAGTGATATCACTCTTTCAATTTTGTCTGAGTGTTCTAACTAATGCTATTAGTAAAGAAAAATAAATAGCTATAAGGATTGGAAAGGAAGAGATGAATATACCATTCTTCACAGAAGACATGATCATGTCTATAAACAAACTAGTAGAAGTAAGTTTACAAAGATACTTGATTAAAAGGTCAATATAGGGTTTCCCTGGTGGCGCAGGGGTTGAGAGTCTGCCTGCCAATGCAGGGGACATGAGTTCGTGCCCCGGTCTGCGAAGATCCCACATGCCCTGGGCCCGTGAGCCATGGCCGCTGAGCCTGCGCGTCCCGAGCCTGTGCTCCGCAACGGGAGAGGCCACAACAGTGAGAGGCCCGCATACCGCAAATAAAATAAAATAAAATAAATAAAAAGGTCAATATAAAAAGTTTTTCTATATACCAACAAAAATAATATATTTTATAAATATTCTCCTTACAATAGTCTCAAAAACATCAAAAATCTGGGGAAAATGTTAATGAAAATTGTGCAAGCTCTATAAAACAAAAATTACAAAATCTTGAGAGAAATTAAAGAGGACCTAAATAAGTGCAGGCACAAACCATGTTCATGGATTGAATCACTCAATATTGTAAAGATACTCCTCAAATTGGTTTTTAGGTTCAATACAATTTAAACCAAAATGCAAGCAATTTTTCTATGGAAATTCACAAGCTAATTGTCCACAGAGGTGCAAGGGGCAAAGCCTAGGAGATCTGCAGGAAGAAAAACCTGAGTGACAAACTATCAGAAAATATTAAGTGTAATTATAACAAAATAAAATTTAAGACAGTGAGGTATTTGTGTTAATATAAACAAACGGACCAATGAACCAGAATAGAGAGCCCAGAAACAGACCCATACATAGCATCTGACTCATGGCCAAGGTGACAAAGAATACTGTTTGCGTCTGATTCATGACAAAGAACCATGAATATTCTCAATAAATGGTGTTGGGTCAGTTAGACCAGTTTGAAAACTGAACCTTGACCTTTACTTCACTCCCTAAGCAAATATCAATTCCAGGTAGAGCATTAAGCAAATGTGACTGTTAAAACAATACAGATATTAGAAGAAGACATAGGATAATATTTTTATGACCTTGCGGTAGGCAAAGATGTCTTAAATAGAGCATAAGAAGGCACTAACTATAATTAAATGTCTTAAAGGTTCAGAACTTCTCTATTCCAGCATTACTTACAACGTGCAAGACATGGAAACAACTTAAGTGTCTGTCGACAGATGAATGGATAAAGAAAATGTGGTATACACATACAATGGAATATTATTCAGGCATAAAGAAGGAGGAAATTCTGCCATCTGTGACAACATAATAAACCTCGAGGGCATTATGCTGAATGAAATAAGTCAGAGAAAGACAAATACCATATGATCTCACTTATATACGGAATCCAAAAGATAACACTCATAGAAACAAGATAGTGTGGTGGTAGCCAGAGGCAGGGACGGGGGGCTGGTGTGGCGGAGGGAGGATGAATGAAGGTTATCAAAGGGTATACATTTTTACTTGTAAGGTGAGTTCTAGGGATCTAATGTACAGCATGGTGACTACAGTTAGCAGTACTGCATTATATACTTAAAGGTCGCTAGGAAGGAGATCTTTAAAGTTTTCGCTATACACACACACAAAAAAAATGATTACTGAAGTGATGGATGTGTTAATTAACCTGATTGCAGTAAACATTTACAATATATAAGGATACCCAATCATGTTATATACCTTCAACTTACACAATGTTATACGTCAGTTTTATCTCAATGAAGCTGGCGGGGAAAAGAGAATCTAGCACAGATTCTGACACTCAGGAAGTATATAATAATAATAAAAAAAAGAACTCTTAAAATCACAGCATTAAAACACTGAAAAGGCAAGCCACAGAATAGCAGATGTCTGCAATAAATATATACAATGGACTCTGCATTCGTTTTCTGTTGCTACCATAATAAATTACCAAAAAGCTAACAGCTTAAACAACACAAATTTACTGTCTTACAGTTCCATAAATCAGGACTTGATGTGGCTCTTACTGGGCTAAAATCAAGGCATCAGGAAGGCTGGGTTTCCTTCTGGAGGATCTAAGGGAGGATCTATTTTCTTGCTCATTCAGGCTGTTGGCAAAATTTAGTTTATTGCGGTTATAGGATTAAGGTCCCCATTTCCTTTCTGACTGTCAGCTGAAAGCCATGCCCAGCTTCTTAAGGCTGACACATTCCTTGGCTCATGGCCCCCTGCTTCCATCTTCAAAGCCAGCAGTGGTGGGTCAAGTCCTTCTCATGTCACATCTCACTGACCCTCTCTTCTGCCTTGGTCTTCCACTTTGAAGGACTCATGATTAGACTGGCCTCACCTGGATAATCCGGGCTACTCTGTCTCAAACTACTTAACCTTAATCACATCTGCAGAGTCCCTTTTGCCATGAGAGGTAACATATTCACAGGTGCCAGGGAATTGAATGGGGACACTTCTGAAGACCATTAGCCTGCCTACCACAGATTCATATATAGAATATAAAAATAACTTTTATAAATCAATACGTGTAAAAAAGACAAACCAGTAAGAAAAAATGGACAAAAATTTTAAACCGGTACTTTACAAAAGAAGACATCTAAATGACTATTAAACTAATGAAACGTCTTCAAATTTCTAGCCAACAAGGAAATGACAATCAATCACAAAGGAATTCTTCCCCCACCATGCTCCAGAATAACTATAATGTGAAATAAAGAGAGTCCCAGTACTTTTGAGGATATGTAATAATTAGAATTCCATTCTTACTGATAGACATGTAAATTGGTATAATCACTTTGGCAAACTCTGGCAGTATCCACTAAATTTGAACAAAAGCACACTCTGTGACCCTGTAATTCCACTACTAAGTATACGTGAAATTAAAAAATGCCTCTATGCATTCATTGGAAGAAGTACAAAAACGTTCATAAGAAGCACTATTTATAGTAGTCAAGAAGTGGCAACTAATCAATGTTTATCAAGTGGAGAATGGATAAAGTGTAGCATCATCATCTAACAGAATACCAGCCAGTAATAAGAATGTAGGAACTGCAAATACAATTCACAAACATAATATTAAACGAAGTATACCAGATACAGAGAGTACATAATTTATGATTCTTTTTTTTAACCATAAAGCTAATCTTTGGTGTTACAAGTCAGCGTAGAGATTTTCCTTGGTGGGAAGTAGTGACTGGGAGATGATAGAAGGGAAGGATTATGGGTATTAGTAAGTTTCTTCATCTGAACGTCTATTAAATTGGTGAGCCTACTTTGTGAAAATTCAGTAATTTGTGCTCTCATGATTTGTGCGATTTGTGCATTTTCTGTACTTGTTATACATCAGAAAACTTATTTCTTTGCCTAAATTCTGCAACGGTTCCCAATTTTTCAACAGTAAAACCCAAAATCCTTATAGTGGATATATGCCCCACATACCCTGGCTCTCCATTATCTTTTTAACTTTTTATTGAGATATAGCTGATTTACAATTAGCTTCACGTGTACAACACAGTGATTCAATATTTTTATAGAATATACTCCATATTGGCTATATTCCCTGTGCTATACAATATATCCTTGTAACTTATTTTATACATAGTAGTCCGTACCTCTTAATCCCCTTCCCCCTTTTGCCCCTCCCCCTCTCCCTCCACTGGTAACCGTTAGTTTTTTCTCTATATCTGTGAGTCTGTTTCTGTTTTGTAATATTCCTTCATTGTTTTATTTTTTTAGATTCCACAAATGAGTGATAACATATGGTATTTGTCTGTCTGATTTATTTCACTAAGCATAATACCCTCTAGGTCCATCCACATTGTTGTAAATGGCGGAATTTCCTTCTTTTTAATGGTTAGTAATATTTTATTGTGTATATATACCACATCTTTATTCCTTCATCTGTTGATGGACACTTAGCATTATTTACAATATTTGAAATATGGAAGTGGCCTATGAACACTGGGGTGCATGTATCTTTTCAAAGGAGAGATTTCATTTTCTTCAGCTATACACCCAAGAGTGGAATTGCTGGATCATATGGTAGTTCTATTTTTAGTTTTTTGAGGAACTTGCATATTGTTTTCCACAGTGGCGGTACTAATTTACATTCCAACCAACAATGTACAAAGGTTCCCTTTTCTCCACACCCTCTCCAGCATCTGTTACTTGTGGTCTTTTTGATGATAGCCATTCTGACAGGTGTGAGGTGATATCTCAATACAGTTTTTGATTTGCATTTCTCTGATGATTAGCAACATGAGCATCTTTTCATTTGCCTGTTGGCCATCTGTATGTTTCCTTTGGAAAAATGTCTATTTGGGTCTTCTGCCCATTTTGTAATAGGGCTGCTTATTTTTTTTGATGTAGAGTTTTAAGAGCTGTTTACATATGTTGGACATTAACCTCTTATCAGTCATATTATTTGAAAATATTTTCTCTGGGTCTAGTGCCTGCACAGTGGTGTGTGGGGTCAGGTCCTGAGCCCTCCCGTTGGCAAGGCTGTGTCCAGGGGCAGTTGTGGGCTCAGGGCCTCTTAAGGCAGGCTTCCTGCCTGCCTTCTGGTAGGTGGGGCTGTGTCTCCCCACCAGACCCAGCTATTTGCTTGGCCTGAGGTGGCCCAGAACTGGTGCCTACAGTCTGGTGGGTGGGGCTAGATCCCTAGGTTAGAGAGAGGAGTCCAAAATGGTGCTTGAAAGCACCAGTGTCCATGTGGAAGCATAAGCTCCCCAAAATTGCTGATGCTGGTGTCCATGTCCCAAAGGTGAGCTCCAGTTTCCTCCTGCCTCTCCAGGAGACTCTCCAAATGGCTCCTTTCAAATTACTGCTTCTGCCCTGGTTCCCAAAGCATATGAAATTTTGTGTGTGCCCTTTAAGAGTGGAGTCTCTATTTCCCAAAGCCCTCTTAGTCTCCCAAAAGCAAGCCCTGCTGGTCTTCAAAGGGACTCATCTTCATGGTGCAATATCCCCGGGCTAAGGAGGCTGATGTGGGCTCAGACCCCTTATTCCTTGGTAAGAACCTCTGCATTTGTAATTATTCTATTTGTGGGTCACTCACCCCTGGGGTATGGTTCTTGACTGTACCTTGACTCCACCCCTCCTACCTGTCCTGTTGTTCCTTCTTTATACTTTAAGTTGTAGAAGGTTTTTTCTGGTAGCTTCCAGTCTTTCTCAATAGCATCAATAGGTGCTCTGTAAATAGTTGTAATTTGGGTGTGTCCACGAGAGGAGGTGAGCTCAGGGCCTTCCTATTCCACCTTCTTGCAGCCTGGCTTCCTTCTCCATCACCTTTCTCATCTCATCTCTTACTACTCTCTTTGCTCACTCTGCTCCAGCTGTACTGGCCTTCTTGCTTTTTTTTAATTTTGTATATTTTGCGGTACGCGGGCCTCTCACTGCTGTGGCCTCTCCCGTTGCGGAGCACAGGCTCCGGACGCGCAGGCTCAGCGGCCATGGCTCATGGGCCCAGCCGCTCCGCGGCACGTGGGATCTTCCCGGACCGGGGCACGAACCCGTGTCCCCTGCATCGGCAGACGGACTCTCAACCACCACGCCACCAGGGAAGCCCACCTTCTTGCTGTTTTGATGTCAGTGCCTCTCCCACCTGAGAGCTTTGCTTACATCTTTTTGGTCTTCATGGAATGCTCTGCCTATAGATCTGTCTCCCTATTTTGCTCATGTCCTTCAACTCTTTGTTCAATTCTCACCCTCTCCATAAGATCTACCCTGACCACTTCCACCCTCAACACAAGCACAAACCCTAGCTGTCCTGATGTTCCTTACAGTGCTCTATTTTCTACAGCTTTATCTTCTAATATACATCTTACTTATTAAATCTTTAGTTTAATGTCTCTCTACTCACTTTAAGCTATCATTTCCACAAAACCGGAGATCTTGTATCCCAAAGACCTTGTGCCTAATATAAGTCGGATGAATGAAGCGAATGGATTAATCACATAAACAGCTCAGTCTGAGATGTTTTCCTCTGTTTAGTGCTTAGTAGATCTCTCAGAGATAAACGACAGGGTTTACCTCAAAATATTACCCACAGTGGGCTTCCCTGGTGGCGCAGTGGTTGAGAGTCCGCCTGCCGTTGCAGGGGACACGGGTACGTGCCCCGGTCCGGGAAGATCCCACGTGCCGCGGCGCGGCTGGGCCCGTGAGCCATGGCCGCTGAGCCTGCGCACCCGGAGCCTGTGCTCCGCAACGGGAGAGGCCGCAACAGTGAGAGGCCCGCGTACCGCAACAACAACAACCACAACAACAACAACAAAATATATATATATATATATATATATATATATATATATATATTACCCACATTTAACTGCCTACCAAAGGAAAAAACCTGGAATTCCTAACTGGGTGGTTTCCATTATTTTGTAACAACTTGCCAACAGTTAGGTATGAAGCAAAGAATAACCTAGTCTTTCTCATTGCACACAAGGGTCAACATGGAAGGCCTGACAGCTATGTCCAGAAGGGGCTGCCATCCAGGAACTTGAATTTCAGGAGTGCTCCCATTGTTCCCTAACTGATAATGGTGGTTTATGTGTCTAGACTGTGCAAATAATGTGGGTTTTGCTAAATGCTTCCTTTCCTTCTAGAAGTCTTAAATTTGGGTACATGCTCAACAGAGGGTACCTACAAAGAATCCCAAAATATCCTGGGCGTTAAGTCTCTAATGAGCTTTCTTGATAGATAATATTTTATATGTGTTTTCACAATCTGATGCTTGAGGAATTCAGCATGGTCTGGTGTGACACCATGGGGAGAGGAGTCTTCAAACTTGTACCTAGTTTCCTCCACACTTGTCCCATGTGCCTTTTCCCTTCGCTATATTTTGCCTTTTTGTCCTTTTGCTGTAATAAATCTAAGCCGTATATATGACTACATGCGGAGTCCTCTGAGTCTTCCTAGCAAATCACCAAACCTGAAAGGGTACTTGGGGACCCTTGACGCACTCATCATATACAAATAAGGTAGTAGAAAATTTATAGCACACTCTTCTCATTTTACACAGTGGCTCAGAAAACAAATGGAAAGAAATGCAGATACTGTGATACATGGACTCATTCATTAGGGAGATGCTACCGTAACTAGGACAGAACTTGACTCCTGAGGATATAAAGAAGGTATACTTGGTGTGAATGTCCTAGTTCCAATACCTCTAAAAATAAAAAAGGAATGATTTTCATGCAGCCAAACAGATAATAGCTGAGTTGCTTCTGATCATCTGTAGCAAGTGCCCACAGACACCAGGAATATGTCATGAGTAGTGAAGGGAGTCTGGAGGGATCTGAGGCAGTGAGGAATACCACTGTCCAGACCCCAGAAGACAACAGCTATCAGGGATAGCTGACTGTGGCCATGCAGGAATGAAGCCTGGTGCTGCTAGGACTCTGAATTTTCAAGTCAGAAAATCATATCTTTAAGTAAAGTCTTCCAATGTTTAATCCTTGGCAACAAGCTAAAACAATTTTTTAAATGGCCAAAGTGTACCCTATATGGTCCACCAGTTGAGAATCTTTCCTGTCTCATATATAAAAATTTATGAATCTATGTATTTAATTTATATCCTAAGCCTCCAACAAAAAGAGAAATGTAAGCTGAATTTCAATATAAAAGTATTACGAAGATCTGGAATCATTAGACAAAATAATCTTAGCTCTTGCTTAACAGTGATTTGTTTTCAGGGGACGCAATTAGAAAAGTTCATGAACAACAGCAAATGGCATCAAAGATGATATTATTAGAGTCATCTGAATAAATTAACAGGACCAAAGTGTTTACTATTTCATCTTCTAGAATGGAAACCTTTACTTTCACACAGACACCAAATGGTAATGTCTCTACTTTTTTTTCCGCCCAAACACAAACATACATGTGGCCACACCCTCTGCAGAAGAGCTGATCTGTTCTCATTAATCCAACCCACCCTCATCCCCAAAATTACCACCTGGCTCAAGATCTGGTCCCACCAGGATTGTGAAAATGCACACAACCATTCTGAGGTCCTCAGGTGTTCACACTGTAGATTTAAGACAATCATTTTGCCACCTTGTCTTAGTATTTGCCTTTTCTCTGAGTTATTGATTTGCTCTCCAGATCAATCCAAGAGAAATATACCTTTGTAGAAATGTTTATTATCTTTTCAGTGGGTTCCTAGTGGAAGTTTGAATTCTCTAAACTGGACTGCTGGTCCAAGCATGATTCAATCTTACCCATATTGAATGTGACGTGATTCTAAACGGACCATTTATTTGCTTGTGCAGAAATAATCTAAGTAGGAGGTAGAAAAGCAACATAATCAGAAGTAAAAAGGCTCATGTTATTATCCCAAATACACACGTTGATGATAACTATTCTGGGCAGTTTATTTTGCTCTCCCTCCTTGTTTTCAAGGTTGTAGCTCAATGACAGACCACTCCTTACTAAAAATAAACCATTTGTCTTTCAGAAAATTAACTAATTATGTCCCAGATATGTGTGAGGCTGTATTTCTCACAGAACAAAATGTCTACGAACTGATTTCTTCAGAAGTTCTAGAGAAAACTAAGATGCTCAAACAACTATCTTGTGTGGGTCTGTGTATATATATTCAATATACTATTCTAATATATATCCTAACTCAAGAATAGAAGATATTTGTTTCATTACCAGTGGTGGTGCAAAATATAATTTTAAAACTCCATATTCTTTCATTGTATTAAGTTTCTTTAAAAATATATATCTTTTTCATAATCTTGATAGGACTAAGGATACAGTTTTAGAAAATAGAAATCAAAGATGTATTGTGATCATTCTTTCTTGAGAAAAATAGTTCAGCATTTTTTCTGAGTAGGAGATGAGTTCGTTTGGTGATAAGAATGAGGCCTCTGGGTTAGGTCAAGTTGACTGGGGCTGAGGAGGTCACAGTTTTCATTCAGGATATTCAAGACACTATCAGTCATCACAGAAATAATTGGCATAGATAATGGTCTAAGTTAGGGACACCAGGAAAAACTGTTCAGAGATGCATTCTATCACTCACTGCTCCCACTGTTTCTGCTAGAAATTCTACAAGTTGGTAATTCATGGCTTTATTGTGCATTTCCCTCATCCTGTGTCCCTATTTTAAAACACAAATACCCCTAGAAAAGTAACAAATTAAGTGCCTCACACCTTTATATAAATAGTGTAATGAGATTACGTTTCTCTTCAGAAGAGGCCCTAAAAGCATTCTCTGTCCTTCAGTGGCTCCTAGGAAGGCGATAGGGGCAGGGAAGGAGGGGGTTGGAGAAACAACTTAAACTTTACCCATTTTACATATTCATCATCCTCACAACCGTGAAAACTTTGCCCTAAACTTAAATTATTACTTCTCGAATTCTCATTTGAATTATCTTCATGATGATGAAATTTTACTAATAATGTATTTTTACTAATATAAATATGGCACTATTAAATTTTAAACGTGGTATTTGTTTTGTTCTATAAATGGCTTCTTGTATCTTTTGAGTGTACTAGTGGTAAAGGTTTCTGTATGCGTTACCAACGCAGGCCTGTCTGACACAACCAGCTCTAAGGTTAAAAGAAAAGCATATTTATTCTAAACTATGAGGAGTTCAAATAGGGACTAATGGGGAAAACACTGACATGAAATAAGCTGACCCATATTCTAGTTCCAGCTCCATTTCCAGCTCTAGAATTTTGTAGATATTCATCTTTTCTTCCTTGGGAGAATTTAGGCCTAATTGCATTGAATATGTATTCAGATGTGTCTTCCTGAGGTATAGGAATAAGTATCTGTATAGGACAGAGTCGATTTACAATTGAACTGAGAAAGGTATATCCTGATCTCTGGGGACTCTGGATGTCAGCTTTGACCTTTGGCCAAGATAAATCCCATGGGATTAATGATGCACAGTTTAAACCCCAAAACTCCCCTGGAAACCTTCCAGGGCCAGTTTGTTTACTGGTGGTCTTTACCTGATATAACTTGTTAGCTAGCCTGGTTTGACTACATGACAAGAAGACCACAGATCCCCTACTGGGAATTTATGCTTTGAACTCTCCCAAAGCCAAGATTCTTCACCAGACCTTGGTGATTTAATTCAGAGACTAACTGTGTCCTTGAACAAGTAAGGATCCAAACTTGCACCTGGATGTCTATCAGAGCCCCAGTGCTTGCCCACACTTTTTCTCTTGATGCACTGTAAATGAAAACCTTATATGAGCATACTCTGTTGAGTCTGGTGAGTCCTTTCAAACAACTGAACTTGTGGAATCACTGCAATGTACAGACTCTAATAATAATCTTTCAACATCATTAAACATTCATAGTCCATTGAAATGAGCCTACACAATTCCTCTGACTTAAGGGTGAATGTTTGCAAGGTTCCACCATCAAATTATACTCTTTCCCTCTTTGGTTCACAAAAGATGCTCATGTTTTAAAACCTCCCCCTAAATTAAAAATGTATACAGTTATTTTCTTTTCTGTGCCCTCCAACACCTACAGTTTGTATAAAATCCCAATAATATGGATAGATATACTTACATGGCCCATCTAAAATATCCTTGGCAAATAAATATTAAATCTCCAAAATTCTGATAGACCTACTATTTCTCTGATTAAAAATGTTAGACCGGTGGGAAATGACTTTGTCACAGAACAGAACAGAGACATGAAAAATAAAGCTCCTGACAAATGTGTAAGAATTTGAGGGCTTAACAAAAGCAATCAGCAAAGAATGTTTCTGCTGCAGATTAAGAACAAAGAGCTGAGAGCAAATAGGTTGCACCTGGAATACCAAAGTAAACAAAAGGCAAAAAATGATGTACTTGGCCAGGCTGGATCCATGAAGAGGGCCTTCTTGGAATGTTTCCTTCTTTCAGCACACTGCGGATGGCATGGCCTCATGGGGCTTTGTTGATCCACTTGTGTGGGAAGTGTCTGTTCCATCCAGATTAATAGCTCCTACCAAATCCCCCCAGAGAGGAGTGCTTAGTGAACAACTGTGCCACTGGCCAACCTGTGCTCTGGCTGTAAATTGCATACAGTGAGAGTGAGTTTACTCTTCTAGGAAAGAATTAATGATAGTCAACCTCTTCTCTTAGGAAAAGAGAACGATGCAATGGTTCTGAGACATTTAAGGCAACTTCCAAAAGTACCTGTTTAACTTCAAAGTTAATTCTGGGGCATCCAGAAAGAATGAACAATCACCCATGGAGAAAAAGGAAAGCTCTGCCTAAATTATTTCATAGAAAGAGGCATTTTCCTTGTACTGGCATTCCAGCTCCCATCACTGCCCCCTTTCCTTCTTCAGAATGCCTCAGCAGAGAATCATGTTTCGCTCCGACACTAATGACAACTCCATTCACAGGCGTATGGAAATTTGAGAAAAATGAATTCCTTTGCTGCTATTCTCCGCTTCTATCCATTTAAATATTTACATATACCATGAGAGCAACTAGAATTTGGAGAGTTTCGTTTATCCATAGTATTTAACTGCCTTTTAAACTGTCTTAAAAATATTAAAAGCCTTGTGCCATTTGGGTTTGATGTTTCTTCATAATAATAATTTCACTGCCTATTAGCCTTCGTGTCTCAGGTGGAACAAGGACTGTGAGGTTGTTGATCTCAACACTTGCTGGGCCATAAACAGGCCTCGGACAGGACTAGTTGAATCAAAGATGAAACCCAAACTGTCCACTGCCTAGTGACTAATTATCACATTGTACTAGATCTTCTCATTATCGACTTCAGTTTTCTTTCATGATTTAATAATACTAGAACCAAACTAGGGTTATAGAAAGAGACAGAGTCCACTCCAAAAATCCCAACACCTGAAACTAACATGACATTGTAAATCAACTATACTTTAGTTTTTAAAAAGTAGTAAATAGTAGGGCTTCCCTGGTGGCGCAGTGGTTGGGAGTCCGCCTGCCGATGCAGGGGGCGCGGGTTCGTGCCCCGGTCCGGAAGGATCCCGCGTGCCGCAGAGCGGCTGGGCCCGTGGGCCATGGCCGCTGGGCCTGCGCGTCTGGAGCCTGTGCTCCGCGGTGGGAGGGGCCGCAGCGGTGGGAGGCCCGCGTGCCGCAGAAAAAGGGGGGAAAAAAAAAAAGTAGTAAATAGTAGCAAATGCTTTAAATAATTTCAACTTGAGAATGGTTACTAGGCTATTCATACCTATTCATTTATAAACTATAACTTTGCCTGTGTAGAATATAGTCTTTCAACCCAAGCCTCACCCATCCAAGTCACCTGCCTAGAGCACTAGTCATCTGCACACTCTTTAACCTACCCTGGAACTAATGGGGATTACCATGTCAGGCTATGTCTTGGAAAGATGCTTGACAAGTCCAGACACTAGAGGTGCATTGCCAAGCACTTCAGAGACCCTAAGAAATAGTGGAGCCCCTCATCACCCACATAAAAAGATCAGGCTATACGACTCACCACTCGGCTCTTAACCACTTAGGCACAAAGAGGTTTGCTACTGATGACTTGCCCTGTATTTTAGTCTACTGATTAGGGCCCATTTCCCCACTTCATTCCCACTAACCTTGTTTCACAGGGGCTGGACTCTTCTTCATTATTCTCTGCCACATTTTCCCCGGGATGCCTCTATGGGCTTGATGCTCTCATTATTACTTTCCTGTACCCCTTACTTTACCCAGCACACCCTCCTCCCCAATATGATGTACAGCTTTGGATATGTACTTCAGCCTGGTTTGAAGGTGCCATGCTCCCATCAAAACCTGATATTTAATGTTTACTGCATCCCTTGAATTGAAATTCCAGCTCCCATCATTGCCCTCCTTCCTGTGCAAACCCCCTCACTCCTCAACTCAGCCCCTTCCCTCCCAGCATGTTACCCAGCGGCACGGATTTCAAACCCTCCTGTAAGTTTACACCACACATCCACCCAATCATCCTTCTACTTAAAAATTCCTGACTTCCACTGCTAATTCCTTGCCCTCACCTGCTTCTGCAACACCATGAGCAGCAGGTGATATTTCGAAGAGCTTTTCAGAGCAGCCTTTATGGTCCCTCATTTTTTACCACTGCACTGCCCTTCCTTTTATCACTCATTGAACTCTACACCAGGCCTGATGAAAGGTTTAGTAAAGCTTGCGCCTGGATGGTACTGCTTTCTGCCAGAACTAATCATTTTTCTGACAAACTGGCTTTTAGGGCTTAGGAAGGCAACTGAAGTAGTCTGTGCATTTCAGATCCACGCCTCCCCACCTCGTCTCCATACTTCTGGATCAATTCAGTTCTGTTTGATCGTCCCTCACCCACCTCTGGCCCTCCTTCACTTTGGTCACCTCCATTCACAGCTGTACTGATAACTTACCCAATCTGCTGTTTCACCTTCTGCCAACATCCCCATATCTGTAAGGAGTTTGGAGCAGGCAACACAGGAGCAGGGATGGGGAATGGGTCAGCTGCCCGTGAAACAGACTAGGTAGAAAGGTAGCTGAAAAGAGATACTGATGGCAATCACCAACTTGTTATTCATGAGTGCGTCTCAGGGTACCATTTAGATTATGTAAATAAAGTGTCCTGCTGCATAAATGAGAGTTCATGTAAATTATCTATAGATCTATAGCCTCAAACCCCAGAGAACTTCTGAGCAAACACTACAGGGTCACTTAGATATACTGTAAATGCTTAAAAATAAGAAGAATCATCAAACAAAATAAATCTGATGAAAACGCTGTATGATTTGGGGAACTGTATGTACACACGTACACATGGGAAGACGGAGTTAAGAACAATCATATCATCACAAACAAATAGCAATACCTCACTTTAGGTCAAGGCAAACAAGGTTTACTGCTTTAGAAGAATGTTCTCTCCCATATATATGACAGAACATTTTTCACTGACAAATCATCAGGAAAAGTGTAGACTGGTTTTATTATTCCCTCTTATTTCAAATTTTCTATTCCACCATGTAAAACAACACTGTAACAAATGTGGGGTCAGAGTGTCTAACTGCATTAATCATTTCCAAGAATAGGGTAAAAAGCCTCAGTAACTATTTCAAAGAGAGAGTTTGATCCACAGGTGAAGTCCAAGTTAGAGATGTGACTTCAGTTTGAAGATCCTTATAAGGAAAATAAAAAAACTTATTCTTGCATTTTATCACTTTACCAAGAATGAAATGATGTTCACAGTGCCCCATGAAGAATCAAGTTTTAATCACTTCAGTTCTTCTTAACAGAAACTTTTGCAAATGTAAGCTTTTTCTGTACTTTTCTAAAATTGCAGGTATAATGCAAAGCTATTTTCCTGATCTAGTTGGACAACTATGAAAAACTATTCACTGTAATGAAATAATTTCTCTTTATAAAATGTGCTTTCAATGTCTCCTTCCCTGTTACTTAATGAAGTAGTTTGGTTAATAATAGGCAAAAGGCTTGGCTTGCAGTCTTAAAATCATTCTTCTGACAAGAATTATTCAACTGGAACTGTGTTTATTTTTATGCATGCATACATTATCCCAAAATGGATATGTAAAATGTAGTAATTATTGTTCTTGATAAACATGAATTAGAGAGCATTCATCCACTTGTCTTTTTGATCCATGAATACTTATCAGGTAGTATCTTCCAGAAAGTTGTTCCAGAAAAGACTTAACTACTATCATTACTACTAAGGTGCTTGAGCCCTCCTGACCAGATGAAATAACTCAAATCATTTCACATTTGAATTCATATTTACTGCAACAGAACTCTCAAGGTGACCAAACTTCAAAAAATGTGTTGAACTCATAAATATGGTCACACCTCTCATTCTTTGCCAGTATATATCAGAACTGAGTTGTATTTGATAAAAGATATGTAGTCACAAGCCTGGTGCACATGTCCACTTGGGCATAAACATAGTCCCACCAATATAAACCCTCACGGAGAGGAAAATATTTTTCTGTCTTTACTAACCTAGTTTATACAATATATGTGACCATGCCATTCTGCACAACTAACAACCTCTACTCCACCATATGAAACATTGTTTCCACAAATCACATCTCTTCATAGCTAAGTAAAATAACTAACCCCGAATTAACTCAGAGAGAAGGGATCTGCTGAAAGCAAAGGAGAAAACTAGTAACATTTACATCCATTGAGCTGCAAATGCCTTAAACTACTATCTGACATTTTTGAAATTCTTGGTCCAAAGAACATTTTTGTATTGTTTTTATTGGAGATGAATTCTAGAATGCAAAGTTGTTTTCAATGAGAATGAACTTCCAGCCTGACAAGACTTTGGTCATAATTCAGACCAAATCCCTCTAATAACGTTCGAAGTTAGTCACTAAAAGGTGTATTTTCAAAACAGCAAAGGAAATAAGCAGTTCAGCCCATGTTTACAAAAAATGGATTTCAACAATTCCCATGACTATTAGCTTCAGTACACAAGTAAACCATTCCCATGTCAAAAAGGAAAACATGCACTTCAAAATTAAAGGAGCTAATTTATCTGAATATATTTGTAATAGATACATATTGTCTGTTAGATTTTAAATGTTCCAGAGGTCTTAAGTTCTGACCTGACATGTTGCTTATTGCTTCTCTGTAATCGATAGAGCAGACTGAATTAAAGAATATGAACTCTACTACAAAAAATGATTCCACAAGCAAATGGAAATGAAGAAACAGTAGAAAGGCATCAGAACTGAAGCAGCAAACCATCTTGCCAGGGAATTACCCTGGGATCTCAGCAAACCAGATATATTAGCATCACTGTGTACACATCTGCTATGTCTGCTACTCCACAAATATCTAGGGTAGCTTTAGCATCTACTCAAAATGTGGTCACCTGGGAACTTGTTAGAAGTACAATCTCTGGCCACATTCCAGCCCTACTGAATCAGAATCTGCATTTTAACAAGAGCTCTAGGTGATTTGAATGCATGACAAATTTGAGAACCACTATTTTAGAGCATAACCAAAAAATCTGAGACCTCATTTCTTTCCCCTTAATTCAGGGCAATGATGCATCACAGTGATTAACTCAGACAAACCACCTTTTCAAGAAAGAGACAGAATAGAGAGATCCTAGGGAGGGACAAAGAGTTTTCTTCAAAGTATGGGGTAAACAATCATGTCTGTATAGAAGGAGTGATTAAAGAGTTTATCTGGAAGCATATATTTTCTGTAAGGTTGAGGAAACATCCAATATCCGTACAAAGAATGGGGAGGTGGACTGATGGGGACACCTGGAATATTCTTCTGCCCGAAAATACCAGCAACTATTTTTGCCACTTCTGGAAATTTATCACTAAATTGTGTACAAGCATCCTCAAGAGAGAAAAATCAGTATCAGTAATTTTCGTCAGACACTATATTTATGAAAAACTCTATCTGCAAATTTCAATAGCAGTTGAGGAGAGCCCTAACTGTTCTTGACCTATTCCAGGTCTTTTCAATTGTTGTTCTGAATTCGCATTTTTCAAATTTTGGCAAAGGGTATAGTTAAGTAAAAATGCATTTCAGCTACCAATTCATTCATTTATTCAAACATTTATGGGAATAGCTACCAATCTCCACGTTGTGTATAGGTGCTAAGTGCTAGAAATACAGCAATGAAAAAGACGTAACTCCTGCTCTCTCAAAATGTGGTCAGTGGAGATGGCATACAAAACAATAATTACACTGAGGTGTTTTTAGCGCACAGAAGAAAACACAAGACACTAAAATATAATAATAGAACCTTCATGAAAGCATTTAGAGGAAGAAACGCATGACCTGTGACTTTGACTTCACTACTATATAAATTTCATTAAATTCCAGTACCCTTTGTACAACATAATTATTTAAATGTGGCTTACAACTGCCTCGAAGCATGTTTTTAAAAGCATCCCATTATTAAAGGTGCTAAAAAGCAACCACACATAGCACTATCAATTATTACTAGGAACACCTAGAGTTTAACGTTTTATAAACAGACCAAGACATACAACTCCAGATAAATGTCATCCTCGCAAAATATGTCACCTTTGGTGGTTTACAGTTGTTTGAACTGTGAATTCTGAAGTACTTATTGAATTTTTAAATTGGTAATGACAAATTTAACAATGATTGGCTGCTAATGTCAGTTACAAATAAAATCTCATAAATATAACTGTTTTTATTGCAAGGCACAACATATGATAATGATGACTATATAGCAAAAGGTAATTAAAGCATTTGTAATGACTCGGGGAAGAAACGGAAATTAATAATGTATGTATAACCTTTTGAAAAGTTGGTTTTACATGAAATGCAGAAAGAATGAACATTATATGCCCTGGACTAGGGCAGTTCTTACCCCCAACCTCTTCTGAGATCAAAGATACTTTTACATCAGTTGACAAAATGGATCATGATCCTCCCAAGTCAAAGCATCTTCGGGCAGAGTCACATGTTGGTTTTATATAACAGATTATATTTAGGTAGACAAATAAGTAGAGACTAGAGCATGCTCCTTGGTCTTTCTAAAATACTTGTGAAATTGAAACTTCCTTTGTAATGATATTCCTTTTAAAGTACCCCTAAGGCCCCTCTAGCTTTTTATGATGTTCAGATTTGGCCATTCTGTTGGGTTTCAAATGATGGTAGACTATGACTGCAGAAAATGTGAGAGCAACACACATGCACGTGTGCATATAGGTGTTTAGAGACTTATCTTAGATTGCATTTTTAGAAACAGTATTGAGATTTGTCACGTTGCCTAAAATATTTTGGAAGATTCTTTCCTAAGTTACTTCTTAATCACTTTAAATGAAGCAAATCACTTCTCCTTCTTTGGGTAAATTTGATTTTTAAAATAGCCAAGAGCCATTCAGATCCAAATCTGGTGAATTACATATATAATTATGAGAGATTTTTTTTTTTTAAACAAAATCAGGCCATGGGAAAAAACATGATTAAAAAGATACTGATTTTCTTATAATGCTTACAAACCAATTTCAAAGCTACTCTTAATTTCAAAAAATTATAATAATATTGGAATAAGCATAGGCTACAAAGGTCACCACTAATAATTTTGTTCTAAAGAATTGATAATGAGTTATTTATGCATATCAAGACATGGTTTATCTCTTCTACCTTATTTTATGCAAGTAAGGTGATAGCAATATAGTACCTGGCTTATAGAATGGTATTTTTCTCTAGATCAAGTTTTTAAATTGTGGAAATTATGACTTAAATTTATAGTTCTAATTCCTAGGAAAGTCCCTGACACAGAGCTGGCACTCAGTGTGGAATGAGTAGGTGAATGAGAGTAAAACAAGTAATTGGGCAGAATTTACATAATACTGTGAACTACAACATGCATGAATACATACTAGTCTAACCTAAAGAAATTCTAGACCAGACCCCAAAATAACTGAGGAGGCAATGAATAACAAAAACTTCTTGTCTAGAAATCATCCTAGCAAAATATTCTAAAAAAGATGAAAATTTTAGAACACATTCAAATATTTATCATCTTCCTCATACAGATAAATTATGACATCAAACTAAGCATACGTACCCTGACCAGAGTCCTCAATCTTTATACAGTTATGAGAACAAATACATTTCACTCTCACCATCCACTCCCACCAAACACCCACAAGCATATTCTGGGTTCTCGCACAATGTTGTTTTTCACAGGGTATACTTGAATCTTCAAGGATTGCAGCTAATAAGTTTTCAAACACTAACCATTAATTGAAATTTGCCTATAACTTTGTAGGTTTATAGTGGATAATATGCATATAATTTATATGCTTAGAGCTTATATATACTTGTGTGTATGGTATAAACAAGCAAATTATGTGAAGATGGTTAAGAAGAAAATAAAGATAGGTGGAGAGAAAATGTCCCCAGAACAAACCGCAATTCAAATTCCTAAGAATGGGTTACCCAGAAAAATCAGTAGATTGTGCTCCTACTGGAAATGTTGTACACTGAGAAAAAAAATGCATCGAGATCTTATAAAAATTATAAAATATGCAAAATCTCTACTCAAGCTCCATGTCTCATCTCAGGCTTTATTTCCACATGGCAGAAGATAGACTGTCATACATGAGTGGTTTTAACAACATATATAACCAATGTCAATAAAAGTCTCATCCCAAAGGAAAAAATCAAATTTGATTCATTTCACCCTGACAAACTACTTCTAGCAAAAAAAGATGCATAAGATCATCTATTTTATATGCAGTCTGACAGACTTTATAAGAAATAATTCAAGACATATAAATACTATTTTACTATATATTTTTAAATATGTTAATAGCAGCAATAAAAGGAAATTTGTTCCAGGAGTTTCTGTCCACCCAAAGCAAAAGGCCTGGTCTGGTGGAAATAATTAATATGAATATTAAAGGAAATTAAGCAATGGCAATAATTCATGACTACAAAAGTCCAAAGACTTCTTTTATTTTATTTTTTTCAGACAAAATTTTTTATTAATTTCAATCATCCATAGAATAAATTTCAACATTAAATGTCATGCTTTCTCTTATTTTATTTAATTTATTTTTTTAACGTTTTTATTGGAGTATAACTGCTTTACAATGGTGTGTTAGTTTCTGCTTTATAACAAAATGAATCAGTTATACATATACATATATGCCCATATCTCTTCCCTCTTGCCTCTCCCTCCCTCCCACCCTCCCTGCCCCATCCTTCTAGCTGGTCACAAAGCACCGAGCTGATCTCCCTGTGCTATGCGACTGCTTCCCATTAGCTATCTATTTTACATTTGGTAGTGTATATATGTCCATATATACACTACCACTCTCTCACTTTGTCCCAGCTTACCCTTCCCTCTCCCCATGCCCTCAAGTCCATTTTCTAGTTGGTCTGTGTCTTTATTCCCATCTTGCCCCTAGGTTCTTCAAGACCTTTTTTTTTTCAGGCTCCCAGGCTTCAGACTATACTACAAAGCTACAGTAATCAAGACAGTATGGTACTGGCACAAAAACAGAAAGATAGATCAATGGAACAGAATAGAAAGCCCAGAGATAAACCCACGCACATATGGTCACCTTATCTTTGATAAAGGAGGCAAGAATATACAATGGAAAGAAGACAGCCTCTTCAATAAGTGGTGCTGGGAAAACTGGACAGCTACATGTAAAAGAATGAAATTAGAACATTCCCTAACACCATACACAAAAATAAACTCAAAATGGATTAAAGACCTAAATGTAAGGCCAGACACTGTAAAACTCTCACAGGAAAACATAGGCAGAACACTCTATGACATAAATCACAGCATGGTCCTTTTTGACTCACCTTCTAGAGAAATGGAAATAAAAACAAAAACAAATGGGACCTAATGAAACTTAAAAGCTTTTGCACAGCAAAGGAAACCATAAACAAGACAAAAAGACAACCCTCAGAATGGGAGAAAATAATTGCAAATGAAACAACTGACAAAGGATTAATCTCCAAAATTTACAAGCAGCCAATGCAGCTTAATATCAAAAAGACAAACAACCCAATCCAAAAATGGGCAGAAGACCTAAATAGACATTTCTCCAAAGAAGATATACAGATTGCCAACAAACACATGAAAGAATGCTCAACATCAGTAATCATTAGAGAAATGCAAATGAAAACTACAATGTGATATCATCTCACACCGGTCAGAATGGCCATCATCAAAAAATCTCCAAACAATAAATGCTGGAGAGGGTGTGGAGAAAAAGGGAACCCTCATGCAGTGTTAGTGGAAATGTAAATTGATACAGTCACTATGGAGAACAGTATGGAGGTTCCTTGAAAAACTAAAAATAGAACTACCATATGACCCAGCAATCCCACTACTGGGCATATACCCTGAGAAAACCACAATTCAAAAAGTGTCATTTCCACAATGTTCATTGCAGCTCTATTTACAATAGCCAGGACATGGAAGCAACCTAAGTGTCCATCGACAGATGAATGGATAAAGAAGATGTGGCACATATATATAATGGAATATTACTCAGCCATAAAAAGGAACGAAATTGAGTTATTTGTAGTGAGGTGGTTGGATGTAGAGTCTGTCATACAGAGTGAAGTAAGTGAGAAAGAGAAAAACAAATACCGTATGCTAACACATATATATAGAATCTAAAAAACAAAACAAACAAACAAAAATAAAGACTTCTTTTAAAATAGTACAAGACTCTCTAGAATCCTGAAGAGAATAGAATCATGGACACTTTGAAACGTGATACTCCTTCAAAGGAAGTGTCACATAAGGGCAGTGGAAAAAGATCTAAGAATTCAGTTACACCAAGATAAATAAGACTTTCACCACCTAGAGATATCTTTCTTCCAAGACTGCAAATTCCACAGGGAGGTATAAGATCAACGGAAATCAGGAAAAAGGAATTGCTCTAATTTTTCCTCAGAGGCTTCCGTGAGAAGTAGCTCAGACTTACAAGCACTCAACCTGAAAAAACTGGATGGCAACCTGATTTCAAATCATTTAAACTGCCACCTATCCATAGAAAGCCAAAACTGAAATGGATAGAGAACTATCTTATATGTGTGTCATCTCCAGTTTACTGTGGTAGGGTCTGACTGGTTTAAAAAATATACACTACACAAGCTGAGCACCAAACCATAATTTAGAAGGAGTCCCAAATATAATGAAGATAATACTAAAGACGCTGGGGAAATGCTCACCATTACAGATTGAAGTCCTGCCAAACCATTGCAGACAACTTGCTGTCTTGCCTCAAACACAATCAGAGGTTTCAATAGCATTAAAATAAAACAATTTTGGGAAGTCTACCAAGGGTTACAGCACAGCATGAGGTTCTATTTTTTTTTTTTAGTAATCTTTATAATGTACTGTGGGCTGCTAACATTATATATTCCTAATGAGAACGCTTCACTAGCAATATTTTCAAGGTTAAAGAGCACACATTTCTTTTTCTTTTGTCTTAAAAAATTTGAGACCCAAAGTAGGAGTATGGGATTAACAGATACAAACTACTATACATAAAATAGATAGGCAACAAGGATTTACTGTGTAGCACAGGGAATTATATTCACTATCTATAATAACCTATAATGGAAAATAATCTGAAAAAAAAAAAAATATATATATATGAATGAATCACTTTGCTGTACACCAAAACTAACAGAATATTGTAAATGAACTATACTTCAATAAAACCTATTTTTTTAAATACACACAGAATTCTACTGTGTTCTAAAATCTGGCTCAAGTTACCTCCATCTCTTACCAGGATTACTGAAATAGCCTAACAGTCTTTGAACATACTTGCTCACATATTCCTCTAAACATTTTTAAGCCAACTACTAAAAATTTCATTATGTGTTTAAACTGCTGCAAAGGATGAATTTTTGTATTTTACATATATCTCTTGGAACCTAAAGGTCATTTTGATTTAATCCCATCTGCCAATTAAAAACATGAATAAGCACTTTTATGACAAGTGGAAATGTAAAATTGTTTATTTTTCTAATTAAACTTGTTTCCATTCTGTTACAACATAGAAGTTTATATTATATATAAATAATATCATTATATATGTATATTATATCATATACAAACATAATATAACTATGTATATAATACAAATATGTTATATAATATAAATAATATATAATATAGCATACTTATGTATTTATATATACATGTACGTATTTAAAATTTAGAGCTGTGCTATACAGCATGTTAGCAAATAACCATTAGCCAGTAGCCACATGTGACTACTGAGAATGTGAAATATGGCTAGTCCAAAGTGAGATGTGCTGTAAGGTAAAATGCACACCAGTTTTCAAAAAATCAATATGAAAACTGAGTGTAAACTCTCTCATTAATAATTTTTCTATTAATTACATGATGTTAAAATAATATTTTGATATATTGGACTAAAAAGATTTAAATTAATATACTATTTTAAAATTTTAAATTACATTTAAAATACACAGCTCACAGGTGTAATTCTACTAGAATTACATTTTTGTTTATAGTGCTGGTTTAGAATCTTCTACCGATCACCTAAAAGTTTTCCGTAATAAAAATATATTTATAACTTGAATTTTTTTCCTGTGTCTATTAACATTCTAAATTCTTTTAAAAGATTTTTCTTAGAAATTTTTGTTTTCTTTTTTTAAATTAATTTATTTAGTTATTTTTGGCCTCATTGGGTCTTCATTGCTGCGCACGGGCTTTTTCTAGTCACCGCGAGTGGGAGCTACTCTTCATTTTTGTGCGCAGGCCTCTCATTGGGGTGGCTTCTCTTGTTGTGGAGCACAGGCTCTAGGCACGTGGACTTCAGTAGTTGTGATGCGTGGGCTCAGTAGTTGTGGCTCGCGGGCTCCGGAGCACAGGCTCAGTAGTTGTGGCGCACAGGCTTAGTTGCTCCGCGGCATGTGACGTGGGATCTTCCCAAACCAGGGTTTGAACCCGTGTCCCCTGAATTGGCAGGGGATTCTTAACCACTGTGCCACAAGGGAAGCCCTAAAAGATATTCTGAATTAAGTTATCTTTCCAATTATTAGTGGAATACAGTTGATGGAAGCAATAAACTTTAAAATACTTCATAATTATTAAGTAAACATACAAAATTTTATTGAAACTGCATATCCTAATGAGATAGATGGTGGCTTTTCCCCCAGTTAGTTGGTATATCCACACATAAAAATTCTTTGTATAATAACAGTTAAGAGCAATTTATTTTCATACTGAGACACTCTAATCACATAACTACGTTAGAATAGAAATTTGGGGTTTTTTGGGTTTTTTTTTTTAATGTTACTAAACTATTTAAACTCCATGTTTTATGAAAAAATCCATAGTGGTCTAGCAATAAAATTTTAATAATCAACTGATAGTTTAAATACTTAGTTCTGTTGAACATAAGAGACCCGAACTCCAACTTTTTTCTTTTCTAGTCATTGGAGTCATTAGATTCTTAATTTATGGAAAGTATACTGCAAAAAGAAGCATTATCGATATCCACCAAACAGCTACTCAATATACCTATTACTCTTTCACTTAGAGGCTCCTCTTTCTACCAAATACAATTAGAAAGGGCAAAGAAAAAATCAAAATATAATTAGTTTCTAAATTATTTGGCCAAATAATTTTTTAGATAAAACATTTATCACAGGCTTTAAATATAATTTTGCTAAAGCCACAGAGCTGCAGATTTAGGTAATTCATTTCAAGGAAAATTTGAAATTAGGAATTCAATTCTTATTATCAAACCAGTTGCCCACAAACTTATTTTCTGACATAAAAGTCTGACTTGATTTTTCAATGTAAATACTTGTTTTAATAAAGATCCACGTGGAAACGATCTTCTGAATCTAAATTCAGATAATTTGGATTTCTATGATAATTAAATTTCTATGATACAGAGATGAATAGACAGATTAATAGATGAAGCAGAGACACTAATCTGCGACACGATAAAACCAGGTACTTTTCTCAGTCTCCTTTTGTTTTTGTTCTCAAAGGGATCGCCCACGGGGATGGTGGTTTTTCTGGCAATAGAAAGGGAGTGGAAGAGGTAAAGATGTCAAATCCAAGGATTTTAAATTGTCCCTTCATATTTCACTCTAGAAGTTTTTACACCCTGGGGAAATGTACCACTGTAAAATCTGGAACAAATGAGAAAAAAGCCTTTCTTTTGAAAGTGAAAGGAGATGGGAGATGGGAAGGATGAGCAAGCACAATGCCTTGACCTCAGTTTCGTTATCAGGCAGCTAAGTTTTAGGCCATTAGTTGATCTGGAAATTCACTCCATAAAGACTATGTCCCTATAAAATTCTGAGGCAGCCTCAGAGGTTGCATATCTAGTTTGAACACTACTCCATTATCCAAGTCACTGTCGCCCTACTTCCATCCCTGACTCCTACAGCTGGGTTTCAGCACAGTGCCCAGAACGGTTCTTTCAATTCCAAAACAGAAAATTACCCCTCTGCTCAAAACCTCCCAGGGGTTTCCCAGTCTCACACAGCAAAAGCCAACTATCCTGACAGTAGCCTACGAGGCTCATGACTACCTGCCCTTAAACCCCATCACTTCTCTGGCATCCCATCCTACTAAATTCACTTGGCTCAGTTTGCCAAACCACCCTGGGGTCTTCTCTGGCCCTCAAATTTTCTCATCAGGCTATCATTTCAGGAAGATGTTTCCTCTGCTAAAATACTCTTCTCCTTGACCTTCATGACTTAAAACCTCATTTTCATTAGGTTGTTACTCAGATACCTTCCCAGTGAGGCTTTCCCCGGCCACCCTATTACTTACCCTTCCTATTCTCCTTTTCCTGCTTTAATTTTTTTCCCCAAAGTACCTATTACCATTTGACTCTATATTTTCTTGTTTACTATTTGCTTTTTCACCCTCTATAGAATGTAAGCTAATAAAAACAGGATTTTTTTTTCTGTTCTATAGTCTACTAAGATAACATAAGGCAACCAACAAATATTTGTCAAGTGAAAAAACCTGTGACCCCTTTTATAAGTGAGGCAAATTTCTATGTACATTAGAGAACAGTCTTATTTGTTTAGGCCTGTTTTTTTTTTGTATATTATGAAATTTGAGGAGTTGTTAAGGCTTGAAATAAAGTTCTAATATACAGCATCTCTGGAATGGTTCTATGGAATGGACATCAACATTTATGCTGGATTCCTCTGACTCTGTGCATGTGACCCACATGTATGGATATTCCTTGGAAAGCAACATACTATTTGTATATATACATCCAGTACTTAACCCAACAGCATGCACATTCTTTTCAGATGGTTTCCTCCATTTTTACTAAAATTGGTTTTTCTTTGACTCCAAAGCAGTTTCCTTAAATTTGTAAGATATGATTAATGAAAACATTAACTTTACCACTGGCAACATATTTATTCCTTTTTCATAAATTTTAATCACATGTCTGGGAAAAAGCTATATGGGTGCTGCCCCTGAAATTAAATAACTTTTCTACATCAAAATGTCCAGAAAGAATGTAGCTGGAGTGTTAATCAGTAGTAAATATATACGGTTGACAGCACATTGGAATTGGGTACCCTGAACTGTAGCCAATTATGGATGTTATCAGTTTTGTCCTTAAAAGCATTTAAGGCAAGTTTGCCAGCTGTCACTATCACACTATAACTTTCCCTCTTGTCTTTTAAGTCATTTAAAAATCCCATTGGATTTCATTTCATTAACAGGTTAGTAGATCTATTACATTCCACTAGAGTACTATTGACTAAGTTTGAAAAATTATCCACTTTGCCTCATGTCACTTGTGTAGCACTTCTTTTCCAGATATCAAAGTATCAGAACCAGAAATGCCGTGTCTTGAAGATTGTTTAATATAATTTGAAGGACACTGAATATACCTCATAAAAACCATGAACCATATATATATATATATATATATATATATATTCATTCAACAATATTTATAAAGAACTTACTCCATGCTAGTTGCTATGAAGGCATATATACACAGTACACACATTATGATCAAAGATTTAAGCTAAAAGAACACTACCACCACAGAAAATGTATGAAATAATTATGGGAGTTAACCCAAATGGCACTCGTAGATGAAATTTATTTAAAGAAGTAAAACCAAAAACTAACAAAAACTAATGATCTGAAGGATTTATCCTATAAGCAAATAGTGATATAACCTTATTTAAGAATCATCCCAATCAATATCTTTGGAAGAGAATCATAAAATATTAGTTTATCTAAATTATTCCTGTGCTCATGCTCTAGAGATGGTATTCAGACAGCCACAGAGGAAAACCGAGACAAAGTTAAGGTCAATAATGGCCCTTAACGTTCCATTTTCCTCAAAGAATGTTCACCTAACACAAAACTTATATGTTTCAAAGAAATGTGAGCCTGATAAGTGATTTATAAGTATTATTGAAATATATTTAAAAAGTGGTCTTAGTCCTACCAAAAGGACTAGTATTCCCTTTCAAGAAAAATAGTGACATTAGCCTCGTTTATCTTAGAAACTAAGGTCTTTTCGCAAATATTCCCACAAGGGGATGATTCACTCTTAATATAGAATTTTCAATGGGTATACAAATGAATTATGATTTAGAAATAAAGTTCTAATGAGGTCTTCATGAAATAGTGGAGTAATCATAGAATTATTGTCTGGCCATTGCCTAAGACTTAGATTATGAAAGATGTTCAATAAAAATTGCTGAGTTTTTTATTCCTCACAAAAGGTAACATAAATAAATATGTTTTCTAAATACTACCAGCTTTTTAAATGCAGATTTCAAAAATATAACTAATGCCCCAAAAAAGTATTCTTTGTAATCTGAATATTCTAGAGAGCTTTTTCAAATAAGGATTTTGTGATTTTTATTTTGAAAAAGACTTTTAAGTATTAGCTTTCTTCAAAGCAATGTTTCATAGCAAGCCACATTACATATCAATGTGCACTTAGATATTTTAAAGCATTAGTTCTCCACAGTAGAATTTAGTAGTGTTTCATGGTAGAATGAAACATCGTATGTACATATTTTATAAAGAGTATTCTCTGAAATATTGTTTTGAGATACTTATGAACTGTTTTAAAGCAAATGTATGCATTTTGAAAGATACATTATCACAAATATTTTCTTTTAGTTATAATATTTGAGGAAGAATAACCAATTTACATTTAATATAGATATAATACTTGGATAAAGCATATAAAATACTAAGACAAGTTATATTTTAAACATGGTTGTATTAACCTGAGCTTTGTAAGGTTTGAAGCTAAATATTAAATCATGTACAATTACACTAATTTTGCAGGATGTTATTACTCTAATTTTTAGATAATAGATCTTTAATTATAACTTTGAATGAAACATAAAATTTTTACTACTCAAGCATCAGAGTTAGCAGAATGCATATTCAGCAAAAGTAGGGAAAACTGAGAATATAAAATACCACAGCTTTATTCACACAACTTTTAAGCAAAATTAAGTAATTTGGGGGCAAGAAATAAAAGATGTTGGATTAAAAAAATGCCCCATTTTTGCCATTGCAAAGATAGCTGACCCTAGATTATGATAATGTGTCCAAGATGACAAATATGCTGATGGAACTAAACATGTTAATTACCATTTTATCTGCATGACAGGAAACATCCAATTATTTGCAAACTTCTTAATGCTTAGTTGAATTATATGTATATAAGTCATCTGCAGTGTTCATTGGCTCTAGAATATAGAGATAGCTGTAATTGAAAACAGCCAACTTTTTTTTCTTGGCAGTCAACTCAGTGAGATAAACAGGAAACTCTCTTAAATCAGTGCTTTCTTACTCATCGATCTCCCCTGGTAACTCTGCAACAAGCAACTAACATCAGTGTTAGTCAATTCCCCAAATATGACTGATCTACAAAGCATGACAAGAAATAGTTGACTTCACTTTGAACAATTCTAGTTGCCACTCTACCCTCTTTCTGCCATCTGCGAAGTAGACACCCAAAAGCAAACTTGCTTGGTGGATGTCCCAAGTCAAACTTCTTTACTTAGGGTTGAAAAAAATCTTGGAGAGCTTTCCACATTACAGCCACCTTTTGAAGATGACTAAATAAAGAATGTATTTTCTGAAGCTAAAATATATATCCAGAATGTAAAAGCTTTATCAAATAATCCAAGTATCAGATAAAATAATCTGTATTAAAAACAAAATTCAGAGAAGCAGCAGAAAAGGAAAGCAAACTAAAGGATCTGTTTTCCTTCTCTGGAAACCTGCTTTACATGAAGCCCATCAACCTACTATGGAGAACAAATAGCAGCATAGGGGGAATAGAATCAGCCACCAAGGACAGTTGGTTTCTTAGCCAAGGACATTCTCTAACCTTGATGACTACAGGAATCAGTGGTTATGACTTTCTTGGAACGTTTTAGGAAGGAGGTATGTTCTACAATATAAAATGTTATTTTGTTAAAGTTCTTCAAATGTTCTATAGAATTTGTTTATTCCCTGTGGTCATTCTTTGCTTTATAGAGCTAGTTCCCCTACGGGCAAACTCTTTTCATGGATAATATCCTAACACATGGTCCTTTTAAAGCTACAGAACCAAAACGCTTTTCTTCTGACATTAAATAATACCTTACTGCTGAATCCTAGCATCCTAAAGGCACAAACGGAGCATAATTGAACAAGAGGTACTGTTGGTCACAGCATGTGAAACCACCTCAATCAGAGCTTCTTTAACTGAGTCTGATGGCCAGACACCATATATATATTTATAATCTGAATTCAAATTAAGTTGACTGATTCCTAGGTAGCTTTTTTTTTTTTTTTTTTTTTACTCTAAGCAGTCTGAGTCAAAAAAGCACTTTCACAACTTGGAATAATACTGTCACTGAAAGGAAGCTCATTCTTCTCATTTTTCAACTGTAATTCTCTGCCAATGTTCTTTACTTGGCAGATGTTCTAGATAATGGGTCTATCCTCTGTTGGAAAGTGTTTATTTCATTCTTTCACTAGATATCCTCACACATATAGAATATTTGAGATTTTATATGTATAACATTGCTAAAAGAGAAATACCGTAATGCCTTTACTCTCCATTCTCAACTGGTGACCCTGACTAGTTTACCACTAAAAACAGTCACGTCACCTAATTACCCACAACTTCCACTTCATCTCAGTTTCTCTGTATCTTTAGTCTTTGTTCTGGATAATATTTTGAAGAATTAGATGATGTGTTTACCCATCCTTTGTCATGTTTAACTTATTTACTTAGAGGATCTAGATTCAAGTTCAGACTCACTTTCAGTTAGAAATGGCTCACTTTTGCATGGCTTTCAGGGCTGGGCCACTGTAAGCATAAAAATTTTAAAAAATTTAAAAAAACCCTCAAGTTAATGGGAGAATTAGAATCAAGTGAATTTTTATGGGGCTGAAAATGAAGATAAAAGACTTCACAATTTGGGAAGCAGAGAATGTGAGAGACAACAACAAGAAGAGCAAGTTAGGTAGAAGGTTGTGAGTATCACAGAAACAAGACCAGACGCTTCCCTCCCCAGCCACTCAGTAAATACCTTAAAACAACCCAGCCAGCAAGTCATCCACTGACTACCCATCAGGTGAAACACTGCACCTCTGTATTCCTAGACTTGGCTCAAAACCAACACCATGACCAGCAGCCATCTGAATCATACTGTGTAGACAATCCCAATTCAACTGGCCAGAACTCATAGAAAGTGCTGGAATAATGGACAGATGGGACCTTGGATACCTAAAGCAATTGTGGTAGACTGAAGGCATAGGCCCTGTACCTGTCAGAGGGCCAGACAGAATCATGAGAGATTTCCCACTGAACTAAAGAGTTCTCCTAGCCTCTTCATTCCCTCCAGAGTATACGGAAGATAAGTCTCTTTCACCTCACTCCCTCCAATTTAAATGGTGAATCCCTTCAACTGTGTTCTTATACCAACTGCTGCTTCTTCAAGACTTGGCTCCATTAATTTCCTGCTCTACCATTTCTCACTTTGTCTTTCACTCCAATGGTTATTTTCCCTCCCTAGCCCACCTAAAGCTCAAAAAGAGATTCAAAGGAATTGTTGATCTAATTGAAAAGCATTCATTCCCTTTTCCAGTATGTACTTGCTAGACTGTTACTTCCCCTCTAGAATTAAGTTAGTATCAGCTGACATAAGGAAAGACAAAAGGCAGAACAGTAACTCAAAATCACAGAGGGAATGGCAGAAGGAAATCTTTTGTGAAAAGGACTTAGGTACAGAGTAGACTCAAATTATCCATGAGAACGGTCCTCCCACCTCACCTGTGAATAATATATTATTCAACACTCCTGGACACCTGTAAGGCCCCATCTTCCCACCTCACCTGTGAATAATATATTATTCAACACTCCTGGACACCTGTGAGGCCACCTGAACCACTAGCTGCATCCCACAAACTTTGATATGCTGTATGTTTATTATCCTTTTAGTCAAACAGGTTCTAATTTCTGTTGTGATTTCTTCTTGGGTCCAGTGACCATTAAGAAGTCTTTTGTTTAATTTCTTCTATATGTTTGGGAGTTTGTTATCTTACTATTATTTATCTCTTATTTAATTCCATAGTCAGTGAACAATGTTTTAAATATTTCTAAAGTTATTGAGATGTTTCATTGCCAGAATATGGTATATCCTGGTAAAGCACCATGTGCCCTTCAAAAGAATGTTTTCTGTCATTTTTGGCTATATTATCCTACATCAATTAAATCAAAGTGATTGATAGTATTGTTCAGATAACTATCTGTTCCTGAGAAGGGCTATTAAAATCTACAACTATGATCATGTCCTTGACTATTTCTTCCTTTAATTCTGTCAACGTTTGCCTCATGTCTTTTGAATCTTTGCTATTGGGCCCATGCACATTTGCGAATGCCGTGACTTCTCAAAGAACTGAGAATTTTATCCCTATGAACTGTCCCTCCGGTAATAATACATTTTGCTTTCAGATCTATTTTATCTATTTTCTCACTTTGTGTCTCAGTGTCACATTTTGGTAATTATCGCATTATTTCAAGCTTTTTCATAACTATACTTGTGTACAGTGATCTGTGATCTTTGATGTTACTACTACGACTGGCTACAGGCTCAGAGGATGGTTAGCATTTTTTAGCAATAAAGTATTCCTTAAGGTATGTACATAGTTTTAGACATAATGCTATTGTACACTTAATAGACTACAGTCTAGTGTAAACATAAGGTTTATATACAGGGGGATACCAAACATTTTGGTGTGACTTGCTTTATTGCGATATTCCTTTTATTGTGGTGGTCGGAAACCAAACCCACAGTATCTCCAAAGCATGCCTGTGATGCATTACATATTTAAAAATTTGTTAAGGGTTAAATTTCATGTTAAGTATCTTTACCAGAATAAAATAAGATTCAATAAATTTTAATAAATCAGTAAATAAATAAAATAATATCCCTTAGCATATCTTGTAATGCTGGTCTGCTGGTGACAAATTTTACCTTGAAAATGTCTTTAGTTTACCTTCATCCTTGAAGGAGATTCAGTGAAACAGACTTCTGGATTGACAGTATCCTTTTGTCTTTTCCTTCTTTTCAGTACTTTAAAGTTGTTTTCTTCTCTCCCGGCTTCCGTGGTTTCTTACGAGAAGGCAGCTCATAATTAGATTATCATTCCCCTGTAGGTAACATGCCATTTTTATCTTCTTTCAAGATTTGGTCTTATCTTTCACTTTCAGCAGTTTGACTATACTGTGCCTCAACACATGCATATTTGTTTTCATTCTGCTTGGTGTTTAAGATTTTACGTATACAAAATTTCTGTCTTTCATCAAACTTGGGGAAATTTTTGGCGTATCTTAAAAATTTTTCCCCCAATCTCTCTCTTTCTAGCTTTCCAGTTTCCTGTGTTGGACTGTTTGATATTGCCTCATAGCTCACTAAGGTTCTGTTCACTCTTTTCAAAATTTTTTCTGTTTGTTCTTCATCTTGGATAATTTCTAGTGATCTATCTTCGAGTTCACTGTCATGTTCATTCAGCTGTCTGTCCAGTTAATATTTTTATTTTAGTAATTATATTGTTCTAGATGTTTCATTGATTATTTTCTTATTGTGTATTTCTCTGCTGAGATTTCATTCACTGAACACATGTTTTCCTTTACTTCATAAAGAATAGGTATCTAGGGTCACTCTCAAATCCTTGTCTGTTATTTCCAACATCTGGTTGATCTTGGAGTTAGACTCAGTAGGTTTTATTTTCTTTAGAAAATGTGTTTTATTTTCTTTAGAAAATGCGTTTCATTTTCTTGGTACTTTGTATGTTGAGAACTTTTGCATTGTATTTTCAACATGATGAATGTCAACTTGTGGAGGATCTAAATTCTTCTGTTTCCTTCTAGTGAGTATTGTTTCCTTTGTTTTAGCAGGTAAGTTTTCTAGTTGGACTTGAACTTCCAACCCTGTTCCTTGGACAACAGCTCCAGTCTCATTTCAATTTTTTTGTTTTTATCTGAGCTGCTCCAAGTCTGTTCTGCACATGTATTATTCACATGTAGGTAGGCAGCATTTGGAGATGGTCTAGCTCTTTACTTTCTGGGATGCTCCACACTCTTCAGCATTCATGGTTTTTCAGCTTCACTTTTTTGGTTCCCCAAGCCAGAAGGACAGGGAATTTTTCCACCTGAGCCCCTGGTGCCACCCTATGTGGTACACTGTATGTGTCACTATAAATGGTCACTGTCACTCAGAGGACACAGCTCTAGACTATAAGCCATGGAGAGGGAGTTTAGTGATACAGTTAATCATCTCCCTCCTCCAAGAGGACATGCATTCCTCACTCAAGTCTATCTACTCTGTTCACTCTCTAGTAGCTTCAGAGATTTGCTTTTTGCATTACTTCCAGCTCTTAGAGTTGATTTTTTGCAGTCGGATCATGTGGTCGGTTCTTACCCTGACATACATGGAAGCAGAAGAATTTGGATCATTTGTCACTCTGCTTCTTTCCTCAAATCCCACATTTAATCCTTCCACAAATCTTGCTGACCATATCTTAGAAGTATGTGTATCATCTGGACACCTCCATGACTACCACACTGTCGGAAGCTACCGACCTCTCTCACCTGGGTTCCTGCCATAGCCTCCTAATTGGTCTTCCTCCTGGTTTTGTTCCCCTACAGTGGAGACACTGCAGCCAGAGCCATCTTTCTAAAACAAAAGTCAAGTCATGCCCCTCCATTACTCAAAATCCTCCAGTGGCTCCCCACTTCACTTGGTAAAAACACAAATTCCTCGGGCTTCCCTGGTGGCGCAGTGGTTGAGAGTCCACCTGCCGATGCAAGGGACGTGGGTTCGTGCCCCGGTCCGGGAAGATCCCACACGCGCGGAGCGGCTGGGCCCGTGAGCCATGGCTGCTGAGCCTGCGCATCCGGAGCCTGTGCTCCGCAGCGGGAGACGCCACAACAGTGAGAGACCCGCGTACCGCGAAAAAACAAAACAAAACAAAACAAAACAATTCCTTTCAATCAGCTACATGGGTTTATGTGGTCTGGGCCTCTGCAACACCTTGATAGCCAAACATCCTTCACCTTACCTTCACTCTTCTCCAGAGCACTGGCCTCCTTGTTGCTTCTCAAACACATTCCTTTGTGTTTGCTGCTCCTTTTCAGAAGCACTATTCCCTACAAATGTCCACGGCTCATTCTTTCATCTTTACCAGGTCTCTGATCAAACATCATTTTATCAATGAGGCCTTCCCTGACCACGCTGTATAATATAGCCCACAGCCTTCCCCACTCACCTCCTCTTCTGCTCTCCATTCTTACCTGGCCTTTTGCTGCCTTCAAAGCACTTATGTCTGCCTGACCTATTATATATTCATTAATGTATTTGTGTCTTGTTCTACTGACTAGAAGTTAAGCTCCTATAAAACAATGGTTTGTTTTGTTCCCTTCTGTATATCCAAATCTTAAAAGATTACTCAATTCACAGTAAATATTCATTCAATAATTTGCTGGAAGGATGAATCAACAGTTTAAATTCTATTTTGACAATGAGTATCATTCATTAGTTTATTTAAATAAGTTCCTTACATAATTAAATATCATTTGTTAATATGCACTTTCATTTTTTTCTGTTCCATTTTTAAACACCTGAAAAAATGTTTTCTAACTAATATAACACCCATACAAATAGCCCAGTTCTTTTAAACATCTTTTAGAACTTCCAAATCAGCACCAGTTGCTTAAAAGCAATTGAAAGTCTCAAATTGGAATATTAAGGGTTTGTCCCCCCAGGTTGTTCCAGTGACAGTGAAATTTACTCCTATATTTAACATAAAAGTATAAATAGCAGAGACCTGATTTACTTTATATCTTATCTAAAAACTCTGGGTTTGAAAGACCCTTACTAAGGAAAGCACACTTAATCCAGGTGAACCAAGGTTAACTTCTTAAGCCATTCAAGGATACTGAACGAGAAATTTACAACCACACTACACCGTGTTACTGACCAGAGACTTATGACCAGGAAGGTGTGCTCTGAGGCTCTGTGTGTCCAGGGCAATCTTCCTCAGTCTCAGATGAGCATAGTCAGTCCTTTAGAGTCACATGACAGCAGCGACTCAGAGACCATGCCATGCAGATGGGGATGATATTGCCATTTAAGTCCTCTGGTTCAATTTAAACCCTAACGAAGAGCAGCCTTTGCTAGTTTATTGCCTAATTTTGATAGTTGTATTTCTGTGACCTACTCCCCTTGGTCTCTTCACAACCTGAGTGTATTCAACCCATCTGTTAACCAACTGGATCTGATCATTAGCCAGAGCTTTAAGGTCATTTTAAAGGCAGAATTCATTTTCCTTGTAGGTATATCGCCAGATACCACTCCTTTCACTTTTAATCTCATTTTAAATAACTGAGGCACCCTTATGTCAGAGGCTCATAGATAAATTCAAGTAATTGAAACTCCAGCTGAATCAGCAGTCCCTGATTCTCCTCTTTCCACATTCACCCCAAATTTCCCAGCTCTTCTCAGGGCTATGATGTAAATTTCTCACTACCGCAACTATACAAAGCCAGTAGAGAAGAGTGCTTGCCCTATTATTCTGACTCAGGTGGAGAAAAATCCATCTTCCTCTTGGTTCCATGAAGGAGACATAGTTTTAGTAATAAGAATTAACATTTATTTAGTGTCTATTATGTGTTATTCATTTTACATATGATATTCCATTAATGTTCACAGTGAAGCGAGTGCCACCTATTTTACAGATAAGAAAACTGAGGCTCACATTGGCAGAGCCAGAACACAAACTTGAGTATATGTAACTCTTCCTTCTACTATAGGGTGAGGTTACACATGTAAACTCCTAGAAATGGCCCAAAAGTCAGGTTTACAGAGCACATATTTCTTATCTTTAATTAATTACTTAATTAAAAGCACAAACTGACTTGGTTGAAGCAGCTTAAGGTATAATCTGTCCTGGTTTCTTTTTGATGGTTACTTCCATCTTTGTGGATCCTGGCAAGTGGAGACTGGTCAAAACCACTCAAGCTTCCAGTCTAAGAAAGATCTGACTGGCCCACAGCCAAGTCTGGAAGGACTTCAATCTCTCAGTCCTTTCACTGAGTGCAGACCTCGAGTCTTCTCTTCTGCATCTGTGCCTGCCGCTCTGAGGACTGGCCTGAGGAGTTGGGACTCACCCTCATCTCACATGCCCTTGATGATAAGGTCAACAAGGGCCATCTTTCCCAAAAGGCTCACAGCAATTTATCAGCTTTAATGACCAAAAATCATCATAAACAAGTCTTGGATATCTATGTTAAAGAACATATTCACAGAACTAGGAACGGTCATCTGAAGTGGGAGTAGAAGAAAGTCAGGAAGTTAATGACTAAGAAAACTGACCTCCGGCCAATCATCTAAAACTCTAGAAGGAAAGCAGGCTGATTTAGGGCAGTCTGACAGCAGGCTGCATGGAGCAAACACCAGAATGAATAGAGGGGATATATTAAGGTCTTAAGAAAGATTAATATAAGCGAGACAAAATAGCAGGCTCAGGGGGTGGGGTAGAAGGATGATAGCAGGGTCCCATGACAAGCTCTCAAGTCCACTGCAGTAAAACCAGAATCCCAGGTACTCAAACTGCAGTCAAAAGGTAGAGATTTGATCACAAAAAACAAGGTAGGGTGGAGCCCTTTTACTATAATCATGGTAGAAGATCTGTAACGTCAACAGCAAGGTTAACTTCTTGCTGAGTTATAGCTCCTTAAATTCTTCCTGATAAAGACTAGAATGAATTCTGGCACCTGGGGAGTTCTAAATGGGAAGAGTCAAGTAAAGCAAAGCAAATCCCTAGCCTCCTAGACTCTATTTCAAAGGCTGTGTATGCCTTTAACTAGGCATCAGCAAACTTTGTCCATGAAGTACCAAACAGTATATGTTTTAGGGTTTGAGGGCCAAACAGTTCATTCCTTGTGGCAGCTACTCAGCTCTGCCATTGTACTGCGAGTCAGCCACAGATAATATATAAACAAATGAGCACCGTTGTGCTCCAATAAAAATTTATTTTTGGATGTTGAAATGTGAATTTCACATAATTTTCTCGTGTCATGGAATATTACTCTTTTGTGAGTTTATTTTTCCCCCTGAATCACTTATAAAGACAAAAACCATTAGGATGGTTTACAGGCCATGCCAAAATAGGTGGCAGTCCAGATCTGGCCTGCAGCCCATAGGTCACCAACCTCTGCATTAGATGACATAGTGCCTTAGTTTCCTGTGCAAAGGGCCTCATTAGCTCCCCCCATCATTTGTAAAACAGGGAGCAGTGACAATTCCTCAGCTAAATAAATGACCACACCCTTGACACTTGACATAAAGTGCTCCCCAACGTAACTATTTCTCCCTCATTATTAATGGGAGGTGCAGTATAAGTAATGTCCACAACACTTTTGCATGCTTCTTTGACCTTCATTTCAAAATGCTGTACAATAATGTACAGTATCATCAAGAATGGCAGTATCAACATTTATGAAAACACAAATGTACACAGTCAATTCCAGGTTACTAGCTATTTCAAACTCTCAAGTTTTTTATGATTTATTAAGTTATCCCTCCCTTCTTCTCCCCCCTTGGAATGATCTTCAATAATGCTAGCACAGTATAAATCTATACTATCACAAGCACAGTCATATTTTCCAGTAAATAAAGAATAATTTTCTCTTTACACATGCTCATTTATTGGTCCTCTCATAAAACAAGCCCAAGATTTGAAGGAAATCACCTTAGTCTGAAATCAGGTGATAAGTTGGTCAAGTCCAGTGATCAAACCAGTGGGGTGGGGATGGGCAAACTACACTTAAGAGCTGAAACTCTGAAATTTTCCCTGTTTTTCCATAAATGAAAAAATTTTTTGTTTTCACAGTGGGTTTTTTTTTTTTTTGCATTTTAAAAACTGTCTTCCTGAGTATCAAAGTAACACGTGCTTATTGGTGTGTATAGTAAGTTCAAGCCTCTCCCCTCCATCCTCAATCCTTTTGGGTTCTTCCCAAACAATGCTTTAAAAAGCTCTGAGAGTCTGCTTCATGTAGTTATTCTTTGCTACTGTCATATCTCTCACTGTAATAAAGTATGAAAAGGTTAAAGCACTCAAATCATCAGTCCTACCTAGAAATATACTTTTTCCAACCTAAGAGAATTAAAATCCAAATTTGGAAAGTGAGAGGTAGGAGAGAGAAAGAAAAGTAACCCTCTGCAAAAGAGATGCAAAATAAAAGGAAACAGGATTGAAACAAGAAGTGCCCCAAGATAAAAGAATTTTCTTGTTTGAAAATTCTGTACGGTTCATGCTTAATTATTCATACTAATGAAGGGCAGGAGACATACAAAAATGGATAAACCAATACCATTTATAATTCTACTGAAGGTCCAATAGGAGTTTCCAAAGTCTGAGGGTTTATGTCTTCTTTAAAATAATTTACAAAATATTCTTACAACAACCAAATGCATGTTGATACATTCACTCTATTTGTAAACAGTTGGCAAAAATAATCTTCTCTAACACTACACAGATACCACTTGACTTCATTCTCAGCACAACAGTAGCTAAAAGAAAACTAGAAATTAAGTCAACATTATGCACAGATTAAACACAATGAAAATAATAACAGTAGCTACCATTTATTGGGCACTAACCATGTGCTATGTGATTTAAATACAATCTTCATTTAATCCACTCAAAGGCCTGTCAAGGAAGTAATATCTTGGTTTCTATTTTACAGATGGTAACATGTTTAAATTGCAATGGACCTGAAGGATGTTGAAGTTCTACTCCGTACTTTTATACAGAGGGAGAAACTGGATTCCAGAAAGCTGTCACTCGCCATGGGTCATAGCTCACCAACAAAGCTGTGGTTAGCAGAGCCCAGGTCTTTAGGGTCCACTTCTTTCCTGGCACAATCTTGTCTCCCAGAGACTTGCAGAGTGGACTTTATACAGATCCACAGTTGGGGTCTGCATCATGGCCATGTATTTTAGACACCAGAGCCGAATAAACTAAATGTTCTTACCTCATTCATCAAATATTTATTGTGCACTTAACAATGTGTTAAACGTGGTTCTAAGAACTGTGGAGAGATCAGTGAGCAAATCCCTGGCCCCCCTCTCATAATGTTTCCCTGGTTCACGTTTTCTGGGTGGAACTTTTGATATCCAAACTTCACAGAAAATATCTTTCAATGAAATATTTTTAGAATCAATATTTAGGAAATATTTTTCTAAAACTCAAATACAAGTTTTTCACAAAGTATTGTGCATGAACTTACAAGTTATATTGTGAAAGCCAGTATAAAACATCAAAATCCCATGTCAATATTTTGACAATCAGTATCAACCCAGGGGATGTGTGTCTGGGGTACCTCTTGCCCTAAAATGCGAGGCACTCCCGCATATAAGGCAACTGTTTGCTAACAATTAGATTATCTGTCGGAAGCACAGAAAAGGATTTTTTTCCTGCATTTTACATTCTTCCATGATAGTTTTTTACTTTTATATAAATGTTTTAGTTACATGTTGGGAAATTGGTCATGGGTCTTGGGTTGACAAATAATGCATCACACGTTTTCCCAGCACTTGTAATAATGGGAAATAGGTTTCCAGTTAACATTTTCACATGTGTTTTCCTGAAATGGATTATGAACATTAAAAGGGAAATGCCTAGTAGACAGAAAACCCCACTGTGGTGGAGCTTACAATCTAGAGAAGAAAAAAGACAATTAACATGATAAATGAATATATTACATGGCATGTTAGATTGTGATAAGTATTAAAAAGAATAATTAAGCCAGGAGTGGGATAAGAGGTATGTGTATGTGTGGCAGGGGTGAATGTGATTTTGGTTAGAGTTCTTAAGAAAGGCCTCACTGCGAAAGTGACCACTGAGTAAAAAACTTGAGTAAGGTGAAGAAGCCAACTACAGGTGTTAGTGAAGAACATTCCAGACAGAGAAACAAGTATAAAAGACATTCCTGTTGAATTTCAAGAACATCAAGCTGGAACTTGGCTGGAGGAAATAAAGCAAGGGACAGAGTAAAAGATAATCACTTTGGAGAAGCAGGGGTAGGGGGTAGAGAGGGAGACACACAGCAATAATGATGGTGGTTACAATGGAAAATGACCGTTCGTTTTCTGGTACTGAACCACTGTCAGTCCACCAAGGTATTTTCATTTTCTTTTCACTTTACCTAAGATAGCAGCCTTGCATATAAATCTTCCCCCATTTGCTTTCTTGAGAACTGTGTTTAATAAGAACAGTTAATTATGGGAAAGGTCCGTTTCGTGGTCACAGTTATTACAACAACCAACCAAATCCCATGATACAAAGTTCCACTTGTGTGCCTATTTATTTCTCATTTTCTAAACTTACATCTAGTACAGAAAGGCACACGGAATATGCCCTCCTCTGCTGAAGACCAACTTAACATGATACATTGAAACATGCTGACAGGAAGGATTCTGGAAACTCCCTCCCCTAGAACTGTTTAAAACTGGAATCTCTCTCCAAGGACAGGAGCCCCACCCAAAAGACAGAATGTATGTGGACTTTGATGAGTCCTCTCAACACAGTGATTCTATTATTCCTCTCTAAGGGTCACTCGTAGAGGTAAATTATTTAACGATTATAAAGAGATGCTATTTTCTTCACAGGGAAATAATGTGCTACAATAAATCATATATGGATTTCTGTCAAGTGGAAATGTTGCTCAAAACTATATACCTCCTAACCAGGGAGGTTTTTTTCTTTAAATACCAGAGGGCTGCTGTCATGAAATTTAATTTGATCCTGAAATGCTTAACAAAGACCAAGACATGAGGGAAGCAGAGGTCAGACCCAGACACATGGGCTGGGAAAAAGAATGATGATACAGATTCTGGTGACAGCTCTGTGCTGACACAGAAGCAGATGAGGAGAAAAACACAAACTTTGAAGGTGAAGCAGGAGGCTAACTCAAAGAGGGTAGGCTGAAAAAATGAAAAGCTTTTAAAATAGCATTTCCCAGGCAAGTGGTAGTGTGAATCATCTTTTGTGATGATACCAGGATGGTACTTTCTACTTAAGAAAGAAACATTCTTTGGGGTTAAAGAAAGGAGACCACCATTCGAAGAGTTTAAACAAGGAGAGGCAGGAAAAGCAGAAAGCCAATTGGAAACCTAGCCTGGAACAGAATTAAACATCACTGAATGTCTGATGACTTATTAAAACAATAAAACAGAAGTGATAATAGTGCCATTGGGAAAATCAATTTCATTGCATATTCTCATCATTATATGCATTTTATTCTTAACTGGTAGAATCAAGATTTTATTTAAAACAAGTTAAAAATAACTAAGTTATATAACCTAGTCTTTTTTTTAAGAGAAAAATGGAAAACTTCAATATATGAAATAGACGTAGTGCTAACATTTAAAGAAAAAATTTTTAAACAGAAACATGTTTTCCAACTGCAAATGTTGTAGATGGGAAAAAAAATGTTGATGGGGGTGGGGGGAGTCAGTTCCAATTTGGAACAGGGCCAAGGTCACTGATTGCCTCCCATTGCTTGGCAGATTCTCGAGTTTGAGCAGTTCTCAATGGGTTCTGATGCTAAGGAAGTCGTGGATGGGTATGGAATTCATCTTGTAGTCAGAGCCACTTTTTCTCTGGTGATTGGGAGTAAGAAGAAAACTTCATTTACTGGGTTGCTCTATATCAGGAGCTATCCTTATACAAAACTCAGGGAAATTATTCACGTGTTTCAGAACCCTGTAGAGCTAGGAATTGTGTAAGATAAAATATCCAGAAAGTTCTTAATCATAAGAATGAAGCCATATAATGCAGATACAGATGAAATTATACTTCCCATAGGGGAAATTCTTCTCTTACTGACAAAAGAGTTGAATAAGAAACTATACTTTGTGGGCTTCCCTGGTGGCGCAGTGGTTGAAGAGTCCGCCTGCTGATGCAGGGGACACGGGTTCGTGCCCCGGTCCGGGAAGATCCCACATGCCGCGGAGTGTCTGGGCCCGTGAGCCATGGCCGCTGAGCCTGCGTGTCCGTAGCCTGTGCTCCGCAAACGGGAGAGGCCACAACAGTGAGAGGCCCACATACCGCAAAAAAAAAAAAAAAAAAAGAAACTATACTTTGTTAAACAGAAAAATAAAGATGTGTCCAACTGTGGAGTAGACAAGCCAAAAGGCATCACTACACTGCTTTGGTGAAGGGGTCTAAGAAATGGAGAAGGAATGAAAGGCACAGAAATTGAGAACTAGAAGGTGCTTACTCAGGCCAGATGGCACTTGTGCCCTTTGCTGCAGCAAATGATACTGTAATGTTTGCTGGAGGAAATGGACAATCTTGTTACAATGGAAAACACAGTTCGTAGAGTCATTCTGACTAGAGCGGCCCCGGTGTCCCCTTTCCTGAGCTCTGAGGGTTTTAGCCACTGAGCCCTAAGGCTGCCCTCTTGTGCCTTAGCACTGAAACTAGCCTTAAGTTCAAGAGTCTGGAATGACAGGCAATTCTTTGGGCTCAACCTTATAAAAGAGGTGACATTTTATTAAAATATATGAAGATCACAAGAAAATGCATTCAAATTAGAATGTTGTATATGCCAAAGTATGAAGCAGACATTCAAAGAACCCAGAACTCTTACCTTTGAGAACTACTTCAGAGGTAACAAAGCTTAATCCTCTTATTTTCTTCTAAACTCATAAAAAGAGAAACTGAGGTGCTGAAAAATTCAAGCACCCTGCAGGATAAATACGTAGCATGTGATAAAGAATGATTTGCTCACATTTTGGTTTATGGCAGCGTTAGAAAATAAAACCCAAATCTCTTCCTTTCAGTACATTTTCCATCACATACCACACCTGTGCCCCCTCCTCCCAAATCCAAAGTGTCATGAGTATGATTCCATTCTCAGGTGTACCATTATTTAAATCTATGATTTAGGAAAAAGTAATTTTCCCCCTACCTTAACAGTGTGTCTTATATACCTCTTAAAAATTAAGACATGTATCCTCTGGTTTAAAGCATCCATCCTTTCTGTTATTACAGCTAACTGGCAACCAATACTAAACCATGAGCAAGGAATCCATATTAGTATTGCTTAAAAATAATTAATTAGCAATAGATTATTTTCTTCTATAAATCCAGAAGTTGCCATACGATAGATCAGAACCTGTTATTTGAAGCTTCTGAAAAAATAAGTTACTACTGTCTTTATCTTTTTCTGAAATAGATGCAAGAAAATTTGGCCTATTTAGTGTATTTAGTCCACCCACAGGGCAACTGCAATCACTCCTCTCAAGGCCCAGCAGAGGAGCAGCCTCTGGGTAATGGATGGGGCAAGCCCACAGCTGGTTTGACAAACTAAAACCTTTGTATGCCAAGAGTAAAGAATATTTATCTCTGGATATACCTCTGGGGTTTTCCTCTCACCTCAAAGGAAAGTCAGTTGACAGAGAAACAAGGGAATTTTGCATGATACTATACATAGAGAATCCTAAGACGCTACCAGAAAACTACTAGAGCTAATCAATGAATTTGGTAAAGTAGCAGGATACAAAATTAATGCACAGAAATCTCTTGCATTCCTATATACTAATGATGAAAAGTCTGAAAGAGAAATTAAGGAAACACTCCCATTTACCATTGCAACAAAAAGAATAAAATACCTAGGAAGAAACCTACCTAAGGAGACAAAAGACCAGTATGCAGAAAACTATAAGACACTGATGAAAGAAATTAAAGATGATACAAACAAATGGAGAGATATACCATGCTCTTGGATTAGAAGAATCAGCATTGTGAAAATGACTATACTGCCCAAAGCAATCTACAGATTCAATGCAATCCCTATCAAACTAGCAATGGCATTTTCCACGGAACTAGAACAAAAAATTTCACAGTTTGCATGGAAACACAAAAGACCCCCAAATAGCCAAAGCAATCTTAAGAAAAATGGAGCTGGAGGAATCAGGCTCCCTGACTTCAGACTATACTACAAAGCTATAGTAATCAAGACAGTATGGTACTGGCAGAAAAACAGAAATATAGATCAATGGAACATGATAGAAAGCCCAGAGATAAACCCATGCACATATGGTCACCTTATCTTTGATAAAGGAGGCAAGTATATACAATGGAGAAAAGAAATCCTCTTCAATAAGTGATGCTGGGAAAACTGGACAGCTACACATAAAAAAAAATGAAATTAGCACACTCCCTAATACCATACACAAAAATAAACTCAAAATGGATTAAAGACCTAAATGTAAGGCCAGACACTATAAAACTCTCAGAGGAAAACATCGGCAGAACATTCCATAACATAAATCACAGAAAGATCCTTTTTGACCCACCTCCTAGAGAAATGGAAATAAAAACAAAAATAAACAAATGGGACCTAATGAAACTTGAAAGCTTTTGCACAGCAGAGGAAACCATAAACAAGATGAAAGACAGCCGTCAGAATGGGAGAAAATATTTGCAAACGAAGCAACTGACAAAGGATTAATCTCCAAAATATACAAGCAGCTCATGCAACTCAATATCAAAAAAAACAAACAACTCAATCCAAAAATGGGCAGAAGACCTAAATAGACATTTCTCCAAAGAAGATATACAGATTGCCAACAAACACATCAAAGGATGCTCAACATCACTAATCATTAGAGAAACGCAAATCAAAACTACAATGAGGTATCACCTCACACCAGTCAGAATGGCCATCATCAAAAAGTCTACAAACAATAAATGCTGGAGAGGGTGTGGAGAAAAGGGAACCCTCTTGCACTGTTGGTGGGAATGTAAACTGATACAGCCACTATGGAGAACAGTATGGAGGTTCCTTAAAAAACTAATAATAGAACTACCATGTGACCCAGCAATCCCACTACTGGGCATATACCCTGAGTAAACCATAATTCAAAAAGAGTCATGTACCACAATGCTCATTGCAGCTCTATTTACAACAGCCATGATATGGAAGCTACCTAAGTGTCCACTGACAGAGGAATGGATAAAGAAGATGTGCCACATATATACAATGGAATATTGCTCAGCCATAAAGAGAAACGAAACTGAGTTATTTGTAGTGAGGTGGATGGACCTAGAATCTATCATACAGAGTGAAGTCAGAAAGAGAAAAACAAATACTGTATGCTAACACATATACATGGAATCTAAAAAAAAAAAAAGGTTCTGAAGAACCTAGGGGCAGGAGAAGAATAAAGACGCATTCATAGAGAATGGACTTGAGGACACAGGGAGTGGGAAGGGTAAGCTGGGATGAAGTGAGAGAGTGGCATGGGCATATATGCACTACCAAATGTAAAATAGATAGCTAGTGGGAAGCAGCCCCATAGCACAGGGAGATCAGCTTGGTGCTTTGTGACCACCTAGAGGGATGGGATAGGGAGGGTGGGAGGGAGATGCAAGAGGGAGGGGATATGGGGATATATGTATACATATAGCTGATTCACTTTGTTATACAGCAGAAACTAACACAACACTGTAAAGGAACTATACTCCAATGAAGATGTTAAAAAAAAATAAGAAACAAGGGAAGTTCTGTATCAATGACTTGTTGATATTATTCCCAGTCTCGGCAATCTATAAGCCATTAAAATTAAGTTGTTAGAAATTACACGTGTGTGTGCTCCTTGATGCCACACTGAACTATGAGGTAAGTAACAGAAGAGTCCAATATTTGTGTTTTGTTTCAATTAACTCTAAAACCCACACACAATTTTTAAATCAAGGAAGGCCTACTTCATTATTTTAAATAGCATCCTACTTTTCTCCTTGAAAAAAACTTTATTGTCTCCCTTTTCATTGCAAATGTTGTCTCTATTATCCATAAGTTTTATGGCTTTTCCCCCTAAGTTAGATACACTATCCTTTAAACTATATTTTTATAATATATTTGTGTTATATTTTTATTAAGTATTATGGAAAATCAGTTTTTCCTATGATGTTTAATCTAAATTAACCATGACATTCATATTGATTTTTCTCTTTAAATTCATAAGATAGCAGCCAAAACCATTGCTATATATAACTACATATATATATATATTATTAAAACTTGAAGTAAAGTCACTTTAAAGAAACTTTTGGCAATCATATTTGAGTGTATTTAATGTGCTGGCTCATTTTCCTCTAATTAGAAACACTGGGAAAATCCTTAGGGGGGAATTACTATGGATGACAAGATGTGATTTTGCTTTGGTTACCCAAGCCTTGTCTTCTCAATTAATTATAACCATGCTGGGGAAAGTATGACTCCTGAAGCAATTAACATACTCTTTGGACAAGAAGAGTAAAGAAATCAGCAAAATTATGGGGACTGTGGGACCTAACACAGAGAGGAACTACTTATGAGTCAATGTTCTGAAAACAAAATGTATTAAGGTGAGAGGAAATAGTTCTGGTTTATAGACAGTTACAGAACAAATTGTTATACCAACAAAAGTGGTTTTAAACATTTTATCAGAAAAAAAAATTTTAATAAGAGAAGGCTGTTGAGAAAGGGAAAATAAGGGGCTTACAGTTTGTGTCTGTACCCAAAGGAAGACATAACTCCTGCATCTTAGGTCACCTCCAGTGCAGGTAAGGTCAGAAGATCAAGTGTTCTAGGTCCTAATCCTGACTCCATCACTTACTATTTATGTATCTTTGAGAAAGTTATTTAAACATCTTTACTCAGTTTCCTCATCTGTAAGATGAGAATAACATTAATATTTGCCTGTAAGGGTTGTTGTGAGAATTAAATGAGGTAACCTATGTAAAGCATTTGTAACGGTGCCTGGCCTATAATCAGTGCTATAGGAAAGTAATCACTACATTGCCCGTGATTATAATTTCTGCAAAGTTCTTACAGAACTCAACTCATGTCTTGCTCCTTCCTCCCCATCACCCACTCTGTTTCACTAACCGAGGTCTCCCAACATGTACTTTGCTCTTCTGACTCTAGGTGTATTCATTTCCTAGGGCTGCCATGACAATGCCACAAACTGGGTGGTTTAACACATCAGGAATTTATTGTCTCAGAGTTCTAGAGACTAGAGGTCTGAAATGAAGGGATAAATAAGCAGGGTTGGTTCCTTCTGAGGACCTGAGGGAGAATCTGCTCCATGCCTCTCCCCCAGCTTCTGATAGTTCCTGTAATTCCTGGCTTTCCTTGGCTTGTTGATACAGCACTCCAATCTCTGCCTCTGTCATCACGTCATCACAGGGCATTCTTCCCCGTTTGTGTCTATGTCCAAATTTTCCTCTTCTTACAGGGACACTAGTCATTGGATTAGGACCCACTCTAATCCAGTATGACCTCCTTTTAGCTTGATTACATTTTCAAAGATGCTATTTCCAAATAAGTTCACATTCACAGGTACCAGTGGTTAGGACTCGTATATATAAAGATACAGGAGGACACAATTCAACACACAACACTAGGTTTTGGCTCAAACAGATTCCCATTCTTGACATTCTCTCCTTCTCATCTGCATTTTGTATTTCTGTTTTTCCCATCCTTCATAGTTGACTTAGTTTTAAAAGCAGCCCCAACTACTATTGCAATCTCTCTTCATGTTGCCATGCGGTTGAGAACTCAGTTTCTGATCTCTGAGTTCTGCCTGCCAAGCTAGACTCTGAGCTATTAAACAGCAAGTGAATCTTAGGACACTCCCCCTTGCCCATGGTACCAGCACTCCTCTGGGCAGAGAGAGGGCCCTTTATAAATATTATTGATGGGTTTATTACTTTGTTAGTTTAATAAATGTACCTACTTGTATTGTCTCTATTTATGAAATAATTTGGGAGATGAAGCAACAACATATTCAAGTTCTGTCTTATTTATGATGTTTATTAGACCATGGAAATTAGCTTGAAAGTACTTTTCTAAGCCATGTTAATAAAAAGCATATAGTCTCTGGTCCTTGTTCAAAAGCAAGTTAAAATCTAGTTGGGTGGAATAGGACAATTAGAGGGAACAAAATCTTTATGTGTTCTGGCATTATGTAATGATAGACTACATTTATGAATTCTGACACTGAAATGACTAGAAAATAAGGCAACATATGATAAGAGGTTAATTATGTTGGACAAACTACAAGGGCAAAATAGAAAGGAAATCAAAGTTTTAAACATTAAACTGCTTTTAGATATCTTGTGGATTTGAGGGGAGGTTAATTTCCTTTTGTTTAACTCACAAAACTGATGTTTGATGTCATTTAATTACTTGACAATTAGAATAATGTCTTACCATTTAAGGTGTTTGAAGTCTGGGTCTAATCCATTCACAGAGTAAGCCACAGAGAGCTGTTTGCTTACCTAAATGTCACATAATAAACATCACAGACCCTGCGAAGACCTTAACACAAAGTAGTTCCTCTTCTCTCTGGCTATAGCAGAACTTGAAATCTCAGGACCAGAAGAAATCTCCCAACTGTTACCTCTTAGGGGTGCTCTGACTACAGAATGTCAGCTCGTATATTACAGCTGAAAGATGTCTGTCAGACGTTCCCGCTCATTGGTCCTAGTTCTGTTGGACCACATGAGACCAAATTTAATCCCTCTCGCACATGACAGCCCTTCAAAGTGCTGAAAGCAGTGATCAGTCTCACTGCGTTTTCCCTCTCTCTAGCTTAAGCTGTATGACATGTTATCAAGACTCTTTTCCTGCTGATCACGCTCGCCTGTGTGTGCCCCACCTTGCCTATCACCCTGTTAAAGGGTGATGCCCAGAACTGAATAAAACGTCAGGTGTCCACTGACAGCCACAGCATATTTATAGCAATAATGTCCCACAAACACGTCTTGTCTCTTTTCTGTCCCTCTCCAGGGTGAATCCAGGTCTTTACTGAAGAGAAATTACTTTAATTAGCCTCCTTACTGAACCACTTACCACTATAATCCTCATGCCTTTCTACTTCCTTCATAATAAAATTGTGATATAGGATAGTAGCACCGACATTAAGGATTTCTGGAGGCCCTCTATTTTCTGCACAAACATTAATAAAGTTCAATTCCTTAGGAAGACATAAGAATCTCAACAAGTATCAATTTGGCATCATTTCCGGCTCATTTTCTGTCATCTTTCTCCCCACTTGTTATGGAGTGAATTGTATCCTCCCCCCCCCAAATTCACAGGCTGAAATCCTAACCTCAGAATGTGACCTTATTTGGAAATAAGATTGTTGCACCTGTAACTGGTGAAGATGAAGTCATTAGAGTGGACTGTAATCCAATATGACTGGTGTTCTTATAAAGAGGGGAAATATGGACACAGAGACACATGCAGGGAGAATGCCATGTGAAACTGAAGGTAATTACCTAAAAGCCAAAGGAAAGAACTATAACAGATTCCTCCCTTACAGCTCTCAGATGGAACTAACCCTGCTGACCACCTTGATTTCAGACTTCTAGCCTCAAGAATTATGAGACAACAAATTTCTTTGGTTTAAGCAATCCTGTTTACGGTACTTTGTTATGGCAGCCCTGGCAAACTAATGCACCACTTCTTATCCACTCTCCACCGAAAAGCCCTAAGCTCCAATGAATGAAAATGTGAAGAAATATTCACTTGTTAACTTTCGGTATCTAAGATGCAATCCCCCAAATTAGTTTAAAACAACCACCATCTCTTTAGCTCATGATTCCGTAGATTGGTAAATTGAGCTGGGCTCACTTATGCATCAAAGGTCAGTTGGTGGTCATCTGGGGCTGGCTGGTCTCTAATGGTCTCAGCTGGCACATTCAGGAATGATGGGACCTCTCTTCGCATGGTCTCTTATCCTCCAGCAGGCTGGCCCCCAGGAGTTCACATGTTCCAATGTGAAGGAACATCTCAAGTCTCCTCCTGCATCCCATTTGCTACAATCTCATTGGTCAAAGCAAATCATGAAAGCGGGCCAAATTCATAGGGTGGGGAAATAGACCACCTCTTTATGGGAGGAATGCAAAGTCTCACTGTAAGGCTGTGGATACAGGGCAGAAAAGAACATGCAACGATTTTAGCAACTGCCTCATTCATTCACTCATTACTGATTCTTATTGTGAGCCCCACAGAAGGTATGAGGCTCCATGAGAATGGTACTTAAAAGACACACACTTTAAAAAAAAGCAGACACACTCCCTGCCTTGATGTCCCATACTAGCTGAGGTGACATTTAACATGAGAAAATTGTTAAATATTTAAGGTGAAGGGGTAAATTGAGTATCCTACAGCAAGTAAATATAATCAATATGCAGAAAGTAAAAAGCAGAGCCTGGAGAGAAGATATAGCTTCTAGTTGAATGGTTCTCAAACAGGAGTAATTTTGTCCTCCCTGGAAATATTTTGTTACAACTAGGAGACAGGGAGGTGCTACTGGCACCTAGTGGGTAGAGGCCATGGATGTTGCTAAACATCCTAGAATACACAAGACAGCCCCACAGCAAAGAATTCTCCAGCCCCAAATGTTATTATTTCTGTGGTTTAAAAACCCCATTTTGGGGGAACTTCCCTGGCAGTCCAGTGGTTAAGACTTTGCCTTCCAATGCACAGGGTGCGGGTTCAATCCCTGGTTGGGGATCTAAGATCCCACATGCCTCGTGGCCAAAAACCCAAAACATAAAACAGAAGCAATATTGTAGCAAATTTAATAAAGACTTTAAATATGGTCCACATCAAAAAAATCTTTAAATAAAATAAAATAAAAACCCCATTTTAGCCTGAAGATTCTAACCAATGCCAGCAAGCCTGGGAATAATGGCTTCTACTCTCCTTACTGCCACCCCCTTTTACTTGAAAGTACCAGGAGAAATAAAAGCATTTCTTCAGCCCCTATGGGCAGGCAGCCCCTCTCTGTAGGGACACAAAGATAAGAATGACTCTGTCTTGCCTTCCAGGAGTCCAGAGTCCAGGAGGAATAGGCACCTGTCTGAACCTCTGGTTTATATCATAGCTGCTCAGTGATGCGTGTGCCTCTCATTAGGCTACATTCTTCTGTAGGAGAGACCTCCTCTTATTCATCTCTGAATCCTCTGGGTCTGTAAATGTTGTTAAATAAAGCACGTGAGGGGCAAATCGTAAGGAGTGCTTCACTGGCGTCACCATGTTGTCAGATCAGTGAGGTATCAGGGATGCGCGAAGGAGCGTAGAAATGGGTTGCCGGCCTCCACACTCATGCATATCAGATCTGGCACCACCACGTATTCCTAATGAAAGGCAAAACTGGCATTGCTGTTTTCTTCATGCAGAATTAAAACTCAAGGAGGTATCTGTATCAATCACCAAATCTACTTCTCTAGGAAAGCCTGGTCTTTTAGGTGACTGCCCAGTGCCCTTTAAGGCAATCACTATTTTTAAGTCACTAAATATGTGTATCTAATATTAGATTTGTGACTTTTTTCATTTGAAGTCTTTCCTCTCTTTTTTCAATGGTTAATGTGCCTAAAAACTGTTTTTTACTATTTGCTTGAATAAACAACCTTCTAACATGTTGCTCCCACATAGTTTAATAGTCATCAAAAAGCTGTCATTTAAAAATACTTCCTACAGTGTACAAATATCTGGCCTACCCGCTTAGCATCTGAAATAAGTAGTAATTATCTAGACTGTTTTGGTGTGATATTGGGTGACAACTTAAAACCCCAGGCTCTTTTCCCAAACCTGGCTGCTGTTCGTTACTGAGCAGAATTCACTCGATGGGAACTTGAGTTTTAGTCCAGCATCCTCTCACCTCCCCAAATTCATGATTAAGTGCTTGGCACTGCTTAGCCACATATGAAGTCAAATCAGAAAAACTAAAAATGGGGCTTCCCTGGGGGCTCAGAGGTTAAGAATCGGCCTGCCAATGCAGGGGACACAGGTTCGGGCCCTGGTCCAGGAAGATCCCACATGTCACGGAGCAACTAAGCCCGTGTGCCACAACTACTGAGCCTGTGCTCTAGAGCCCGCGAGCCACAACTTCTGAGCCTGCGAGCCACAGCTACTAAGCCCGTGTGCCGCAACTACTGAAGCCCACGCTCCTAGAGCCCGTGCTCTGCAAGAAGCCACCGCAATGAGAAGCCTGCGCACCGCAGTGAAGAGTGGCCCTCGCTCACTGCCAACTAGAGAAAGCCCGCGTGCAGCAATGAAGACCCAACGCAGCCAAAAATAAAGAAATAAAAATTTATTAAGAAAAAAAAAAACTAAAAATGGTTCTGGGTATTGGACGTGAGAAAGGCAAGAAAATGTTGCAGTTTGGATTCTGAGATTCTCACATCCTGGAATTAAAAACTGTTTAAGAAGTGTCCAAATGAGGCAACAAGGAGAAGACTGAAGCTTTGCTAAAGACACTTTCATGAGGAATTTGTGCAGGTTCCCCAATGAGGCTGCTTTTGGTATCACTTCCCTGATCTCTCTGGGATGGAATCTCGTTGGAATAACAATGAGACACCATAGGCAAGTCTTAATCCACAAAGTACCATAAATGGGATGTTCCCATTTATGACACAGACTGGCTATTTACCAAACCTTCTTCCTCTTCCTCTGGGACCTACAGAAGGTCTGCATTTCTCAGCTTCCCTGGGACGGGAGGGGTATACCAGGTCCCAGCTAATGGAATGTGACCTGTGATGACAGAGCCCCTGTGCCATGATCCATGGTTTCTCCCCCTCTGCTGGCTTGATGCAGACAAGCACAGTCACCTCGGAAGCCCACGTTAAGGAGGGTAGAGCCAAATGACAGACAGGGCCTAGATTTCCAAAGTACTGCCGGGAGCAGTGCTTCCAGATGACATGAACACTCATTTTAGACGTCTTATGGAAGTCCTATAGAAATAAACTGTTGTCCCAAGTTACTGAGGTTAGGGGGCTTATCTGCCGTAGCAGCTACCACTGTCTTAACTAATATACCATCTCTCTCACAACCTCTCACTAGAGAGATAAAGGGGAAAGGGAGATTTACAAAGGGGAGCAATATTCAGCAGGGGATTTACTTATTCATTTTTTTCCACAAATACGAAGATTCCTCTGCGTGTTATTATTTTAGGAACGAGAGATGGAATAAGGAGCAAAACAAAAACGTATCTATCTACACAGAGCTTCCCTTCTAACAGAGGGAAAGGAGACAATGAGATATATAAGTAAAATATCTAGCATCTCAGAGAGTACGTGTGTGCAATGAAAAATATAAAAGGGAGAGAACGAGCCCGATAGGAGACAGCAGTGGGTAGAAATGTGACTGACTCTGATGGAACCACACCTAAGAGTCCGAGTGACATGCAGGGCCACTGCCTTACAAAGGGGAAAGGGCATAACGGGGATGATCTTGATGGTACAGGGCAGGCGGGAGTGGTTGTGAGACTACAAGGTTAGGGGTGTGGCAGGACCAAACAGAGTTTCCAGGATGCATCTTTCCATTTGGCTCCCCCCAGAATACAGCATTCTATAAGCATGTTGTACCTTTAATAGCAAGGGGCAAAATATATGCTTATGTGGAACACAGATTTGCAAGCAGGAAAAGTGAAAAGAAACTGAGAGCATTAAGTCTATCCAATATGTTTACCTTCTACTTTTGCCCATCCACATGCGAGAGAGCTGAAAACTATATAGAACTGAAGGGTAAAAATTTTCAAAGGAAAATATAATTAGAATTCCGAACTACATTAAAAATAATACAGTGATGGCAACACATTTGTCACAGTTTCTACTGATCACAAGAAAAGAATTAAGGTCAGAAGCAAAAGAAAGAGATGATGCTTAATATTCATGTACACCTTGCTTTAGGAAAACCAAATACATAAAAACCTAATTCAACAAATCAGATAACTTACAGTCATTTTTTATGTTAAAAATAAAGGGACTTACGGCTCTAGAAGAGTTACTTTATGATTACTTTAAAAACAGAATTAATTTTCAGTGGGTATCTATCCCAAACATATAAAAGCTTGCCAAGCCAAGCACCTTTCTAAACCAAAAATGAATCCTTCTTAGTATGAGACATTTAATATAATAATTTGGAAAAGCATTGAACAGAAACACATTCCATAACCAACCATACACATTTGTCTCATGTAAGGACACTATACGTAGAAATGTATTTTCTCAATTTTTTGCAGGGCATGGCTATTGTAGATATTCACAGAATATGGTAAAGTGAATATTCTCAAACATTTTAATAAATATGTACCATGTGAAATATGCAATTCACAATTGTAAGAGCAATTACTGGAAACTACACTCTTGGTTGGGAACAGCCATTATCATCCGATATTCCAACCAATAGGAACAAAGTAAAGTCAACCAAAGAACTGAGTGATGCTGTGATTATAAATCAACTGGACACACTACAGAATAGAGATGCGTACAGAATAGAGATTTGTACCAGCTATGAAGCCTACAGCTATGAACTGAAGTCGAAGATGAGGTAGCATTTTATGAGCAACAGAAATAAAAAATTAAATTGTTTGTGGCTAATGATTAAAAGTAAAATAATAAAGTAATATCCATTGAAAATGTACACAAAATAAAGTGAAAAACACAACTTCTGGGGTTTTGCTCGGGGGCTGCCATAATGTAAAAAGGAAGGAGGGGAGGGGAGAGACCAGGCAGACCCTGGCTTGTGGCCGAACTCTTTCAACTAGAGAATCTCCGCTTAGCCTGTCATTAAAATTAGAATTCAGTATAAATCTGAAAAATGTTTTTCTGCTAAAATTGTTTTATAAATGCTTTTTAGAGTTGTATAAAATAATTATAATTTTTTAATGAGTATGATTTGACCATACTTATATTACAGGAGAAAAAAATCCCAGAAAAATAAAGTTATTGTCCCAGGATTTCCCAGCTAATTAATGCTAACCCAAGTCTCCAGATTGCTAAATCTGATACACTTCTATGATAGTGGTGCTCTCAATAATACATATACTAGAATCCATAGCATATATTAGAAAAAGAGATTACAAAGAATTACTGTCACAGAAAAAAAATTCATAGGGTGTTTCTTAGCATTTACACTAAGAGATGAAAACTTATGTCCACACAAGAACCTGTGCACAGGGCTTTCCTCGTGGCGCTGTGGTTGCGAGTCCGCTTGCCGATGCAGGGTACACGGGTTCATGCCCCAGTCTGGGAAGATCCCACATGCCGCGGAGCGGCTGGGCCCGTGAGCCATGGCCGCTGGGCCTGCGCGTCCGGAGCCTGCGCTCCGCTACGGGAGAGGCCATGGCGGTGAAAGGCCCGCGTACCGCAAAAAAAAAAAAAAACCTGTGCACAAATGTGAATGGCAACTTTATTCGTAACTGTCAAAATGCTAGGAAAGGAAAGACCTGAATGGAAGGAAAGACCTGAATCATTTGCTCTCAAAAAGTGCCACTAGTTTATATGTGGTCACAAAGTAACATGTAATTCTATGCACTTCCTTTGCTGACACAAGGATGACTGGTCAGACGTGAAAGTACTGCTATTGCAGGTGGGATAGGAATTTTTATTACTGTTCCAGCAGTTTGGATTTAATAGCACCTATACTCAAATTTACTGCACAGGATAAATTAAGTATTTACTGCATCCTTCCTTTATAATTGATTTCATAATGATTTTACTTCCTATGAAGAACAAGTTGAAGTATTTCATTTTTTAAGCAACCACAGAGCAATTCCTTTTCGGGCCTAGATGCTCTTTGTCTTTTCCTTCCGCCCTCAACAAATGCCACTTGATAAGGAGATTTCTCCCCAAAGAGTTAGAATTACAGAAATCTGTTACTTGGAGGCAAGATTTACTTTCAAGTGTAGTGGAGGTCTGGGCTCTAGCCTGAAAGAGGAGAAAGCTGATATAATGGGATAAAAGGCTCTTAGAACCCCACCTCCAGATGGGTCATAATGTTACATTATATGGGCGTAGTCGTCTTCTCTGAAATGAAGTTGTAAAACGTTCTAGATGTGAACACTTGCTGGACTCTCCTACCACAAATAAATATACAGAAGGAATTTTTTTAAAAAGGAACCTCAACAGTTCTTCGTGGCTAACATGTAAAAGAACAGTCCAAATGACAATTTTTTAAAATCAAGAAATTAGTTTGATACAACTTGAGATCAACTAAAAAAGCTTATTGTCAAGATTTGTCTTTTATTTTAAAACAAAGGTCAATTTGAAATACATCATTCTTGGGCTTCCCTGGTGGCACAGTGGTTAAGAATCCGCCTGCCAACGCAGGGGACACGGGTTCGAGCCCTGATCCGGGAAGATCCCACATGCTGAGGAGCAACTAAGCCCGTGTGCCACAACTACTGAGCTTGCGCTCTAGAGCCCACAAGCCATAACTACTGAGCCCGTGTGCCACAACTACTGAAGCCCACGCGCCTAGAGCCTGTGCTCCGCAGCAAGAGAAGCCACCGCAATGAGAAGCCCACACACCGCAAGGAAGAGTAGCCCCCTCTCGTCGCAACTAGAGGAAGCCCACATGCAGCAACAAAGACCCAATGTAGCCAAAAATATATAAATTAAATAAATTTTAAAAAGAAATACATTCTTTTATTTTCAGTATTATTCTTAAAACAGATTAAGTCCAAATTTGAAAATCGGGGTAGCTATACCTTTATTTTAAAGATTGATCCTGGATGGGCAGATAGCTTTCACTGGTATTGTTGATAGAGAATAATGTGATAAAAATGACATTTTAATATGTTATAAAAAAATTATCAGTATCAAATATGCTATATACTGCCAGAGACAGTTTTATTAGAAATCTTGTTTCTTTAATGAATGCCTAATAAGCTATCAAAACCAAACTTATAAGTGTATACTTAAATGTTTCAAAGTAATACAACAGCTGCAGAAAATTTAGTCAGACGGCTAAAGGATTATTTCTTCTAAAGCTCACCTCCAGTCATAACTATAAGAATGTTAATTTCTCAAACCAACAAACGAGACCGTAGGTGGACTCATCAGTATATTTAGGATTTTAATAACATTCAGAATACCGCCACCACTATGAACACACAACCAGTACATTCCCTATATTGCTCTATTACTATTATAATACAAGGAATCAAATTCTAGGGATATGAAAGTAAAGTTAAGAGATACAAACAACACACACCTGCTGTAGGTGCATGCAGCTTTTCGCTATTGTGACGAAGCATCCCCAGAAAAATAAAACAGCTTGATTATTCAGAGGCCATCACATCAAAACAATTATCCATGTGGATGACATAAATAAGAATATTGATTTCAGATGTTTTATAACCATATGTAGCTCAGCTCTATATCCTTCGAGGTTTGAGGTCAACCAATACAGCATTAGGAAATAACACAAAGGACTAAACTGATGCAGGGTTATTAGTCCATTCCTGGAGAAGAATACTCGCTCACTCACATGCATGCCCTTTCCTCCTGAATCACTACTTCCCTATTCTACAGAACAGGACTTTGTTTTAGGAGAAGCAGAGTTTGTAGATTTCTTCTTTGTGTTTTGTTTTGTTCTCACCGTTCCTTTTCATTGACATCCCACTTGTTTAACATCTTTCTAAGCCTGATTTGGGTTCATGATCATTTTATCATTTATTTGATTGCTATCTTTCAACTATTCCTCTCTCTTTGTCTGACTTTCTTCTTTTGTTGGCTACCAGAAGATGGTGAGTAAAACAATTTAGTCTAGTTTACCGAGGGGTTTTTTTAAAAGAGATTTTGTTCTATCTCAATTGTCTCTCTGTTCTTATACTTTTCATATAGTAGTCTGGGCCCTGCAAGAAGCAGATGCCAAGACAAGATTAAATGATGGGCAAACACTGCATTAGGGGAAATGACTGTACGAAAGGGGGAGCCAGGTAGGATTGGGAGAGCCATCAGACCGCTATGCAAGGCTGATCTCAGCTAAGGAGAGAAGGCTGGGGGAAGCATCCTAGACTTCCATGGAGTGTAAGGTAGGATCTGAATCAGTAGCACCTACAGCTCTGCAGAAGTGCTAGCCCTTAGCAGGGGAGGGTGGGTCACCATTGCATACCCAGAGAATCTAAAATACGTTGTAGCATAAACATCCCCAGAGATATTCATCCAAATCTCTCCTCCTGTCATTCAGGTTCCTAGATTTCCCCCACTATAGCCCTGGCATTCCATGAAAGACCTGTCGCCTCTGAACATTCAATTGTCTCTGAGCTCTGAGACTGCAAAAATTAGGTCTTCAGCCTGCTACATCTGCCCTTCCCCTACAGGGAATAAGGGCATCTCGATATGCTACCTTGAAAGTTCCCTGGTTATTACACTTAGCCTACTTGCTAACAGTTCTCAGTCTCTCATTATTCTTATCCAGTGTTTCAATACAACTTAGCAGCACACAATCAACTCCCGTGGTGTGTAGGCATTATATGGTCTCAAGGTACCAGCAGAATTGGGCCTTTGTTGCCTATAGCAAAGTCCTCAGTAACACAGCCTTTTTTTTTTTTTTTTTAAGAGGACCAGTTTTTTAAAGTCTTTATTGAATTTGTTACAATATTATTTCTGTTTTATGTTTTGGTTTTTTGGCCACAAGCATGTGGGACCTTTGCTCCCCGACCAGGAATCCAACCTGCACCCCTGCATTGGAAGGTGAAGTCTTAACCACTGGACCACCAGGAAAGTCCCAACACAGCCTTATCTTAATATTCCCTGTCTCATTTTCTCTACTCAATCACTATTTCCTGGAGATACTCCTCCCAAAGTAGTTACCTGTACCCAAGTTCTATTTCAGGCTCTACTTTCAGAAGAATTCAAATTAAGGTAGTTGGCTCCTAGAATGTCCTGGGAGAACAGACCCTCAGAATGGAATTCTAGACCTAAATCACTCCCCAGACAAATAAGAACATCTATTAAATGCTAGTGGTGATAACTAGGGGTGGGCTGTAGCATCTCAGAAACTAAGACTCTGATCACAGTGGAGGAAGAAGCATGTGGTTGGACAGTAGTGCTATCACTTGAAATAGTATGGGGGCAAAAGTATAGACTCATATGGAGTGTGCAGTTGGCTGGCTTTTGTTGCCTTGGAAGAAAGAGACCTGTAAGAATGCAAAGACTTAAAATATCCAGTGTCTCTCTCTTCTATTCATCTGAATGACACTGAAAAGTGAAAACAGAATAGAGTGAATGTAAAAACTAGAAGCTGATCTCAGAGTTTCTGGCATTGATCTGCTGTATGGACTTCCTTGTGACTCAGTATGAGGCTGGAGAGGATGTACCAGTCAAAATAATGGACAGAAAACAAACCATTCCAAAGTGACCAAGGGCAGCCTAGAAATGCAGAGGAGACTTTGCAGGGAGTATCTCAATCAATGGGGATGGCAGCTGTGGGCAAATACTCAGACTCCCATTTTTCACACAAACATTTCTTGGAGGTGTTCTCTTTGCTTCACAGAGGTTCTGGTGAAATAGAGCCCATCCTGCCCATAGCAGTGACATCAGTAACGCACCAATTTTTCTTGTCATGCTCTACACCTTCCCTCTTTCCTGCTACTTGTGGTCACCTCCCAAATAAATTACGTGTAATCAAGTCCTGGTCGCAAGCTTTGCTTTCAGAGGAACCAAAACGAAGACAGAGTGGACCAGTGCTAGCTTCTGGTATTGTGAAAGCCTACATGATCAGACAACTCTGAGGAGGTCGGAGCCCAAGGAACTGTGCCCAGGGAACACCACGCAAGTCCAGAGTCCTCAGTAATACCTGCATCAGTACAGATAATGTTGACAGAGCATGCCTGAGACGGAAAACGCTTTTGGATTTTGCATTTCATGTCTGCCATTTTTCCTCAGCTCTAATGCTTTCACCTGATTCTAGGTTTCTGAATCTTGTTTAGCTACATAATCTAGTGGTTGTTAAAAATTCCTACAAGAGCAAGATAAAAGCAGTGCTCAATTGCCAAAAAATTAAAAATTAAAAAATGAAGGACTGGGCTGATTATTGAGTTAGAGATTTAAGCAAAGGGGACCATTATAGGGCTCCAGGTATCAGAACAGATACTAGGTAGAGATGTGGACAAGGGAACAAAACGGAAGCTTTATTATTAGAATCAGACCTCAACTTAAGAACCATGTTTACAATAATATTACCTTAAGAACTCATCCCTGACAGCATCCATTCCAAACCCTGAAACGTGGTTGCGCCCAGCCATGAAGTCACCAGGAAGGGGCTATGGAATTTACATGGTCCTGTCAGCACCTGAGCCGACTTCACAACTTCAGAACTGTTGTGACGTTCCTTAGAAGATTCTGCCCTCAAAGTAGGAATGAAGCCAGAATCAAACAACCCTGCACTAATTTTAGAGAGAAGTTAAAAATTGTTCTATGAATTAAGTTTCAGAAATATCTCCTTTTATTCTCTCATTTGTAGATTAGTGAATCAGACTCATTATCTAGAACTAATTTCTCTTTATTTTATATGTTATCAATACATTTTTAAGAATGTGTGTTATAGACACTTATGGCAGTATTTATACCCATTGTTTTCTCAGTGTCCTCTTCCCTTTCTTGATCAAGGTCAGTATTAGCCTAATTTTTTTCATAGAAGAAAAACTTTGTCTAGTAAGTCATCAAAAAAATCTACAAACAATAAATGCTGGAGAGGGTGTGGAGAAAAGGGAAACTTCCTACACTGTTGGTGGGAATGTAAATTGGTACAGCCATTATGGAGAACAGTATGGAGGTTCCTTAAGAAAACCACAAATAGAGCTACCATATGATCCAGCAATCCCACTCCTAGGCATATATCTTAAGAAAACCGTAATTTGAAAAGGTAAATCATCACTCTGATCTACTTTCTCTTCAGCACACCCAAAGTTTCTTTCATAAACTTCACCTGAACATGAATATGCTAAATATTATATCTGCATTTATAATTACTTTACGCCATGTTGGAACCTGGTTTTAAACATCTTTTTATACATTAATTCTTTTTTTTTTTTTTTGCGGTACGCGGGCCTCTCACTGCTGTGGCCTCTCCCGTTGCGGAGCACAGGCTCTGGACGCACAGGCCCAGCGGCCATGGCTCACGGGCCCAGCCGCTCCGCGGCATGTGGGATCTTCCCGGACCGGGGCACGAACCCGTGTCCCCTGCATCGGCAGGCGGACTCTCAACCACTGCGCCACCAGGGAAGCCCCATTAATTCATTTTTCATTTATATTCTTAAAAAAACTTATTTTAGTGCTGCCTCACCCACACCTGTCTTCATTGCTCAGGTTATATCCCTACTACCCTTGTTCATTTAGTCGCAGCTTAATGTCCTATGTCACACTGTCACTTACATTCTAATCATATCTCAAAGCAATGGCATCAATACTATGGCCCCCTTCCTGACAGATAAATTTGTGGGCTCAATCACCTTTGAAATGTGCCCATAAAACTTCAAACATTAAAAAATGTATATTCACAAACTCACATAAATTATTGTTTAGTGAAGCTGAGACCTGTATGCAATGATTTAATGTTACATTGTTCATCTATGGGAAACTTGTCTCAATTATTTAGGCACGGACCTGGCTGGAATCATGCCAGTGCTAATGTTTCCCTTGTAAACAATTCCAGCATAAACAAGGCACTTATGGAGATGGAAATAGAGCCTCGCAGTAATCATGACCATCTTCATCCAAACCCATTTATAATGTTGCTATCCGATACTGTGTTGGAAACCAGAAGAAGCAAGTTTTAGTCTTGCTAATAGACCTGCCACAGGCCATACTAGGAAATAAACATCTTTAGGAGCCAGAGAATAATAGGTGAAGTTGAGAAAAAGAAAGAAGCAAGGCTAAGGGATGCTTATTCTACAAATTGACAGATAAAGTTTAAAGTCTGAAGTTAGGTATTAAAGCCAAACGTGAGTTAATAAGGGTCGAGGGTCATGGAAGCAACGATTATTAGAGCAGGTCTCTAATTATTAGAGCAGGTCTCTGACACAGAAGAGCCTGTGTCATTAATGAAATGAGATGAAATGCAAAATGCACAAACTCAGAAAGATGGCAACTTGATTTGCAAGAGGAGGGCAAACATATCTGAAGATCAGAGAATTCAAGGACTGGAAGCAGAGTTAATGGGGGAACTAGCAGAACGGCTATGTAAGGACAACACAGATACCCGGCCACCGGGTGACTGGGGCAGCAGGAAGGCAACACTTCCATACGTAGTCAACTGATTTTAAAACTAGTTGGAGTAATATTCCCCAACTTCTTTTAGTTTAACAACCATTTGGCTTGTTAAAATTCTTGGGTCACACATCCCCACTGGCCCAACCAGCCCGGTGTAGACAATTTATCTGCAATATTCAATTGCTGAACAGGAAGCCTGAGGCCAGCCTGATACATTTCCCTTATTAGGCAACTTGTTCTTTCGGCCTGGAAACCCCCAAATTATTTGAAATCTATTAACTTTGCAAAGATATTTTAGTTTATTGATGTTCTGTATCAATTTTCCCTCAACATGCTAAAAGTTTTTAATTTGCAGGTTAAACTTGCTTTTTGGCTTTTTATGTGTTTATTTTTTACTTTTTCAATCGTTAAAATACACATGTGCCATCTTAACCATTTTTAAGTGAAGGATTTGATGGCATTAAATACATTGTTGTACAACCATCACCACCATCCATCTGCAGAACTCTTTTCATTTTGCAAAACTGAAACTCTGTACCTAAAAAAGTGACTCCCCATTCCATTCTCCCCTGAGCCCTTGGCAACCAAGATTTTACTTTCTCTTTCTATGAATTTGACTACTCCAGGTGCCTCATGTAAGTGGACGCATACAGTATTTGTTCTTTTGTGACTGGCCTATTTCACTTTGCATAATGTCCTCAAGATTCCTCCATGTTGTAGCATGCATGATTCTGTGATTCTATGATTACAGAGAGTCTATATATGTACTGTCTAATACGATGGGCATTAGTCGCATGTGACTAGTGAACACCTGAAATGTGGCTAGTGTGACTAAAGATCTGAAACTTAAATTTACTTTAATGACGGTTAAATGGCCACATGTGACTATGGCTACTGTATCGGTCAGCACAGCTCTACATGATCAATATCACCTATTTTCCTGTTTATCACTGATTTTTATTGCTATACTATATTATAGTTCAGCTCATATCCATCTTTCCCCCTACTCAACCACTATCACTTTTAAAATAAATCTCTCATTTATATTTGTAACTTTAGAAGAGCTCACCAATCTTTCATGTTTAATTTTGATCTCTGAAAGATGTTCTATAATTATGTTTAAAAGTGGGTTTGTTCCGTTGTTTCAGTTCTCTTGTTAGAGGCATCACTGTGCATTATGTTCACTCCTTTGGCCTAAAATCCACATCCAAAATTCTCCAGTGCTTGCTCTTTTCAATATTATCTTCCAGGACAATCAATATGATTTTTTTTTCAGTGACTTTTCTTTATTCTTATGGTTTTGATTTCTATAATTCATTTTTATTTGTTTCCTAAAAGCTCCATATTCCATCTTCCGTTGTTTCACCATGTCTTCCCTGAGCTCTTATTTTATACTGAAAATTGTTTCAAAATTATTTTTTAAAATTCATCACAATATGTTTGCTCACAATTAAACAATTATCATTTATTTTATGACAATGGTATTATGATAATTCTTTGCTATTTGCGTTTTCACATTCCTTTACTCCTTTGCCTTATGGTATCATTTATATATAGTGCTAATTTCTCTGGCTCTTTGATTATTATTCGTATTTTAAAGCAGTTTTTTCTGGACTAGATTTTTTCACGAGGTTTATTTATACAGAAAGGAGCTTCTGGGGTCTCTAGATTCTTGCTGTAAAGAAGAGATGGTGGTTTTGTACTCAAGGTGGACTACTTAGAGCTCTGAGCTCTGCAGTGCAGCTCTCCTCTCTCGGTCTCCCCTCTACCTCATTTGACATCCCAGCTTCAAGCAACCCTTCCTCCAAGTTTAGAGCCCAAGTCCCAGCTATCTCTTGTTTCACAGGAGATAGAGATTACATTGCTATTTCTGGTTTTCCTATATGATTTGGGGTGATTCTCAAAATTAAAAAGAAACATTATCCTCACACTCCCAGTTTCAAATCAGAAATGCGCTTTTTGCCTACTTGTGTGGGGAAAGTCAAAGGACCTTTCTCCACCAGTATCACAATCGGCTCTCAGTTTAGTCTTGCTCTATTCACTATTTACATGGCCCCTTGTGTTGTTTTGTACCATCTTCATTCTCAAGAAATTTGAGGTGCTTCCTTTGCATCAAACCAAAGAACAATCTGAGCGTTACTGTGACTTCTGGAAAGAATCCTTTCCATCAAACAAGGTTTTCCTACACCTGAGTTGAAAGACACTCATTTCTCTGAAACGTCAACCTCAGCAGGTTCTCTGAGAGGTGGGGGACAGCCTTCAACTCCTTCGAAGGAGGAGTTCACCTGCTGACGTTCAGAAACTCAAATGCTTTTTTTCCCTTTTCCCTGTATATTTGTCTTAAAGAGCACTGTGAGGAATCTTTTATTCTATATTCTATTTAATTTGTATAAAAGTGATATTCCAACAGAACATGACAAAATCTCCTACCAAGAAGCCTAAATAGAAATAATTTATTTGAAGTTTCCTGACAATAACATCTCACAGGGACCCTGCCATCTGGTATCAACAGTTACTGTTGATCAATAATATGTGTTGTGTCTGTCGAGTGAAGCTGACATTTATTGTCTCCTATCCTTGTTTACTGTGTTAGCAGCCAGCTGGGCTAAAAAAGTCCAACAGGAGGAGATTCTCTCTGACATAACCTGCAACTCCTCCCTCCAGGAGATGTCATCTTTTCACCATTTTCAGATCAAAATCAAGGCAAACAGACACATACAAAACTTATCATATTTGGATTTCAAAACCTGCTCTCCAAAGCTTTGGACAATTTAGTTAACAGACCTTGGACCAATATGCTGTCCCAACGTTTTCTTACATAACTAATGATCTAGTCAATCTGTATCATTTACTAAATTCTAATATTTGACAGCTTTCCATGTCCACGTCCTTTTTCATGCAGTTCCTTCTATCTAGAATGTTCTCTCTCCCAATTTTTGCTTTTTTGTTTTTCATCATCTAAGCCATCTTTCATGGTTCAGTTCAAATAGCATCACATTCATGAAGCCTTCTGATCGATACCAAATAGGTGTGACCCTTTTTCCCCTCTGCTAAACTCCTGTAATGTATCTTTCCCTATAGTTCTTGCCATTGTACCCATTGTTTCTAGTTATCTGTGAGCTTGTTTCATACCACTCCTTGAAGGGAACATTGATATCTTTCTAGCTTTTAGCTTAATAGGCTAATTTTAAAGCTACAGCAAGAATGTTATAATAGCTATTAGTTTCATCCCTGTCTCTTAATAACATGCATTTCCAAGATGAGGGAAATTACCAGAAAGCAAGGACTTTTATCACTTCTATGCGCTAGTCACTATCCTAAGTGCAGAATTTGGGCAGAAATATTTTGAGGCATGTAGTCACATCAGATCACACAGAGGGTCTGTGACAATCTTTTTAATATTACTTTACCCTGTATCATAGCTATAGTTGATTGGCCAGAGGTAACACAGACCCAAGTTGGACCAATTGCATTGTGCCATGGAACCAACAGCTGGGGCACTGATGTTCCACCATTTTGTATACATAGAGTCAGAAAAGACCTGTCTGTAGTGATATATACATATAATACTTAAACCTCACTGGGCCTCCCACTAACCACCTGTCCCCACCCATTTCAGGTCCCGCCATGTTTTTCAGTTCTCCCCGCCCCTTCCCTCTCCTCTCTCAACTCTTCTTCCCAGTGACTAAAGGCTTACTAACTTGTTATGCTCAACAGTTTATCATCTCTTTGTTTCACTGTTTCCTCCCAAATTTGCCCTTGATTTTTCCTGTTTGGCAGACAATTACATAATATACCTTCTTTGGTCTGTCTGAACAACAAAATAAGTTATTTTTAAACAGATTTTCTCACCTCTGAATCAAGTCCTGCCAGCAAAGTGATAAGAATCATGATATTCAGTTATGAGATTCAGAAAACTGCAGCTTCCCTGACCTTTCATCTGTACTTATTGGCTGCAGAGGGATAGCAGTGGATATTAACGTTTCCAAGGCTTTGAGATTCAAAGCAACATGCTTCCTTTGACCAAAGCTACCAGGAATGAAAGTGCACAGGCTAAGGCCCTGGGTCTTAAAACACTAAAATAAAGCTTTACGACAGCAACTGTATTGATTGGAACTAATGTAGAAATAGGAAGAACTCTTTTCTTGTTTTATTGTATCTACTATATGTCGTGGAAATATTTCTAGGTACATTATCTTGAGTATATATCCTAGATGAGATTCATATATTATTCCAGTCCCTGTACATAAATTCTCATTTACTTAAAATGATTGTTAAATAGATATTGTTCTTCCCAGGAACATCTGAAAGGAGGAAACAAAGAACATGGATCCTGCTTTCTACTAGCTGTGTTGTGGACTATGTGTTTCAGTGGGCAGGAATGCCCCACAAAGAAATATTACTAGTATACGGACTTTATTAGCAACTCTAGTGAGTGATATATGGATTGAGAAAAATCAAAATTACATTAGCTAGGTAAGAAGGGATGTGTTATAAAAGACATTGCAATTCAATGCTAACATTTTGCTCTTTGGGATTATTTTGTTTGTATGTTTAAGCTATTTAGGAGTGGGGAGAGAAGAAGATAAGTTTCATCATTAACCCAGATTTATTTTGCAGGAAAAGTGTTATTTGGTTACAGGCCTGCGTGTTCCTAGCTCTTTGTGTTGTTACTATTCAATATAGCTGTTATTATTGTTACTATTATTTAAACTTCAAACAGCAGTAATATTAAATCATTCCAGTCTGAATAACTTGAGTTAATAGTCCTCACAAGGGGGTGGTTTCACGCTGGGAAAGTGTTAGATAAAAACTGCAATTTGCAGAAATCAGTATGATATCTTTATTATACCTTCTGAGCTCATTGGGTCAAATTTGACACTCTAAATTGCTCTAATTTGGAGCTCTCCGATTTTGTTATTAAATAGAAGCCTAAGTTTTCATATATTTGCAAAGATAAATTTCCTAGTATTTTTAGTAATTAGTCATATAATTATATATGGCACTGTGGTATCATTACCTTCTTTGGAGACTAAGATACAGGTAGATTTTTCAAAAGTAGACAAAGCAGAAGGCACAGAGGGATCAGGTGACGACAGCTGAGAAGTGGAGAGGTCAGACCGTGCTCAGAGGAGTGGCTAAAACCACTTTACGGCAAGAACTTAAGATATGGGAGAGGCCAGAGATAAAACGAGGAAGACAGGTTGGGTTCAAATTGTGAAAGTCTTGAATGACAGGCTAAAGAAATAATATTTTATTCTGTAGGTGATGAAGAGACATTAAGAAGAGTAAGTCAAATAGTTCTCAAACTCTGGAGACAATCTGAGACATCAGGAGAACAGAGGGACTAAAAGTCGGAAAATCATTTGGGAGGTAATTACGTATCAATAAATGTGTTATAAGTAGGATGCTCTAAAAATAAACACCCCAACCTTCATATTGTTCTAAGGACCCTGGTCACTCATGCTTAGGATGTGGCACCATTACTGCCGAATCTCCACTCAAAATACTTGGGGGAACTATAATCGGGCACTGCTCTCTCTACTCCCATCTCCTTACAAATGGTCTAAGTTTATAGAATTATTTAACAGAAACATAAACCCGAAGTCTGCTAATTGGCCAAGGATGCACTCATTTGGTTTGTGTAATGTCTATAGCTGTTTTCACAAGAAAAGGATAAAGTAGAATAGTTGCAACAGAGTGTGGGCCTGAAAGCCTAAAACTCTTACTATCTGGCCCTTTACAGACGGTTTGCCGATCCTTTCGCTAGACTACTATTTTCTCCTGGTCAGCGCCTTCTTTGTTAACCTTTGAACAATCACTCCAGAAATGCCTCACGGTTTCTTCTAGTTTTGTCCTGCCCCTCTATGTTACCACTGCCTTTTTTCATTTCTCTATTTCCAGTGCAGCAGCTGGAAATAGACTGCTCCAGAGAAGACCTGCCACCTTGTCAGGTAGGATTGGCCAATGGACACTACGGCTTCTGTGATTACTTCGGTTACCTGGGAACATGAATCAAAATGTACAAGGGATGTGTGTCTAGGTGGAGTAATGGCACATGCAGGACAATTCGAAGGAATCAGAAAGTAGATTGTGCCCTATTTCCACACAGCTCTCTTTCACTGCCCACTTCACACTGCTCCCAGAAGAACTGTACTCCTAAAAATATAATGGCAGAGTCTTCAATGAAATTCCTAGAAATGAATAGGACTGGAAAATCGTAATGTTTCCACACTTCTCATCTAATTCCAAAAATGACAAAAGAAACAGAAATGTGGTCAAATGACTTGCAATTTTGTCATCAGTAGTTAATAAACGTCCTGATGAAATCAACGTTTTATTATGGAGTACCAGAAGTTACAGCTGCTTGTCTTCCCAGCAAAATGAAGAAGCAAGCAGAGTGTGCTCATCGAGGTGAAGCTGACAGCCAGGCTGCTCTTTACTGTCATAAAATAGGCAGGTGTTTTTATGACAGTGCACATTGATGAGCTCAATCTCTTTCATAATTTTGTGCTAAAAGGTCATCTTTATTAATTTCTCTGCACAGTCAAAAAAGAAAGATAGATAGAATGAGAATGTAACAATGTCAGACAGCCGGGGAAAAAAATATTTCTTTTAATGTCTATACACCATCAGTGTGGTACGCTTCAGTTGGAAACTATAATCTGAATGAACAGCAATAAACATAACGTGGAGCAAACAGAATGACAGTGAAAATGTAGCATAAATGCAACATAACATTTTCAGAATGCAGTACAGCTATGGAAAAGATTTGAATGACTACTTGAGTATGTCATACTTTGAGTATGAAAGTTCTTAGCGTCTTTTTTGTGATACAACAAAAGCAAAACTTAAGCCAGTGCATGTCACTGAACTTTTCAGGCAAACAGCTGACAGCTAGATTACCTTGATTTGCAGAGAAGTGTCACCTCACACTGTTTTATTGCGTGCTTCGCTCTTTATTCACAGTGCTGTGGATCTGAACGCAGGCTCAAGAGATCAAATGGACTCCTGCCCCCACCAGAGTCTGTAGCTAAAACTCCAAGAAGAAAGGCTGCAGAGCCAACGACAGTGACGTGAACACAGATTATTAAAAAATAAAAAATGCTTTCACTCAAGGGAAATAGCTCAGAAGGTTGTTAAGTATGTCAGCTGTTTAGAGAGAACAATTAATCTGCTGGTTATTTTCTCTGGTATGTGACAGCCTTAATTCAAAGAAGGATGATAACGTCTACTGCTCTGCTCCAGAATTTGTATAGCACATATGTTTTTTCTGAACACACTTTGATGAATCATCTTTTCACATCCAAAGGCATCCCGGTAGAAGGGAAAGAACATGAACTCTGAAGGCAAGGCAACAGGTTGAAATTCTAGGTGTGCCATATCCAATATTATTCCATGTGACCTTGGAGAAGTCACGTGGCCTTTCTCAGCCTGAGTTCTCTCACCTGGAATTACTACCACCTTACAGAATCAAATTAAAAATTTAATAGCATATTTAAATCAAGCAGCCGACTAATATTATCCTATTAAACTATCTTTTTGGCCTTCGAAACAACTCAGTGAGGTGGGAGGGCAGATATTTTGGTACTTTTTTCTTTCTTTCTCTGCATGTCATATATCAGTTCAGCCAGCCCTGCATCAGAGAGCCAGAAAAACGACTCAAGTCTTCCCCCAGCTTGTTCTAGATTCTTTCTGTTCTGACATTATGATAGTCATTAGAATGGCTGTGAAGTGAATTACATGATAAGGAGCCCCAGTAGGCAAGTTTTCCCCAAGCTACTCGTGAGGTCACAAAGTGGTACTTTGGTGGTACAAGACTTAGGATCTGTAGAGAGGCAGGAAAGCTTTCGGCCAAATATGAATACCATCACTGAGAACACTAACGGTGAAAGAAGTTAGAGACCAGCAAGGCCAGAGGCACATCCTGGACGTCCCAGGTGGCTAAATAAATATGACGGCAGTACCAGTGGAACACACGATTAGGAAGTACTATCTCAGAAGAGGTAAGTAAAAGTAACATAGTCTAAGGGCATTTCGAGGACAGGGCAGCAAGGATTGATGAAGATGCAGTAGGAAAAATAAGCAAGACCATTTTAATGGTAGAGAAATAAAATTTCTCAATATGCTCTACCAAAGGTAGAGCCTCTGCAGAAAGTTCATTTCTTTCTGACCTAGAATATTGTCTGTACTCATCAGAAAGGCACAGTGCTTTGAACAAAGCATTTGATACTATCAGTCACTACTCTAGGCATTTCAGCAGAGGACGTTTACCCAGTAATAAGAGTTCAGAAGTCATATAGGGGATGAAGAGGCAACCCAAAGAATAGCAAAGGCAAAAAGACTATTACCTCTCCAGCTGGGGACACAACAGGCAAGGTGGCATCGCCGGAATGTAGAGCAAAAGCCACGCAGCAAGGACTGGAACCATAATGCACTTCACCCGGAAGCTGAGACCATGGAAGGAGGGGCTGGCTTGTAGGAGCTGGAGCCACAGAGGAGATCTAGCTGCTGCCAGAGCCACCATCTGAGGTACAGTGTGGGGAAAAGAAATACCCCAAGTTCTGCCTCACTCCCGCCTTCCATATCTCCCCAGTGTCTCCCATTGCCCAAAGCCAGCCAGAAACCAGAAGACCCAGGAGACAAGGAAACACAAGCTGCCTGGGTCCTCCCACTGGGTCAACATCTGTTAAAGAGTTAAGTATTCTATACTCTATGCCTCTGAAATAACGTTCTATTGAAGTTCATTATCCCATTACACTAATTATTTGACTTTTTTTCTTGGTGAGCTCAGCTTAAAGGAAATGGCAAAAATCACCTTTGTCTAACTCACCTTTGTACACAGAGGGTCCAGCACAGTGCCTGCCATTTAGCATGTCTGATGCATGAGTGAACTTAAGAGGTAAGGCTATTTACTGTACCTTCTGTTAAAGTTACTATGAGTAAATTCCAGAAGTTTACTCATAGTACCTCTAAGGATATTTAGAGTAGAAATTACGAATAACGTGAAGTCGCCCAAAGATGAGAGATCCAGGAAAAACCCAACATCAAAATTCAAAGTATATTTTATAATAAAGACAGAAGGTGATAAGGAAAAATCAAATTCGTCTTTGGTCCCACTAGACTTCTTACAGCTCCCCCAAAGCACCAAGCATCTGAGACTTTGCTTCCATTCTGCCTTTGGTCTTAGCTGTCTTTTCCTCTAAATGTTTCAGTGTTGAGGTGGGGCTGGAGAGTGAGAATGAAAAATGATTAGCATTGTTGGAAGGACTATGAATAGCCCTTTAGCACACAGGTCAGCGCTGGAAAGAGAAGCACTCTTTCTACTATAGTCCCTACTCTCCTTGGGGCAGCAGTGCCACCAGCCATCCTTGATTAAACAAGCCATTCAAAGAGACAAAAGGAGAAGACTGGAGAGAGCGTGACAAACATTCCAGACCATACAATTTTCTCCAAGATCTTCCTCCTATAACTTTCCTGAGGTGTATGCGGAAAGGAGTAGGAGGGCATATGGAACACTGTTTTCACAACACTGAAAAATTAGTGCCATGGGGTAACAGAGGGCTTTTCTTCTCTCTTCCACATTCCTGTCTGCCCAATCATAGCCCCCGGTCCTTGGTACATATTCATTCTATACATATTAGCTAGCTTACTCTCTCAAAATTCTTATCACATGTGATATATTTAACGTTCGTCTTCTCCTACAAGAATATAAACTCCCTAAGAACGAGGACATGATCTGTTTTGTTGACCTAGCAAACATGTGCTCAATAACTATTGTTAAGTAAATGCATTACAGAATACTGTAGTATGGCTTCCAGGATGAACTCCCAGCTTCTCTTTTTTAGAAACTGGCAAAAATACCAATTCATTTTGATCTATCGACTGCCTGCTTATCTAGTCTCGATTTCTTAAGATCCAACATCCTACCAATTCTTACTCCTTACTCTTCTCTACTGGAATATTGCTTTGTCCACTCAGGGCCCTTATTTCTTTTTGTACAAAGTTATTAGTTTTTGTATCTGTAGATGTTTACATTTAAAGACAGAAATAAGCTGAGTTCTATGAACACATCAGTATGCTTTGATGTAAAACAGATAGCAAGTGGGAAGCAGCCGCGTAGCACAGGGAGATCAGCTCGATGCTTTGTGACCACCTAGAGGGGTGGGAGGGAGCGGATATGGAGATATGTGTATACATCTAGCTGATTCACTTTGTTGTACAGCAGAAACTAACACAACATTGTAGAGGAATTATACTCCAATAAAGATATAAAAAATAAATTAAAATTACCACAAACTCAGTGATTTAAAAACAAATATATATATTGGTAAAAGCAAATAAAATAAAAATAAAAACCTATATATATATATATATATATATATATGCTTTGAAATATTCTGGCTGCCTGCTTGGCTGGCTGACCATGAGCAGGTTTTATCCCTGGCTAAATCCTACTGGACTCTCACTGTTCACAGTACACATTGTAAAAGTGTGAGTTTTCTGCCTACGATACCATTTGCTGCCTGGTACTTTCTCTCTGAGCTTCTTGGAAGAAGAGGGTTACGTAGAGTTTTTCTATCAACCTCTCCTCCCCTAGACATGGCAACACTTGGCGCTATGACATTTCCTTATAACGGAACAGCCCTCAAAATTCACTGACAGACAGGGAATCTAGTTTGAATATTTCACACAATGTCACCAAATCTTATATAGATTATGAAAGTATGCCATACAAAATTAGTTTTAATATTCCGATGTAAACCAACCTATAGAACTTACACTGATTTAATACCACAATTAGTGACTTTATAAAACAGGTCTTCACTGTATTCAAAATTATCTACAAACATACATTTACAAAATGGGGCATTTTAAAACCATAAGTTTTTCATTTAACCCATTTTTATAACAACAGAAAGATGATTTTCATATAAGAGAAACTGAGTTCTCTTATATTACATGGGGGACTGTTTCACACTATTGAATACTAAAAGGTTATCAGAGTCCAACACTGAAAACAGAAAAAGTTAAATCTGCTTAAAGAAAGAGTTAAATAGTTCAGGCAGTGTTAAACCAACATCCCACTGAGAACATCCACATATAAAAGCTAATTAATTTTTGGCCCTTTAATTGCACTTCATTCACTCCTATGCATGAATAATCTGCACCACACTAAACACGTGACGTGGGCATTTTCCCCCTGTGGTCTACCTGTGAGAAAACAAGTCCTCCCTGCACAACCTGGAAAACATGTCATGGTGCTAAAGCACCGGCTGCTGAAAGGCACAAGTGACTTTTGCTACTCGAGTCCCATCTTCTCTCACAAGGCTAGTCTTGAGGAAGGGATGTCTTTTCCTCTGGCAAGTCTGTGCTGCGTTCACGTTGTCAGAGCCCTGGGGAGAGGACTGTGCAGCTGCCGGCCAGGGCAGAGAAGCACTGGGACGTGTATCACCCCCAGGCTTCTGTCAGGCATGGTCTCTGTCGCCTCCAAGCTAACCACCAGTTTTATTTCAATTTGGGAGATGGCAGACAGGAAGCAGGACCCCTGCATGCTTCATGTTTGTTGAAGTTGATGGTAAAAGCATCTGGGTCTCAGGGGCATCAGAGAAAGTTAATTCAGGTCTTTCAAGCCCAGCTTGGGAGTGTGGGCCTGGCTCCTACAACAGACAGCAGGGGGCTGCGCTACAGAGCTTCTCAGTGTGTTTGGAAGGTCTTTCCTTGGAGGGAGAGTCTCCAAGCTCGACTATCTCTCCTGGAGATTCTGGGAGGTCCTTAATGCTCAGTAAGAAAGTCCATTCCTGCCTGATCAACAGGAACGCGCTCTATGGAAACAGAGGTTCCCGTGTAGTATACCCAGCTTCCCAAGGTTCCCGTGTAGTATACCCAGCTTCCCAACTTCATGTTTTTTAGTATCCTTCCCATTCAATCACTCCCAGTAGCATACTAATTTGCTATACTTTCTGTGCTACAAAAAGCATAAAGGAAAAAAAAAACAAAAAGAAAACCTTCTCTTGAATTCAAGCCTCTAGTGTAAGTCTTGAAAGAACCACACGCACTTCTGAATGTATCTTCAACCCACTCTAACCCGGCTGCCATCTCCCCGTATCACAGAAACTGCTCTGTGCAAGGCTGCTTATGGCCTCCATGTTGTTGAATTCAGTGAAGGGCCCTGATATTCAGCTTCTCAAAACTGGATTCAGTTAGACCTTTCTCTCTTGAAATTCTGTTCTCTGGGCTTCTGTGACCACATTCTCCCAATTTCATTCATCTACTCTTCTCCTTGTGCCCTCGTCCTAAGTGATCTCATTCATTCCCATGACATCAAATCCCATTTTTACATGACAGTGCCCAGATTCCCATATCCAGATCACAAACACAACAGCCTAGGTGAGGCAAAACTGTTCTATCTAAAATAGATCCTTGGGGCTTCCCTGGTGGCACAGTGGTTAAGAATCCGCCTGCCAGTGCAAGGGACATGGGTTCCAGCCCTGGTCCGGGAAGATCCCACATGCCGCAGAGCAACTAAGCCCGTGCACCACAGCTACTGAGCCTGTGCTCCAGAGCCCGTGAGCCACAGCTCCTGAAGCCCGGGCGCCTAGAGCCCGTGCTCTGCAACAAGAGAAGTCACCGTAATGAGAAGCCTGCGCACCACAATGAAGAGAAGCCCCGGCTCACCGCAACTAGAGAAAGCCTGCACAGCAACGAAGACCCAATGCAGCCAAAAATAAATAAATTTAAAAAAAATAATATAAAAATAAAATAGATCCTTAACTTTATCTCTCTCAGATTTTAAGAGCTACCTATCAAAACACATTTAGACCAAGATGTTTCTCTGCTTAAAATTCACCATTGGGGCTTCCCTGGTGGCGCAGTGGTTGGGAGTCCACCTGCCGATGCAGGGGACACGGGTTCGTGCCCCAGTCCGGGAGGATCCCACATGCCGCGGAGCGGCTGGGCCCGTGAGCCATGGCCGCTGAGCCTGTGCGTCCGGAGCCTGTGCTCCGCAACAGGAGAGGCCACAGCAGTGAGAGGCCCGCATACCGCAAAAAAAAAAAAAAAAAAAAAATCTGCTTTCAGAGCAAACATTTATACTCAGTGTTACGGTTTATCTCTTTCTTTTAAAAGTATTTTTAAAGCTTTATCTCCAATTGTGTTATCAAACATGCCCTGCCATTTAAGAAGAAAAGTAGAAAGAGTTCTGTTTAATCCCCAGGCCCTTCCGAGCACTCAGGAAAGCATACTGTTAGGATTCCATTTACTTCCCTTCCTACTGTGCCACATAAAATGTCTAGATTTCTGTAAAGTAAGTCATATCATTTTCACCATGTTACCGCAGTTTTCCTGAACCATTCGATGGAGTAATTCTCAGGCATACTTTCTAAATCCATCTGTGCGGCATGAAGTAAGCTAGTAGACGTGCCAAAAAAACGGTATCTGCTCACAACCATGAGAAGCAACGTACTCGTCTTCCCTGCCCACACCCACCTCCAGAGTACAGTGTAACAGGTGAGTGGCATCTCACATCAGAAGCAGGCAAGCAGTTTGTACAAACCAAACTAGGCACTAAGGCAAGAACAATACATCATTGGTGACCCATAAAGAGTTTTCACTGGTCTGACGTTTGGATTTCTTTTGTCATACAAAGAACCATCAGAAAGTAGTAGGCAACAATATATTTAAGTTTGATTATATTTAATTGTAAGTTTTATTACATTCTAAAACCAATACTAGTACTTTAAGTCCAAGCACGTGAGTAATAACCCAAGATCATAAATCAATGTGGAAAGGATTTAATTTATATAAATTGAAGCAACAGCCAACTTTTCAAACACATGAATGCCTGCTGCCTGTTTTTAGCATAGGGATATCTGAATGATTCCCATTGTCCTTAAAATATGGGTTTTATACATAGCCAACAAAACGAAACAACAAAATACTTACATTCAGATCTACAAAAATCTGCTGTTAAAGAATTCTTTCATATTACACATTATTCCTGCCCCTCACAAGCGACTTGCACTGCCAGTTAGAACAAAGCAACAATTCTCCCGAGACGACAATGCACTGAAATTGCATATTGCAATAGCTTTAACTAAGCCATCAGAATCTACTTCAGGGCTACTTATACGTCATTTCTTGAGAGCAGCTTTGCAGAGAAAATCCCATTAACTAGCAAAATTATTCTTTTGCTTTAAGAATGAGAAATTTTGTTTCAAAAGAGACACACTGGACAATCAGAATCCTGTAATGAGCTTAGCCACTTGCCTACCCAGCTGTTGTGAAGAAATTTCTTCCCTTCTCTCTACTGCTCCCCTCCCGCCCCTCCCACCTCCCAAAGGAGCCCACTTAAGGCTGGCTTCCTACCACAGTGCAGCCACAGGGCCACGATGGCAGCAGCCTGCCACAAGGGACTGCACACAGTAGGCGCCAAGTCATACAGTTTCCGCCACCAAATTATAGTGAACGCTAGGAGTCACACAGCAGCAGAGATACAATTTTAGAGATGTCATTGCAACCAGAGCCACGTTAAGCTGCTGGATTCCGGGATGCTTGCAGTGAAATGGGTTGTCCTCTAAATGGTTTCTTCTAAAAATGTAATTGCTTTGTTCTGGGGTCAGAAAGGCACGGGAGGGAAAGCACGATTTCCATCCCCTACTGCTGCCACAGACTCCAGTACAAAGGCTGGTAAAACAATAAAGTCATCGTCTTTTCTCTCAGTGCCAGATAGAGTTTCTCTCCTTGGCGTCCAGACAGAATTCACTTATTATAATTATCTTCTGAGCTGGCAGTGGCCACTGTCTAAAACTTTATAAATGTTCCAGTGAAAATCTATGGAGCTGCCACTTATGTCAGGCTGGGGGGGCGACCCTCCCCCTCCCCCTCCCCTCTGCCAAGCCATTTCACTCACACAGAGGCAACTAAACATGCGACGCATAAGCACAGTGGGAAAGGAACCGCGTTGGAAACCAGCATATTGCAAAGCACATGTGAAATTCCCCTTTGGCATACTTCATGAAACCTAAGTTGACATTTTAAACCTAAAGAGTTTTATACTCAATACTGTGTGAAGAAGAATCCACAAGTGTTATTGCCGACATGTGATTTAATTATTGTAAATTATTAACCATGTGAAATTCATGTAAACTTAAATATTTATACTGAGAACTCTCTCAACATCTATACTGCCATCTGTAACGATTTTATTCGCTGTTTCCAATAACATTTGTTCCCTCATTTTGCCTGAATAGGTCCACGTTTCCTTCCTCCTTCCTCTTAAAAATCTTAAAGAAGTGGAATTTAATCATATGCTCAGATGTATTGAAAAGAATATTGTTTAACATAATTTTATGGCAATTTTAGATGGAGAATAATATGGGAAAGACTTGAATTCATTTATATGCACAATTTTTGTGTTCAGGACATTAAAATTGAGCAAGTTTTACATATTTCTTTCAAACTGTAGAGTTTCTCTGTGTATAAACTGTCTTGAGGAACTATGGAAGCCCAGGCTTTAAATGCTTTCGTCTTAATTTAGGTTTTACCTACACACAATTGTTTTAAATTAAACAGGAAGAGGTCTTGTAAATGTATGATCTTACTCCTCACAAATGGATGATTTTATCAAACTACATCTTTTCATTGTCAGAGGTCACACAGCTAGTAACTGGAGGATCCTGAACTTGTTGACGTAACTCTTAGCTATAATCAATAACCTTTTATTTCCCTAAAGTGTCCTGAATTAGCACTGGTTCACCATTTTTCAGACACATTAAGAAAGGCAAACCAGTCTAAACACCCTATGCACACTGTGTTTTGGATTTTCTCATTGATGAGCCAGTAGCTGAAATTGATGTCAAGATGTTGCATTGTATATGCTATGCAGTGAAGGGTAAACAGATGGCAAAGGAGAAATCATCACAGAGGCCTGTGGAGGTCAGAACTCTCAGGTCCTCAGGTGGAGGTTATAAAGGCAGGATCCTAATGCCTGTCAGCTGCAACACATAGCAACCCAACTGTGCTGGCTAGGAAGTAGCAGAAGAGCCTGCAGGGAGCTGTGGTCAAACAGCACGTCAGACCCACCAGTGCCCCACAGGAGTTCTCCAAGGAGTGTGGAAGAGAATCTGGATTTCCTCTGCCAAAGAAAGATTGTGGAAGTTAGCTGAGACAAAGAGGCTTGCTAACAAGAAGGAAGACCCGATGGATCTTGTGGTTGCAATGAGGGGATGTCAGAGTAATAGGCAGATAATGGTCCCTGTGACTAAGGAATCAGAGGGAACCCTGACTTTTCCGTGGATGCCAGCATGGAGGACTGGCCACACTCCAGGCCCAAATACATCAGTGTCCACCTCAGAGATACAACATGCACAAAGTCCAGGAACCAGATAGTTCTGTGGTGTAAAGGCGGCATCAGGGAGACTAATTCTAGGAAGGGGGGCAGAGAAAATTCTGAACTGATAGAATATACCAGTAACATTTTTTTTTTTTTTGCCATCAGGCAAAATAGAGAATAAAGTTGTGATAGATGAATAAAGTTGCAAGAAGTACCCCTAAGTACATGAAATTTTGTAACTCCTACACAAGGGGAAAAGTAGTTAAATAATTTCTAAAAAAAAAAAGAGCATTTTCTCCTTTGAATTTTAAATCGGAAGCATTTCATCTTGAATGTGAAGAATGACAATGCTATTCTTAAAGGAACCATAACTCAGAATTTTGTAAAACATACTATTTCCACATGCCTTGACCTAAATCATAGTTTCTCATTCTTTGAGGAAATAGTCAGGTTTCTGACTTTCTTCTATATACCAATTTTTAAGCAGTGCCTCATTTCACTGTTTAGACCTCTAAGTCACATGACACATTCTTGTTCTTCAAGCCTCCCATGAAGATCAATGTTCTCGTGTTGGGATGTGAAAGCAGGGAGGGATATGCCACCCCGGTACGGCAACATGCCTCCCTCAGCCTTACAAAATAATGTTTAGAAAAACCCGTAAGTGGAGATGGAGGTTTGGGGAAATATAACTCATCCATAGATAATATAATACAAGATATGACAGTGAAACGTAAGTCATGGGTCTTTATTTTTTCCTGCCAAAGTGTAAACTCTATAGATATTTTTATCAAGAGAAAACAAAAATTGGCATCAGCCCATGATTGCCATCTTGTGGAGAGTTCCAGCACTATCACGCTAGGATTTCTGTCCCTCAGGTGTTTGAATAAAAATGCCTCCAGAGATTCCTCAGGCACTCCTTCCATTATTTAATAATCTTTGCTGCAAATTAGCTGTGTCTCATAGCTGACCTAAATTCCCCGGGTTATCTCAAGTAGATACGGTGGAGAGCTGCCACCATTGATGGAGCTGTAGTGCTTTACATACTCAGTCAAGTTATTAAATCAGGCCCATGACTTGACTTTTCCAGGTTACAGAGTTCCACGTTATCTGATATTTTTACCAAATTCCTATGTTCCATCTCTTATTAAGTTTCCAAACTTCTTAAAACTTGGTCTGTGTGTTTTGGTCACTTCTGTATTTGTTCACTCACTTTATATGCAGTTTTTAAAGTAGTTTAAAGCAGGGGCAGTACTGGGTCTGAGAGTTTACAGATGTAATCATTCCTGAGGGAACACTCAGAGTCCCAGAACGGCCTTTAAACTCCAGCACCTCAGACCATTTACCAAGGGAACTGAATCACAATGTCGACACTTCAGAAGCATATGCGTACACACCAAGTTAAATTCGCCAAATCAGTCCACCAAAAATGCGTTGTAAACATTGGCAATTTCCCCTTTCTTGATCAATGCATTCTATAATCGAGTTTGTCTTAAGACAACAGTTGTGAAAGAGTCTATTACATCCTCCGCAAACAGTCAGCCAGCAACACCTGTTGGCTGCACTTTAAATATGACCATTTCTCACCAGTGCTTAGGACCCAGAACTAAGTTCAAACCAACATCATCTCTTGCTTAGACTGTTACAGTAGCCTTCTAGCTGATATCCCTGCTTCTACCCACACCTCCCTGCAGTCTGCTCTCAACACAGCAGCCAGAGTGACCCAGCTAACACACGGGTCAAATCATGGTACTCCATCCCACACTCAAAACCTTCTCATGACTCCTTGGCACTTAGAATAAACGCCAAAGTCTCTGCTATGACCAACATGGCCCTCAGAAAATGGCCCCCATTCTCTCTACTTCATTGCCTCCTCTCTTTCCCCAGTTCCCCCTGCCCAAGCTATACCGGCCGCCCTGCTATTGCTCACTCTCACAAGACCTTCGGTCTTTCCTCAAGAGTCACCTTCCCGGGGAGACCATCCCTCCCATTGAATATCTTCCTTTCTTTTTTATTTTTACTCCTTATCATTTCATAAGCCACTAGCAAACATTTTGCTTGTTTTTGCTTGTTTTTCTTTTCTTGTCTGTGCTAGTTTTCTATGGCTATCATAACAAATTACCACAAACTTCGTAGCATAAAAACAACAGAAATTTATCTCACGGTTCTGCAGATCACAAGTCCAGTGGGCTTCTTGGGTCCAGGTCTCACGAAGCTGAAATCAAGGTGTTAGCTGGCTGGGCTCTTAGCAGGAGATTCTAGAATTTGCTTCCCAATTCATTAAATTTACTTGCAGAATTCAGTTCCATGTGGTTGTAAGACTGAAGCCCCCATTTCCTTTTCAGTTGTCAGTCTTGAGTCTTTCTCAGCTTCTAAAGGCCGCGTGCATTCTTAACTCATGACCTTTTCCTTCACTTTGAAAGGCACCAGCAGCAGGTCTAGTCCTTCTCCTGCTTTGAATCTCTATAAGTACCCTCTGACCTCATCACTCCTTCTGTCCTCTTCTGCCAAGTCTCTTTTGACTCCAGCTGAAGAAAACTCTCTGATTCTCAAGGCTGGAGTATTTAGATTGGCTCCACCTGGATAATCCAGGAATCTCTCCATATTCTAAGACCCTTACCCTTAATTACACTGGCAGAGTCCCTCCACAGCAGTATCTGAATTAGGGTTTGATTGAATAACCAGGTGATGGGAATCTTGGGGGACCATCTTTAGAATTCTGCCTACCAGGTTGTCAGACTAGCAGTATAATATAAATCACATGAGAGCAGGAGTGTTTTAGTTTTGTGCGGTGCTGTTTCTCCTGCATCTGAAAACAGTGCCTGGGACAAAGTAGACCAACAACAAATAAATGTTGGACAAATGTATCTGGTCTCAGGGTTCTTAAAATGAAGATGTGAATTCTACAGAGTGATGCATGAGAAACAGGGGGTGTTCATGCATGAGCACTTTTTTTTCCTGAAAAGTGGGTCCATACTTTTCATCAAACCTTAAAATGGCTATACCTCCCAATTTGCCTGGGCTAATCCTCATTTATGCCTCTTTGCTCAGAATAATTATTCATTGGACCCCACTTACTCTCTCAAAGAGTTCAGGTTTGTATGATAAATTATATGATTATCCTAGATTCTCAAAGGTGTCCATGGTCCAACCAAAGTTTAAACTCAAGGTCTCTTCAGGCTTTTATGCAGTACACTGTTTAAACTTACACAAACAGAATTCTTTTTTTCTAATGAAACATACATGTGCTCCCTTGAAAACACATGTGAAGGATTTTTACAATTAAGACAAAGACCAAGAAGCAGATCGTGACTCTCAAAACCCACCAATTAACTGTCTCACCAAAACACCATGCTGCCTCAGATTATAAATGAGAAATGGCAGTGGGTATGAAAACAAATATGACACAGAGAATTTGGCGACACCGCCTTAGATGTGATCCTGCGTCTCGTCTGTTCAATGAGAGAGCAGAGCATTTTGTGCACCTAACATTACTTAGAAATACTTGCACCAGAGAATTCTTGGTTTAGAAGATATTTATAATACTAAGACTTTAATCATTTTAACTGTGTTTATGCCTTGGATATAATATGACTGATAAAAATACAGAATATTTAATAACTATAATTTAAATCTGAATACAAGGAAAATATGCCAGTTGTCTCAAAGACTTTCTCCTATATTTCTAATACAGCTGTGTATTGGAGAAGATTAACTTGATTAGAAAATCTGATGGATATTCCTTTTTTTTTTTTTCTTTGGGGTATGCGGGCCTCCCGCTCCAGGGCATGTGGGATCTTCCTGGACCGGGGCACGAACCCGTGTCCCCTGCATCGGCAGGCGGACTCTCAACCACTGTGCCACCAGGGAAGCCCTGGGTATTCCTTTTTTACTCAATTTTCTAGTCTTCATTTTTTGCTTTTATAAAAATTTGGAGTTTTATTCACTTACTCTTGGAGAAATTTGATTATGGCCTTACTGCCTGATTACCAGCTCCATCTGCAAAGTTAAGGGCAAAAGAAAACTAATTATGTCTAAATGATTAAGAGTTAAAGGGACTTTGAATGTTTTATAAATTTGCCTTCCCTCCACCGCACCCCCAAAATGCTTCCTTTAGAGAAGTTTTTTAAACTTCTGTTAAATGCAAATAGTTTCTAATCAGCCACTCAAAGCAAGGAATCTGAGTGTATGTTAAGTTTTAGCTGTAAAAAAAAAAAATGCATCTGCTGATATTATAAATTCTATTTCAAGTTACACTAACTGAGCAAGATACCTCAGGAAGAATTCAGAAAAAAATAAACATGTCTCTTACTTTAAGCACATGATTCCTACAAGATCCTCTTTTCTTCTTGGTCCTATTGCCCCCCTGACATGGTCATTTTTACCAGTCTTTGCCTGTAGACATCCTTTTCCCTTCATGGTCAGAATCAATCCGCATTCTACACTGGAGACCCCAGATGAGCACTTGCCCATTTTCAGTGTTCTAAGGACACAGCCCTAAATGCCCCTAGCTACAGCTGATCAATCCCTGGGATTGAGAAGACAAACCATTTATGAGGAGGAAAAAAATAAACCCTCTTCAAACTGTGAATCCCAAGAGGTAGGATTGTGAATGGGTTAAACCCACACGTGGCCACGACAGCTTTGCAATCCTGTGATATACGACAGTTCCTACCAGGTCTGGAGGTCTCTGAAGGTGACCTGACACAGTGTTAAAACAAAGAAACTGACAGAGAATAATTCAGAAGGTTTTCTTCTGTGCCTCAATACATCTTCTTCAAAAGCAACTGCTGAAGGAATAATAACATCACAGGCAGAGGAAAAATGCTGTCAGTTTTGTAAACTGGGGGTGGTGTCCCTGCTTCACGATGAATTGCCGACCAGTAAGCACATCAGGAATCATAACCTGAACCTGGCCCAACCCATTCTTCTTCTTCTCTCCTTCTCTCTCCCCTACAGCTACCTTTTTAAAAAATTGTGGTAAAATACACATAACACAAAAATCTACCATTTTAACCACCGTTTAAGTGTACAGTTCTGTGATATTAAGTGCATTCACGCTGTTGTGCTATTTTAACCACCATCCAGACACAGAACTCCTTTCATCTTGCAGAACTAAAACTCTGTGCCTATTAAACAAGCGTTCCCCGTTCCACCCCACAACCCACACCTACCTTCTTAAATTTACTTATTTATTTAAAAACGTCTGTTTCTAAAACTCAAGGGAAGATTGGTGGATACGTCCAGTATGTATATCTTTTCCTTCTGAAATGGTCTTTTAAAAATAAGCTTAATCTAGCACCATCTATTACCATATCAGTCAGGACTATTTTTGTTTCCCAGAAGCTCAACTCAAAGTTTTAGGAAGTAAGAATGAAAAAAAAAGAAAAAAACTATGCTAACTGTTTCATGTAACAGTGGAAAGGGCAGAAGTACATCTGAGGCTTTGAGACAAGAAAAATAATTCAAAGATCTTTCAGACAATGTCTGTAGGAAACTCCCTACCATCTCCAGTTTCTGCTTCTCTCCATGTGCTGCCTTTGTTTGCTCTCATGGATGTTATCGGAGGTGTGAGGTCATATTGCTCCCCAGGGGACATCTGGCATGTCTGGAGACATTTTTGGTTGTCACAACTGAGTGATGCTACAGGAATTGAATGGGTCAATGTCAGGGAGCTGTTAAACATCCTACAATGCCCAGGACAGTCCCCCCAAAAAAGAATTTTCAGGCCCCAAGTATCAACAGCTCTGAAGCTGAGAAACCCTCATCTACTCCATCCTACTCCTTCTGTATATTCAGTAATAGGAAATCTTTAATTTTCAGGCCGCTTGTCTGGTGGTCTCACCATCAAAGAAAGACTGAAATTTCTTCCTAGTTTCAAATTTTTTTAGCTCTCCAGGATGGCTTCTAAATAGACTTATTTGAGTCAATTGCCACTCAACTTCAATCAAGAAGGGAAGGGCCACAGGGAGGTAGGGCCTGGGACGGCCTCTTGAAGCCCCCTTCCTTGTATGGATGCCATCCTCAGAGTGGGAAAACTGCAATGACCTGGGTAGACATTCCAAATAGTGTGTACCACAAAATAGAGCTTTCTTGGTGTAACTGTACTTTAAAAAAAAAAATCTTAGTGTTTGCTCTTTCTTTAGCAAATTCTCTAAAAAATCTATAACTGGAGTAGTTACCATACTTAGGTGTTTCTTGTAACCAGCTAAAGTGTTTAATCATCTAGTTTTAAGCAGAAATCATTCCCCTAACACATAAATTAAGTAATGAGATATGCAAAACAGAGGGGAAAAGCATAGATATATATAAGGTTCGCTTTTGAAATTGGCAAAAATAATGAATCTTCATGTCTGCAGTGATAAAGCTGGACTCCTCTCCTCTTAGTAGCTCCATCTTCTGTTAGATCGCTTGCAGATCTGCTGAAATTAGATGTCAGTGTAAATTATGGTGCAGGCCGACTTACTAGCCAAGGCTATGAAGGGTAGACACATAAAAACAAGGTGCTACTGAATGTAATTGCTTCTGATCTTAAAATTCTTAAGTGACAAAATTGATGCTGATGTGGTATCTGCATCAGGTAGTCCCTTTAATTGATACTGACTCACTTGGGGACACTTTTTTTTTTTTTCTGACTGGTTTTATTTTTTTCTTCCTCATTCCAGAACAGGAAGTTCCAGAACAGGAAGTCAGCAGCTTATAACTTGGATAGATCACAGGGGCAAATGATAGTATTCGATGGTAGGTAGAGGAAGTGGAGCTGTGCAAACTTCTTCCGTGGCCCGTGGCCCGTTGCCCTGTAAAGTCTGAAGGGAGAAAATGAATCTGTGCAAAGAGCAATTGGAGATCATGCTTGGAAAGAAGTTAGCACTTTCTTGAGCCTTGTTAAATTAGGAAGAAAGCCCCATTAGCAAACATTTCCTTTCTTGTCTATTCCAATAAGGAGAAAGAGGAAAAAGCATGGCCCACGGGGGGAGGAAGGAGATGCATGGTTCTGTCTGCTCATTTAAATACTTAACAAGCCACAGGGAAAAAAGAAGGCATCCCATTCCACTGTGCATAACATACGTCAGTAAGTCCTAACAATAAATCATACCATGGACGGCTTGTGAACACTGCTCAGCCTCCTGCGAGATATTTCGCTTGTTCTTGAGCCAAAAAAGCAAACAGTCCAACTGTCTATCTAATATTTGTTCTTCTCCTGCCATGAGAAATAGTTTCCAGAAAACAGAAAGGATAATTGGTTAATTCTTACCCTGCCTTTATGGCAAAGTTATAATTGCCTCTCCAAGTAACAATTGTGTTATCTTATAGAACTACTTTGAATGAAAGGAGAATATTTCAGGAACATGTTTAGGTTTGGCAACACTATAAATTCTGAAGGAAAAGATAAGAAGCTGCCTTTAAGCTTTATATGGATCAAGTTAACAAATTCTGCCTGAAGATGAAGGTCTCTAGGGGACTAATACTGAGTATTCGGCCATTCATTGGATGAAAAACTAGTGAATGAGATTTTTTTTCTTCTCTATTATGCTTACATTTGATTGAAACTGCAGTCATGTGTTTTCAAATATTTCCAAAAATCCACCTAACTGGCTATTTGGGGAAGTAGTTGTGTCATTTGGATTGTACTTATCAAGGCAGAAAATGAGTCCTATGTAAGAAATTGGAAACTTCAAAGCAGTTGTTTTTTTCTAGAGTCTTCCTGATTCTGGAGCTCAACTGCAAGGGATTTTGTAGCTGTTCCCACCTAAACTATGACTAGTGCCAGGTGATGAATACATTTCCCTGGGTCTCTCCAGTCTGATGAGGGGTAGAAGTGAGAAGGGCAACAAAGAGGCAGGCAGGGATAAAATCAAGTTACACTACAAAAAATACAAGATTGTTTGGATCTGGGACTCATCTATTATTGCCTGATACGTATTACCCTAATGGCTGCCCCACTTCACCCCTGCCTCCAATTACTCCGGAAATCCAGAGGAAAGATCCCATATGTTTAGAAATCAGCCCTCCTGACCATCAAAGGGCACCTGGCTTTCCCTCCTCCCCGGCCCCCCCTCTCTTGAGAAAATGGTTAAGGTCTCTGTAGCCCAGTCTGATGCCTGACATTTCTGACACAGAAGGCATTCCACGGCATCCAAGCCCCACAAGGTACTAAGCCAATAATGAGAAGGAATCTCCCAGCCGTTAGTTGGCCCCAAGCCTTGTCTCAGCCGCTGCTGCATCATGAACCTCTGTTGACGATGAGGGTCCTGACCTCTGTGCAAGGTGGTGCCTTGTGCAGCTTCGAAAGGTACCAGGGATATTTCTCACAGATGGTGGTACCTCCAGTGCTTGTTCTGCTGGGCCCAGAAACTGGTCTTGGCAACCTGGGGACTGCCTCAATTCTGGGAGTCTGGACCATTAATATGCCACAGCTGTGCTATGTTCCCGAGAGCACCCGAATACACAGAAACACACTGGGTTCTGCCCTCAGGTGCAGTGATGTCCTCTCCCCCTACGTGTGGCGCTATGTCATGTCTATACCAAAACAGAGATGTTTCATGTTCCCAATATTTTACTTGCCAAGAAGTGGTAAGGAAAGGCACATAGCAGACTGATATCTCATTACCCCTCATCACGGAGCCCTAAGCATTAATATTAGAGCAAATTCTGAGGCACTGACTCTCCACTGAGAAATGGGTTCTCCCATGAAGGTCCTTTGTCCCCAGCGCAAGTTGACTCTTGGTGGTTCCTGTGTCAGAACATCATGTTGAAACCCCGTGGAGAATGTAGCTTACGCTTCATCCACAAGACCTGAAGAAAATGCTCTCTAGTCCACCTTAAATTCAATATTTAAAGGTTTTAAAAAATTATCTTCATTACTGTGCGTGTGCAGAAAAACACTAACAAACAGTGAAGGGCTCATAAGAAGTTAACTGAAAAGAAAACAGAAAAAAAACCCAAAAAACAACTAAACAGAAAGGAAATCTGAAAACCTAAATCTCAATACAGGAAGAATGGAATTCTGGGATCCTTGAAACCAATTGTGTTTAAACCAACATCACAATCCGTCACTCTCGCTCTGACACACAAACACACACATCATTTGGCTTCTAACCATGCCTGGTATTTACTTCCTTATTTTTTTCTTTTTCATTCAAACCATTCTTTTTTGTACCTCCAATGATAAGAAAAACCAGCTATGTTTTTTCCCCATTTTCTACCCTCTCCCTTTTCCCATTCAAACAACACCTTTCATTTCATTACTCTCCTTGTAAGGTACAGATACCCTATTAAACTATTAGGAAAGAAGGTATAAAATTCAAAGTAACCTTCCAAGCTGTAGAATAATCACAACAAAGAAATTAAAATATTAAGCATCAAAGAATTTCACATACTGAATCACTAAAACTAGGGGGAAGGGGCTAACATCTTTTCTGGGAGGAGGCGACCTCACAATGTGAAAATTCTCCTGCTTCAAGAATAACTGAAGAAAAGGAATTATGTTTTAAAGAACATGATTTAAGTAGAATGGTGTTTGTTTCTTCGGGGGAGCTATTTTTTCCCATGAAATAGATGCAGAATTAAAGCCTGAAGAGCTTGTGCACACCTCTGCTTTCTTTCTCTAAAAATGCCTGCCTCCATTTTAGGCGTTTAAATCAGGCACACATTTTTTTACACAGGATGGTTCAAGCAGGACTAGAAGACTAAGCATTCAGTGACCTGAGATGGGTGCCCTCTTTCTGCAAGGTATAATACAGTTTCTTCAAACTGATAATTGTCACCAGAAGGAATTCATATTAAAACCTTAACCTTGCTCCAAAATCCTCTCCGTAAAAGCCTATAATTTGTGCAACCTGATGTATCTGACTGTCAGGAACAGATATATTGGCCTTACCTGCTCCCGAAACAGAGGACACTCACCTGTTCCTCAGTTTTTGTCTCTTAATGATTAGGACTATTTCCATCATCTGTTTCCACTCTTTGCCTCAGACATCCTACTGCTGTCGTTTATCTAAAAGCTGAATACTAACAAGGAGACACGGTTCATGCTGAATTTGAGTTTCCTTTGGGATTTTCACCACCACCACTGAATCCTTCTCCTTTCTCTCTTTCTCCCCTCCCTCTTTTTTAATCTCACCACCAACAGAGCTTAGTGATCCAGTTATAAAACTGATACAGAAAGGTCAATAGGCAGACAAAGCAAACCCAGGACGGCCCAGGGGCAGTGGACTCCCAAGCTCAATGCCAATTTAATTCCCATTGGAACAGTTACCCCACTATGGAAATTTGAAGCAAGTCCATAGGGTCAAATCCACTCCCAATTACCAACCAGAAGCTAAACTAACATTTTTCATAAAGCAATTTACTGTCTGTCACGGACCTTTGCCAAAGCCCAGACTAAAAAAGACCAAAAAAACCCAGAAAACAAAAAACCTGAAAACATTCCCAATGTTGTTTATATTCAGGTCTGTTTAGCCATTGGTAATAGATGTATTGTCACAGAGGAACCAAGGAATAAGGCTTCAAGACGGGAAGGAGGAAAGAAAGGAGAATGGCAGGTAAAGAAAGAAAAATTGCCCATTTAACAAGCACATGTGCCACTGCCTGTAAAAAGAGGAAAGTCAGAGAGCTCTACTTTAAAAAAAAAAAAAGAAAGAAAAAACAAGGAAAGATTCCCTGAGACAAGACTGAACATAAAACTAAACCGTAAAAATTAAATCAATATTTAAAAAGAATCAACCTGAGATACTTAATTCTTTTAAAAACATTTAATTCAATGTGAAAGCTACAATTCCATTTTCATGAATATGTTCTAGTATTTTTTTTTTGTTTACAGCTGCAAAAGTTTTAAACCACTTACTATCACATTCAATTCTTTCATAATCCTAGGAAGCAAGTAAGGTTAATTTCTAATAAAATTGACAATCAAAACATAACAGCATATATTTGTTAATAATCTGTCACAAAGTAGGACACAAAGGTGGCTCAACAAGCAAATTATTACATTGAAACTTCATTAAAAGGTTTTAAGATTTAAAACAGCATTGAAGGCTGTGTTCTTTCAGGCAGCAAGTGTAACTGGAGATATTCGGTGATGGAACCAGCAGTGGAGAGAAGGACTGAGTTCCCTCTTTGAAGAGATTAATTCTCCTCACATGGAAATAACTACGGTATCTAAATGTCACTCAACTGTATATAAGCTTCACTGGCCCATAAAAATATCACTTTCCTATGAATGAAAAATAGGATTAAGATCAAAGAATAAAGGCCATATTATAGAAGTTGGAGATAAATTATTTAAAAATATGTGAGTTGAATAAGCTGAATCCAAAAAAAAGAAATTCATCTATTCTTTGCTTGGAATATGTGTGTGTTTTATAATGCACTATATATTTGCCATTACATTTAAAAATATTAATTTCTGTACTTTTAGCTATTAAGAATTTAGTGAAGGTTAGATACTTTTGATGTAATCTAATTTTTTGCTGATTCTCTGGGCTAGTTACCATGTTTCTAATAAATAAGGTTAGGACTTTAAATAATCTTGGGACTTCTGGGAAATGAATGAAATAAAAAGGAGTTTCAGTTATATAAGACATTCACTGATAATGTGATCACAGATCATGAAGAAGGGCAGCTCTGCCTGACAAAAGGCAAAGCTCTTGAGGTCAGCCCTGGTCTAAGTCCTCCGTGCACCACTCACTCACTAACTGTGTGGCATGACCAAGTCAAGTCTCCTTTCTGAGACTGGTTTTCCTCATCTGTAAAACTGGAATAATAACTCCCACCTTGCAGAATGTTTTAAGGATGAGGGACAACATGTCAAGTGACCAATACTGGCACTGAGGTAGATTCTTAAAAGATAATAAAGAATAGTTCAGGGCTTCCCTGGTGGCGCAGTGGTTGGGAGTCCGCCTGCCGATGCAGGGGACACGGGTTCGTGCCCCGGTCCGGGAAGATCCCACGTGCCGCGGAGCGGCTGGGCCCGTGAGCCATGGCCGCTGAGCCTGCGCGTCCGGAGCCTGTGCTCCGCAACGGGAGAGGCCACAACAGTGAAAGGCTCGCGTACCGCAAAACAAAAACAAAACAAAACAAAACAAAAAAGAATAGTTCAGATTATCATCTTCTTTAAAGAGTATGTTCTACAAAAGTAAAGTCAAATTCTGGTTGCTTGACTTAGCTGGTTAAATGCAAAATTAGGCAGAAGGATGTTGCTTTCATTAACTCTAAGAAGAACAAAGTAAGATTCGGAACATTGTCATCACCAGATCATCAGTTCAGAACCATTAAAAATCAGCATTTATCAGCACTTCAAACACAGAGATGCCACCCCTCCAAATCTGTTTAATACAGAAAGCTTCAAATAAATCAAAAGATTTAGTAAGTCTCAAGATTCACCAGTTATCCCTGATTATTTAGCAGTTAAAATATTTAATTAAATCATTCATTTGGTATAGACATATGTATAGTCATTCTATATGAATATATGTATAATAATTCAATTAAAATGAAAATCTTTAAATTAAAAAAAAATTTACCAGTTAATATTGGCATATGCTGGGAAATAAGCTGACGTCATTAAATCCAGGGGTTATGAATTGTTTAGTTATATCCTCAGAGTTTTGTACACCTTATGTCACATAGGAGGTGCTCAGTAATTATTTATTGTTGAATTAACCAGGAGCAGAAATGGAAAACTATAGACTATCAGAAACATCACTGATGTAATACCTTCATATTGACTCATGGTTTCATTTTTAGTATTTCATGGATTCAGCAATCAACAGATGTACTTACTAAATGCTTACCAATGTATGAGGCACTGTGCCAGACCAGGAAGACGGAAGTGAGCAAGACAGGCAGGTCTTAAATGAGACAGTGCAGCAAATGGTGCAGTGCCTCGCACACAGGAAGCTCCCAGAAAATAAGTGAGCAGTAGAAGTCACAAAACAGGCATGAAGAGATCCATGCCAGTCTCTCCCTCTCCCTCTCTCTCTCCCCATATATGCATATTACACATATGTATACACGTAACACATACCTAAAAAACTTCAACATCTGACTCTATCATCCAGAAATCCACAAGAAAAAACCAAAGTTTTGTCAAGTATTTTTTGCTTCATTTTATTTTTTTCTGCAAACTGTGGGCTACTCATGAAAGAGCCTTTCAAATTAATGAAAAAGTAGTTGATGCCATCAAAGACTCCCCAAGAGTCTTCAAACTTCCTGTAAATTGGCAGCATTCTGCTCAAGCTGTTTAGTTCCCACAGAAACGAGTCTTTGAAGCTGACAAGGTGTTTGTAGACGAAGCAGTAGTTTGCTAAAAAACCATTACTTTTGTTTTACTCCAGACCTAGTTAAGCCTGATTTGCAAAGAACAAAGCCTGAGTTTCCTAAACCACTGCTGGGCCACTGCAAGACAGACTCCTTCCTACTGAGTGATGGCCAAAGGCTCCCCGTGCAGCTGCTGAAGTCTATCGATGCACACTGGACGTCTCTGCCTCTCATTATCCTGTCTTAGGTAGCTGAGTATAAGACCAAGCTACTCTATTGAAGGATCACCAGCCAACACAATGAAAACACACTCCCCTCCCACAACCAAGCCTTGGAAAGCAACACGGGGCTAAGTGTGTGAGCAAAGGAGACACAAAAACCTAACTCCAAGACGGAGCATCAGCTTCTGTATTGATAATAATATAAATAGCTACCATTTACTGTGTGCTTCCAAGTGCCAGACATTGTACTAAGTGCTTTATATTCATTACCTTACTGACGTACTAGAAAGAATGCCGGGATATGCCAATGAGTAGACCTGCTTCATCACTTAGCAGTTTGTTGGGGAAAACACTTGTTCTGCACTCTTGCTGTTTCCTTCCACCAAAAGGGATCTTTGTCCTCTGGTCCTCCTCATTGCCTCACTTAACCATAGGAATGGATGGCTACCTGGTTGGTGAAGTGAGTAGGGGAAAGTGAGAATTCAAGGCCAAACACCTGCGCTTTTTCTCTTTCTGGAAGGGACCCACCAGCAGAGAGCGCAGCTTCTCTGCTCCGTCATGCCCTACCTCTTACGGCCCACCACCCCCATTTGGACAGGCCCGCCCAGGCTAGCAGGGCTATGCCTCAGCTTTGTTCTTAGCAGGTTCAGTTGTCCACAGAAATGAGCCACATTCATAAACATGGTATTTTGATTTTCCACTAGCTGCCATTCTGGCTTCCTTTTCAACAGGTTCAGAATTTGGGAAAGAAGTGCTGATACTTTAGAGGATATGCTCAAATGTTTTATCATCTTTCAGTGCCTTCATTTTCTTTTCTGTAAAATGAGAACAGTAGTACCTATCTCATAGACGAATTGTGACCATAAATGAGATAATACCTGTAGAGTAAGTGAAAGGCATATAGTAAGCACATAATAAACATTAGCAATTACAATTAGTGATCTTGTTGCCATTATTATTTTTATCATTTGACTAAATGGCCTGCCAGATCTATTCCTCTCCTGATATTCTACAGATTTCTGTAATATTAAAGTTACTTTATCTTTGAGCAAGTCACTTTCTGAGACTCAAAAAAGGTAATAATAATAACAGTATCTGGATCACAGGATTTACCTGAGGATTATATTTGAAAAAATACATGTTTAGTGCTTAGTCACAGTGTCTGACATATTAGTGCTCAATAAATGATTAGTATTATTTTATTTTTATTATGAATCATCTCATTCTTCTCACTCTAATCTCTTCCATGTCTACTGTGTAACAGTATTTAATTTAATCTGGTCTCTCATAAGTAACACACGTATTTGTTTCTTATACCTGTAGGGTTTTATCTTTGTCTAGATCCCCCAAATCCACTCTCCATTTGTCTAATTTTAATAAAGTATAGTATTGTCCTTTTTCCAGTAAAGAAATGTGGAATGTTTGCTTCAAAAAAGAGAGGATAATAATGAATTACATACCCTTTAGTTTTAGAGACTTTGGCAGTGCAGCTCACATGCCAACCAGAGGCTTTTTACTAGATTATGGTCACCAACACCCAACAAATAATGAATAAAGAAAGAAAAATACATGTAAACATCAAGTATAAAAATGGCAAAGTAATGAAAGCCAAGTTTCCTCTCATTTCATCAGAATAACTTCTCTGAGGTCATGACATTTTAAGCATTTTCTAGAATGAATTTTAACCCAGTGCTAAAGGCAGCACAGCTTTGTATTTCTTGCTGATAAGTAAAAAGTATGTTGAATATTTTCAAGTCTCCGTATGGTCATTATGAGTTATAGCACATACACAAACATACAGAGTAGGAAAGCATGTTCTCCCTGAATTGAATTGAACTAAAAGACATGTATTTTTAGCAGTTCTGTAGAAAGTACACTAAATCTTCAAAACACAGAAGGGGAAATAAATATCCTATCAATCCTCACTCTGAAAAAGATTTGAATTCAACCTGAAGGTTTTAGTAAGACTTCAACACTACAAAAACTTATGTTGGTCTTCAATGAGACATGTTCAAATAGAGATGATTGACTTTTCACTTAAAAGTACAAAAATTTTAAGTAAATTGGAAAAGCTTGATGTTCTCAGTGTAAATACATTTCCATGTCATCAATCACAGTTTATATCACTATGAATATTTTGTGAGGGTTGGCTTCAACGAAGAGTTACTTTAAATATATACCTATTAACATATTTGATAAACTAAAACTCTGTGACCATATATATTTGAGGAATTCCCTCACCATTGCTTGGTAAATTGTGCCAGACTGTAATTACAGGAGGTTCATTCTATTATAAGGATAAGAAATTCTTTTGATATAAAGTTAAAAATAACATGATATAAAACTTAATACCTCCATGTTCAGACATTTTGAAAATAGACTGGTAAATCACCTTCATTTGTTTAATCTTTCCCAGTCCTTGCTGTGCCCTCAAAGAAAACAATAGACATATCTCCAAATAGAAATATAGAACTAACTTTGAAATAGAAATAACTGTTATTTCCATAATAACGAAGTCTATAGAAATAACTTTGTTAAAGAGACCTTCTCTGTAAACCAGAGGAAAACTATTTGGAAGTAAGCCAGGTATCTTTTCTTTTTCCTCAAATTAATTCTGTCCATGAAATGATGTAACAAGAACAATTTTTGCATGCTGGTTTAAATATTAATATTATCTAAATATCTGGGTTGAACTGTTCTTTAATATTACAAAATAATTCTAAACTGGGAGAATAAGTCATAAATATAACTAAGAAATTTTACATGTTGAGTAATAATGGCACACTAAGATTTACAGACATTAAATCTCTTATAAAACAACAATAAATAAAACCATTAGATATCATAGTAAAAGGAAGCAAGATAATACAGTATACTCTATATCCTTGAAATACAATATATAAAAAGTTACATACACAGTTAAACAGCAAAAACAGTAAGAATGCTGAAAGCTTTTGTTTCAGTAAATTAAGGAAGGAATGTTTAGATTTTTACCTTACAACAGTCACCAAAAAAAAAAAAAATTGCACACGACTTAAAATTTTAAACATATAAAATAGAGCCAGAAAAAAAGAAGAGAATTAAAGTAAAGTTTTCTATGCCAACTGCCTCTTGGCTGTGCTGGAGTAATCAGTCTCAGACACGCTTTCCTACCATAAATAGCTTAAAACTTGGCAAAATATATGAGGTAGCTGTTTTTAGGCACTGGACAACAATGAATACAAACCTGTGTTTCTGGAAGGAAGGGAACATATGAACTGAGCCTCATGGTGACCTCAGTTTTCTTCTGGGGGCAAATCATGGAGATGAGGCCAAGGCAAAAGGCAGCAGATAGTTTGAGATGAAGAAGTAGAGATGAGAGTTTGGAAATTCCACGAACTGGGAGATCAGGATTGACATATATACACTACCATGCATAAAATAGCTAGCTAGTGGGAACCTGCAATAAAGCACAGGGAGCTCAGCTCGGTGCTCTGTGACAACCTAGATGTGTGGGATGGGGGGAGGGGGGAGGTCCAAGAGGGAGGGGATATAGGTATACATAAAGCTGATTCACTTCATTGTACGGCAGAAACTAACACAACATTGCAAACAATTATACTCCAATCAAAAAAAAAAAAAGAGTTTGTGGATTCTGAAGAAGCTATAGTTTGCAGGGCATATTGCCAGAAGGGTAGGAGCTAGGCAAAGGTGTCCTCCCAGAATTCTGTGTAGGTTCTTTATAGATCCTTAGCTAAGGGTTGGACTATAGCCCAAGGTGGGACTCTGAAAAGTTTACAGACTGTGTGGGGCTGAGAGTTTAGTGGATATACCGGGGTACACAACCCTGGTAATTATGGGAGGTCTAACCCAGCCAGATTAGAGGGATCTTACCAAGACATCACTAATTCCTTGAGACTCCAGAAAGATGATTACTTAGGAATAAGAATCATATCTAGAGAAAAGAAAACGCCATAGGATCGAGGACAAAACTGAATAACCCACTCTAACAAAGAAAAACTAAAACCTGACATCATAGAAGGTATTCAACAGTGGTTTCACTCCAAGCCAGAAGAAAACTGGGTACTCTTTAAAGAAAGGCAATGTAATTCTGGTTATCTACAACTATCACCAAGAATGTCTAGCATATGATCCAAAATGACAAGATTCACAAAGAGAGAGGAAAATGTAATCCCTAATCAAGGAAAACAGAAACAGTCAATAGAAACAGAAATAGGCACCCAAGATCATCCAGATGTTAGAATTAGCAGCAAAGACTTTAAAACAACTATTATTAATTTGCTCAAATACACAAGATTGGCATAAAGAGTGAATAGATAAATAGTCTCAACAAAGAAATTTTAAAAAGAACTAAATGAAAATTCTAGAACTGGAAAATACAGTGAAATGTATTTGTAAGGATAATTGTATTTCTTACAATTAGAAATGAAAAATGCAATGGAAGGGGCAAAAATTAGATTGAAGACTGCACAATAAAGGGTTAATGAACATGAAGAGAGATCAACAGAAATTAATCAATCTGAAAACAAAGAAGAAAAAATTGTGAAAAAAATAAAGAGCATAAGTGACTTGTTGATTATGTATCCTAATTTATATACCCAATTCTAAAAGGTATGTAGTGATATTCATGGTTTTAATTTGCGATTTTCTAATGGCTAATGATGTTGAAATCTTTTCATGTGCTTATTTGTCATCTATATTCATCTTTCATCAAATGTCTTGTCATGTCTTTCACCTATTTTCTAATTAGGTAGCTTGGTGTTTTACTGTTGATTATTGAGAGTCCTTGATATATTCTAGATACTCTGTCAGATATGTGATTTGCAAACATTTTCTCCTTGTATGCAGTTTGTCTTTTTATCCTCTTATCAGGATATTTTGCAGAACAAAATATTTTTCATTGTGATAAAGTACAATTTATCAGTTTTTTCCTTTTATAAACCATACTTATAGTGTCAAATCTAAGAAAACTTAGCTTGTCCCTAAATTCTGAAGATTTTCTATGTTGTCTCTAAAATTTTTATAACTTTACGTTTTACATTTAAGCCCACGATCCACTGGACTGAATATTTGTACAGGCATACCTCATTTTACTGTGATTCACTGTAGTGCACTTTACAGATACTATATTTTACAAACTGAAGGTTTGTGGCAACCTTGCCATTTTTCCAACAGCATTTGCTGCCAAGCCATAAATCATGTGTGAAGGTAGAAAAAAGAAGATTTGCAATCACGCAAGTTTTCAAAAACCTTACCTCCAATGCATCCTTTTTTGGGAAAATTTCTAGAGGATATGTTCCACTAAAAAGATGAACAAGGAATAAGAAGATAGTGGGTCCAGAAATTGGAGGATCCAAAGGAGGAGACGGGTGAAAGGAATCCTCAGGATGACAGTAAAGACGATACTAATATGATAGCTGAGAGATTTATACTTGTGGTACAGGTGGGTATGAATTAAGGACACATATTGAGAAAGCAAATAAAGAAGCCAGTTGAATATGGAAAACAAAAAGGTGTGTAAGAGTAACAATGTAATCAGAGTATGAATATAATTGTATAATCATAACAATATAAATACCGAATATTGATCTAGCAATATTTTTTTATTTGGGATGATGGAAAGTGTATGTGTGTATGTTGGAATGGTGGTGAAAGAAAGCTAGTCTTTATCACTACAGATAATGACAAAAAAAATAAAAATCAAGAAGTAGTATTACAATCATATTAATTAGAGATCGAGAAGTAAAAACTAAAAGAAACAGCTATAATAATTGAAATTTGTTGTCTCTAGAAAAAGGGAAGGGACAGAGAGGCACAAATGATCGCTATTTTTCATAATTAACCTTGTAGATCTGAAGTTTAGGTAAACTTTTATTTTCAAAGATTAAAAAATAAATTGTATTAAAAACAAGTAAATAAATAAAAAACAAAACAAATGAACAAAAAAAAAACAAACTCATAGATACAAGGAACAGATCAGTAGTTACCAGAAGGGAAAAGGGTTAGGGGGGTAGGTGAAATGGGTCAAGTGGGTCAACTGTATGGTGACGGATGATGGTGGTGATCAATCTGTAGTGAATATATATGTTAAACTACAATGCTGTACACCTGAAACTTATATACTAAAAATGTTTAGTAAAGAATGATGGGAACATTAACAACCACAACTGAACATACAAATGTTTCTTCTATTCCTTGAGTTCCTATTAGAGAAGCAAGTATGAGGCATGAAGACTGCCTCTTCCCCTTCTCATGCCCAGGTTAGATATCACTAACCAATCACCAATCCCTTTCCTGAAGAGCTTGGACATTGCTTCATAATCCTTCCTAGCAGAGCACGCCAATAATCACCATCAGAGTCAACACGCCTTAGTCCATTATATTTCCAACACCTGAATGAAACTTTTGCGTATATAACATTTATAAATCCTTGCAACACAATTGATGAGTCCTGCTGTGTTCATTTTACAAATAATGAAACTGATGTTTATTGTAGTAAGTATAGAAGCAAGATATAATCTCATTTTTCTTAGACTCCTAGCTTATAGATACATACCGCTTCCCTTAAAATCCACTTTGCACAGTCCCGCACCTGCTCTTGAAATGAAGCAGGTGGCAGTCTACACAACAAAGCCTTCTGAATACCTAGGTGCCTCTCGGACACCCAGTAAAGATTTCTAGTATGCAATATGACATATAGGTCTGTGGTTCAGGAATACCACAGGAACTCTATGGGAGTCATGAGCATGCAGGTGGTGGTTGAAGTTAGGTGTAGATGCGATCACCAAGGGACAGCTATAGAGTGAGAAGAGAGGGCAGGAGAGCAGAAGAGAGCATACTGAGAAGTAGGATGTGCACATGGCTCATTTAAGCAGAGGGAACTCAAAGACTTGTCTGGGAGCTGTTGGGAAGAGACGTTCTCTTCCACTGAGTTTGGACCACAGGTCACCAGGTGGAGCCTGGTAGGAGACCAATGCCCTGTAAAGCACACCCAAAATGTGAAGAGATCAGTGTTGCAATCAGACCTACCCCTGGGTTTTGCAAGTATGTGAGCCAATAACTTGTTTTGTTTTGTTTTAATCTAAGTCAAAGGGTATTGAGATTTCTGATACTACACCTGAAGATGCTGACAATTTCTTACCAAGATGTTGAAAGTACCAAAAGACAAAACCTATGAAAAAGAAACCATATGAATTTCTGTCACATATACTTTCCATCATCATTAATTAACTGTTCTTCAATGACCCTTCAGTTGTGAATTCCAGACTTTCCACAAACCGTAACACTATCTTAAGCCAGCTATGCACGAGCTACTTGGATATCATTTTTCTTCCCTGTGTAGATCATGTCCCATCTAGCTGAAGGATGCTGAAGATTATCCTATGTTATCAGACCAGGAACAGCCTGAAGAAAGAGCCCACAGTTTAAGCATTTTATTCATGTTATTACTGACTGAGTCTGTTACTACAGTATCCAGCACATTGTAGAAGCACCATATGGGCTTGTAGAGTGAGTATGACTTCAGAAGTTGTTCCTTATGTGCTGCACACATTATCCATTTAAGATAAGATTTCTAGGCTGCAAAGGGAAGTCCTAAACTTTTACAGACAGACTTCCTATGCTTCATGTGTATCTGACTGATGCCAATGTTTTCATACATTATACTTAGATTGTTTGACATAACTGCATAAATGTCATTGTAGAACCTATAATTGAGGATTTGAAACACCCCTCAGATTTCAGTGTCTAAGATAAAACCATGATGCACCTTGCCAGGCCCAGTGATTTCCTTTTGCTCTTTTACAACGCTGCCAGTATGTGTACTAAAGTCTTTTATGATATACAGCTTGCCAGGTGTAGCTGAATTAATTTTGTTCAGATCTCACAATTGTGCTTTTCTCTCATTGGTATTCACTATAATGAAGACCTACGCTCTGTGTTAATTTTCAATCCCCCAGGTTCACTGTTATAAAGTGAATCTAACCCGTGGTTGGCCATTAAACACCTGTGCTTAAATCATGGGCTTCTTGCCTCTTCCCTTTGGAATAATTTCTGGATTAGCATTACATTCGGAAAATTCTGAATTTTACTTGATATCTAACCTAATGATCTCAACCTTTACTGACCAAACAGGCAGACTTTGGCATTAAGATTGAACAAAGCTGGTAAGTAACAATGTCAACAGAGTTTATTCTTTTTGGTGACACAGGGCTAAACGCACACATGCTCTCTAAAACACATTGTTTGATCAGGAAGAAAGCAAAGGCATCTAATCTTTCATCACAGTGCCCTTCAGAAACATCAGCGTGTGTGCATAGTGCATAGATATGCTGTTATCTTTTGAAACTAATAAAAATCAGTCACTGAGGAAATGTAGTAACATCCATTAAAGGCAGAGCTGTTCGCAGTCCGTGGGGCTTACCATGAGTGGAGATGTACAGTGAGGAAAATCTTGCCAGGCGGAACCCAAGGACTATATAATCTTCTTCACGAAAGCTGGAAAGCTAGTTTTTGTGCAATGTGACATTCCATAGGATACATTCAGGTTAGTACTCTCATGAGGGGAAAAGCCCATAAACCAAAAGTTTCAAGCAGAGCATGATTTTGGAAAGGACAGAGAATAGTAAACTACATTCTATTGGATGCAGTAATGTTTCTTCCAACATGAAATTACAGGCTATTTTACAGAATGAACAATAATCCAAGCGAGAGATAAGTCTTATTAGATTAAGAAAATGGAAATGATTTTGTACTTTTCCCAATAAAATATGAATTATTAAAAATCCCATGAGGTTATTCATGTCTTTATCTGAATGTCAGATGCTAAGAAAATCAGAGGCAATATTTTAAAAATAAATTTCACTGTTCTCAGAAATCCACTTAGTGGATGAAAAATGAAATCTGGGTCTGTATCTTCTTGCTTGTGTTTCCTATACTGAAAACCACATCATGTGCTTCAGGTAATAAATGCTACATTTATACAGATGTAATGATAATTGACTGATTAAAAGGCCCAGTTCAGATGTCATCTATGCCATGAAGTCCTCCCTCATTTCACTTTCCTCACATTAAAGATTCTATACCACAGCCCTTGGTTCTCTCATTGGTCATGTTCTAGAACTCTGTCTTGGAAAAAGATTCTATCTTCGTCATTTTTGCACTACCACAATATTTTACACACCATAGGTGCAGACTCAGTACATGTAGGCAGAATGAAATTATTGAAAAAATAACCATAACCCTCACCCATTTGTATTTAAATGTCAGCTTTCATTTTTTCATAAGTTTGTACTCCAAATGCTTCTGAAAGATCTCTGGAAAAGGGAAATAACTTCAAAGAGAAAAACAATCTGAAGATAACACTAGAGCAAGTATCTACCACAAGAATCATCACAAACTGCTACTCAGCAATAGTATTTTACAGATAAACTGAAGGCCAGTAGCTTGTTTCAAGCAACTCAGTGGCAGAATTGGAACCCAGTGCTCTGACTACTATATTGGGGCACTCTTTTTTTTTTTTTTTTTTTGGCCGTACGCGGGCCTCTCACTGTTGTGGCCTCTCCCACTGTGGAGCACAGGCTCCGGACGCGCAGGCTCAGCGGCCATGGCTCACGGGCCCAGCCACTCCGCGGCATGTGGGATCCTCTCGGACTGGGGCACGAACCCGCGTACCCTGCATCGGCAGGCGGACTCTCAACCACTGCGCCACCAGGGAAGCCCTATTGGGGCACTCTTCACCCTACTCTGGTGATGCTGAAACATGTAAATCTTATTAGGACTTGGAGTGTGCATTTTCTTTTATTTATTTTGTATCGTTTTCATGCCATCAACATTTCATTCCTTGTATGGGCTCAATGTGCCTTTTTCCCAGCAATACAGAAACCGGAAAAAAATGAATAGATGAATGAAATGGAAATGAATGCTTTTCTGTCAGTAAGCTCTTCTTGGTATTCCCTTAAAATGTTCTTTTACTTTTAAGCTGTCCATAAAAATGTGCATTCCCTATCTCCCCAGTTATTTGAAGACAGTGGTAATGTCATATACCTGTTTCTCTCACCGTATCAGCCGGCACTTGTGGTATGGCTCCAGGACTGTAATAGGCACAGAGGGTCATAGATGAATTTCATAGAAGGCAAATTAAGCACATAGTGAATACTGAGGGGAGGATTAAAAATGACTAAAGCTCAGCTTTGAGGAAATTACCCATAATTTGATCAGAATAAAATCTAATTTTAAAAATGGACTTAATTTCAGTATTTATGAAAGTTTTGTGCCTTTGGGTTTGGTTTACTTTTCTTTAAAAAAAAAAAAAGGAATTACCTATAGCAAAAGGTAGGACATGAGACACTGTAATCTTTCTCAGTGCTGAGGGTCTCTAAAGCATTTACTCCAGCTACCTTAAGGCAGAAAGGAGCAGTGGTCAAGACGACCAAACAAGATATCACATGAACGTGCTACAAACAACATCTGGCAGAAAGCAGTCTCTCAACAAATATTCAGCATTATTATGAGAGACCAATGGAGAACAAGACAGGCACAGCCTTATGCCTCACAGAGCTTAAACACTTCTGCATGTTTTACTAATTTTACCTTGGAAATTCAAAGTTAAACCAAATGTAGTAATATTATTTACTTTATATTTAAAAGTAAAAGGAATTAAGAAGAAATAAGAAAAACAGAGCAGGCGGCTTAAAATTTGATTTTAAAAGAAAAGAAAAATGAGTCAATTCCCAATTTCTAAACTATAGATCCAAACCTTTAACAACCTCTAAATTTCACCTAGGGGAGAAATCAATGTTGTCACCAATGCAAAAAATAATATTCCTAGCCTTACAGACTCTTTAGAAAAAAATTTAATACGAAATTCTTGGAATTAGATACAGTTAAAACTTTACCCACACAGACAAACACACACACCTACAGAGGAATATACAGATGACTTTGACTAAGACTGTTTCTATAAGACACTGAAATAATTAGTTATTTCAGTATATTCATTGGTGAAATATATTCTGGGAAAAAGACTTAGTTACAATATATTTAATTATAGAAATTATTTTGAACTATAGAAAATGTATAAATTCCTTGTAAGCTTTGTTATTATAATTGGTTCTTTTCCAAGTTCTATTCAGTTTTTTTAAAACCTGCTATGGGGCTTCCCTGGGGCACAGTGGTTAGGAATCTGCCTGCCAATGCAGGGGACACGGGTTCGAGCCCTGGTCTGGGAAGATCCCACATGCCGCGGAGCAACTAAGCCCGTGAGCCACAACTACTGAACCTGCGCTCTAAGCCTGTGCTCCGCAACGGGGGAGGCCGCAACGGGAGAGGCCGCGACAGTGAGAGGCCCGCGCACCGCGATGAAGAGCGGCCCCCGTTCGCCTCAACTGGAGAAAGCCCTCGCACAGAAACGAAGACCCAACACAGACAAAAATTAATTAATTAATTAATTAATTAATTAAAAAAAAAAAACCCTGCTATGGTCTAAAGCAGCAAAGAAATATGGAAAAAATTGTATAGGTTTGGTGGTAGTCCATGTGGTTTTTCTTCTTTTCTTTAATTTCCTTTATAAGGCAGTCTTGCAATTTAAAAAATGAGCAAATAAAAATGCCCCATATGTTTTAACTTCAATTTGCAAATACACTTTTTGAAAAGTCAGAATTTGTAGCCAACTTTTTCTAAATCAAATCACTCATCTTTCAAAGTAAGCCACTTCTCTAGACAATCTAAAACCTAGCAGTTTTGCCACTTTCACTGTCAGCAAATGCTTCTACAGAAATGCTGTGAACATTCGTTGGGTTTATTTTTTTGTAAGTTTTATGAAGTTGTTTAAGTGACAGAGTATTTCAACTTATGGGTGAGTGTTCTATAGGATTTAATGTGTATAAACCACAGCCAGAGATATCACCGTTTGGTATTCTAAATTGCTGACTTCCTCCTCCAGCACAAAAGGACACATTTTTCTCGCACATTAATGAACTTATAGAGTAGCAATAGCACTCCAGGTGGTGTGGTTACCCGTGGATAATCACCCCCCAGAGAATGCCTCCACCTCTCAGAGGTGGTGATCACCAGAAGCATCGCGCCCTCCTGCTTACGTACATGCTGATGGCAGCAACCAGAAACACTTGTAAGACGTGAGCTGCATACAAAATTGTTGTGCTTTGCCCATTTGTTAATTATAAGAGCCACTAACACTACTGGCAAGGCTGTGTACACTTTTACACAGTCATCATAATTACCAAATTTTAGTATATGGTTTTGTGTTGCAACACCATCAATCAAAGTTCATTTTCTGACATGTGTAGCAGAGGCAATATGTTCCACATAAGTTATTTCTGGAATTGCATTACTTACTGTAATAGAGTCCTGTCACGTAGTTCTATTGCACCTTTACCTGCCCTGTTGCAGCTGTCTGGGCTATGTCCACTTTTTTTTTTTTTTTTTTTTTTTTTTTAGCGGTACGCGGGCCTCTCACTGTTGTGGCCTCTCCCGTTGCGGAGCACAGGCTCCGGACGCGCAGGCTCAGCGGCCATGGCTCACGGGCCCAGCCGCTCCGCGGCATGTGGGATCTTCCCGGACCGGGGCACGAACCTGTGTCCCCTGCATCGGCAGGCGGACTCTCAACCACTGCGCCACCAGGGAAGCCCTGTGTCCACTTTTATACCTTTTCCAGCATGCACAAAATAAGGTGATGGGGTGGGGAAGAGAATTTTTTTGGAATTTATTTTATTGACCAATATGCACAAATCTAAATTTGCTTTTCTGGAGATAGTTTAAATACTAATGCATCGGTCTTCTAAACCTCTTGGTTTATTTAGGACATATACTTGACATAACTGGCCTTCTGAAAACCAAAACACTTTGTATATTTCCTTGCATGATTTACTTAATAACTAAAAAAACAACCTCTGGGTGATATCAAATGTTTACTTTTTAAGAGAGAAGTATGTCCATTTCCTATTGTTCACCGCTCTATAAAACATGCTTTGAGCAGGAGACAATCCTCATGGAAGGAGAAACATTTTCCTTAAGAAATAAAGGACAGAAAGTTGAAACAGTTTCTTTCCTTCACTTAATTCCACATTGAATTTGCACAAGTATTTCAAGGACAGAATTGGGGCTCGAAAATGGAAACTGAAAAAATGATAAGTCACTTAGAATTTGACAGAAAAATTAGAGTACACTTAAGTGATGCTAAAAGAAAGCAATGCACACGAAGCATAACAAGAAGCAGAGCCCTCTTTAACTGCAAGGCAAAAAAATTCCAACTATTGCCAAATTTAATTTCTTTCCCAGAATTTAACTAACTGCCTAAGATTTGACATGCTACATCAGTGCATTACGAAAATCAGTCACAATTACTATCAAATGCAGGATGTTCTGCTCTAAAAACTTTTGAATTAGATCTATTTCAAAAATTAGCAAGGAAACTGACCTAGCACGTGTTTATATCAAGGAATATATTGTTTGAAATAAATCTTTTGCCATCATATTCTTCATATTCGTCTGGGGAATTGAATGTGTAAATTCATTCACTTCTAATCAGTTTCAACACAAATGGAAATCCCAAAATTAGCAGAAAAGGGCAAGGACAATAGGAATAACTAACATACGCATTTTCACTTTTTATAAGATGGTTAAAATTATAATAATTATTATCTAACAGAAATGCAATGAATATTGTCCTTTTACGTGTGTTCAATAGTAATTGTAACATAAGAAAATGGTACATATGTATACATATTCAAAATTATCTATAATATATAGGATAGACAGATATATGAGATAGATGACAGATGAGAGATAGATATATAGGTAGATAGATGATAGATCAATAGATATAGATAAACAAACTATGTTTCTCAAGGCAAAAAGGCCTGCAACTTAATTACAAAGAATGGAATGTAGATCAGGTCAGCAGGTCAAGTATTTATGTAGATGCATAAAATGTAGCTAAGTTTACGTATCATCTTTTTCTAAAATAAAATCAAATTCATCACTGATTTGTGTTCTTTTTCTAAAGTCTAATTGAAACTATGTGATTTTCTTACATATATTCTCACTCTATTAACCCAAATTTTCTATCTTTAATTAAAAGTTTCTAAAGTACTTGTTACTTCCTTGGGGAATGCGCCAGAGGTCCATTTTCTAACTAGAATGTTTCATCTGCCAGGAGAAGTGTGGAAAGATCCAATCACTAAAACCATTATAACTAGAAATTAGAATGCCCATTATTCATATAAATAGAACCACCAGCTCATAGATGACTTTCAAGTCCATTATCATAGCATCTGAAGAGCTGATGATTCCAGGGAGGAAGCCAAATCTTAAAAATATACCTCCTGGAGAGTGCTTGACAGTATAACCTTTGTGAAATAATAGAATAAAGAATTACAATCATTTTTTTCAGAATGTCATGGTTCAAAAGAAAGATGTGACAGTGGGATAGATTGCTCCTGAGACTTGGAAGGTGACATTAACTCTCTCACAAGCATATCAGTTCATCAGAGAGCAAAAGGTATTCCTATCTGAGATTAGCTGCAGAGACCTTGGTGCAATGAATTATTAGCTTTAGCCCATTTCCGGTGGTCTCCATCACATCATAAAATTTTGCATTAATTAAGACCTTTATTTTTAGACTGATCTGAGGACCTAAGGAATAAACACACAGACACACACACACACTGAACTATCAGCCTTATAGACACAACACTGAACGAAGTGTTACTGCTGTAAACATGGCTGCTCTTGGGTTGTCTTACATTCTAGGTCAGTATGTTTACGTTACTGTATGAGGTCTTAAAGGACTGGATTCCCTTCTATATGTGCCTCTATAAAGCATCAACATAACATCACATATGTTAGCAAATGAATTTTGATAGTGATGGCGGCTCTTTTAAAAAAATCTTCCCTAACCCACTCAGTTCGGTTGAGATGCTCCTCTGTGCTGCCACAATGCCTAGAGAATATATCAGTCACTGCTCTTACAAAAGTCTTGTGTGTTGAGACACCTGCCTCTTTTTCTGGATTCTAACCACTTTGAGGACACAAATTATGTCTTACTCATTTCTAGATTTCCAGCACCTAGGGTGCAGCCCATCATTTGTGCTTAATACATGTCGGTTTAACTGGCTGTTTATTTCATCTGCCTCTTCCATGATGTTGCCTTCCCTAATACCTATCTACCTTCAGCTTTTACAAAGAGAAGTTAGGATGAATTCACATAGACACTTGAGTTTTGTGGACCATTCTTTCTATTAGAAATAAACTGCAAATATGGCTCTCTTGCAAGGTCAGGAGCAATTGAAAGAAGCAATGGAAGGAGAAAGTCTTTGGATCACCATCAAGGCAGTAACAGTGACTACAACCAGGAAGCAGCATGTGATTCCAAAAAAGCCACACTTCAGATATAAGATCTACAGCCAGCCACTAATGACACCCACAGAGTTACATACAGAAGGTCAGGCATACTATTCTTCTACCTTCTATTTTCCTTATCTTGAATTTTGGTCCATCTTCTGATCCCCCTACATCAATGGGATAGTGGAGCCAATGGTTACATCTATTCTTCAAAATCATAACAGCTTTCTCCAGAGAACGCAGGTGAGGACGGCTGGTAAAGGGAAGAGGAACACCCACACATGACTCTGATATAGTCACTGACAATATTGTTGCCTCTTTTCATTAAGGATCCTAGAAGAAAGGATAGTGGAGTGGATGTGAGTCTTATTTATAGTAAGGTATACAACTGTACCCTACATATACGGCTGAAGTCCTTCATTCTCTACCTCATTATAATATACAAATTATAGCCTCAGAGAGTAAGAATGATTCTGGGGGTGGGTCTTTATAATTTCCCCTATCCCTAATACAGTACCCTATGTGCCATGTACCCTGAGTCCTGGATGTCTGTGCCAATAAACACTTCCCAGATGTATTTATTATTACCTCACATTCCATTGAGGCAGACACAGAAGTATTATTTATAGTTTGGAAACCTTGACACAGAAATGTGAAAGGTCTCCTCCCAGCTTGGGTGACCTCCATCGTTACACTGCTTAACTGCAGACCATAAAATACATGGATGAATAGAATTTAAAGCATCTTAACATGGATTGGCTTCAGGAGATCCAGTAATGCACTGAAGTCATACAAAATCTTACCCCTATGTGTAGTTCTCTTTTTTCTTGCTAAAAATTCTCAGTATTATCAGATTCTAAAAAGGAACTATGCCCAAAACATTAATAACTAAGAAAATGGATACATCATAAAGGAGATTCTTCACTCAGTCCTACAGTCAAATATTTTCTAAGGGCTCCTTCCATAAAAATACCTCTTTTATTCCGAGGGGAATACATGGTGAATGTGACAGCTACGACTCCCCCAGAGGTTTACAGCCTAGTAGGAAAAAATGGAACATACAAAAATGACCAGAAACAAGGTTTTATGTGAGAGGTACAAATGTCCCATGAAATTTCAGAAGAGGGACATCCCTTTTGTTTGGATACTTAGTGTGCAAGATAGCATTCAAGCCCAGCCTTTACATTATAAGATTTCTATAGACAGAGACAGGAGCGAGGAAGAGGGAGATGAGTAGCCTTCACACTCAAAGAGTCAAATAACAAAAGTAAGGAGGTTGGAAAGAAATAACTTTGAAAATTCAAAAGATATTGGAGGAAATTAGTTTGCCGACAGCTTTTGTGCAATGGCAATAGAAAATAATTTTGGAAATACAGGTGGTAACTCTGAATATGAGGGGAAAACTTTGGACTGTAATATGTAAAACAAAAAAAGTCATGAAGGGCCTTGGAGCCAGAAAGTGGCACTATTAATGCAATATTTTAGGAAGAATAATCCTTGACAACTATGCAGAAGGCACTGTTGAGGGGAGTAAGGTCTAGAGGAAAAAAGACCAGTGCAAGGTTGGGACAATACCAATATGAACTGTCACTGCTAATACCACTGGCAGAAGGATGGATAAGGGAGAATTTGTGACCAAGAAATTAACAGGACAGTATGATTGATTGGGTCTCTGTCCATAAAACGGGGATAACAATGAGTAGCTACTTCGAAGTCTACGTATTTAAATGAGATAATCCATGAAAAAACTTAGAACACCGTTTGGTACATAGTAATAGTACAATAAGCATTAATTATTGTTATTACTGTCATTCAATATAAGAAGAATAGGGAGAAATCAAATCCTGCTGAAATTGGATCCTAGTTATCTGATATACTGTAAGAGCATTAAATAAATAGGGGGCATCAAAAGGAGAAGGAAGAGGTTTAGGGCAAAGGGAAGGGGTATACACGTGGAAACTAAAGACTGGTTACAGAAATATGGGGTTGTGGTGGAAAAACTAGTCGGAGGACAAATAAAAGCAAGGTACTGCATGACAAATTCTGGGAGAAGACCCAGATTTCAGAATTATCCACCCAATAACAGTAACAAGCTATGGGAGTGGGTGAGATATCTAAAGAGAAAGTATGAAAAGCGGGGAGATACAATGAAAGGTCAGAACCATACAGAGTGCCCAAGTTTAGGGGACAAAAGAAGGAGGGCACTTAGAAAGGATGGAGAAGAACTAGAATAATGCTGTTTTCAGAAAGCCACAGAAGTGGAATTCATTAATTGATAGTTAAGGAGATACTTCCAAGACTTCTGGACAGATGAAAGAAAAGTCGATGAAAGTGATGAGGCAGAGGTAAATTAATATAATGCTTCTTCAGGATATTGGCAGAGAGGCTGCCCCCAGCAGGAAGTGGAGGTCAGATTGGATCTAGAGGACATAGGGTGGTTTAAGGACTAGGAAATGTGAAGCCAAGTTTGATGTGAGACGGGGCTCAGGTGCAACACGGAAAGCCACGCAGACAGACCAGCCAAGGTAGCAAGCCCAAGAGGTTAGTCTAGGGCAGAATCCACAGAGATATTGAATAGAAAAACTGAAGCAAAATGGAAACAGTGCAGTTTAGTGGTTAATTCTAGAATTAAGCTACTCTTAACTCTAGAATCATACTGACTGCCTCATATTTGAGCTTTGCAACCTCGGGGAAGTTCCATCCATCTGGGCGTCTAACTCTCATCATGAGGAAAATAAAACCTACTGCACAATGTTGTTGTGATAAGAGATAAGTGAGATAAAAGAGGTAAAGAGCTGATGCACATAAAGCACTCAGTACAATAACCGGCACTTAAAGATGTTAGCAATTACTATTAACAGTGGCTAAGAAGTTCTCCGATAGGCTAGACACCATAACTGCCGATGCCTTTTAGTAGAAACCCAAAGCTAAGACCAAGAGCGTCTACCTTGGGGATTAGATTCACCAGCCTGTTTGAGAAAGACCTTGCTAGCAGTGTGCCACATGGCCATTGTAGTTTCGGAAATGCAGAGCCATTTACATTGTTTTATCAATACAGTGACACGATTAAAATACATTTAAGAGTTAATTGTGAAGTAGTATTCAGAATGGTTTGGACAAAAGAATGTCTTGTTAAATTCATTTCCCATTGCTCATTTTTAGCAAAGAGAGCAGTGTGGTTGTTTCAGTTGTCTCAACATTTGCTCCTGAGTGTTCACTCCCCATGGACTAACCCTTTCCTGTTATGTGTCATGGAGACCCCTTCCACTGGGTATATACTTAAGGGTGTTTTCTATTCTAATGATTCCCAGCCTGAATGTGGAACAGGAAAATATAATCTTCAATGCTACGTGTTATAAGGATTTAAAATGGTTAAATTGTTAAATCATTGAAAGAATGAGAGAATGGCTGTAGATCTTTCAGTTGTCACAGATACGTCCACTTTACTTAACTCCATCATATTTAAAGCCAACTTATTGTGTATCAAGGATTGGAACAAAACACATGTAAAACACTATTGCTTTCCAGAAATGACAAGAATATCCTACAAGTGAAAACCCAGCCTTTGACCCCTCCCCCCACTTTCCCTTCCCTATGTGTCTAGAGGCTCACCACATGCCAACAAGGCTGCAAACCAATCTCACACTTGCTAAAAATAATTGCTTTCCTTCTATGTCTGTTCAGGCATGATGCTCTGCAATAAGGTACAAAGCGCAGCAGCTTCAATTAACAAATACAACTACAATATTCTTCAATTCTGCATAGATTCATTTTTACCCCAAGGATTTTAGAACACATCAGAAAAGTTGAATATTATTCCTCTAACATCTGTCAGCAAAACCAAAATCATATAGTGAGATTCACACAAATCACAGCAAACCTGCCATCCCCCAGCAAGAGTCAAATATCCACCCTATGCTACAGCCTTCAAAATACCGAGATAATTGATGGACAGCCTTCTTTTCTTGTCTCATCACCAAGGTTTCACTTCACAACAATACCACATGATGAGTCCACTTTTTTTGATGCTAATGTGTGAATACTGTTGTCATAATTTAGTATGCAGCGTGCTGGTCTGAATCGACATGTTTGTAAGGGATTCTATCGTGTCAAACAGAGGAGAAGGGAAAAATCTGACAGCAGGTATTTGTCAGATATGGCCAAATCTCTGCTGGACACTGCTTTCGCTGCACAGTCCCTGAAGCATATAAAACTTATCCCACTTTTATAAAGCCATGCATGCATGAAACTGAGGGTAGAATTTCAAGCAGGAATTGATGACTTAGTAAAAATGTGCGTAATTTCCCCATATAAAAGAGAAATGGAAGGCACACCAAGAAAACATTGTTCCTGGGTGAGGTGATTAAAAATTCAAGAGCCCCTTTTGAAGTCAAAACCTCACAAAGCTCATCAAATCTGTTTAAAGGTAGACATCTGCAATAAAGAAAATTACACAGGAGAATTAAGCAGTGGTAAAGGAGGTGCTGTGGTGCTTCTATCTGTCTACATTTAGTTCAGAGAAACTACTGAAGCCAAGTGGAAACAGGTAGATTTACCTGGCAGATTAGCAAATATGTGTGCTTTTCAAAGGAGGGCAATAGTTGCAACCATTCTTATGGGAATGCTGTCTTTAAAGAAAAATTTTCAGTTTATTTTATACCCAAAATGCTATGGTTGGGTAATTAGAACTTCTGTTTTTTGGATTTTTTTTTTGAAGTCCCACTTGTTAATAAGCTATTATTGGACCCCCTGGAAAAATGCTGACATGTTTATAACTGAAGCTAGGGCAGAAAAATTTCAAACAAAAGAAATAAGATCAATTTACAATGGGATGAAGAAACTCATCACAGATTTCAGTACAGAAAGTGGTTCACTTAAGATATGATTTTAGCTATTTCAGTAATAGGATTACTTGTCAGATCACACAATTTACATTCTTACCAACAGTGTACGAGATTTCCCTTTCCTCCACATCCTCACAAGCATTTGTTATCTCTTTGTTACCTTGTTGATTATAGCCATTCTAACAGGTATAAGGTGATATCTCATTGTGGCTTTGATTTGCATTTCCCTGATGATTAGTGATGTTGTATATCTTCTTATGTACCTGTTGTCCATTTGTATGTCTTCTTTGGAAAAATGTGTATTCAGATTCTCTGCCCATTTTTAAATCAGATTGTTTGGTTTTTTTGCTTAGTGAGTTGTATGAGGACTTTATATCTATTTTTTTTTTAATAAAATGACAGAAAAATTCAGTAATCTGATGATCACTTGATCATGTCAACTTTTCTTCACGGTAGAAGTTTCTATCAAGGCTATTAAAAACATTTAAGTAAGATGACCGTAAACTGAGGGACTTTTGCAAGTAAAAGGCGGTGTCATTAGTAATTACACCAGTGTAATAGACATAAACCCAAACTGCTAGACATTTGAGATGTGGGGTCACTTATAACAGTGGCTTAAAAAATAAAAATTTTTTGAGGGGCATGGGCAAGAGAAGGATGGTAATAAAGGGTCCAGAAAAATGAAACAGAAAACTTCAGGATAAATCTAGCCTACTTCACAAGTTTGTTTACAACAATTCTATGAGTAATTGTCTCTCATAGCAATAATTTCTAGCAAGTTCATATCTCTTGTGAATTAAAATATTTCACAATTATGTGAAAATTAAGTTTCTTAATTAGCCATATTCTATACCTTAATTAGGCAGAAAATAGGCTGAACCAGTTCTGATTCTTTGTTTTCAAAAGAAACAGACTCCAATTATCTTCAGAAAATTCTAAAAGGGAAAGAGACTATTTCTCTTGCTTCAAGAAGGGGAAGTATCAGTGCAGTACCAGAGGCTTTTGTGGCAGGAATGCACAGAAATGTTACCATTAGGTGACTTCATTCCCACCATCTTCCATCCTTCCTTACCTTTCTCGAGTTCAATTCCCGGGTGAGGGAGATTCTGATTGTCTCAATTTGGGTCAACCTTCTCCTAACGTGGTCAAGGGAGTTCAGTCACTCACTGAAAGTCTACCAGAGCAATCGCTGAGCAAATGAACCCATGAGACTCACTACATATGATTTAAATCGTTCTTATTATTGATAAATAAGTAAATCCTATAAATGGAATGCTGATTTGCATTCCCATCCTACAACCACTGGACAATACTATGCCTCTGATTTAACATCTGGTGCTCCAAATCTCAGAGTAGCTGCACTTCAGTCAGGGCCTCTTTAATAGATAAGAACTGCATCAAAATACAACTAATACATTTGGAGATATCTGATGTTAGCCACCATAGACACCAGGATCAGACAGGTGCTCTGAAAAGTATATCTCCAAATGATCTTACAGACTGACATACTCTTCTTTGGAAAAAAAGATCCAACTCCTTTTAATGTTGATTAAATAAACTACAGCTGCTTGAAGAACACAAGAAAGAAACAATGATGAGAGGAGCCAATGGGAAGATTTGATTCCCCAGTAACATGAGTTAAACTCATCAGCTATTCATTGCTCCAGTTGATACAAAAATACCTACTCTATTCCAGCAGTCAGTTGTAGATAACAGTCAAACACACCTTTTCCATAGTGACAGAGAACCACTGAAGCTGTTCCTATACTATAAGGATTTCCATAAACTTATTTTTACTCCAAAATGATGATGACTTGCCAGAAATCAAAAGCAAAAACTTCAAAATATGAAATTGCACCTTCACTTTAGTTATTAAACGCATTTGAAATTCAATTATCCATAGCATCAATTTGTAATCAGCCATTTGCATCTTTAACAAATTAAGGTAAGGTCTCCACACCATTTATTTAAATGTATGTGCATGCACCTAATTCTTATTGAATTATTGCTCACTTCTTGTACTGTATTTTCTTCTACATAAAAAAAATAATTTCATACTCACAACATAAGTCAGTTGGAGGCCTGTTCAGGAAAGTAAAATAGTTTTAAAATGTACAATGCCCAGAAGCAAGGTTAAATAAGATTGGGCTGTGTGCTGGGAGATGTTAGTGTTATGACCTGATGATTTCAGGCTCCAGAGAAATACCCAGGTCAAATTTCTAGCTGGCTAAAGAACAACATTAGCATTGATTGTAGCACTGGCTGCAAGCCTTCTGCCCTGCCTTGTGGCTAGAAATTGGTTCCTTGGTGGCAACACCAACAATAAAGAAAAAAGAAAAATAATAAATGCCAAAATAATACAGAATGTTGATTTAACCTTTTGGACAATTGAAAACACATCAGAGGCTTGAACATTTGTATAGATGTGAAGCTTGAATAATTTTTAGAGCCTCCAAATCTGTCCTAAAAAGAGTCTCATAAAAACAGAAATTCTGGGGACAAAGTCAAGATGGCATACCAGGAGGATGTGGAATTCATGTCCCTGCACAACTAGGGCACCTACCAGGTACGAGTGGGGGATGGGAGGAACACCCAGTGACCAGCTTGGGGGATCTTGGTTCCCAGGCCAGAGGCTGAGCCTGAGCTCCTGTGGTGGGAGCTCTGAGTCCAAACTGCTGGAGTGACAGAGAACCTCAGACCCCAGGGACTATTAATCAGAGTGACGCCTCCCAGAGGTCCTCATCTCAGCACCAAGACCTGGCTCTATCCAAATGCCTGCAAACTTCAGTGCTGCACGTCTCAGGCCAAACAACCGGTAAGACAGGAATACAGGACTACCCATCCAAAAAAAGAAAAAAAAAAGAAAAAGAAATGACAAAAAAATATGTTACAGGGCTTCCCTGGTGGTGCAGTGGTTGAGAGTCCTCCTGCCGATGCAGGGGACACGGATTTGTGCCCTGGTCCGAGAAGATCCCACATGCCACGGAGTGGTTGGGCCCGTGAGCCATGGCTGCTGAGCCTGCGCATCCAGAGCCTGTGCTCCGCAACGGGAGAGGCCACAACAGTGAGAGGCCCGTGTACCGCAAAAAAAAAAAAAAAAAAAAAAGTTATAGACGAAGGAGCAAGGTAAAAACCTACAAGACCAAATAAATGAAGATGAAATAGGCAACCCACCTGAAAAAGAATTCAGAGTAAGTATAGTAAAGATGATCCAACATCTCACAAACAGAATGGAGAAAACACAAGAAACATTTAACAAGCATCTAGAAGAACTAAAGAGAAAACAAACAGTGATGAGCAACAAAACTACTGAAATTAAAAATACCTTAGAAGAAATCAATAGCAGAATAACTGAGGAAGAAGTACTGATAAATGAGCTGGAAGATAAAATGGTGGATTAACTGCCAGGGAGCAGAATAAAGAAAAAAGAATGAAAAGAATTGAGGAGAGTCTCAAGGACAACTGGGAAAACATTAAATGCACCAACATTCAAATTATAGGGGTCCCAGAAGAAGAAGAGAAAAAGAAAGGGTCTGAGAAAATATTTGAAGAGATTATAGTAGAAAACTTCCCTAACATGGGAAGGAAATAGTCAATCAAGTCAGGAAGCATGAGTCCCATACAGGATAAACCAAAGAGAAACATGCTGAGACACATATTAATCAAACTATCAAAAATTAAACACAAAGAAAAAATATTAAAAGCATCAAGGGAAAAGCAACAAACAACATACAATGGAATCTTCATAAACTTAACAGCTAACCTTTCAGCAGAAACTCTGCAAGCCAGAAGGGCGTGGCAGGACATGTTAAAAGTGATGAAAGGGAAAAACCTACAACCAAGATTACTCTACTCAGCAAGGGTCTCATTCAGATTCGTTGGAGAAATTAAAATCTTTACAGACAAACAAAAGTTAAGAGAACTCAGCACCACCAAACCAGCTTTACAACAAATGCTAAAGGAACCTCCCTAAGCAGGAAACACAAGAGAAAGAAAAGACCTACAATAACAAACCCAAAACAATTAAGAAAATGGTAATAGGAACATACATATCGATAATTACCTTAAATGTAAATGGATTAAATGCCCCAAGCAAAAGACAAAGACAGGCTAAATGTATACAAAAACAAGACCTGTACATATACTGTCTACAAGAGACCCACTTCAGACCTAGGGACACATACAGACTGAAAGTGAGGGGATGGAAAAAGATATTGCATGCAAATAGAAATCAAAAGAAAGTTGGAGGGCTTCCCTGGTGGCGCAGTGGTTGAGAGTCCGCCTGCCGATGCAGGGGACATGGGTTCGTGCCCCGATCCGGGAAGATACCACATGCCGCGGAGCAGCTGGGCCCGTGAGCCATGGCCGCTGAGCCTGCGCGTCCGGAGCCTGTGCTCTGCAACGGGAGAGGCCACAACAGTGAGAGGCCCACATACCGCAAAAAAAAAAAAAAAAAAAAAAAAGAAAGTTGGAGTAGCAATTCTCATATCAGACAAAATAGACTTTAAAATAAAGACTATTACAAGAGACAAAGAAGGACACTACATAATGATCAAGGGATCAATTCAAGAAGAAGATATAACAATTGTAAATATTTATGAACCCAACACAGGAGCACCTCAATACATAAGGCAAATGTTAACAGTCATAAAAGGGAAAATAGACAGTAACACAGTCATAGTAGGGGACTTTAACACCCCACTTTCACCAGTGGACAGATCATGCAAAATGAAAATAAATAAGAAAACACAAGCTTTAGATGACACATTAAACAAAACGGACTTAACTGATATTTACAGGACATTCCATCCAAAAACAACAGAATACACTTTCTTTTCAAGTGCTCATGAAACATTCTCCAGGATAGATCATATCTTGGGTCACAAATCAATCCTCGGTAAATTTAAGAAAATTAAAACTGTATCAAGTATCTTTTCTGACCACAACGCTATGAGACTAGATATCGATTACAGGAAAAAAACTGTAAAAAATACAAGCAAATGGAGACTAAACAAAATGCTACTAAATAACCAAGAGATCACTTAAGAAATCAAAGAGGAAATCAAAAAGTACCTAGAAAAAAATGACAATGAAAACACGATGACGCAAACCTATGGGATGCAGCAAAAGCAGTTCTAAGAGAGAAGTTTACAGTAATACAATCCTACCTCAAGAAACAAGAGACATCTCAAATAAACAACTTAACCTTACAGCAAAAGCAATTAGAGAAAGAAGAACAAAAAAAGAAAACCCAAAGTTAGCAGAAGGAAAGAAATCATAAAGATCAGATCAGAAATAAATGAAAAAGAAATGAAGAAAACAATAGCAAAGATCAACAAAATAGAAAGCTGGTTCTTTGAGAAGATAAACAAAATTGATTAAACATTAGCCAGACTCATCAAGAAAAAAAGGGAGAAGACTCAAATCTATAGAATTTGAAATGAAAAAGGAGAAGTAACAACTGACACTGCAGAAATACAAAAGATCATGAGAGATTACTACAAGCACCCATATGCCAATAAAATGGACAACCTGGAAGAAATGGACAAATTCTTAGAAAAGCACAACCTTCCGAGACTGCATCAGGAAGAAATAGAAAATATAAACAGACTGATCACAAGCACTGAAATTGAGACTGTGATTAAAAAACTTCCAACAAACAAAAGCCCAGGATCACATGGCTTTACAGGCAAATTCTATCAAACGTTTAGAGAAGAGCTAACATCCATCCTTCTCAAACTCTTCCAAAATATAGCAGAGGGAGGAACACTCCAAAACTCATTCTACGAGGTCACCATCACTCTGATACCAAAAGCAGACAAAGATGTCACAAAGAAAGAAAACTACAGGCCAATACCTCTAATGAAGATAGATGCAAAAATCCTCAACAAAATAGTAGCAAACAGAATCCAACAGCACATGAAAAGGTTCATACACCATGGTCAAGTGGGGTTTATCCCAGGAATGCAAGGATTCTTCAATATACACAAATCAATCAATGTGATACACCATATTAACAAACTGAAGGAGGAAAACCATATGATCACCACAATAAAAGCAGAAGAAGCTTTTGGCAAAATTCAAAACCCATTTATGATAAAATCTCTCCAGAAAGTGGCATAGAGGGAACCTACCTCAACATAACAAAGGCCATATATGACAAACCCACAGCCAACACTGTTCTCAATGGTGAAAAACTAAAAAACATTTCCTCTAAGATCAGGAACAGAACAAGATTGCCCACTCGCACCACTATTACTCAATATAGTTTTGGAAGTTTTAGCCAGAGCAATCAGAGAAGAAGAACAAATAAAAGGAATCCAAATCGGAAAAGAAGAAGTAAAACTGCCACTGTTTGCAGATAGCATGATACTATACATAGAGAATCCTAAAGATGCTACCAGAACACTACTAGAGCTAATCAATGAATCTGGTAAAGTAGCAGGATACAAAATTAATGCACAGAAATCTCTGGCATTCCCATACACTAATGATGGAATACCTGAAGGAGAAATTAAGGAAACACTCCCATTTACCACTGCAACAAAAAGAATAAAATACCTAGGAATGAAGCTACCTAAGGAGACAAAAGACCTGTATGCAGAAAACTATGAAAGAAATTAAAGATGATACAAACAGATGGAGAGATATATCATGTTCTTGGATTGGAAGAATCAACATTGTGAAAATGACTATACTACTCCAAGCAATATACAGATTAAATGCAATCCCTATCAAACTACCAATGGCATTTTTCACAGAACTAGAACAAAAAATTGCAGTTTGTATGGAAACACAGAAGACCCCGAATACTCAAAGCAATCTTGAGAAAGAAAAACGGATATAGAGGAATCAGGCTCCCTGACTGCAGACTATATTACAAAGCTACAGTAATCAAGACAGTATGGTACTGGCACAAAAAACAGAAATATAGCTCAATGGAACAAGATAGAAAGTCCAGAGATAAACCCATACACCTTATCTTTGATAAAGGAGGCAAGAATATTCAGTGGGGAAAATACAGCCTCTTCAATAAGTGGTGCTGGGAAAACTGGACAGCTACATGTAAAAGAATGAAATTAGAACACTTCCTAACACCATACACAAAAGTAAACTATTAAGACTTAAATATAAGGCCAGACACTATAAAACTCTTAGAGGAAAACATAGGCAGAACGCTCTATGACATAAATCATGCAAGATCCTTTTTGACCCACCTCCTAGAGAAATGGAAATAAAAACAAAAATAAACAAATGGGACCTAATGAAACTTAAAATCTTTTGCACAGCAAAGGAAACCATAAACAAGACGAAAAGACAACCCTCAGAATGGAAGAAAATATTTGTGAACGAAGCATCTGACAAAGGATTAATCTCCAAAATATAGAAGCAGCTCGTGCAGCTCAATATCAAAAAAACAAACAACCCAATCCAAAAATGGGCAGAAGACCTAAATAGACATTTCTCCAAAGAAGATATACAGATTGCCAACAAACACATGAAAAGATGCTCAACGTCACTAATCATCAGAGAAATGCAAATCAAAACTACAAGGAGGTAGTACCTCACACCAGTCAGAATGGCCATCATCAAAAAATCTCCAAAAAAGAAATGCTGGAGAGGGTGTGGAGAAAAGGGAACCCTCTTGCACTGTTGGTAGGAATGTAAGTTGATATAGCCACTATGGAGGACAGTATGGAGGTTCCTTAAAAAACTAAAAATAAAACTACCATATGACCCAGCAATCCCACTACTGGGCATATACCCTGAGAAAAACCATAATTCAAAAAGAGTCATGGGGCTTCCCTGGTGGCACAGTAGTTAAGAATCCACCTGCCAATGGAGGGGACACGGGTTCAAGCCCTGGTCCGGGAAGATTCCACATGCTGTGGAGCAACTAAGCCTGTGCACCACAACTACTGAGCCTGCACTGTAGAGCCCGCGAGCCACAACTACTGAAGCCCACATGCCTAGACCCCATGCTCCGCAGCAAGAGAAGCCAGTGCAATGAGAAGCCCATTCACCACAATGAAGAGTAGCCCCCACTCGCCACAACTAGAGAAAGTCCACTCACAAAAAACGAAGAACCAACATAGCCAAAAATAAATAAATTAATTAATTAATTAAAAAGAGTCACGTACCACAATGATCACTGCAGCGCTATTTACTATAGCCAGGATATGGAAGCAACCTAAGTGTCTATCAACAGATGAATGGATAAAGAAGATGTGGCACATATATACAACGGAATATTACTCAGCTATAAAAAAGAAATGATATTGAGTTATTTGTAGTGAGGTGGATGGACCTAGAGTCTGTCATACAGAGTGAAGTAAGTCAGAAAGAGAAAAACAAATACCATATGCTAACACATATATATGGAATCTAAAAAAAACAGTACTGATGAACCTAGGGGCAGGACAGGAATAAAGACGCAGATGTAGAGAATGGACTTGAGGACATGGGGAGGGGGAAGGGTAAGCTGGGATGAAGTGAGAGAATAACATTGTCATATATACACTACCAAATGTAAAACAGATAGCTAGTGGGAAGCAGCTGCATACCCCAGGGAGATCAGCTCGGTGCTTTATGACCACCTAGAGCGGTGGGATAAGGAGGGTGGGAGGGAGAGGCAAGCGAGGGGATATGGGGATATACGTATGCATATAGCTGATTCACTTTGTTATAAAGCAGAAACTAACACACCACTGTAAAGCAATTATACTCCAATAAAGATGTTAAAAATAAACAAACTACTTCTTATGTAATTTTTGGTACTCAATTTATTATTGCTCTAAAATATCACCAGAGAAGCTGTCTTCATGTAACAGTTTCTTTGTTGTATGTGATACAATAAGAAGCCTGAGAAAACCAAATTGAAAAAAATATAAAAAACAGAGTAAGGAAATTTTAGAACTCTGAGAAGTTTCAGATCAAGACAATTTTGTGTCTGAAATTCAATCTTGAACATATGCATCCCTTAATATCCAAAAGAATCCCCTTTTATACACTGTCCTTTTTTTCTTTCATCTTTTCTCACTTTTCTTCTCCCATCATCCTTCAAATGAAAACATCACTATAAAACAATTCTCGGGCTTCCCTGGTGGCGCAGTGGTTGGGAGTACGCCTGCTGATGCAGGGGACGCGGGTTGGTGCCCCGGTCCCGGAGGATCCCACGTGCCGCGGAACGGCTGGGCCCGTGGGCCATGGCCGCTGAATCTGCACGTCCGGAGCCTGTGCTCCGCAATGGGAGAGGCCGCAGCGGTGAGAGGCCCGCGTACAGCAAAAAAAAAAAAAAAAAAAAAAAAAAATTCTCAGTTTCCCTCTGCCCTTAAACTCTAAGGTAGCACAGGATTTTTCTCTGAAATGTTACTCTCTGGACATCTGAGAAATGTATAAAGCAAAATGATGCTTTTCAATCACTGTAACTAAAGTAAATAAAGTGCATAGAACCAAGGAGGCATACTTGTAAGACACTTAACAAAGACCCAGAAAAACCGAGTTCAAATTCCCAGTTTGTGACTTCCACATGTGTGACCTTGGACAAGTCAGTTTTCCTCTCTATTTCTCAGTACTCTCATTTGTAGAAATGCGATCATAATAATTCCACTAGCTTTCTTTGTTTGAGGAAAGTTGAATTTTAATATGTATCTCTAAGTATTACATAAAATTTGAGTGATATAAAAATGGGAACTGTAATTTAATCATACTATTGATAATTGTAATCAAAACCAGGCAAGCACTATAGTGGGCCAAAGTTAAGGCAAGTCAGCAGTGAACTCATGATCTCTCAGGCTCATTATCATCAAATACGTTGAATGGCAATACACATAGCAAAAGATGCTATTTTGCAGACATCTCATTCAGTTCTTTGTGCAATCAACATTCATGTGCCAGACAGCCTTCTAAATGCTAAATAAGCAAAAGATATGAACACACCTCAGTCCACAAGCATCTTATGGTCTAATGGAAGAGTTCAACAGGTAATCTGATAACTACTGTGAAATTCAGTGATGCTATTATGGATGTCTGGCAGGCACAACTAGAACACCAAAGAGCAGCCTCAAACCCAGTCTGGGGGGAGAAAAGGCTCCTTGAAAGAGATGGCTCCTAGCTTGCAAGAAGGAGAAGTGGACAGAGCAGTCAAGCAAATTCCAAGAAGGGGTGAGAGTTCAAGGCATAACCAGACACCTGCAGGTTTCAACATGGTTGGAAAGGAGAAAGGATAAGAAAAGCAAGAAGACAGGCCCAGAAAGTTTAGCAGGAGTCAAATCAGAAAGAGCATTTTGAGTGTTGCCCTTGTTCTCCGATTTTCTGTGTTTTTTTTTTTTTTGCAGACGCCACCCTGCTCTCATCAGCCTCTGGCCCGCCATCTCCTTGAATCTTAACACCATGCCTTCAATTAAGTTGCAGAGTTGTGACAGAGAGATATTTGAAGTTGATGTTGAAATTGCGAAACAATCTGTGACTATTAAGACCACGTTGGAAGATTTAGGAATGGATGATGAAGGAGGTGATGATGCAGTCCCCTTGCCAAATGTTAATGCAGCAATATTAAAAAAGGTCATTCAGGGGTGCACCCACCACAAGGACGATCCGCCTCCTCCTGAGGATGGTGAGGACAAAGAAGAGTGAACAGATGATATCCCTGTTTGGGATCAAGAATTCCTGAAAGTTGACCAAGGAAAACTTTTTGAGATTATACTGGCAGCAAACTACTTAGACATCAAAGGTCTGCTTGATGTTACCTGCAAGACTGTTGCCAATATGATCAAGGAGAAAACTCCTGAGGAGATTCGAAAGACATTCAATATCAAAAATGATTTTACTGAAGAAGAGGAAGCCCAGGTACGCAAAGAGAACCAGTGGTGTGAGGAGAAGTGAAATTTTGTGTCTGATGCTGTAACACTGTAAGGATTGTTCCAAATACTAGTTGCACTGCTTTGTTTATAATTGTTAATATTAGAAAAACAGTCCACAAATGCAGCAGCAAATCAGTTGTATTAGCAGAATGTTGTCCTCAATGCATATGTAGTTTCAGTACAGATTCCAAACTTATGACTCAGTTTCTTCTAGTATGATCAAAAGTTCTTTATTCTTTGCTCTGAATAAAATTGAACTGTGGGTTCTCTATAGAAAGTGGCATTTTGGGCTTTCCCTCTTTTTGTAAAGCAACTTATGCCTAGTTTATTGTCCAGTTAACTTTAGTTTAGTGACTTTTAAAAGTTGGCATTGTAAATAAAACAACTTGCAAAACATTTTCTGAAATAGAATTAACAACGTATTATCTTTATTCATGAGTTGGAAACTGGAGAAACGCTAATTGAGGTAAATGTTACCAGAGTGGGGTTATCAGAATGTCTTCCAGCTTCCTGGAGTCCACTGGTATTGATTAACCTGTATGTAGCAGGGCTCCCTTAATTGGATCTGAGGACTTATTTTTGCATTTTTAATCCTCTCAGCTTTGAATATGTTGGCTAGAGGCTCATTTACTACTCAGTTTGTGGTTTGGGAGGAAACAGAATTAGACAGTTTGCTGGCTTTTCTATTAAAAGAGACACTTAACCCATGTGGTGTGTCATCTTTTTATAATCAGTAATCCTATGTGGGGGAAACCATAAACACTACTTGCATGTAAAAAATAATTTAACCTTTAATGTTAAAATGTATGGCGTTACCCAGAAAGCATCAGTCACGAATGCAAGATACTTTCAATAAAAAGTAAGTTACGTTAAAAAAAAAAAAAGAAAGAGCATTTTGTGTCATATTAAAACTTTGAGATTTTATTCTCAGAAGCAACAGGGAGTTGTTAAAGAATTCTAAGAAGGGGTAAGACATAATAAGATTTTAGAAAGATGTGGCAACACTGTGGAACACTAGAGGATCATACCCTATATGGAGACTTAATGCAGTGATGAAGGAAGAGACATGAGAAACTGATGCAGGGAATATGGTATTTAGGATAGAAAAAAGAGAGAGAGAGAAATTGGAGAGAGATTTATGAGCAAGGAACACCCATATTTGGCAATGGTTCAACATGGGAGAGAAGCAAAGAAAAGATTCAAGGGTGATTCCCACAAAGCTGCTTTACTAACTTAATCAGGACTTTGCTAATCATGGCATCATCCGTGGACCACAAGACCCAGGAGGAAGAATGGGATTGTTAGAGGGAGGGATGGTGGGGGTGGAGATCCTGGTTAAGAAGGGCAGGAGATGATAAGGCTCAGTTTGGAATACCTTCAACTTGTATTGGACATATGAACACAAATTCCTAAAAGGCAAGTCTAGAGCTCAAGAGGAAAATGTGGATTTAAGATACAGATTCAGAAGTTGTCACAATAAAAATGGGAGAATAAATTATGGTAATAGATATAGTAGCACATAGAATGAGAAGGGGAAAGGGCTAGGGACATTAAGATAGAGTAAATCAGACAAAAGTAGAAGAAAATATGATGGGTATTGTCAGCAAGACAAAATCTGAGACAATCTAAATATCATATTTATTGTATATTACATTCTTGTCAGCTCAATGAAAATTTATATTAATGGGTTTTAACTGAATTATAGAGACCTCAATAAAATTATACTACCAGCAGCCAAAGTTCAGCATGATTTACAAAAAGAACACTAGAATGAGGGTCTCAGGCACCTACAAATTAGAACTATCTCTGCCTCTAACTCTTTAATAGAGAACTAGTTTCCTAAACTTCCTGAGTTTTAGGTTCTCAATATTCAAAGTAAGGAAATTCAACCATCTAAGTTCCCTTTCAACTGCAAAAATCGGTGATCCTACTATGCTATGCTATGCTTTCTCCTTAATGCTCAATCCCTTGTCCCATCAACTGTATAATCATTCAATGCTTTCTTCATTCATTCCCTCTTTATAAGAAATATTTATTGAGGACCTGTCATGTGCCTGGCATTCTTTAAAGTACACAGGACAAAGCAATAAACAAAACAGCCAAAATTCTTGCTCTCATGAACTAGTGGGGAGGAGAGATAATAAAGAAAAATATATGCAGGTGAGGAAAGGTGCTTTGAAGAAAAATAAAGTTTGGAAAGTAAAAGGGACCAGATTTTATAGAGAGTTGGCAGGAAGAGCTTTCTGATAATAGCATATTTGAACAAAGATCTGAAGTAAAGGAAAAAGTAAGCCATGCTTTTGTGGGAGAAGACAGTTCTAGGCAGAGAAAAGAAAGTCCCTGCTGCTGAGGCATGCTTGGTCTCCTCAAAGAGTCACAAGAGATCTGATGTGGCTCGGGCAGGTGAAGAACACAGGAGCTTAGAGGTTGGATAAGTAATAGGAGGCCAGGAACACACTCAGAGATGTCAAATAGGCAGTTAAATACATGATTATGGACTAAGAATATATATATATGTTATGGATTGAATGTTTGTGTATCCCCCAAATTCATATATTAAAGCCCAAACCCTCAGTGTGAAGGTATTAGGAGACAGGGACTTTGGGAGGTAATTAAGTTTAGATGAGGTCATAAGGGTGGGGTCACCAGGATGATATTAGTGTCCTTACAAAAGGAAGAAAAGAAACCAGAACTCTCTCTCATCCATTTGAGGACACAGCAAGAAGGCAGTCATCTATGAGCCAGGAAAAGGGCTCTCATTAGAAACCAAATCTGCTGACACCTTGATCTTGGACTTCCCAACCTCCAGAACTGTGAGACGTAAATGTGTATTGTTTAAGCCACCCATTCTATGGTATTTTGTTATAGCAGCCCAAGCAGACGAAGACAGGAGCCATGAATCTGAATAAGGCATTTAGGGGATGAGTATTTCTAGAAAAGACAAGAGGTCCAAAGACACAGCCTGAAGTGCTCTCACCAATTATGGCTGGGGAGAGGATGACCCGCACAGGAGACTGAGTAGGAGAAGCCAGTCAGGGCAAAGGAGAATGAGAAAGAGCTGAAACCCAGAAACCTGGTGCTGAGAGTGTTCTAAGAAAAAAAGGATGATCAATTATGGAAAGTGTAACTGGTAGATCACATATAGTGAGGATGCTATTTAGCGGTTAGGAGTCACCTTCGCAAGAGCTCTCTCAGTGGTGTGGTATCGACAGTTGATCTAAATGTGAGAGAAATGAAATGGAGGCAGTGAGAAGACACAATACTTTCTACGAGTAAGGGTTTTGCTATCAATGGGAACAGAAGTGATGCAGTGGCTTGAGAAGAATGTAGAGAACAAGGTTTTTCTTCATGGAAGATACTATATTTGTATGCTATTGATAAAGGTTCAGTGCAGAGAGGAATATTGATGATACAGAGAAATAAATCACGTTTGGACCAAAACCTCTGACAAGAGAGGGTGAGATCCAGTGCCCAAGATAGGATGCAGCCTCAGATAGTCCATTGATTGTGAAAGAAGGGAATGCACAGTATATGGACGCAGGTAATTTGGAGTATTCTTCACGGGCACATGTGGACGTTGTCTTCTACGACTTCTATTTCCTCAGGGGAATAAGAAGCAAGGTCATAGTAGGATTCTCGAGCAGTACTGAAAGTTCTCCTGTGGTCTGTGGTCATGAAGTGGAGCCAGTCATTATGGTTGTGTGTTTTTCTCCAGCTCCATTCAGCTACTTGAATGCAGCCACAGAGTGTGGTGAGATTAGCCCAAGTGTTGAGCACCTACTGTATTAAAGACTTGGGACTAGGGATAAAAAGTGATTAGAGCTTCATGACATTCACAATCTTTTGGAAATTGAGGAGAAAATACATAAGCTAAAAAGTCAGTACAAAATATAGAATAATAACAAGTCAGAGAATATACAGACGGAGAAGGTAACTGCATTCATGGCTGGGCAGGATCAAAGAGGACTGCCTGGAGGAGGCTGCTAATAACCTCCGTCTCTGACTCATGCGCCAGGTGACTCACAACTTCTCAGGTCTCATAAGTAGCTGAGAGGATGGTTTGGTCACGGTAGTGACCTGTCATAGCGGCTATGATCCCAGTTCAACCAACAAAGATTGCTGAGTGAATTACTCTCTTTCCCACATCCTAAGATAAAAGGAAGTGAAGCAACATAAATCTGCAAATGTCTCTTCATTTACACTGTCAGTCAGAGAGAGGGAGAAATAAGAGGTCTGTCATTTCCCAGATGTGGTAGATCCTGTTTAGGTAGGTAGGTAGGTAAGTATGAATAAATACATACATAAATACATATATACATACATACCATTTTCTTTGTTCCCTCCTTCAACTTTACTCGGGTTTCCACTAAGATTGCTGCCTGCTGTATTCAGAGTGGGCTGGTACATCCCCCTTTGTGGACTGCCACAACATTACAGTGTGAGGAGTGTTTTGGTGTCCGTGCTACCTCATTTTGAGTCTGTGAATTCCTTTGTCCAAAAACCTTGATGTTATTTGCTTCCCTGCAAGAAGTGCAAATATGTTTTGGTGACCTAGATTCTCCAAGGAACCAGAATATTTGCTTCCCATTATATCTTATTGACACTATTTGATGTTCAATGACTTGTTTTTCCATTGCTCCCATACTCTCATATTTGTTTTTATTGTAAGCATGTTTTTTTATTCAGATATTAAAGACTATTTCTAAAATACCATTTATACTTGAGTGTACAAACTTATGTGGTTTTATTCCTCATCATTATGATTCCTACAAAAGTAACATCCAACATGTGTTCTGAAAGAAGAATAAGGATTTTCCTGGCAGATAACTGAGAATGGAATTTCCAGGCAAAAGATCAGCAAGTACAGACACAGTAGAGTAAGACAGGAAGCAAATCCCATGTGCAAAGATACCATTTTTCTCAAGATACATGTAGCAAGAAAGGAGGCTCTGGCCCCAGCTCCAGAGGGGAGGTGTGTTTTCTGACTGGTCCAATCCATTTGTGATGATTCCATTTTCCTTGCCACCAATGAATTAGGCATAAATATGTGAAGCAATTCTATGGCCAATGACACATAGAAAGTCTGGAGGAGGAAGTGGTATTTCTTCCATATACAAAGAGACACACTGAAAAAGCAGTATGTCTTCAGTATGTCTTCTTCTGGACATTGTCATGTTTTCACATTTCCATGGAACTGTCACAGTTATCTTGCAAACAGAAGGGGCATTAGCCAAAAACAAGTCAATATGCTGAGGAATGGAGAGTAAAACTTTGACAAGAATTCAAGTTTTAGATAATGTCATTATTGCGTGGCTGAATCAATCAACCCAGAAGCTGCTGTCTCTTGGGACTTTTTTTCCTATGATTTATTACGTCTAATTCTTAGAAGGGAAAGAAGGAAGAGAGGAGGGAAAGAGGAAGGCAGAGGAGGAGACAGGGAAAGAAGGAGAGGAAATATCTAAAATAACTATAGAATTTAAAAATTTTTAAAAACATTTTTAAATGACAGTTTTGGGACCAACTGGCACAATTTCTCATTAGTGAAGTTTTCTTTCTCAGATTATAGACATAAGACTGCTATGAAAAACACAATTTTAACCCTTTTATTTGATAGACAGTGCTCACCCAAGTTCACAGTGCTTGTTGTAACAGAGTCAAGACCCCCGTCCCCAACCTGAAGCGCTCAGTTTCAAGTCCAATGCTTAACAATTCCATTTTCACTGCTAGAATACCTGTGAATAAAAAGGATGCCATTTGCCTCAACTACCTCAAAGGCTTGTTGTGAGAAGCCAATGATATTATATTTGTGACTCATTTTGAATTCTAAGCAATGTTATTTTACCATAAATAAAAGGTATTAATTCACCATCACAATTCTTCGGATTCAAAAAAGGTAGCTTATGTAGGAATAAATTACACCATTTCTAATTCATTTGTTAAAAACCAGATAACCACATGAAAGTTCATACTTTTTCTCTTTACACTTTTATTTTAATAGAAGCAACTAATATTGGGTCATGGGTAACACTGAGTTTCTTGAAATAGATGACAATCGGTTTTTAACCAATTCCTATAAAGGTAATAAGATCAATGTCTACTTGACTTTTCCTGTCCTCTAAAATCAATGCCAGACATATTTTTAAAGACCTTGAATGTAGTATTTCTCAATATTTGTCTGTTGAAAGAATAAACGAATAAATGGCCACACATTTAGAATCATTTTAATTACCTCATACTTTGTCATAAACAAGAATATCTAACTTGCAGGCTCCTTGCTTCATCCTTTTCCATCTTCGTCTGTTCTTAGATAAAAATTAAGTTAGGTAATATTTAGTGTATGACATAGAGTAAGTGCATAATACACATGCACACACAGGTACATATGCACATACACACACACACACAAAATGATCAGTCTCCCAATCAATCTTCCACCTTGAGGGATAGAAGCCAGCTGACTGCATTCTCTGAGCAAAAAGGGGAAAGAGGGACCAAGATTCTCACACTTAATCCCCTGTTTGCATAACTGTCCCCAGTCTCTCAGCCAGGCCTTGTGCCCATGAGTGGAGAACACCTCTGGCCCAGTCACTCCACAAGCAAACCTCCGGTCTTCTGCCATGGTGGAGAAGGAATAGGTGTAGCTGAGTGGCACAGAGGAGGTGACCTGTGGTTTTGCTTCTTAAATCGACTCTGAACCAATATTCCTGACTTCATAGGTATCTGGTCCTCCTAATTTATAGGAGTTTTTTTGTTTTTGTTTTTTTGGGCTGCATTGGGTCTTCGTTGCCGTGCGAAGGCTTCTCATTGCAGTGGCTTCTCTTGTTGCGGAGCACGGACTCTAGGCACGCAGGCTTCAGTAGTTGTGGCAGGTGGGCTCAGTAGTTGTGGCATGTGGGCTCAGTAGTTGTGGCACACGGGCTTAGTTGCTCCACAGCATGTGGGATCTTCCGAGACCAGGGTTCAAACCCGTGTCCCCTGCATTGGCAGGCGGGTTCTTAACCACTGCACCACCAGGGAAGTCCTTTATGGGAGTGTTTAAGGTTTGTCTTCTCAAATTGCCTTGCTTCTTCTTGAATTTCCTCTTTGCAGGCTTACATTTCTGCTTTTCCAAATCTGTTGTCAGTAACCACTCATTCATTTGCTTTTGTGCTTCCAAAACTTCATTAACCTCTCTTACCTGGTATTGTCTGCTCTCTCATTAACTGTTCCCACTTTTTTTTTTCCTTCTAGTGGCATTTTTGTGTATGTTTTTGAAGGGAGCAGAGATAAATGTTTGCATCCAGTTCACCATTTATAAATGAATGTCTTTAATGGATTTTCAAATGTTGAACCATTCTTGCATTCCTGAATAAAGCCTATATGATCATAACATATAATTTTTAGTATATTACTGATCTCTCATTATTAATATTTGATTTTCAGTGTTTATATCCAATTTCACAAGTGAGATCTACTTTTCTTAAAATCTTTTTTCAATTTCAGTACCAAGGTAAAACTAACATCATAAAATGAATTATGGTAGCTTTCCTCTTGTAATACAATCTGAGAAGTATGTATAAGATAATCTTAGACTTGTATAATAATAATAATAATGATAGCAATAATAACAAACAGCTAGCTCCCCAAACACTATCTAAACCTGGTGTTTTGGGTAGGCCAGTGGGAGTTTTTAACAACAGTCTTTAATACTTTTTTATTATTCAGGTTATCCATTTCTCCTTGAACCACTATTAGTTTGTTTATATTTGTCCTAAAGATTTTTACATTTCTTCTGAGTTTTGAAATATATAGGCATAAGATTTCTTAATGGACATTCTTGTGATTATTGAATCTCCACTTACATCTTATATTTGGATTTAAATGTCCTTTTCTACAGATAATATTCTTCATTTTGGCCTGTGCTGTTTATCTTTTGTATCAAATTTGACAGAAGCTTATTTATTTCATCAGTCTTTTCAAGAAACTCTTTAATTATGTTAATGATTTTTATCTGGTGGTCTTTTTTCCATTTCATTAACTTTTGGTTCCGTCTCTTTAATTTCCTTTCTTCTAATTACTTGGTTTTTCTCTGTTGTTCCTTCTATCTTGATTTTGACAATGACTTTACATTTTCAAATATTTATTTTGTCCCAATATAGAAATTTAGAATACAAATTGCTCCCTAAGATCCACTTTAACTGTATCTTCTGTTTTGATACATAGTGCTTCAATATTTATTCAGTTCTAAATATTTTCTAATTAATTTCTTCTTTAACCCACACATTATTTGTTAAGTATACTCTCCCCCCAAATCATCATGCAGGACAGGCAAGAGGAGGAAATTTAAAAATTTTTCTGATTTCTAAAATATTACATGTGGTTGAGAATGTTGTCTGTATGATGTTGACATTTTTGAAATTTGTTGAGATTTCCACTGTAGCCTTACACAAGTAAATTTTTTAAATAATCTGTGTGTACTTTGAAATATGTTTATTTTCAGTTGAGTACAAGCCTTTTTTTTTTTTTTTTTTTTCTGCGGTACGCGGGCCTGTCACTGTTGTGGCCTCTCCCGCTGCGGAGCACAGGCTCCGGACGCGCAGGCTCAGCGGCCATGGCTCACAGGCCCAGCCGCTCCGCGGCACGTGGGATCCTCCCGGACCGGGGCACGAACCCGTGTCCCCTGCATCGGCAGGTGGACTCTCAACCACTGCACCACCAGGGAAGCCCAAGTACAAGTACAAGCCTTTATACGTTTTTATTTAATCAAGCTTTCAATGGGTTATTTAAATCTCCAATTCTTTCTCTCTTCAGTTCTTCTGGCTGTTTGTTCTGTGTTTCAGGGAGAAGTGTATTAAACCTCCCTCTGTGTTTGAAGGTTTATCAGTTTCTCTTTCTGTCTTTCAATCCTTTGTGGTTAGGAGCTTTGAAATGGAGAGATTAAAAAATGAATTAAGAGTTTATAGACCAGTGGGAGAGACTGATGGGTACACTTATAACAATAAAACCCAAGGCCTAACACAAGTGACACATGAGAAAGAAACAAAGTGCTATTAAGTCTGACAAGAAATGAACCCATTTCTTTTTCTGAATTACCGCTATCTAATTTTTAAATACCTCTGAGGGATGTGAATTCTCTTCTTTTAAATCTGTAAAATATTTTCAGGGCAAGCTGGAGAGAGAGGATCTTGCCTCCCTTTATTTGTGTTTTCTTTCCTCCCTCCCCTCATTGGCTCTGTTTCTTCCTGTTCAAAGCTTCCTGTATTTATTACTCTCCTTCAGACCAACTTCTCTTTTTTCTATTACCTATTCTATCTTTTCCCTTCAATATTTCCATTTTTCTTTTCCTCTTTCTCTCTCCCTTAATAGGTCATAAAGTGACCTAGGATTCTTATTTATTTATTGAATAATGTCTAAGTTTATATTACGAAAAATCGTATTCATTCAAGTTAAACATAATAAATTGTTTAGAAAAAAGTGTCAGACTCTTCTCCTTACCTTTTAAAATAATCATTACATTTTTTTTTAACATTTGTATGTCTACAATTCCACACCCTCCACTTTGGGTCAGCAACTAATTTTTTTCATTCCTTTTACAACCCCATATTTCTATTCCACCCATTTTTAATGAGCAGGGGAATTTACAATATTATTTTACTAAAGATTCTGTGAATTAAGTACGATTTTTTTGAGCTTTGAGCTTATGCTGTAATTGCAGAATAGTTCAAGGGGAGCATGTGCGGCTAAGTTTTTTCAAAGATTTAAGAAAGAAACTTTTTTTTCAATGACAATGGAAGATTGCATTTGGAAAGGCAACTGGTCTAACTGGTGCAAGACCAGGCTGCTAAAATGTAATACTTAAATATCACAGAGCTATGATACAAAAGATTATCACTAAAATGTAAAATAGCATATTAAATTCAAATAGTATGAGCATCTCCCGGGTTGCCTTGTCTCTGTAGTTGCCTGGCTATGATGGATGCTTTGTTAAAGCTATAAATAATTTTGACATTTATAGCTTTATCAAAGAGTAATTATGATATAAAGAAAAATGAAGTACACATGCACACACACACACACACCCTGCATCCTGCATTCCAAATCCAACGTCCACATGTAAAACTGAGAAGGATGAACCTAGTTTAAATCTGCAATCAGTACCTATTTGACCTACTGAGAATTGGTGGTGTTTTGAACCACTATGTGGTTTGTTTCCTAATGTACAGTAAATGCCTTTTAAAATGAAAAAGAAAAATGAATATACCTGCCTCTAGAATTTCCATACTGTTCTTACAATTTTCAAGTTATATCACGCATAAATGCACATTCACACACACACACACACACACGCACACACACGCACACACTCTGTCATTTTTCCACTCTATCAAGAGATTACATGAAAAGACTATAGTTGGACATCATAGTAACCCCTGCAAGGCTGCTTGAGGGATAGTTTGTGTTGCATTTTGTGCAGATTTTTGTCAAGGTGATTTCTATGGTAACCCCTCTTTGCATTCTTTCAAATGGTGGTAAAATCTGACATATACCATTAAATATTGATAGCAGTGTTTCATCCACTCCTAAGCCCACTTGGGAATTCTTCGTTTTATCTACTGACTGAGACCATTCTCCTGTGGTATCAAGGCATCAAGTTTTTTACTGTTAAAATGTTAATTAGACTTTAATAACCATTTTTACAGTTCTGCTCTTCATCTCGATTGCTACAAACATATTTATTTACAATTCCATAATGTTCTCATTAATATGCTATGAAAATCTGCCATAGTGCACAGAAGTTAGCTTAATAACAAGCTGCAGAAATATATCCTTAAAGACATCTGTGAAACATCTGTAGAATTGTAATGATTCAAAATAACTTTTCAGCAAATGAGATAATAAGCAGATGATACTTAAGGTCAGTATTTTTTGACCATAGCCTGTCTGCTAGTATGACTATTTCATGCCACTATTTAATACACCAATACCACAATCTACTAATGATTATTTGCTAAATTCCATGCTCCTTAAAAGTGAAACACATATAGCCAGAATATCCTGATGTCTAAAATAATAGATACAATCTTAGCACTTATTTGTAAACATTTTCCTCCAACACGTGTCAAGGAGCTCTACCCATATCTCACTCATCTTTGGATTATTTGCTTAAAAATTAATTTCTCATTTCACAGAAAACATAGATGTTCAAAGGCTAACTGGCTTGCTTATGTTTGTATAATAGATAGGAAATGGCAATGGAATTTCAAGTTATATCAGAATAGATATCCAACTAAATGTAATCTGCTATTTTTCTAAGAGTTTCTAGTGAAAATAGCCCTGAGTTTGTAGTGAGAAGGTTATTTGTGTTATCTTGGGCAAGTCAATTTATCAGAATTTCAATACTTTTTATTTAGAAAGGGGAGTAAAAGTAACCACCTCAAAGTATCCAACAGGAATAATTACTATTTCATTCACTTAATTTCCCTAAAGCCTAGCAGAGATCATAGTAGGCAAGATTAAACATCATCTGGCTGAACAAATGATAGGTGGATGGATACATATGGTGCTTTGCAAACTCTAAAGCCCAATGTATAGAGATCACTAACTTTACGTGAGTCTTCCAATATGCAGAAAAACTCCCAATATGGAGATAGGCATAATGTATCAATCTTCTATTGCTGATGTTAACAAACTACCCCAAAATACGTGGCTTAAAACAACACAAGTTCATTATCAACAGTTCAGTAGGTCAGAAGTTCGACATGGGTCGCACTAGGCTGAAATAAATGTTTAGCCCAGGGCTGCATTCCTTTCTAAAGGCACTATAGAAAAACCCTTTCCTTCCTTTTTTTCAGCTTCTGGAGGCCACTCACATTCCTTGGCTCACTGCCCCCTTCCTCCATCTTCAAAATCAGTGATACTGCACCCTGTCATGATAAAAACATTCAACAAACTAGGAATAGAAGGAAATTGTCCCTATGTAATAAAGGCCATAAATAAAAAGCCCACAGCAAAGATTGTATTCAATGGTGAAAAACTGAAAGGTTTTCCTCTAAGATCAGAAACAACACAAGGATACCTACTTGCACTACTTCTATTTAACTTAGGACTGGAAGTCCTAGCCAGGGCATTTGGCAAGAAAAAAATAAATGAAAGGCATCCAAGTTGGAAATGAAGAAGTCAAATGATCTCTGTTCACAGAGGACATGATAATATATATATATATATATATATATATATAATCATATACATATATGTGTATATATATATTATGTATATGATACATATATATGATATATATGTATCATATATATAGAGAAAACACTAAAGATTACACACACACACACACACATACACAAAATACCCATAAGAATTTAAAAAACCAATTCAGCAAAGTTGCAGGATACAAAATTAACACACAAAAATCAGTTGCATTCTCTACACTAACAACAACCCAAACAAGAAAATTAAGAAAACAACCCCATTTATAATAGCATCAAAAGAATAAAATACTTAGAAATAAACTTAATCAAAGAGGTGGATGATTTATACACTGAAAAACATAAAACTTGCTGAAAGAAATTAAAGAAGACACAAAGAAATGGAAAGACATCCTTATTCAAGCATTGGAGAACTTACTATTATTAAAATGTCCATAGTACCTAAAGCATACCAGTGCAATCCGTGCAATCTCTATCAAATGCCAATGGCATTTGTTGCAGAAATAGAAAAAAAACTATTCAAATTCATCTGGAAGCTCTAAGGACCCTGAATAACCTGAACAGTTTCAAGAAAAAAGACAAAGTTGGAGGTCTCACACCTCCTTGTTTCAAAACATATTACAAAGTTACTGTCTTAGTTTGTTCCGGGTGCTATAATAAAATACCACAGACTGGGTAACTTAAACAAGAAATGTATTATCTCATGGTTCTGGAGGTTGAGACGTCGGTGCCAGCCTCCTCAATGCCTGGTAAGAGATCTCTGTGGTTTGCGTACGGCAGCCATCTCCATGCATGCACACGTGACCTCTTTGTGCACTTGTGGAGAGAAAAAGCTCTAGGGTCGCTTATTCTTCTTCTAAGAGCACCAGCTGTTGGGTCAAAACCCCCGGAGCTTCCAGGGTGAAATCTAAAACTGGTCCCCATACACGAAGGGCAAGAAGAGACTGAAGAAAGAGGCAGACTGCTCCAGATTGGCAGGTTTCAAGTTTAATAAATGAGACAACTTACATACTAGGCTTTTCTTGGGCAGCTGTAAGACTATTAAATCTCCACACCCACCCACTAGAATCTTAAAAGTCTATATAGAGCCCTTAAGGGGGTTCAGTCACATATTCATTCCAGATGGTCTCAACAACACAGTACTCTCTCAAGGCTGAGTCCTTGAAAACAGCTCCCACTGTGGGAACTGTGGGGAGAAGTTACATTCCAGGGATGCAGGAGTGGGTGAGGAGCCTCCAATTGCCTGAGTCCTATTCTCGGATCAATCAGTGGTCACATCCTCTCAATGACCTCCTCCAATAACAGCTCTATCATATTAGGACCCCACTTTTATCTGTATCACCCCCTCACAGACCTTTATGGCTTCCTCACAGGACTTATATACAAACGTAATCACATTGGGGGTTAAGGCTTCAACAAATGAATTTGGGGGGGTGGGGGACACACAAACATTTAGTCCATAGCATCTAAGGTAATCCAAACAGTATGGTAGTGGCATAAAGCTAGACATACAGACCAATGGAACAGAATAGAGAACCCAAAAATAAGCCTTCATGCATATGGTCAAATGATCTTCCATAAGAATGCCAAGGCTACATGATGGAGAAAGGACAGGTTCTTCAGTAAATGTTGGGAGAACTGGATATCTACATGTAACAGTATGGCGTTGTACCCTTACCTCACACCATGTGCAAAAATTAACTCAAATAGATTAAAGACATAAACGTAAGACCTAAAATTTTAAAACTCCTAGAAGAACACATAGGAGAATAGCTTCACGACACACGATTTGGCAATATTTTCTTGGATATGACCCCAAAAGCACAGGCAACAAAAGCAAAAATTGACAAACTGGACTATATAAAACTTTAAAACTTATGTGCAGCAAAAGAAACAGTCAATAGAGTGAAAGGCAACCTATGGAATGGGAGCAGATATCTGCAAACCATATATCTGAAAATGAGTTAATATCTAGAATACATAAAGAATAGCTACAACTCAACGACAAAAGGAAAACCAAAAATCCAATTAAAAAATGCACAAAGGACTTAGACTATTCTTCTGTGCTCCTGTTTTTTATATGTCACATTTCTCATGTTTAAATAGCATATGATAAATATTTGTTCAGCTCACTTCAGGACTGCTTAATATACCTATGACTGTGAATAGTAACAGGGATTAAGTCAAACTGTTGAGACAGGGCAAATCAATTCACAGCATTTCTTTTGCTTCCTTAAAAACTGAAAGGTAACAGTATCTAGACATGGTCATAATAGGAAATGAGAATAGTTAGGGAAGTTTTCAACACTTTCTTCTTCCTTCACAAGAATTTTAAGATAGGCAACATTACTACATCACTCACCTGGCTTTGAGAAACAATCTGACCTCATAAAAGAGTGAGAAAGGCTTGACTCTCCAGAATGTTGCTGAAAGGACAAAATAGAAACCAGGTAATCTTGGGATCCTGCAATCTGAACTGAGGTTGCTACAACTAGGTTGGGAACTCACATATCTTCTTAGCAGCTCCAGATAGTACCTCGAGTAAGACAATATTCCCTTCCTCTCATGTCCTGATCCATCCTCACATATCTCTTCCTCAACTCAAGGGGTCATACTTACATGGTCAAGAACTCAGTGGACCCATCAGGATTATGTGATGGGGCCACACGGCAGTGCTCCCTGTCCATGTTCTGTTTTGAATTTCTTCATTCTTTCATCTTAATGGGGGAGACTAAATTTCCAACTACCTAATATAGTTTTTGGCTTTCCTAGTTGATGACTAGAATAATATTGGAATATTTAAAGATAAAATCCATGTCCTCCCCATGCAGTTCAGTCAGTACTTCTTTTATCAAGAGGTATTGGTTCATTTTCAGTTCCCTTCTACTACAAAGGCTTCTGAATATTCTCTGAGGGGCTTCTCTGTCATCATTGGAAAGAAGTGAAGTGATTATGCAAAGAGGAGTAAAGAAGTGAAGTGATTATGCAAAGAGGAGTAAAATAGCATTACTTAAATAATTCACCTTTATGTCATGTAACCACACTAGCACAAAAGAAGACACAGAGAAATAAGACCTGGATGACACTTCCACCAATTGGTGAAAATTTAATCTCAGATTTCCAGAAAAGCCTTTTATCTTCTCTCACCCCCACCTTTTTCCCCCCAACTGACCCAATTTAATGTTACACAATCAGGTTAACTCAGCAGGAGATACAAAAGGCAGAAAAACAGATTAGTGTTCTTTCAGATGGAGAGAGAAAGTCAGGAACCTAAAAGCTAAAGTTGAAAACTTGAGGGAAATGATTTTAAAGTTGGGGAGAAAAAATAAAGGAATGTTAGAAATAAATGCAAGTCACACATCCTCTTTTCTTTTGGGATCAAGGAAGAAAACATTTCTGTTATATTTTTTGTGGTATCTACATACACATTTGAATTAATTACACATTGCCCATGCTGCACTAATAAAAGCAAACACAAATTGAGAGCTTACTATTTGCTAGCACTATACTTAGCATTTTAAATGGATTAAGGGACTAAATCTTCATAAAAATCCATTATCCCCACCCTCCCTTGCAGAAGTTAGAAAAGTGAGTTTAAGCAGTGTGCCCAAAGCTAGAGGAGTCAGGACACCAGCCCAAATAAACTATTCAATTTCTGAGCCTTTGCCTTTAACAGCTCTACCATTCTTTTCCCCATTACTATAAACCAGTGCTTTCAAAGAATGATCCATGGACCATGCCCGTCAGAATCATTTAGAACTGTTGCTAAAAATAGCCTCCTGATACCTATCCCATGCCAACTGAATCAGAAACCATGGGAAAGGGACCCAGAAATTTGCATTTTTACAAACTCCCCAGGTGTTTCCAAAACACTTTAAAGTACATAGTTAAAAGTTTCCAGTACTTCAGAGACAGTATTTAGTAGACCTCAGAAGCACAGGCACTGAAGCCAGAAAACTTGGTTCAGATCTCCGCTCTGCCACTCACTAGTTCTGTGTCTTGAACAAGTAACTTACTTAATCTCTCTGTGGCTCAGTTTCCGCAGATGCATTATTTAATGGATTTAATGGGCATCTGCCTGTTCATGGCTACAGTACCACACGGTGAATTAGTTTTTCACATTTATAGGATTCATCAAAGGGTGAATGATCTAAAGAATAGATAGTACTAAAATAATTCATGTTAGACTTCGGATGTGTTACATTTGAATATTAATTTGGCATTCTATTAACTGAGACAAAACAAACAAGAGCCAGAACAACAACAAATGGTGCCACACTGTGAAAACTTAATTTTGAAAATACAAGGAAATGATCTGGTTCCTCCACCTTGATACTCTCTGAAATATATTTCTTCCCCTGCCTTACCACTCACGATATGTGACACAAGATGTTGGCGTAGTCTCCTTTCTCTTATACTGATTTTCCTTCACTCTATCTCATTTCTGCTACAGAACTTCTGGTGAGATTGAGATTAAAGGTGGAGGAAACGATGGAAAGAGGAGACAGATAACAATTCACAAGAAAAATTTGGGAAGCAAATTACTTCAATGTATACAATGAATATCGAATTTAAAGAGTCTATTAAAGCAATATTTATCTAAAATAGGTTTAGCTATAATAAAATGGAAGATAAGATTTGCCACAAAATACAGATAATCAGCTGAGAGATTACACGTAGCTTTGATTGTCAAATAACTCTGAATCAGATCCTTTTTAGTACTAGAAAAAGCCTGTCTGAGGTTGAATTTTGAAGACCGTAAAGGGGAAAAAGCAATGAAGATATTCAACTATTCAGTGCTTGAAAAAATAATATTTACTGGATAATGCTAGATGAGTGTTTTCCCCCAATAACTTTTATCCTTAAAAAGAAAAGTCAAGGGGCTTCCCTGGTGGCGCGGTGGTTGGGGGTCCGCCTGCCGGTGCGGGCGACGCGGGTTCGTGCCCTGGTCTGGGAGGATCCCGCGTGCCGCGGAGCGGCTGGGCCCGTGGGCCATGGCCGCTGGGCCTGCGCATCCGGAGCCTGTGCTCCGCAACGGGAGAGGCCACAGCAGTGAGGAGGCCCGCGTACCGCAAAAAAAAAAAAAAAAAAGAAAAGTCAAGTCAAGTGTGGGCTCAAATTCAGCAGATTCACAAAGAACACACCTGGACAGTTTCAAGAATCTTCAGATTGTCCAACAGTACTGCATAGCTCCTCAACAAAGTTAGTCATTTCACAATAATTAACAGAAAAGTCTTAAGAAGACAGGAACCCAAGCAATGAGCTCTGCTTCTGCATCTGCTAAATGAATCAGCTCAGATTCCTGCTTTCATCAGAATGATGTGTCATTACCAAAATGTTAAGTTCAATAAGAACAGGAACCTCCTCTATTTTATTTACTCTTATACATCAAGCTTCGAGACCAGTGGCTGGGGCAGAAAAGGAAATCAATAACTGCTAAACTGCTTGTTACATTGCTGAATTAACACTACAGGTCATGGACATTTGTCCTTGTCCTTAAACAAAGTTGAAAATATTAACTCTTTAGGTGTCTGTATAGATAACATCTCTCCCTTTAAAGGACTTCACACCTGAAAGGATGCAAGGGAAAACAGAAATGATTATGATTTAGTTCAGTCACTTTCTCCAATAAAGACATACTAATGGCCAACAGGTATATGAAAAGCTAAGAGACGTCACTGAGCATCAGGGGAATGAAAACCAAAACCACAATGAGATATCACCTCACACCTCTTAGGATGGCAAAATCAAAACAAAAGGAAAAATAACAAGCATTGGCAAGAATAAGAAGCAAAGGGAACCCTGGCAATACTGTTGAAGGGAATGTAAATTAGAACGGCCCTATGGAAAACAGTATGGAGGTTCCTCAAAAAATTAAAACAGAACTACCACATGACCCAGAAATCTCTCACTTCTGGGTATTTATACAAAGGAATTGTAATGAGAATCTCAGAGGGATATTTTCACTCCCATGTCCATTTCAGTATTCTTCACAATAGCCAATATATGGGAAAATCCTAAACGTCCATCACCAGACAAATGGATGAAGAAAATATTGTATTAAAAAAAACCACTCATTTATCCAAGAGCAATCTTATGACACTCCCCCCACTTTTACAAACAAAATGAAACAAATGAGAATAACTGCTAAAATACATAAATAAATATAAAGAAAACATCGTATATACTTACAATGGAATTATTCGGCCTAAAAAAGAAGGAAATCTTGCCATTGTGACAACATGGATAAACCTGGAAGATGTTCTGCTAAGTGAAATATGCCAGACACAGAAAGACAAATACTGTATGAATTCTAAAATAGTCAGGCTCACAGAAGCAGAGAGTAGACTGGTGGTTGCTAGGGGCTGTGGGGAGGGGCAAATGGAGAGGTAAAGGCCAAAGTTTTAGTCATACAAGGTAAAAAAGTTCTTGAGATCTACTATACAGAATAGTGCCTATAGCTAACAATACTATACTGTATTCTTAAAATTTCCTAATAGTGTAGATGTTGTGTTCTTAACACACACATATATAAATAATAATAATAAAGGGTGCAGGAGGAAACTTTGGAAGATGATGAAAATGTCTATGGCCTTGATGGTGGTGATGATTTCATGGATGTATACTCACTCCCAAACTCACTGAGTTATAACATTAAATATGTACAGCTTTTTGTGTCAGTTATACATCAATAAAGTGGTTACATTTAAAATTTTTTAAATTAGTTCAGTCACAAGTGAACATCTAAATCTGCAGTTCAATGTGCTAAGTAACTTGAAATTTCTCAAATTAAAAAAAACAAACAAACGTGCGTGTAGGGGTGTGGATAGTTTAGGACCTCACTGCCTTTGGGGATAACTAACTGCATTGATGGTCTTGTTGGTCATCAGCAAACACCCTAAGTTTCTCCATGAGCTATGTGACTGAAACAAAAATGATATGGGTGACTAAGGACCCTATGTTTCTTTTTCTTTTTTTTCTAATTTTGCCCACCCTGACCTCTTCTTAGCCCTTAGCTGACTTCTGGCCTACTCTGAAGAGAAAGGTAACTAAACAAGTGACCAAAGAAGCTTGTGGAATTAATCCCCTGCTACCAGAGGTCTCTAAGAGGAGGTAAGTGAGAGTCTTCCAATAAAGCAACCTGAAACTGCAGACGCAGCTCTGGACCAGTGCTGCCTCAGGACAGGATGAAACACTTCACAGAGCACTCCTGTTTTGCCATGCAGAAGCCACCTTCCCCTCCATTTACTCAGTACTCCATCTAAACATAATGATAAAACGAGACCCTACTCGACCGTCAGGAAGGGCTACATTTTTTCCAATGGAACACTAAGAATCTCAGGGAACGCATCTTTAACAAAAGCACTATTGTTATTTGCCTAAAAGGCATGCTGACAATAAAGCACTTTGGGTCTGTGCTGAAAGATTTCCTTTAAGGCTTATTTACCTGCGGACGGATAGAACCGTTTTGTAGCATCCTTGTTCAGTACGGCCCTGGAATACAAATGAGAGCCCGTCGGAGACAGGGGAGCCGGCCGGAGCGGTGCTTCCCTGGCTGGTGGCGCTGCTAACTTCACATCCAGCTGCTGAGCTAGGGCACCAGCTAAACTACTCAAGGAAGGGCCAAGAGGTGTGGTTTGGCGCTAAACCTTATATCCTCATTTAATCCAAACCCTGTAATGCCAAAACAAAGCTGAACCTGTGGAATTAGGGGACATACGGTATACATGAGGCTGAGTGCTGGGTTAGTCTTTTGAAAATTCCCGCCTGAAAGAGAACAAAGAAGATGAAAAGGGGCTTCGGTTTAGGAACGCAGCAGGTGCCTGGACGCGCCAAACAAATCCCTCCTCCTCGGGGGTCAGTTTCTCACTGACACTGTAGCTAAACTACGACTCCTTGGTCCGCCATAGATAAGCCTGATGGAAATGTGAGGATGAAATGCTTGTAATTTGTTTAAGAATAAAAAGCCACAACAATCTAGGTTTTGTCAAAAACCTTAAGCTGGGCTTCCCTGGTGGCGCAGTGGTTGGGAGTCCGCCGGCCGATGCACGTGGGTTCGTGCCCCGGTCCCGGAGGATCCCACATGCCGCGGAGCGGCTGGGCCCGTGAGCCATGGCCGCTGAGCCTGCGCGTCCGGAGCCTGTTTTCCGCAACCGGAGAGGCCACAACAGTGAGAGGCCCGCGTACCGCCAAAAAAAAAAAAAAAAACCTCAAGCTGTTCCGTTTGGCCATCGGAGCACCTCCTGCTCCAGGTTTATCTTGGCGCCGAACAAGTGCACAGACCGCGGCTGAATGAAGACGCGTCTGAGGCTCGACCGCTGACGACTGGGCTAGAAAGCTTTGAGATAGGACTCGGGCCAGGAGCTGTAATCTTTATTGTGCAGAATGACTGAGTTCAACTTCTGGATCACTGGGCTGGGACAGTACTTTTGCAAAGAAGCAAATGGTGCTGTCGGTGTGGAGGAAAAGAAGTCCCAGCAGCTTAGGTGTTGGATATGAAACACTGGAGGGGAGGGGGAAGGGGACGCTTGTCAAGTGATGCAGATAATGGAGAAAGATAAGCCTTAGATCATAAATCAGCTTGCCGCTACCACCTATGGCTTTGAAAGGGCACCGTTGTTTCTTACTGTATCACCAGCTCATTAATATGAGTCGGCAGTCATTACAGGTGGTACAAGAGAGAACATAATTTACATATTCAGTAGTTAATCGCGGATTCCTCAGCTTTCTGATTCTCAAATGCATGCCTCTCAAGGGCACTGTTCAGGCTCCTGTCGACACATTAAACTTGTCTTCTGTCTATAAAAAGGGTGCTTGTTAAAATTATGATTTCATTACAATTGCCCAGGCTGTTTCTCAGGGTGAACCTGTGACCGCTTGTCTGAAATGGAGGTGAGAATTTTTCCAATATGAATGATTATTCCCACTGACATGCTGATGAACTTAATGGACACAATTTACATAAAGGGCCATATTTAAGAGCTCTCTGTAGGGGTGGCTATGAATAATATTAACTTTTGTGATGCAAAAATCATAAAAAATCAATTAATTTTATCATCATAAATAAAATTATATTAATAAAATTCTTCTATTTTGAGCATTTTTATGGCTATGGGGATAGTTAGATGACTTTTGAAGCTCCACATCTTTCTACTGTGTGTTGTCATGAACAACTGTGGGCCCTCAACAGGGTGCAAAGAGGCCAGGCCAGGAGAAGAATGTATTAATAAACCCCAATCCAGCCTGCAGTTGCACAGTTAAGGTAAAGTTAGGTCTGGTCCGTAAATAAGCGCTTTCCTAAAACAGCAAGTTCTAATAATACACTTCTGGACACATGGCAGAGCAGAATGATATAGAATAGCTAGTGGTTCTCCGTGGGAGGAACCAGTTCAACAAGTCCTCCCCTCTTTCAAAAGCAGATTTATGCTACCATGGGTGAGCTCGGTGGACTTCCCCGTGGAGCAGACTGTATAGCTGCAGAAAATATGCCATGGGAGTTACAGTCAGGAGCCCTGATTAGGACCTTATTGGAGGGTTTTTTAATACATTTACTTTTCTCATTATTAAAATAACGTATTACTTTAAAGTAATACGCTATTCAGATTGTAACAATAGATGGCGAAATGCATGATTCTAACCCACAACCACTGTTAGTCTTTTGGTGCTTGCTTGCAAGTATTTTTTTTCCGTCTTAACTTAAAATGATCTCTCGTCGTTCTTAATTCTTCCAGGACCACTGAGGAAATGATAGATACTATAGTATTCTATTTTCAACGGAAAGTGTAGAGGATGCAGGAATAGATTTGTTTAAATAAACAAGATCAAAAGAACTTTCGGGTGTTTGGGGAACTCTCCACGTGTATAACCATTATGTGTGCATCACTATGACCTTGAGATTAATGAATACTAGATGATTGTTTAGAGGTCATTAACTGTAAGCCATGCATGAGGCAGAACTCAGCAAATATTTTCACCTATTATCTGGAATCTCACCAGAGTCTATTTTATTCCCTGAATACACGTGCTTGCTTATTAGCCCAATATAAAGCTCTCAGTTTCTGCATACATTTGCAGAGGGGAAACTGCCTATTCTACTCTCTTCCCGTACTCTAATATTGGTATATTCCTACCCACACTCTGTCCCCATATTCATTTGTTTAAACCACTGTGTATTGAAAACTCAGTCAAGCCCTGTCCTAGGCACCAAGACTATCAACCTAAATAAGAATCGAATCTCTGCTTTTTCTGCATTTCAGAAGGGCTTTCAATTTGAATATGGTTGAAGAAACAGGATCTTAGGCTGGTTTTAAGGACGGATGAATTTCTTCTTTTGATTTCAGGAATTTAACTATCTAAATTGTAATTGACTTGGTACACTGCTGAGGAGATAGGAAAGCAAGTAAGCTCACACCTATGGTTATTGCATCCTCAGGATATGAAAGAGCAATTTGACTTCTGAAATACTTGTGTGACCTGTGGGACACCCAGAAAGGAACTTGTCCTATTGAGGCTTTGTTCTGTCACAGAAGCTACCTACCCACTTGGCTCTCTTGCAAGTCAAAGCTGGTGGCATTCTCATTTGGGTCCACCTGGATCAAACAGCTATGTCAGTACCTGGAGGAATTCTTCTATTTAGGACACTAAAGAGGAAACAGAGGGATTGATTTTGTACAGTTCTTCAGAGCTTTTCTCAGTTTGGTAGATGGGATGCTGCCTGATTCATGAATCAACTAGTAAAGCCAATAAAATCTTCAAAATGTATTCCGTTGAATTTTGTTCTTTAACAATATCAAACTGCCTTAAGAAAGGCAACTCCCTTTCCTTAATCCCACACCACTCTCATGCTATGAAGGCCTTGTTTCTTTTTATAAATTTATTTATTTTTATTTATTTATTATTTTTGGCTGCGTTGGGTCTTCGTTGCCGCGCGCAGGCTTTCTCTAGTTGCGGCGAGCGGGGGCTACTCTTCGTTGTGGTGCAAGGGCTTCTCTTGTTGCAGAGCACAGGCTCTAGAGTGTGCGGGCTTCGGCAGATGCAGCACGTGGGCTCAGTAGTTGTGGCTGGTGGGCTCTAGAGCACAGGTTCAGTAGTTGTGGTTCATGGGCTTAGGTGCTCCGTGGCATGTGGGATCTTCCCAGAGCAGGGCTTGAACCCGTGTCCCCTGCATTGGCAGGCAGATTCTCAACCACTGTGCCACCAGGGAAGCCCAAAAGTCTTGTTTCTTTATTCATGCTACAAATTTTTATTTAGCACCTGCCTGCCAAATGTTGTGGTAAGTATCAAAACTGTTGTTTAAAAATAATTGTAGGTATGGTTGAGAGTCCGCCTGCCGATGCAGGGGACACGGGGTCGTGCCCTGGTCCGGGAAGATCCCACATGCCGTGGAGCGGCTGGGCCTGTGAGCCATGGCCGCTGAGCCTGTGCTCCACAACGGGAGAGGCCACACCAGTGAGAGGCCCGTGTACCACAAAAAATAAAAATAAATTAAAAAAAAATAATTGTAGGTAATTATCTTTATGGCTGCCAATATTCAAAATTAGTATTTTAATATATTTATTTGTGAAATATTCTGACGTAATGAATTATATATTAGCTAATATAATGACAATCTTTTCTAGATTTAACATAGGCTAATATCGCTCCACATCAATTTTCTCTTGTTGGTTAAGAACCAGAATTTTGTGGCTCCCTAACCTCCATCCTCAGAGTTAGCCACTACCTAGAATTCGGTGTGTATGATATGTATGCATCACATTTTTATACTTTTATTACATATGTATCTTTAAAGGTCTAGTTTTTCCTGTTCTTCATGGTGTGACTCTTAGGGAGATCTAACCCCTTCTAACCCTCTAATACTTTCTGCAAAATACTGGTCACCAGTTCTATCTCTGGGAAGAAACAGTGAGTGTCTATTTGCTGAGTTCTATTGATGTAAACATCATTATCTCTCTATAGTGAGCATGATAAAATCAGAGATGGCTATGAGATTGGATTTATAGAATGGGTGACTAGGGAGTAGGAAAAGTGAGTAGGAGACAGGTTATAGAAGACTAACAGGTCCTTGGTTCGGTTTCTATGTTTTGTAAAGCCACTGATCAAGACAGGAGAATTGCTGAAATAGGGCAGGTTTTCAGGATTTGGGAGACCCTGGAACGTGAGATGACGATGAGACTTCCAGCTAAAAATAGTTGAATTGTGCGTGTGTGTGTGTGTGTGTGTGTGTGTGCGCGTGCGCGCGCGTGCGCACGCAGGGATCATAAATTTAATTCACATTACAACTTGAATGAGCATATAAAATGCAGTTTTCTTATTTGGTGTGTATTTCAACTGACCTTCTTCACAAGTCTCATTTACTAAGGGGAGCTGTGGGAGAGACTAAATGACCCGCCTGATTTCAAGTGTTTTCCGACAACTAATTTAATTATTCCTTCAGATACCTGCCTAGACTCTCTTATTTCCAGTTGCCCCTCCCATAACCCATTTACTATGACATCATGGATGTGGGAGTGGAGTGTTCATGTGACTTCATGGCAGGAAAGTGAAGGGGTCTTCAAATCCATATGGCGTTCTCTGGATCTCATCAAAAGGTCAGTCAACTGTCCTCTCAGGTATGGTTGACCAAGTTCTGTACACTTATACCTTCTGTTGACATCTGTAATTTCTGCAATCCGTTTCTTGTCTGGTCCGTCTCTTGCTTTAGTCACAGCCTGGTGGTTCCCTCTCTGCTGACATAGTCTCCTTGTTACTTCATGACTGCAGATGTCTCTAAGTCACATCCCTGTTCTCCATCCAGCCCTTCAGGTCCAGAGTGATCCACTCCCAGTCTCTGCTGTGGACCCACAGCAACAGCTCCAGGGCAGGCCCCAGCTCTCAACAAAGTGCTTACACCAAGGGAGGTTTAGCAGGACAAAAAAGACTTTCCTCCCTGCTCCATCACAGGGCTCTGCCTGCCTATGCTGAGACCATGAACCTGTTGTTGGAGGTCTACCTTACATGGCAGTCTTCTCCTAAAGCTCCTAACAGGGATGGAGTAAGCCTGTCTGCCCTGGTTGGTGTTCTCTTTTATTTAAAGCCTGAGGTAAGGAGACCAAAACACACATCTGATAACCATGTTTACTTCCTCCCTTTTGCTATTCTTTGCTTAACAAGTCCCCAGGAGCAGAAGAGGTAAAAAAAAAAAAATAGAAAGAAAGAAACAGAAAACAAAACAAAAAACTTCTTCTGATCCTCCTTCCTGGCCCAGCCTCCTGCCTAAGCTTTAAGAATTATATATTTTTTTAACTACACCAAGGGGAGAACTTAATGATTTGATTCCTTTAGGTTTAACATTTAAATGGGATCGTAAAGAAATTTAGCAAAACCACCTTTCTACGTATTACTTGACTTTCAAGCCCATTTTCATACAAACACAATTTTTTTTCCCAACAGGCCACAGGAAAGTAGACTATCTCACCACTCACAATTGGAAATAATTTGGAGAGGATGCCTATATAAGAGTGACTCTCTTTCATTATCAAAGAATGGCTTCAGCATAATCAAAATAGCAGAGGCAAGTTCATGACTTAATGGTAAAAATCAAAATGTCTTAGTTTAATATTGTATAATATTATCTTTATTACATGTAGGTTTGGAATCATGACTGAATAAGCAGTAACTGATGGAACCTATAAGAGAGATTAAAGAGATTAAAGGGGGGAAAGCTAAATACTGAGGAACACCAATATTTGAGCAGCAAATGGAAGGAAAGAGGCCAAATGAAAAGCAAAACATTGAGGCAAAAGAAAGAAGAGAATGAGAAGTGAAAAGTTTCACAAGGTCAACAGTGTTACATGCTACTCAAGGTCAAGTAAGATAATAAAATCAGTCCACTGCGTCAAAAAATAAAGAGGTCATTGGCAAGTTTAACAAGAATAGTCTTGATGAAGTGATGGGGTCAGAAAATATTTAACAGAGGGAAGGAATCACACAGATGGGGAAAAGTTAATAGAGTTTCTTAGTTGTTAAAGGAAGAATAAATGTAGTATAAGAGAATATAAGCAGAGTCTCATAAAGGTTATTAAGAAGGAAAACTGTGTCTGTCAAGATAGGTGAAGTTATGCTGCAGTAATAAACAACCCCAAAAATCTGAAGCTGTATTTCTCCTGTTCAGTGCTTCTATGTTTATTACAGTCACTTGAGGTCCCAGAAAGTGGAGGCTTTATCACCTTGGCCTTAGGAGCTTCCAGCCATTAGTGAAACTAATTATTAGCCAAAGCTAATCATATGGCCATACATAACTTCAAAGGGAACAAGGAAATTCAACCATATGATGTGAATGGACAGGAACTATCACTGTTTGTGAATAGGTTTATTGACCACTGTGGGCGTGGGCAAGAGTGACTTGCTCATACTGAAGCCAGTCAGTCAGTGGAGAGGGAGAACGGAAGGTTTCAGACAGACCAGAGACAGGAATTAATTGAAAAGACATGGTCTTAGGGAGAAGAGGGAGAGGAGAACGTAGAGCACGAGATAAGGGAAGCGCATTTGTGGAAGGACTACTTGTCCTTAGAGATGGTCGGGAAGGAATTGAGATTGGCTATGGATGAAGCTGCTCAAGGACTGCATAAATAATTTCTGGCTCACAGCACGATTCTAGGCGTTTTCTGTAGGAATGTTTAAAGTTGCACCAATGCGAGCGGTTATCTAATTTTCTTCAGCAGTGAGAGGGAAGGAAGGGTGACCCGAGATGGTTGGATCGTTCAGCATTTGGAGCTCTGCAGGCTGGGTGCAGCAGTCGGTTGAGAGGATGAGGGTGCTAAGGGCGTTGGCAGGAAAGAGGTTGAGGAGATAAACCAGGAAAGTAGCTCACCAACTGGGAGGAAAGAAAGTGTTGACCAAGTTCTTTTTCTAAATGAAAATTATGACTTCTTAGACTCCCAGATAAAGCAAATCCCTTGGAAATATAATGACAGCTGTTTATAGGAGTCCAATTAAATCAAGTAAGATTTGCATACTCTCTTTGGTAAACCTCCCAGAAGAGACTTCCAGCAGAACTACTCTGTCACTGGGAGTTACTACTAGGCAGGTGGCTAATAAATCGATCCCTTTTGATGAACACATGAATGTGTCATGGGAGCTTAATATACTTTATCCAGCAAGACAAGATGAATTCTAGTAAACTTTGCAATTCTAAAGACATACATCACTTTAAGAATGATTATTAGGTCCAACATAATAGAAAACCTAGGGATTACTTAAGAAAAGCCTTTATTAGAACCAAGGAATAAATATAAAGTTAGAATTCATTTTTATTAAAACTCACTCTTTTGAAATAAATTCTAGATCGGAGGACATTGCATGTAGAAATATTTACTTCCCTGGTTTAAAATTTCCAGATAGAGCTAGCTATTGAAAAGCTATCAAATCTAGCATACTGACATCCAACTGCTTCACATTTACATAACCAAGAATGTGAGGATTATTGCTGTAGAGAGAGTTGGAGAGATTTTATGCTCTTGCTCCCACCATTTTGTTTCCTTGGGTTACAGATTATTTCCTTTGCTGCTTCAATTCTGAATTCAACTTGAATTGGACACACTTTTTATTATCTTGTATCTCTTAAATTAAGAGAAGTATTATATCTGGTGATAAAAAATAGACCAGAAAAAGCACTGTATAAAAAGGCCAAGTTGGTCTGAAAACTTCAACCAAAAATGTAACCTGTGCTTCAGTTACTGCCAATAAGGACTGGGCCAAGTCCAGATGGAGGTAGTTTTAATCAATTGTTTTTAGGAGGAGAGTCTATAACCTGCTGGCTTGAAAATCTTCTAACAGTAAGTCTTGCAGAGATATAGCACACTTGCCAAAACTGCATTACTGCTTCAAACCATCACAAATTACACTGCACTTTAAGTTTTATTACCAAGTAAGACAGCACACAAATTCATTTCCATGTCTGCTGCCAATTTAAATGAATGGCTGGCTCCTGCCAGCTCAGGAAGACACCGGAGGAGATGTTGCACAGATCATTGGTGCATGGAATAAATGATAGCATGCCCCTTGGTCATTTAATCTGAGAGCAAAATTTATATTGTAAGTAGGCTTTAAAAATGTAATGTGAATTATGCTGTATAAGGGTAATAATTTTTAAAAGCAAGAAAATTAAATATTCAAAAAAGCCTACTATGTACTCAGAACCATTCTAGATGCTGTGGATAATACAGAATTAAATGATATATGCTCCATTCTCAGAGCTTCCTCTACAATTGGTCAAAACAAACTAACACACAGGAAAATATTTAAGACACTATGTGATTAGAGTTAAATTGCTTGGTACATCCAATGCTATAGAAATTCAAAGAAAAGAAAGATCAGTAGAAAACTAGAATAGCCATGCAAGGCGATGTCTTGAAGCTCTGAAAGAGAGAAGAAAAATGAATATTCCAAGCGAAGAAACAATATGAGCAACAGCAAGAATTTAGGATTTGGGATTCATGGGATTCATTTGACTAAAGGAGGTTTGATTTCTGGAAGACTGTTGGAGATACTGAGCATGGCCAAAGCATGGAAGAACTTAAAAACCTAGCAGAGGCATTGAATATCGAGTCACGATGTGTTGTCGTTTATTACTGTTGTTTCTTCCCCCATGTCTGACCCTGGACAGCCCTATTATCAGGGAGAGGTCCTTATTCATGTGTGATCTACCTGGGCTAGGAGTACTATTGTACCAGGTTGAGTTGAGCTGGAAATAAAACCAGTCTGGAGGCTAAAAAGCAGCTTAGAAAAGAATGAGTGGGAAATAGCCAAGAGAATTGGAAAAAAAGGACCCCAAGTCCCTTGGGAAAGTGGGGAGAAAGGCCAAGACAGAGGCTGAAATGAGGAGGAGAGAAAAGGGAAGAAGGAATTGATTTTTTTTTTAAGAAAAAGAAAATTAAAGGTCAGAGGATAAAGACTAGAAGAATCAGGAAGCTTGAGAAATAAGATATGAAGTATACAAACGGATAAAGACAAAAAACTAAAACTCAGAGAAAACAGAAGAGAAAAATAAAATAAACTTCAGTGAGAAGGCACAGGAAACAGGTACTGAAATAGTAAGAGAAGGAGAAACAGCAGGAGCCTATGGCAAATATATCATGAAGTGACGATGAAAAATGATACAAGCTGACATGGAGGAGGCTGTGAGAAAAGGAGAGAAAGGATAAAAACTGGATAAATGAGCAGAGGGAATATTAAGATATCATAGGTTAATATATTCGAGAAGAGAGGGTGGGGGAGAAAAATACATAACTTCTGGAACACAGAAAATATTCAGCATGGCTTTTACTCCCTTATCCTTCCCCGTAACGAGCATCATCAATCTCACACCGCAAGTGGACCCCACCAGGACGTCAGATCCCTGCCCAGCTCCCACCCCCCGCCAGACTTCTTAGGGATGTTCGATAATTCTAAGGCTTCGCATTCAGATTCCAGAACCTCAGTTACAGCATGCTGCAACTCAGCAATGTTTTATTCATTTCTATTAAACTTTCGATTATCTTCCCCATAGTGCAAGTGTCTAAAATTTCTTTCCCTACAAGCCCTCAAAACCACCCATTCTGCAGATCCCCCTACCTCCCCTGTTACTGTGTTTCCTCCATTTCTCTTTTTCATTATTAAGATTTATCTGCATCTTCAACCAATTTCTTCTCTTACCCAGGCTTCTTTAGGGAAAAAAAAAAAAAGAAAGAAAGAAAGAAAGGGAGGAAGGGAGAGAGGGAGGGATGGAAAGAGAGAGAGAGAGGGAGAGGGAAATAAAAAAGGGAGAAAAAAAAAAAAGAAAACATTTCCATTCTCTCTGATGTGACTCCTTGCAAGGATTTCCCCGTGGGCCTCCCCCACAGTCCTTGTTGGATCTAGTAGCCCTGCCTCCTTAAATGTTCAACCTTTCCTTAACTTCTCTCTTCCAGAAACTTCTGTCTTATTTGAAGCCTCTCTTCAAAACATTTTGCTCTTCAAGACTTGGCTGTCTGGCCTCTGCCTCCGTAACAGGGTTAACACTTTTAAACATCTTTAAAGGACTGCACCTCCTTCCTGAAACTCTCTCCCCTCTTTCTCCTACCTCAGAATTCCTAGATGCAGAATTCCTAGTTGGAAGTTAACTGGTGAATAAGATAGAAAAGGAGTTTATTAAAAGATTAGTGAATGGATGAAAGAATCTTTGGAAGGGCTGAAGAACCAGACTTGAGGCCAAAGCTTCCAGAAACAGATCCCAAACCAGACTTTAAGAACAGCCTCAGGCAAGGGCTGTTCTGGCCGTAGCCTCTAACGAGCACCACGCACTACAGTTTGGATTCCTGCCAAGAACTCAACTCGACCACAAGGAACTACCTCCAAGACCAATGCCACTGCTGACCAGGGACTGTCCTGCAGCCACCACTGTCTGCAAAACCCCAATGCCTTTGCTTCCTCCTTGACCAGAAAAGTGGATGCATACAAACTTCTTCTTCCATATTGCTTCCTTCAGAACTGAAATCTCACACAAATGCAACTAATTAGTGGAGCCCAATAATTAGTGCATATTTGTTGAATGAAAGAAGGAAAAATATAAATAATAGGAAACATAAATTAGAATCATAATCATTAACTCTTCATACACAGAGTAACTTATTTTTTTCTTTGCCTCCATTTGAATTACAGTCACACCCAGAGCCCAACATGTCCGTGATTCCATCACTGTTGTGTATTTCCAGGATGAGTAAAGAAAATTCTATCATCTACCAACTGGCACACATAGGTTGGAATTTGTTTTTTCAACTGACGTCCAAGTCAGTTTCCTCCATGCTACACCCATATGTTACCCCATATGCTGTCCCTGCTTCATTTTAGAGGCTATTATGCCTGCCTCATCTTTGCTTCCAGAACATCTATGTCTACACAGTAATAATTCCTACAGTCAGAGACATTTGAAAAGCTCTATAATAGTGAAATGATGGTTTTTTTAAATTTGCATAAGTCATATCCATTCATGGCTCGTGTTTTCCTTAATACACATTCTATGTTAGCATCAAACCAATGCAATAAAAACTCATTAAGCCAAGCCCCATTCATTTTAAAGTCAATCCCCACTAATGAACTCTTATTTCTGCTTCTGTTTCTTTCCTCTCATCTAGAATTCCTTTTTCATTCAACTCAAATTCATGTTTATCAGCTCCCTCCAAACTGAATTCAAGATCACCTATTCCATAAGCCTTCTTCAGTTAAATCCACCTGATTCTGATCTGTCTAGGGTTTCTGCACCCCATCAGAACTTATGAACTCTGTCCTTTGCATTTACAGTTATGAGTGTGATGCTTTTATTGGTTTTATGTCATTTCCTATATGTATGTTTCCTCCCCAGCTAGGAGATAACTTCTAGTAAGAAGAGGCTATATCTTCTGCTTCCTGTATATTACCTACCCCAGAGCTTACCTCTGAACTATGGGTGAAGTAGGTGCCCAGAACATGCCCCCAGAGGGAAGGAATAAAATCAGGGTAAAGGTAGAAAATGTAAAATGTAATCCATTCTCTTGATAATCATTTCCAACCTTCATCTTACCAATAGTAGAAGTATGCCATGAGGAACTAACAATATCTTACAATGCCATCTTTAAAGATGATGAGAAATGATGAAGCCACATATGCAGCAGGCAACAGCTAAATTATTTAAACAGACAGAAACTATGTAGAGGGATTTCAGCACTGAGTCTCTGTTGTGATCTATGACAGGAAACTTACTACACATCTTGATGAACTGTCATAACCCAAGGTACTAAGAGAAGAAGATGCAGAATATTTCATTCCACAAATACAAAGAAATAATGTATTCACTTTGAGAGACTGAAATTTTAAAAGAGCTAAAGCTTTTGTAAATTACCTATTTGGCAATTTTCATTGTATACAGTTGGTAACTTTTCTTCGAAACAAACTATAAAAATGACATTTTATGAGATAATATGAAATTTTAACTGAGAAAACATTTGATAATTTTAAGAATTTTTCTGTCAATTTTGGGGACTGTGATAAGGGTCTTACAGTTGTATTTAGGCAAGAGTCCTTATCTTTTAGAAATACATACTGAAATACTTATGGATGAAATAATATCTGTGACTTCAAAATAATTAAAAATTGCTTTATATAGATTTGTTTAATTATTATAAACCTTATAAAGTAGGTGCTGTTTTGCTCATTTTACAGATAAGGAAATAGGTTTAGAAAGGTTAAGTTTCCCACCTAAAGTCATACAACTAATAACTGACAAAGTCAGAATCCAAACTGAGAATTATTTGATACCAAATTCCAATTCATAATCACTAGACCACACTGCCTGTTTTAATACAAGCCCAAAATAAGATATTCCTTTGTTGCAAAAGAAAACTTTTATTGTGTAATCCACAATTATAATTTGATACCATGGCCTTTCTATTAAAGGATACTCATGGAAATGTAATTTATTTAGGAAGACAAAACGTTCAACAAATACATCAGTTGTCCATCACTGATAAGATATCACCAAGGGGAAAAAATTATATATATACATAGAAAACATGCATTACTATTCATATCATCTTATTTGAAAGATTTCTGCCTTGGGTTCATCATCTCACTATTTCCCATATCCATTCAGCTAGTGAACACATGGTGCTTAGAAAATGATTAAAGAGTCAATTCAATTAAGCAAATATTTAATAACTTTTATATATCAGGCCCTGTGTGTGAACCTAAAAGTCTACTATCTGGGTTACATATTGCCTTTCCCTCCTCCCATACCTCCCAAAGAGCTTAGAATCTCGTTACTGAGAAAGGCTATAAAAATGACCATAAAATAAAGTGTAACAAGTGCTGTGAGAAAAGAACAAAGTGCTACTGGAGATCAAAAGACAGAGATTACTTTGAGTTGGGAATATTATAAAAGCTTCATGGATGAGATAATATTTGAGATTAGTAAGATTTCAACATTGTATTAGTGAGGATACAGACTGAGCTTCTATAGTATAGAGACCTCAAAATATAGGGGCTTAAATAAAATTGTTTATTTCTCTCTCCTAAGAGTCCATAGGTAAGGGTCCAAGGTTAACAGGGCAACTCCATCATCTTAACTCATAAAGTCCATGGTTACTCCAGTCTTTGCCATTTTTCAGCCAGTGGGAAGGAGAAAACGGAAGTCCACAGCAAGGAACTCTATTAAGTGATAAGCTCAAAGTTGTACTGTCACTTTCACTCATATCCCATAGTCTCTAACTTAGTCACCTGGCTGTCTGTAGCTGCAAGGGAGGCTGGGAAAAGTAGTCTCTCTATCTGTGCAACCATGTGCCCAGCAAAAACACAAAGTTCTGTTTATAAAAGCAAGTGTCTAGAATGGACACTAAATGCATTCAGTGTCCCCTCTGGCCAACCAAGTAACCATGTTCATCCTTCTTCCCACATATAGAATACACTCACCCCGCCACCTGCCCAAGGAGGGCAACCCACAGTCCACTTGGCATCACAGCCAGTTCACAGCCAGTTCATCGGATCTTGGGGTGATGTGCTGTCCTTCTCATAATGTCTAAATGTGATTCCTCAAAGTCTAATGACCTATGAACGAATTAACAAGTTACCTGCTCCCCAACACATAATAAGTAAATGGAAAGCAAGGATCGGAAGATCACAATAGTCACTTTCTTATGGAAAGGGGAAGAATGTAGGAAATCACCAATCAGGGCAACTAGAAATCCTCCTAGATAGAAACTGTAAATCCTCTCTGCAACACAGTGAAATAAGTCCTTAATTAGTCCATGTGACTATGCTTGGCTTTGGTCTTTAGGAGTAAAGCCTCTTGGCCATTTTCCAAGGTTCTCAGCTTTGCCCTTTAGGACACAGATTGTCAAAACTTTTTTCTTTACAGGGCCATAAAGTAAATATTTTAGGATTTGTGGACTACATATGGTGTCTGTTGCATATTTTTCTTTTTTGTCATTATTTTAAAAATTTTACAGTTCTTTAAAAACATAAAACAGGTGGGAATATAAATTGGTACAGCCGTTATGGAAAACAGTATTTTTTTAATACTGTTCCTCAAAAAATTAAAGATACAACTACCATATGATCCAGCAATCCCACTACAGGATATTCATCCAGAAGAAATTAAATCACTATCTCAAAGAGGTATCTGCACTCCATGTTCACTGCAGCATTATTCACAACAGCCAAAGTATGAAAACTACCAAAGGGTCTGTCAATGGATTAATGGATAAGAAAATGTGATTGTGTGTGTGCATGTGTGTGTTTACACACACACAATGGAATATCATTCAGTCTTTACAAAGAAGGAAATCCTGTCATTTTTGACAATATGGATGAAACTGGAGGGCATTATGCTAAGTGAAATAAACCAGACGTAGAAAGACAAAAACTGTATGGTATCAATTATATGTGGAATCTTTAAAAAAAAAAAGTCAAACTCACAGAAACAGAGAGTAAAATGGTGGTTGCCAGGGGCTGGGGAATGGGGGAAATAAGGAGATGTTGATCAAGTTTGTACCCAAACTTTCAGTTATAAGATGAATAAGTTCTGAGGATCTAATATACAGCATGGTGACTATTAGGAGTATGGGATTAACAGATACACATGACTATATATAAATAGATAAACAACAAGGATTTACTGTATAGCACAAGGAACTATATTCAATATCTTCTAATAACCTATAATGGAAAAAAAGAAGATATACAGAGTGCCAACAAACACATGAAAGAATGCTCAACATCACTAATCATTAGAGAAATGCAAATCAAAACTACAATGAGATATCATCTCACACCAGTCAGAATGGCCATCATCAAAAAATCTAGAAACAATAAATGCTGGAGAGGGTGTGGAGAAAAGGGAACCCTCTTACACTGTTGGTGGGAATGTAAATTGATACAGCCACTGTGGAGAACAGTGTGGAGGTTCCTTAAAAAACTACAAATAGACTACCATATGACCCAGCAATCCCACTACTGGGCATATACTCTGAGAAAACCATAATTCAAAAAGAGTCATGTACCAAGATGTTCATTGCAGCTCTATTTACAATAGCCCAGAGATGGAAACAACCTAAGTGTCCATCATCGGATGAATGGATAAAGAAGATGTGGCACATATATACAATGGAATATTACTTAGCCATAAAAAGAAACAAAATTGAGCTACTTGTAATGAGGTGGATAGACCTAGAGTCTGTCATACAGAGTGAAGTAAGTCAGAAAGAGAGAGACAAATACCGTATGCTAACACATATATATGGAATTTAAGAAAAAAAAAATGTCATGAAAAACCTAGGGGTGAAACAGGAATAAAGACACAGACTTACTACTAGAGAATGGACTTGAGGCTATGGGGGAGGGAAGGGTAAACGGTGACAAAGCGAGAGAGAGGCATGGACATATATACACTACCAAACGTAAGGTAGATAGCTAGTGGGAAGCAGCCGCATAGCACAGGGAGATCAGCTCGGTGCTTTGTGACCGCCTGGAGGGGTGGGATAGGGAGGGTGGGAGGGAGGGAGACGCAAGCGGGAAGAGATATGGGAACATATGTATATATATAACTGATTCATTTTGTTGTGAAGCTGAAACTAACATACCATTGTAAAGCAATTATACTCCAATAAAGATGTTAAAATGAAAAAAAGAAAGAATATATATAATATATATCCAAAACACTTCACTGTATACCTGAAACTAACACAATATTGTAAATCAACTACAATTAAAAAAAATTCTGTATTATATACTTGAAACCTGCTAGGAGTGCAGATCTTAAGCATTCTCACCAAAAAGAAAAAAAATGACTATGTGAAGTAATAGACGTGTTAATTAACTTAATGGTGGTACCCATCTTACAATGTATATGTACATGTTGTACACTTTAAATATATTACAATTTTGTCAATTATACCTCAATAAATCTGGAAAAAGTAAATAAAAATTTTAAATAAAACTAAACAGAAGATAGCAGTACCTGTGGAAAAGTAATATCTCATTAAATTCAACTTACTTTTATATTAAAATAAATAAATAATTTTAAAAGTAAGGCCATAAAAATAGGTCACAGATTCAATTTAGCCTGAGAGCCATAGATGGCCAACTTCTGCTCTACAGATGTTTTTGTTCATTTTCATCTATGGCCCCATCTGAATCGGGTGTTGGAGCATACGCTTTGCTGGGGAGCTGCACAGGTCTTAGTGCAATTCCTGCTGGTGCAGGCTGGGAAAGCCATGAGTTGTGTTAGGTATTGAAACATCACAGGATGTCCAGGCCCATCCCACCACTGCTTGCTCTGGCAATACAATTTCCTCCAAACCTAATAGCTTTCTAATCTATTTGCTTCTAGTCAGTTCCATGTAAAAGTAAGCACAACCAGAGCTCTCTTCTGGTCCTGAGATTTAAGCCTACCACTCTCCTCTGTTAGTCGCTGGCTTCTGCATAGTCTTCCTCAATTTCACAGCAGCTGCCTCACACCCATCTGAGACAATATGCCCAGCAGTACTTTTACCTGACCTTCCCTGCTAGATATCCCTGGTCTGCTTCCTTGCTGTTTGGTGGACAGAAGAAGTTGGTTTATTTAATCTCACAAGGCCCAAAATGTCGAAGCTCCCACTCATTTTAGACTGTGGGTCACAGGCAAAGAGAGCCTCCCTCAGCAAACTTCTGTTACCTCCCATTTCTACTTGTAAACGGGCTGATCCTTGCCTGAACCAGCTTTCTCATACAGTAGTTTCTAAAAGGACCAAGGAGCAGTGAAAACTCACCAACATTCTGCCTTTTCTAATGGCTTCACCTAAAACCATGGGTTCCAGAGGCAAGTGGTCTACCTTCCAAGTTACCACAGGAGAGAATTCTGTCTTTCAAAAGAAAATAATTAAATGGTTTAAATAGAAGTTAAAGACACTATTTAGCTGACATGCATCAGGGAGCACCTGAGGACCAGGTAACTGCCCAACTGAAGCAGAGTTGGACTTTCATATGGAGGAGAGAAGAGAGGCCATGGTATGGTTCACATAGAAGTGTTGGGGATTTTTGCTGCAAACTCAGGATCAATGGTGCAGTCCTATCCCAACCACTGTCAGAACAGTACTTTTCTACTTTTGCAAGCCTTGCAGTTTGTTGGTTAATTGAGGTTCATGAGGCAGGGGAGACGACAACCTAAAGAGAGCAGCAGAGAAGGATGCAAGAGTCAAAACCAAGGGGGAAAGTGAGGACCACCTGGCATGTCTGCTTTAGTACTTTCACTTACCCAATGTGTGGCCACAACTCCAGCAAGAGTTGTAGCCACACATTATAAATGCAATATGTCTGACATGAAGTTACTCAGTCATTGGTACTTATTAGTAGGACTTATTCCAAGAGCGAAAAAGGAAGGAGCAGGAGGTTCTTGTGTAGGGATAGAAAATCATGAGACCTGTGCCTTAGTAAAATAAAGATGACAACTGGGAAGAGAATGGTTAGAAGTACACAGAGAGAAGAAGTCAAAAAGACCTGAAATCAGATGATGGCAGGAAGAATGGAAGAGAAAGGGATGGATGCAAGGCTGAAAACGTAACATGTAGAGCTCAAAAAGCAAAACTCAAGGGCTTCCCTGGTGGCGCAGTGGTTAAGAGTCCGCCTGCCAATGCAGCGGACACGGGTTCGTGCCGCAGTCCGGGAAGATCCCACATGCCGTGGAGCGGCTGGGCCCGTGAGCCATGGCCTCTGAGCCTGCGCGTCCGGAGCCTGTGCTCTGCAACGGGAGAGACCACAACAGTGAGAGGCCCGCGCACCGAAAAAGAAAAAAAAAAAAAAGAAGCTCCTGAAAAATGTTTACACTTGGATTAAAAAAATATTTGCTATATGCATAGAATGATTTCACTCAACCATATAAAGGAATGAACTGCTAATACACATAGTAACCTGGATGAATCGCAAAATAAGTATGCTGACTGAAAGAATCCAGACCAAAAAACAGTACATATATATGATACCATTTATATAAAATTCTTGAAAAGGAAAACCAATGTATAATGACAGAATGCAGATCAGTGGTTGCCTGGGGTGTGGAAGAAGGAACTGCAAAGGGCACAAGAGAACTCTTTGGAGTGATGGAAATGTTCTCTAACTTGATTGTGATATCAGTGGTTACCTGGGTACTGGACAGTAAAACAGGTTTATTACATGCAACTTACATCTCAAGAAAACTAATTTTTTTTAAAGCTTATATTTAGTGGTTAGAAGGAGTTAGAAGAGACAGAAAGGAGTCAGAAAAGAAGTATTCAGGGAGGCAAAGGGAGAATCAACCAAAGGGCCAGGTTGGGGGTCCAGAGATGCCCAAGAAGATGAGTTCCATTATGAAAAGTGTAGTCATTCTCATGGAACGCTAGCACACATAGGAGGAGTGCTATGAGAACAAAGACTCACTCTGGGCAATCAGATGGTCACTCCTGACATCAGATTTGTTTTAATAGAGAAGGTAGAGGTAGAATCTAGATTTCAAGGAATTAAAAGTTCTTGGGTGGTGAAGAAATTAAGGAAATTGTTCTAGACTTCTCTCATAGTGAAGAGCAAGATAGACATGAAATTATAGCTTAAAGAGGAGAAGGGTCAAGGGAAGATTTTCCGGATAGGAGAAAGTTGTCCCATATTAAAAGACAAACCCGCAATCTTGAAGACTGGAGAAATGAAAAATGTAGACAAAGGAAGAGTTAATCAAAAAAAGAAGAAATCAGATCAAAAGTTCAAAGAGAAATACTTGCCCATGCAAGAAGAAGAGCATGTGTTAAGAGAAGATGAAAATGTAGATAAAGATAGAGCTCTTCAGGAAGAAATATCAAGTGATCTCAAGCATCTTATCAGTAGAAGAAGCAAGGTCCTCTATTAAAAGTAAGAAGGTGTGTCTAGCAAGGACCTGAAAGGAGTGAAGAAGAATGGGAACACTTGATGTGGGGATTCCCATCAGGAAGTGCTTCTCCAATTTCAATGTGCACGTGAATCACCTTGGGTTCTTGTTAAAATGCAGATTGGGATCCAGTACTGGACCTGACACTCTGCATTTCTATCAAACTCCGTGGGAAACCTGATGACCATACTTTGTGTAGTAAGGACAGAGGGAGCCTGTTAGCAATGAGCAAACGGGTTGTGGAGTGGGAGCAGGGGGTCCAGAGTTGGAGTGGTCATACAAATATACGGTAATCTTCCCATTACATGCTAAACATCAAGAATGCAGAAACTATTTGCTGCCATGTTCTGGCATCTGACACCATGATTGGGCACACAGAAGGAACTGAACAAATATGTACTGGATGAAAGAAAGAGTGAGCAGTTCTCTCAGGGAAAGTGGGCAGTGGCAATTAACCAGTGTTGGAGAATCAAAAGCAGAAATAACAGAAGAACAAAGAGGAAGGGAGGGATGTAAGAGTGAATGCATGGGAAATGGCTGTCCATGGAGTCCAGATAGAGAGGAGAGGTGATACCAATACTGGGAAATAGATTGGGAGAAGTGAGAGGAGATGAGGGATTAGAGGTCACAATAAAAATAAAAGGCAGGGGCTTCCCTGGTGGCGCAGTGGTTGGGAGTCCGCCTGCCGATGCAAGGGACACGGGTTCGTGCCCCGGTCCGGGAAGATCCCACATGCCGCGGAGCGGCTAGGCCCGTGAGCCATGGCCGCTGAGCCTGCGTGTCCGTAGCCTGTGCTCCACAATGCGAGAGGCCACAACAGTGAGAGGCCCGCATACCGCAAAAAAAAAATAAAATAAAATAAAAATAAAATAAAATAAAAGGCAGGATAAGGGGAAATGAGATACATAAATATTTAGAAGAATAGACTTTGTAGACTTTGTAATCAGAAAGAATTGTATTTCTGTGGATAAGACCTTGACAACAAAGTTTCAACTGAAAGCACTGTTATGGCCTGGCTGAAAGATAGCTTATCATGAACTGTTGAGATTGAGAAAAAATTTTAATAAGTTTACTTATATCACCATGAAAAAGGACACGAAGGTTCAGCATATCATACAGCATCTTTAGTAACTAAATTCTCAGCCACAAGTAATAACTATTCCCACTCAGCATAATTACAATGCCAGAAATAGAATAGAAAAACTTTATACCACCAGTATAAGCATTGAGTTGACTTAACTTGGGTAATATGTTCCTAGGTTTCACCAAAAATAATATATGCTTAGGTGATAAGGACTTATATGGAAAAAGATCTAGTAATATTTCATGTCATCTTGAGGCAAATTTATATAGCTGCATTAAAAATCCCCAAGGTTAAAAATCAGAATGCATAATGAAAATGCTAAAATGAAGAATGGCCTGTTGTCAAGAGCATTATGACAACGTGGTCTGTAAGAAAGGTATATGTGGAGCAAAGAATCTAGATTTTCAAAATAATTATCGATGACCCTCAAAAATCAGTTTGCATCCCAAAATGGACTCAAAATTATTGATTGTTCCAATAAGTTATGTTGAAATCCTCTTCTAAATGTTATTAAAAGGATCCAAGGTAGAAACAGTCCTTATAAAAAAGTGTATATGGAAAAGTGCCCCCCCGTATATATATGTGTGTCTGTGTGTTTGTATTTGTGTGTGTGTGTGTGTGTGTGTGTGTGTGTGTGTGAAGGAACAAGAAGGGAATGTCCACTGTGTGCTGGGAACACAGTGTTTCACCTCTGTTCTCTCATATAATTCCTACATTTCATTCCCATAATTTAAATTGGTAGGAGTTATTATTCTCATTTGAATACATGGAAACTGGTGATCAGAGAACTGGCTTCCCAGGTCATACACAGCCAGTCTGTCTCATCATTTCAAGGTTCTTTCTGCTCTGCCACACTGTCTCCCTGTGTGGTTGTAATTATTCTCACCCATTCCATAAATATGAATTCATTTATTCAGCCTCTAGGCACTGGAAATAAGTGTCAGCATTTGAATAACACATAGTCCACTAATAACACATGGTTCACACCCAAGGTCTTATATGCAAATAACGATGGCATTGTGTGGACTGGGCGGGTGGAAAGTGTCGTAGGAGTCCATGGGAGGAGCTCCAGATGGAGGGGTTCTGGAAGCCTCAAGACAAATATCAGGTATTTCAGCAGACTCATAAAGGATTAGTTCACCTCATGGGCGACAGCGAAAAGGATTGACAGGCAGAGGGAACAGGCTGGGCCCATATTCCGGGACATGCACACAGTTGAGATACTTCAGAAAAGAAGGCCAGAAGACAATGTGTATATTGTGAATACAAGCCCATTAACAACATCTACTATCTCTGAGCCTGAAGTGTCCCAGGTACATCTATTTCCCTGGATATGCTGGCCGTGAACTTGTTTCTCTTAGGGAATATGTTACATGCCAATATATATATTTCCAATGCTTCATTTTCAGAATTCACAGAAGGATTTGAGCATTGAGAGCTCTGATTTCACAAGGTTTCTTGGTAGCTGGCATATTATGGTATCTTGTTAGACAGTATCTGAGCCCAGTAGCTCAGGAGAAGTGGGCCATCTATCCCTCAACTTTTGGATTTCTGAAAAATTATAGGAAGCTCACAACTATAATAAAATATAAAATAAATTTTATATTTTATATTAGAAGAATTTAAAACTCTTAGATGTGTCAAACTAAGAAATAAAACTGGACACCAAATTATGAGAAATGGTACCTGATCTCAGAGTTTACTTATAGTTAGACTCCAAAGTACCTATTATACTTTGTTTCTGAAAAGTATATTCCTCTAAATTCTTTTTTTCTATTGAAGTATAGTTGGTTTACAATATTGTGTTAGATTCAGGTGTACAGCGAAGTGATTCAGTTATTTTTTCCCAGATTAAATTTTTTAAATATGGGAGGTATAAAAATATTACCTTTTTAATAGTAATAAATAATAAAACCTCTCAGTTGTCCCTACTAATTTTTTAAATAAAATCATCTTGTTCTAATTTGAAGTGCTTTAATTTTTAACGAGTTTAAACATCTTTTTCATTTGTTTCTTGATCACTGAATTCCCTCTTCTCTGCGATTTCATTTCCTGCCCTTTTCCAATTTCAATTTTGGAGTATTAATACATTTCTAATTAGTTTTTATTACCTATTTGTACTTAAATTGTATAAGGTCTTTCTCATATTATTTGGGAATATTCTGTGATATGTCTTTTCATTTAGCTATTAAACTTTTTGGCAGGGTTAGGGAGTTGGGGTGACAGAGAGAAACTAAGCAAGAAAAGGGAAAGTTGATTATTTGCCTACTTAAGGCCAACTAATTCATTTCACATCATTTTAAACATTATATCTTTAGAGACATCTTTTTCCTCCTCTCCCTTTTGTTGGCTGAGATATAATATACATACAGTAAAGTACAAAAATATTAAGTACTTTTTTTTTTTTTTTTTTTGGCGGTACGCGGGCCTCTCACTGTTGTGGCCTCTCCCGTTGCGGAGCACAGGCTCCGGACGCGCAGGCTCAGCGGCCATGGCTCACGGGCCCAGCCGCTCCATTTTTAGATAAGCTCACATCGTGTAGCCACCACCTGGATCAAGATATAGCACATGTGCAGCGTCCAGAAGGTCCACTTGTGCCCCTTCCCAGTCCATACCCTCTCTCAGAAGGCGGCACTACTCTGACATCATCACCATAGTTTAGTTTTGCCATTATAAGGAATTCTTTGATGATATCTCATTTCAAAGATTAATAAAAAAACTTTCAATGCAAGTAGACCTTTTATCATTCTAAACTTAATTGGAGTATGTTAATAGATATCCCAATAAAGTTTTTTTTAAAAACCTAAACAGGGGCTTCCCTGGTGGAGCAGTGGTTGAGAGTCCGCCTGCCGATGCAGGGGACACGGGTTCGTGTCCCGGTCCGGGAAGATCCCACATGCTGCGGAGCGGCTGGGCCCGTGAGCCATGGCTGCTGAGCCTGCGCGTCCGGAGCCTGTGCTCCACAACGGGAAAGGCCACAACAGTGAGAGGCCCGCGTACCGCAAAAAAAAACCTAAACACATATATCCTGGTAACAAGTGGAAATTATGGAATGGCAAAGTTTTCATATGATATGCCAAGATGAATATTTCTAAATCCAAACCTTCTAAAGAACTTACCTGTGAACAATACACAATATCAGAATAATGTGTTACACACAAATCTAACCTTAAGATAATAATTGCTATCTGTTATTCCTATGACTCTTTTTCTAATTGAATTCAAATTTCCCTTGCTACCTTACATTGTTCTGTTATGGATGAGATGTGATTTTTCTTTCACAGCTATAAAAAAAAAATAAAGCAAATAATTGACTAAACCAAAGCTAAAACCAAATAAAAGTACTATAACATATTCAAGAAAACACTGGTTTTCAAACACAAATATATTACTCCCAGAAGTCCAGAAATCGGTAAGAACTAAGGTTTCCCTACCAATCATTAGAAATCTTGCATACACAGCTAAATCTCCATTTAGAAAATGTGTGTTTCCTGTTTGTTTCTTTCTTATCACTATGGGGCCAATTTCCACGGATAATGTGTTTGGGGAAGAGAAGATACATATGTTGAGAGGAAGTATTAGGTCGTAATATTTCAGTTTGTTGTTGTCCAGTTTTAAAAATAGGACTTTATGCTATTTGTCTCTTTTTCTCATTTTAGAATAAGCTAGCAAACAAGTGGCTCAGAAGGCCAAGTCCAATGCAAAGAGAGAGAGAGAGAGCGAGAGAGCAAAAGCAAGTAAATGAGCCAGTGCATTAACCAGAGGCCAAAAACTGGCAGGAAATAAGGGTTCTGGAAGAGTGCATATTTGCCTGATCCTGAGGACAAACCAAATGGAGAATAAAGGTAGCCGAGCATAAAAAGTACACTTGATCGCAAGGAGTTCAGTTGTAAAAAGTACCCATTGCTCTTTTATCTTACTGTTTATTTCGGGAAAGTGTATTTCTCTAAACTCTTCAAAATGGGTGGAATATAAGGCACATTGTCTTTTTAACAACCTTAAAACGTAGACAATCCTTGCACCGTGAGATTTTCCATCAAAAAATCAGCAATTGAAGGCGGTAGCTCTGAACCTGCTTCCTGGTCCAGAGCAGCCTTGGACCAGGGCGGAGGCAGAGGCAGGCCCAGGGGTGGACGGGCCTCAGCCTGGGGATGTCAGCAATCCAGTGACTGCCCCTCGAGCAGGAAGACGATCGCTGTAAGACACTAGCACTCTTGAAGCTCTCCTTTAAGGCAATTGTCTACTGGTTTTCACCATGTTTAAGCTAGGGAGTCAGGTAAGCAGAGAACACAATAAAAATAATCTACAGATCTGAATAACCTGTAAAAGGTAGAGCCACGTAGAAAAATCTATGAAAAAGAGACATGCCTTGAGCCACAGGAAACATAACATCCTCAACAAGGTAATGATTTCTTATACGATAGCTATGGGGTCTTTGCCTTTTTATTATCTTCACAAATATTGTTTTTATACATTTTATTTTATTTTTTAACATCTTTATTGGAGGGTAATTGCTTTACAATGTTGTGTCAGTTTCTGCTGTATAACAAGGTGAATCAGCTATATGTATACATATATCTCCATATCCCCTCCCTCTTGCGTCTCCCTCCCACCCTCCCTATCCCACCCCTCCAGGTGGTCACAAAGCACAAAGCTGATCTCCCTGTGCTATGCGGGTGCTTCCCACTAGCTATCTATTTTACATTGGGTAGTGTATATATGTCCATGCCACTCTCTCACTTCGTCCCAGCTTACCCAGTTTTTATACATTTTAAATTTTAGCCAATCTACAGGAGCTTCCTTTTTACTGGTGTTACCCTCTAGACACTCCAGACATTTGTGGAAAATATCTATAAAGATCCATAAGGATCCTGGGAGGCATCATCTTTCCTCCTCCCCCAGCAAGGAGACAGCATTCTCTCCAGGCCTCCAAGAGGCAGTCCAGATGTGGGAGTTTGGAGGACAGCAATACAGACGCAGGGAGGAAGGGATTCTGAATTCTCCTAGAGCAGACATGGGAAATGACCCTCACATAATCTAATTTAAGTGGTGAGAATTAATTTTTGGAACAAGAAGAATAAATCGTATGTGAAATAATTTTTAATGGGCAGTTTTATTGCTTTGTGGAATGAATGCATTCCAATAAGTTTGACTCAAAAGAGGCTACAGTACACAGTGGGAAATGCTTAGAATTTAAAGTTTCTAGTTTCTCCACTTCAGGGGTAAATAAATTAACCTCTCTGAGACTCCACTGTTTCATTGCTTCACTTGTAGAATGGATATTCATATTTCTATCGTAAAGGAACGTTGTCAGGATAAAATGGGACATTATCCTTAACGGTGATGTATAAGTTGAAAAGCATTAAACAGCAGTTATTATTATTTCTAAAAAGCACACCCCTTCTTATTGTTTTCCCCGCTGTGTCACAGGTATCAGAGCTGTTCACCTGTCTCCTGGAGCACTCATCTGGCTTCCGGGTCTCCTTAGTCATGGCCACACTCTCCGGGGAGCTCAGGAATTTATTCTGTTCGTGGTTTTCCCCTGAACTCCATACGACAGAGCATGTAACTCGGCTCCTGCTGCTTTTCCTCGGCTCTGAGATTTGTAATATCTACTAAAGCGGGGTTGCGGGTCACATTTCCCTAAAACAGTCGTCTGTCTAAAATACTGTGTACTGACCAGTAATCTCCTTAACTCCCAGCCTGCAGATTGTACCTCATTTTATCATCTCTGTAAGTTCTTTCCTACTTTTGAATGTACTCAACATGAAAACCAGCTTCTAAGAAGAGAATTTCCCTTACTAGAATCGGAGAAAAGTTATACACAAAGAAGCAGAGGCAAAGTTGCAAAATCACCATCATCATCATCATAATCCAAATCCTGCAAAGACACCTGATCAACTGGCAGTTACAAATCAACTGAAAGTGAGAGTCAAAAACTCAGCTGTTAGGGCTTCCCTGGTGGCGCAGTGGTTGAGAGTCCGCCTGCTGATGCAGGGGACACGGGTTCGTGCCCCGGTCTGGGAAGATCCCACGTACCGTGCAGCCGCTGGGCCCGTGAGCCATGGCCGCTGGGCCTGCGCATCCGCAGCCTGTGCTCCGCAACGGGAGAGGCCACAGCAGTGAGAGGCCCGCGTACCGCAAAAAAAACCACAAAAAAACTGAGCTGTTAGATCTGGGAAGGAATTTAGAGAACATCTGCTCCACCTTCTTCAAATGGAAGAGAAGGAAACAGGCCCAGGGCTGGGCAGGATACTATTGACTGTCCTGAATTATACATTTTTTAACTCTGTGCTGTGACTCAGATGCAGCAAACTCTATTTGCTTGAAACGTCTCCTAACTGCAACAAATAAGAAGAGGCCAAATATTTAATTTTTTAAGCCATCATGCCTATTCTTAACATACGATGGAAAAGAAATGTTTGGAAAGAGGACGAAACTACCTGTGTGTGCTGTCTTACAATTCACAAGACACATCACATCATGATCTCATTTGATCTTCACACCCTTCAAAGTGGAGAGAAGAGCAGAGCAGGTATTATCTCTACTTTCAAAAGGGGAAAATGGAGCTGCAAGATATTCTCAGGGTCAAGCAGGCAGTAAATGGAAGACTCAGGCTTAAATCCACATCTGACTGTAATGTTCATGCCCTCCATCTTTAGATTTCATTAAACAATTATTTTAATCACTATCCAATATTTTATAATAGAGCAGTTAGTAACAACACAGGTTTTAGAGGCCAGGAACCAAAGTCTAAATACAGCCTCTACCACTAGATTGGCTGCATAGCCTCTTTATATTTTTTTATTTTTTATTTTTTTGCGGTACGCAGGCCTTACACTGTTGTGGCCTCTCCCGTTGCGGAGCACAGGCTCCGGACGTGCAGGCCCAGCAGCCATGGCTCACGGGCCCAGCTGCTCCGTGGCATGTGGGGTCTTCCCGGACCGGGGCACGAACCCATGTCCCCTGCATCGGCAGGCGGACTCTCAACCACTGTGCCACCAGGAAAGCCCTGCATAGCCTCTTGGAGTTATGTAACCATTGCTTTACACCTTGGTTTACCCATCTACAAATGTAAATGATAATTTAGACCTCTCATCCAGATGTGAGAACTAAATAACATATGTAAAGTCCTTAGCACAATACCTAGCATGGACTAAGTCATGGATTGTAGCTTGTTATTATCCACTTTGCCTTCCTTATATACACTTAGTCTAAGCCTTCCATCAAAAAGATTAAACTAAATGCTTCTCTTTATATGGGTATAATACATGTAAGCATGAGCAATGTCTTCCATGTAAAGTCCTTAAAAAGATGATATTTTCAGGGATCAAATTTTACAGCCTTGCTACTCAAAATGCAGACCTAGGCATCAACACCATCAGCATCAACTGGCAGCTCATTAGAGACACACAATCTCAAGCCCCACCCCTGGCTGGATGAATCATATCTCCATTCGAGCAAGGATCCCAGGTGATTTGAATGCACATAAAAATTTGAGCACCACTGGTCTCCAGCACGGTGCTAGAGAGTTGAGTAGAGGTACAGGTACGAATACCAAGCAATTTCAAAGCAAAGGGCATGGATTTCGTTCAGCAACAGCTTCTGAAATCATTCCTCTTAAATATGGAAAGTCCTCCATTGCTGGATACTCTTTATGGTGTTTGGTTTTATTAACTTATCATTGATTTATTATTCTCCCTTAACCCTATGGTTCCACCCTCCTCCCAGGAGAATACGTTTATGTAGACTTAACAGATCAACACATTCTGGAAGCTCATGCCAATAAAAGTTAAACAAAGAAAAGACATGTTCTAAAAGCTTTTTTTTCCTATCTCTCTTTTCTCCTTCCCTATCGCAATTCAACCCAAAAGGGTGGCAGGTACTGAGGGTAAATGTGGAGGCTTCTAAAATTAAATTGGAAAAAGTATATTTATTATTGAGGTTGGAAGGGAAGATGACATTTTTAAAGGTTAAATTAGGTAAGTTAATTGGAAGCAGAACAAGTAAAAATCAATCCTCCTTGCTGAGCATAAATGGGCACTATTTTTTAGTTGCGTGATTTTGTATGTCCCTTTGTAGCTCTCCCTAAGGTAGACGATCCCTTTGTGTTTGACGGAGACAGGGAGTTCACTGTTTTTCTTTCATTGCTTCAGTGCCAAGGCTATATGGCTCCATGGCCTAGCACAGCTCTAATGGTTAGAACAGACTAGAACAGAACAAAGAAGAGTTAACCCAGGCCAACCACCACACTGCAGCCAAAGGAATTCAACACTGGGGACTTTGGACTAAGCAACAAGGATTCTAAAGTAAGAAAAGGTAATTTCTCAGCCACAATGAGGATGTTGTAATTGAAAAGGGATTTAAAGATTTACAGGGTAGAATCATTCCTGGATTTAACTCGTGACTTCGGAGGCGTAATTATTGTGTTTGATACCTGGCTCCTCTGTTTCCTCTGTTTTCCAGGTGTGTGATTATGAGCAAGCTCTTCACTCTCTAAATTTCAGTTTCCTCTACTATGGAAATGGGACACTAATACCCACTAGAGTGATGTGAAGCTAAATTGAATTAGGATACATGTAAACCACCAGATTCTGTGCTAGCATTCAGCAGAACCATAGTAACTTAACTCCCCTTCTCTGCATGACATTATGTCTAGGCACAAATATTTGGTTATCACTAAACACGTTGGAAGAAAAGGTTCTGCCTGTGGGTGCAGACTTAGGGGGATTGATAACACCTGATTTATGTGCACTGGGTTCCTAAGCCAGAGTGCAGCAATGAATCAGGAGAGCTTCCTTATCCTAACACCCTCTCGGGGAAAAATATGGCTCTACACCTCTGATAACGTCACCTGATAGGCTCATCTGATCAAAATACACAAAACGTCCTTTTTTTCTAGAAATTTTGCTGCAATAATTAGTTATCCTAAAATTACACAACTTCAATAAATGGTAATACAGAATAGAAAATTCTGCTACTACAATATAAAATTTCCCTCTGTTGGTTTCCCCAGTAATAGCCAGAAAGAGTGTCAGAGACATGTACAGTTACACTAATGTAACGAGGGCATTTATGGCCCATGTGTTTGAGCTGTTAAACTTCCAATGTGAGGTGGATAAAATGCATAGGTTTTCTTTTTTTACTCCTGACCAAAAAGAGTCAAATTCCATTTGGCTAGTAGAAGCAAGCATGCTCATCTTTTTGTCTCAAACACACATGTGTGAAAACACACAGACACACAAACACATGCAATCCTGGAACAATTAGGTAGATATCTACATATAAAAAAATAAATCTTAGTCCATACTTTACATTTGATATGAAATATTAATTCAAAATATATCATACATCTAAATATAAATTGTAAAACAATAAAGCATTTAGAAGAAAACATAGGAGAAAATCTTTGTGACACTGACTTAGGCAAAGATTTCGTAGATTTGACCCCAAAAGCATGAAACAAAAGAGAAAATATTAATAATGTGAACTTTATGAAAATTTTCATTTTTTTAAACATCTTTATTGGAGTATAATTGCTTTACATTGTTGTGTTAGTTGCTGCTGTATAACAAAGTGAATCAGCAACATGTATACATATATCCCCATAACCCCTCCCTCTTGCGTCTCCCTTCCACCCTCCCTATCTCACCCCTCTAGGTGGCCACAAAGCACCGAGCTGATCTCCCCTTGCGATGCAGCTGCTTCCCACTAGCTATCTATTTTACCTTTGCTAGTGTATTTATCTGGAGAGGGTGTGGAGAAAAGGGAACCCTCTTGCACTGTTGGTGGGAATGTAAATTGATACAGCCACTATGGAGAACAGTATGGAGGTTCCTTTAAAAAACTAAAAATAGAACAATCATATGATCCAGCAATCCCACTACCAGAAAATTTTTTGCTCTACAAAAACATTAAGACAGAAAAGCCTTGAACTAGGAGAAAATATTTGCAAATTACATATCTGACAAAAGACTTGTGCCCAAAACATGTTAAACTTTCAAAACTCAAGAATAAAGAAACAAATTTAAAAACTGAGAATACCAAGTGCTAACAAAAATGGAATATACCTGGAACTCTAGTGAGAATGCAAATGGTGGAGACACTTTAGTAAATAGTTTGGCTGTTTCCTGTAAAGTTAAACATACGCTCACAGTTATTCTCCTAAGAGAAACATAACTTCTATTCACATACAATGAGATCCCACTTGTGTAACATTCTAGAAAAGGCAAAATTTAGGGATAAAGAACAGACCAGTGGTTTTCAGGGTTTATGACAAAGAGGAGGAAATGACTACAGAACTATGGCACAGTGAAATTGGGGAGCTAATGAAACTGTCCTTTATTTTGTTTGTGGTAGTATCAATAAATAGGTGACTTCATGCATTTGCCAAAAGTCACAGAACTGTGTACTGTACTGCAAAGAGTAAATTTTATCATGTGTAATTTAAAAAATGATTTTAACAGGGCTTCCCTGGTGGCGCAGTGGTTGAGAGTCCGCCTGCCGATGCAGGGGACACGGGTTCGTGCCCCGGTCCGGGAAGATCCCACATGCCGCGGAGCGGCTGGGCTCGTGAGCCATGGCCGCTGAGCCTGCGCGTCCGGAGCCTGTGCTCCGCAACGGGAGAGGCCACAACAGTGAGAGGCCCGCGTACCGTTAAAAAAAAAAAAAAAAAAAAATGATTTTAACAAATGTGAATACTGAAGAGGAAGAAACAAAATTGCTGTTTTTACAAGTTATACAATCATATACATAAAATACCCAAAAGGATCTCCAAAATTTATTAGAAATAATAAGAGAATTTAGCAAGTTGGATAAATAGAAGATCCATATAGAAAAGTCAATTGCATTTCTCTACACCAAAAGATGTTACTGCTAGATAATGTAAATTTTAAAAAAGACTTACACGGAGAAAATTAGTTTAGGAAAAGGTATTAAATATGGAAAAATAAATATAAATAAATGGAGAAATCCACTTGTTTGTGACAAGTGTGACGGTCAGTTTTATGTATCAAAATGACTAGTCTGCAATCCTCAGTTATCCAGTCTAACACTAATCTAGGTGCTGCTGTGAAGGTATTTTGCAAAGTCTGTAATCAGTTAACTTAAGTAAGGGAGATTATTCAAAATAATCTGGATGCACCTGATTCTATCAGTTGGAAGGACTTAGAACAAAGCTGAGACTTTCCTGAAGAAGAAGAAATTCCATCAGCGGACAGCAGCTTTACTGTGTCCAAGAATGCCTGCCTGCCCTTCCTCATGGCCTGCCTTAGAGATTTGGACTTGCCTAGCGCCAGCCCCACAATGGTATAAGTCTATTCCTTGCAATAAATCTCTCAATAAATATTTCTTGCTGGTTCTGTTTCTGTGATTGAACGATGACTGGTACAAAGAAGGCTGAATTTTATAAAGCATCAATTTTCCCCCAAATTATTTTTGAATTGAGTACAGTTTTAATCAAATTCCAACTATTTTTCAAGTTACTTGAAAAACTCTTCCTAAAAACTTTACAGATGAAAGCTCAAGAATTGCCAGGAAACTCCCGAGGATTAAGCACAAAATGGGAGCTCTGCCTTACTAGATATCAGCACTTATTATAAAGTACGATGACAACAATGTGGTACTGGAATAGGAAATTTCAAAAGAAAATTTGACCCAGTGGAACAGAAGAAACAGCCCAGAAATAGACTCCTAGATGCATGCAGATATAATTTATGAAGTGGCATTGCAGAGCACTATGGAAAAGAATCAGCTACTTCACAGAACCATTTCAGTGAATCTGAGAAATAGGACACAGTGAAAATGGTAAGTCAAAGACAAATGTATATAGTATTATATAATATTTATAAAACTCAGAACAAGAAAACTAAATAATATCTTGTTTAGGGGTATATACATATGCAGAAAAACTTATTTTAAATATTACCTCTGGGAGGGAAGTAAGGGAGAAGGAATAGGAAGACAGCAGAAAGATATATTCAATGGCATTGATAATGCTCTTCTTCAAAAGTTAGGTGCTGGGAGATGCAAGAGGGAAGAGATATGGGAACATATGTATATGTATAACTGATTCACTTTGTTATAAAGCAGAAACTAACACACCATTGTAAAGCAATTATACCCCAATAAAGATGTTAAAAAAAAAAAAGTTAGGTGCTGATAGGGAGATATCCAAAATGTTTACCAAATAGTAGTATATAATACCAAATCACATCCCCAAGATATTATTTCATTTTCACTCGTGTCCTATTTCTAAGATTCACTGAGATGGTCCTGTGAAGTAGCTGGTATTAAAAATAGAACTACCATGGGCTTGCCTGGTGGCGCAGTGGTTTAGAGTCCGCATGCCGATGCAGGGGACACGGGTTCGCGCCCCGGTCCGGGAAGATCCCACATGCCGCGCAGCGGCTGGACCCGTGAGCCATGGCCGCTGAGCCTACGCGTCCGGAGCCCGTGCTCCGCAACGGGAGACGCCACAACAGTGAGAGGCCCGTGTACCACCAAAAAAAAAAAAAAAAAAATAGAACTACCATATGATCCAGCAATTCCTCTTTTGGGTATCTATCCCAAGGAAATGAAAACAGAATATTGAAGAGATATCTGCACTCCCACGTTCACTGCAGCATTATTCACAATAGCCAAGATATGGAAACAACCTGTGTCCATCAACGGATGAATGAGTAAAGAAAATGTGGTACATATATACATATATAATGGAATCTTATTCAGCCATGTGAAAGAAGGAAATCCTGCCATTTGAGATAACATAGATAGACCTTGTGAGCATTATGTTAAGTGAAATAAGTCAGAGAGAGAAAAATAAATACTGTATGATATCACTTGTACGTGGAATCTAGAAAAGCTGAACTGTAGAAACAAAGTTGAGTGGTAGTTGCCAGGAGCTGGGGGTGAGGGGTTGGGGGAGGTGAGACATTGGGGAGACGTTGGTCAAAGAATATTAACTTCCAGTTAGAAGATGAAGAAGTTCTGGGGATCTAATGCACAGTATTGTGATTATAGTTAATAATATTGTATTATATACTTGAAAGTTGCTAGAAGAGTAGATCTTAGATGTTTTCACCACAAAAAAAGAAGTGGTCATTATGTGACATGATGGTGGTGTTAGCTAACCTTACAGTGGCAATCATATTGCAATATATGTGTATCAAATTAGCATGCTGTATACCCTAAACTTACACACTTTTTTTTAACATCTTTATTGGAGTATAATTGCTTGACATTGTTGTGTTAGTTTCTGCTGTATAACAGTGAATCAGCTATACGTATACATATATCCCCTTATCTCCTCCCTCTTGTGTCTCCCTCCCTCCCACCCTCCCTATCCCACCCCTCTAGGTGGTCACAAAGCACCGAGCTGATCTCCCTGTGCCATGCGACTGCTTCCCACTAGCTATCTATTTTACATTGGGTAGTGTATATATATGTCCATGCCACTCTCTCACTTCGTCCCAGCTTACCCTTCCCCCTCCCTGTGTCCTCAAGTCCATTCTCTACGTCTGTGTCTTTATTCCTGTCCTGCCCGTAGCTTCTTCAGAACCATCCTTTTTTTTTTTTTTTGATTCCATATATATGTGTCAGCATACGGTATTTGTTTTTCTCTTTCTGACTTACATCACTCTTATGACAGACTCTAGGTCCATCCACCTCACTACAAATAACTCAATTTCACTTCTTTTTATGGCTGAATAATATTCCATTGTATATATGTGCCACATCTTCTTTATCCATTCATCTGTCGATGGACACATAGGTTGCTTCCATGTCGTGGCTATTGTAAATAGAAACTTATACAATTTTATGTCAATTATATCTCAGCAAAGCTGGAAAAAAATTATAAATAGATAAATGAATTAGTAAATCCTCAGAGGGAAACTTTAAAAATCATTACAATACAACCTTAGAGTGGATTCTAAATACATCAAAAAATTATTTTTATCCACTGCCAGAAAACTTTAGTCATCATTGTTTGCCAACTTCCCGTAGCAATGAAAAATTTCTTCTCCTAAAATAAGTAAATAGAAATTATCTCCTATGTGATTCCATATAGTTTATTAAAATTTCAAACTTTAATATCGTTGGAGCTCCAGGAATCTATGATTGATAATGCAGTCAAACAAGAAAAAAATAAATGTAATATATTAATTCCCAAAATTGTAGGAATGGATCAAACATACTAAATGGGTGTTTCCATAGAACCTGTCACAGTTTTGAATAAAAATGACCTTCTGTAACTAATATCTCCATCCTCTCCGTAGCCCCCATGACCTACATGAAAAGGAGCAAGAATAATCCAGTCAGATTATAACCACGCCTCCCTTTTCATTACTGTATTCCTAGCACATTTAATAGTGATTTATTTATAGTAAGTCCACAATAAGTATTTTACATTAATAAGCAAATAGAAGAATGCATGAAAGAATGTCTCTACAACAGCTCTTCGCAAATAAAAATACTAAATTTAGTAGGACAGTCACAAGGTTAGCAGAGAGCTGACATGAAAATCAATCTCTATTTTAATTTCCTTTGTTGTTCCTTACTAGCTCTCCTACATGGGTCAGACAGCACACTCATCTTTAATTCTGCTACAGAATAGATCAAAGACCAAGCCTAAATGAGGGAGATAGACAATAAGCACTGAGTTCGTACCATATGCAAAATCGCTGCGACTACCATCCATGGGTTACAAAAGAAACAGAACCTCTAGAATTGCCTCTGATGGCCAGACCTTCCAGAATGTCACAATTTCACAACTTTACTAAAAATCAGTTCTATTCTTTGAACTCTAAAATGCATTTTGTTAAACCCATAATGTCTAATATAATTTTTGAGATGTTCAAATTCACAAAAATATACTCCCCTTTTCCAACTATACCCATACACCTTAGTGGAATTTAATGGATATTCACAAAAGAAGTCAAAATGCCTAGTACATAATGATATCTTAAAGGCAAAATTTTAACTTAAAACGTATCAACCTTACTCAAAAGAGATTAAAAATCATCCTTTAGGATACGGGTGGTTATACTTAGTTGATGAAAAGGGCAAAGATCCCACAAGATGTGTAACATTCATAGAGAACAAACACTCGTAGTTTCGAAAGGTAAAAATAATGCAAAAGACAGGAAGCAAAGTAGATAGAAGGAAGAAGAAAATATAGGCATTGCAAAGAAGAATTATTATAGGGTGGTCTTGAAACTGTCAGGGAAAAAGAATGGTTAGAAAAATGTTCTGAAACTGAATCTAATTCATATACATATAATACCAATGAGTTAAATGTATACAACATTTTAAATTTCAAAAGCTTTTTCATGTATATTATGTTATCTTTATAGCACCTCTTTTCTGTTCTTACTGTACAGAGAAGAAATTTGAAGTACTAGAAATGTAGCCGAGACCTCCCAGAAAACTAAAGAAAGTGTCAGGAGCATAGCCCAAATATTTAGCCTGATATTTCTCCCACTGTAGACCATTCTGACTCTTTAGAAAGAGAACTCTTAGAAAGAGAACATTTAGAAAGAAACTCAAAGAATAAAAATAATACCAATCAATTCAAAACACCAAAAGAGTAATTTAATCAGTAATTTTTACATGACACCATCTCATCTATTTAATGGGTTTTGCTTTTTACTGAAAAAAATTATGACTATTATAGCACCTACCAAGAATACAAGGCAGCCAAGTGATTTAGTCAACTGAAACAAATTAAATAAAAAATAGCATTTCTTACATTGTTCAGTATTAAAAGATTTCAAACTACTTAATCTCATTAAAAAGAAAACAATATCTTGTGGACATTTAAAAATATGACTACTCTGATCTCTTAAAATTTTTTAATACTTTTAAAATTATTCCTGCATCCATTCACTCTGTGTCTTTTCACAACGATCTTTCATTTTCATCCCTTTTAATACAGCATACTTAATGCCCTGGGTGCCCTAAAGTATCAGTTAAGGTATGGGGTGTGTGGTGGGGAGAACCGTTCTCTCCCTATGTATATAAAATTAAAGTTGTTCCTTAGTCACTTTAAAAGAAAGAAGGCAGAAGCCTGTTTTATTCTTTTTTTTTAAAAGTCAACCAAGGAAAAGAATTCTACAAATGAAGAAGAAACAAGAAAGGTCATTCTGATGATATAACAGATGGACAGGCTCAAGAGGGAATGAGTCCAAAATAATGTTTGACATTACTAATATAAATAGAAATTGAACCCACTCAAAAACCTTAAAAGATAGTCCATTATGTCTCTTAGCCTTGATTTGAATTATAAAAAAATAACATTAAAATTGTAAGCGCAGACACTGATAAGTGACATTTAATTTTGCATATTCTTTTATACTTTCAAGGTTTCCACAGTCATGAGAACAACTCAGTTCAGCTGGAGGTAGGTGCCCATGGAGCCACTGGACCAGAAGAGGCCACTCGGCATTTCATCCCTGGGCATTTATGAATGATTTGGACCTCCTCCTTTTTCAGTGTTGGGTGGGGGAGCTTATTAATCATTTTTCTGAAGCATTAATGGGCAGACAAGCATACTGCCAGCTGGTAAAAAGTAGCAGCTGCAGCAGAATGTAGACCCCCTTGACGGCATTATGGAACACAGTCAGGGCTGGGAGCCATACAGGAAAGAACATACCTTTGGTGGATTTGTCAATTAGTCGGGTTAAAAGGTCAACGTGTATCAATGAAGAAAATCTAAAACTCATTCTTCTTTGCTCTGATGACAGCCTTCAGACAGATTAGGATTATCACTAAAAACATAGGAACTTTTCACTCCTGAGCAATCTCAGTGGATCAAATTCATGAACACCTATGATGAGCAATTGCTTGCATATTTCATCCGAATCTTTTCCCAAGGTTTGGAACCATGAAATCTCACTTTTGTTCAAAAATTATCAAAGAAGCCTTAAAAAAACAAGATCAAAGTTGTCTTTTCATTTTATACAAGAAAGCCCAGCAGGATTTAGCACAAAGAACACCAGCCTAGATCAGGATATTTGGCTTTTAGTCCTCATCCTAGAACTAACAAGGGGGGTGATCGTCACCGTTGCCAACTAACTTAATTCTTTAAGACTAATATGTAAAATGAGAGGCTGACTCATGGTATTTAAGGTTATTTCCAATTCTGAAATACCGAGGCCAGGATTTGCTTCCTTTAAACTTCAACATCGCTAAACATTTCTATTTGTTAATGGTACAATGTGTTTATCTCCAAAGAAACAAATACGAAGTTTTCAGAATTAAGAACTGTATCTATATCAGGTTGAAATCAACACACTCCTGCCATCCCTCTTTGCTCCTTTGCCTTTACTCATTATCTCCCCACCTGTATCTCTTGCCAAAACGTTCTCGTCTCTCTGCCCTTTCTAAATCTTGCTCATTTTGCAAACTCAAGCAAATCTTCATCTTCCCAGGAAGCCCCCTCCTGCAAATCACACAGATATCCCTTCTCTTCAATTCAGCTGTTCTTATCATCAATAACACACAGCTATATTTTGCTATTTTAACTATCTATGCCTACTGTATTGGCCTTCCATGACTATATTGCAAATTCCTTCTACAGCAGAAACTGCTAAGACTTTTCTGGATCCCATGCAATACCTGGCAAAGTACCAGTGTGTTAGGCTTCCATAAATGTGCTATTGACTAATGAGTAGTTCAGTGTATGAATGTCAGAAACAATTACCATACATTTACCTCATAAAAACTTTACATCACTTAACAATTCCAATTCACTTAACCCTTTTCCAACCTTAAACAAAGAAATTCTTTTAAAAACTTAATCTACTTTGCATAACTTTAAAAGCACAAGAAACAAGGTGTAGAATAATATCCCAATAACTGACTAACGTTGAGAAAGATTTTTTCTGGCCCATCCTTTTCACACCTGTTCTTAACATAACCTAGGAATATGCTGCCAATTATTTTTCTGACAACAGCTCCACAATGACTATAACTTGTACTTGTATTCACATATCTATTTAATCATTTTACTTAATAATCAGGTCAATCCAAAAGGAGTCAAACACATTTATATTCAATACATCTCGACATATTTTTTGTTGGGCATCCTGTATTTTTATTGTGTTTTTGTTTCCTTGCATCTATTACCTTCTACTTGTATTAAGCAAATATCAGTCAATCTTTGTATGGACATTTTTCCATCTCAACATTGTTTGAAGTGCTTTTTCTTTCTTTCCATTTCTTTCTTTCTTTCTTTCTTTCTTTTTTTCTTTCTTCCTTTCTTTCTTTCTTTTTTCTTTCTTTCTTTCTTTTTCTTTCTTACTTTCTTTCTTCCTTTCTTCCTTTCTTTCTTTCTTAACAAATAATCTAGTAGCTTGTTATCATTCACTTCATAACTGATAACTTGAAATGGTGGTTAAAATCTCTGCAACTGGCTTCAAGGACATTTACATATGAATATAACCAAATCTCAACTTCACTTGCAGACAGTTTCAAGTTAAATTTCTTCTCCATGTAAGAATCTCATTGTCATCCTTTTTTTATTTTGGAACATTCTTCTCCAGAAGGAGGGAAAAGCCTACTATCTTATATTTGTGATATATTTTCAAAATTTTTGCATAACAACTTATCTGTATTTCCCATTTAAATAGAATTTATTGTCTGAATAATGTGAAAATACCAGTTTAGTGAATTCAAAACTATCCCTCTAACTAGTAATTTATTTATTACAATCTGGCCAAGAAGAAGTATGTCTGCTTTGTGTTTACATATATGGTCAAAGCCTAAACTGTCTTTTTTCCCTTTCTTATTCTATTTTTCCATTTTTAATAATTACATAAGAAATAGAAGCTTTTTTTCCTAAAGGGAATGGACTTAGTGAAGTTATTTGCTTTACCACAATTAGGGTTCCCCATTTAAGGCTGTACCCACTTTTACATTGTTTGTACATTCACTTCTCCTATTCTCAGTCTTAGTTATTATGATTTTATTTTCAAGCAAGTGGAAGAGATTCAAGTAGTATTCATAGTTTACATTCACAACAAGGTCTCCAAATTGCACCTGCATATCCTATAATGTATATCCACTCACACTTTTCTTGCAAGAAAACTAAAGTCATCTACATACAATTTCTCTGCTTCCAGCTGAGGACATTTTTCCACCTAATGGCAAAAAAATTCATTTCACCACACTTAATTTTGAAATTCATTTCAAAAATCTACTGAAAGCAATGTATAAGACCGGACACAGGTATAACTATGGGAAAACAAATCTTTTGCCAAAAAACTGCTTACAAAGTAGCAGGGACATGTTTCCATTCAATAGTTATTCATTTAACAGATATGCTATGAAATGTAAACTAATTATTCCAGACTTTTCCTAATGTTTTGAAGGATTTAAAAATATTGTGTATATTATACTTAAATATAGTTCACTTCCTGCTAATTCCTCTATTTTAGATTTCACAGACTGAGGCACTCCCTAAAAATGTCTTCAGGAGGGTAAATTCAGTCAGTCCACAGAAACAGCAGCATTTAGAAAAGCCTACAATGCAACTGGCAACTTTCTGACTGTCCAATGTTCTGATTATAGACTTAGATATGAACCAAATTCAGCATTGACCTAGAAAAGACTACAAAAAGTATAATAAGTTACTGCATATACACTGCTCGAGTGACTGGCATAGGGCAGCTCTCATGTCTATTTCTTCAGAAGAATTGATAGTTTTCATGTATTCTACCTACATTAAAATTAGAGCAATATCATTTTTGACTAGTTATGCAAAATATACATTTTAAAAGGGAAGAAATAAATAGGAAAAATAAGCAGAAACATAACTTCTTTCCCTGTGTGCCTTTTAAAGAACCTTGAACTAGACCATCTGTAGGTACTTCACAATGAAACTCTACAGGCAGCCACTGAGCCTCTTCTCCATAAGTATAAAATGAGAAACTTGGAGAGCTATTGAACACTGCATTTTCTCAGTGGAACAGCACACACGCATTTAGCATGAGGTGTTCTGCCACTCAGAAACACGGGAAATTCAGAGTGTTCAATGGCTTCAAATTTGCACCCACAGCGCCATGGCATGCAAGCTGCTGTGCTCAACTCGGTGTGTTCCATAAAACAAAGGAAAGCACTTTTACAAACCAGCAACATGATTATGACTGGAGCTGAGCTGCTTCATTCTCGTATATGCAAAAAAGAACAAGCACAAACCATCACTTTGAGATGCCTCTCTACATACTGTCTATTCTTTGCTCTGAGTCTCCAAAACTAGAGGGAGAAACACAGAAAACTTCCCAAATAATGTTAGTTGTCAGTATGTCTGCCTTCATGGTGGTTGTTTTATAGCACTGAATATGTCTGATGGCAGTTGTATTAAACATTCCCTTTATTTCAGGTTACCATTTATTTTACCTGTTTATTTTAGCAAGAGCAAGTTCAGGTCTAAACAACAGCATGCCCAGTGTTTTGGCTCTATATTATTTATGAACAAACATGCAAACCTGCTGGCTATGGCTTGACATTCTGTGTACATGTAACTGTGGCTCATGATAGCTACCATACCTCTTACATGATCTTATATTTGCACTGGTCTCAGACTTTAAACACCAGGAGGGAAAAACCCAAGAAGCAGAGAGAGAAACACAATACAAGAAAGACAATTTGGAAGTCATCTTGTTCCATATTCACCACAGGAGTTAACTGTAAACAAACATTTTTCTGAAGGGTGCCTTCAGTAGGTTTGTGACTACACCGATGAATTACACAGCAGAGTATTTTGCAAGCATTGTTTAGAAATAACCATTCAGCATAGCAGGTGTAATCACTAGCACATCATCTGACACTTATAAGGATGTATTGCTGGGATTCCCTGGTGTAGCAGTGGATAAGAATCCGCCTGCCAATGCAGGGGACATGGGTTCGAGCCCTGGTCCGGGAAGATCCCACATGCCATGGAGCAACTAAGCCTGTGTGCCACAACTACTGAAGACTGCACGCCTAGAGCCCATGCTCTGCAACAAGAGAAGCCACCGCAATGAGAAGCCCGCGCACAGCAAGAAAGAGTAGACCCCGCTCGCCACAACCAGAGAAAGTCTGCACACAGCAACAAAGACCCAATGCAGCCATAAATAAAAATAAATAAATAAATACTAAAAAAAAAGAAAAGAATGTATTGCTGCAACATTCCTCTAGGTAGCAAATGTTCTCAAAAACGTTTCACATGGAAACCCAGCTATTCCTCTACTAAAAAAGAAAACAATTCTAAATGAAAGGGAAAAGTCAAAGGTCACTGTAACCTCAGTTCACTCAATATATGTAGTTAATATACCTCTGCCTTGCTTGCACAACTCTCTGTTTTCTGTGGTGCCTGAACGTTTTGCTCTGATATCTCCATTGCCCCTTATTATATAGTGTGTGTTTATGCTCGCACATATTACAATAGCGAAACCTGAAATTATATAATCCATATGATTTCTATAGTCCATTTCTTAGCACCATTTGAATAACAGTCCAAATATGGAGAGCTTTGTGTGTATGTTTGTGTTTCTGTATTTGGGTCTACACAAGATTCCCATGGCTTCACTGATCAAGCATGTCGTTTATGGGTCTGAGAACAGAATATCAAGATCACAGATACGCACTCCGAGTAAGCCACATAGCTTGGAGCTGTTTCATGGCCACATGCTTTAGCCTTAAGCCCAGTTAGCTGTATGATAAATACTGATTACTGATCAGACGATGTAAAACAAAGACTGCAAATATACAAACTGATCTCAGTAGTTGAAGAAGTATATGTTCTATCAATGGTGTGTTAAAATGGCAAAAGGGCAAAAAGAGCAAAACTAATGCTTGCTATAATATTGGATAATATCTGCAATTTTTTAGCTCTAAATGCCTTGTTTTGTAGCACTAAAAACTAACCATAAATTAGTGAGATACCCATCATAGGAAGCATTCAAGTCTTAGCCCAAATCACCGTTGTTAAGGCTATTTTGCCTAGGTAGTGAGTAAAACTATGTTACTGCTATGGTGTTGTCACTTGCTTAGAGTCTAAGGTTCCAGTGATTTTGTGTTTTATATATATATATTTACATATTGATCAAATATTCATTTTTACAGGGCATCAATGTGATCCGGAAAAGTATAATATGTGCTGCAAGTTATTTATTGTACTTCAAGGACATTTTTGGGAGAACCAAAGAAAGAATATTAAAAAAGAACTAGAGAATAAATCACTGTTTTATTTAGCTTTATTTACTTTTAAAAATCGGACTCATATACACTCCTGCTATCTCAGAGTTGTTCATCCCAATCTGTTTGGTCTCACTTTTCTTTTTGTATCTTGGGAGTCAGAACTACAAGCTTCAGAAGTCAGTTCAATGGTTATCTGCAATTTCTCTTTGTAGTGCCCTTTGAGGTCAAATCCATTACAGCATACGTTCAGACTGACTTTGCACACTTAACTCCACTGGGCTTTCAGTGACATACTCAGCACTTCACCTGAGAATCTGTTATCCATGGATACAGGAGATGTTAAAAATGATACATACAAAAAAGAGAGAGAGAGAGAGAAAGAAAGAAAAAAATGTGGTTCATGCCTGTATAGTACATTATGGCTGACTAATTTACAACTCCTAAAATCATTGAATAAAGATCATGCCACCTTTTTTAAAGTTTAACATCTTTTTTACCACTAAATGGTGCTATTCTGTTTCCAAGTCACCTGGGCTCCACTCAGAGAAGCATGAAGTGTTGCCTCCATGGACTTCCTGGAAAGCACAGAAATATAATCTTGTTATTGCATAATTTGCCACGCAATAAGGGAAAGTGTGGCAGGAGATAAAGTTAGCCAAACATTGGCAACTGATTTAGAAATAGAAAACTAAGCAATTTTCTTCTCACATAAGGAATACAATACATTGAGCACTGTGCCTATGCCTCACAAGTTCCACTGAGTTGGGTTCTTCTTGGAGGATTTCTTCTTATTTTAAGAATACAAACTGATATGATTTTCTGAACTGACTCGTGATTAAGGCAGAGGGGCCCAGGATATGATAAATACAAATAGATGGAGGAGGTGAGGAGAAGGGAGATCTAGTTGATATGTTTTGTCCTTGCTTTCTCTCCTAGATCCTATGCAGAGAGTTTTTAAATATCCAGCTCTTAACTTCAGAGAAATAAAACTCTGAAAGCAGAAAAGAAGCTGCTTCTGTTCCTCCAAAAATTAAGTTCCTCCTCTCTTTATTAATTTCTTCATTACAAGTTCAGAATTTTAATGTCTCCTTTGACCTCATATGTTCTCACCACCCTTTGCCCCACACTCCGTCCCAAAATATGCTCCCCTGACCTTGTTTCTTTCTTTCTGTTTCTAGCATTTATTTCTTCCTTTCGAACCACTCTAGCACAGGCCCTTATCACCTAATAGTTGACTTCCAAAGTCCTCTAAGGTCGTTCCACTACTTACCAGATGTTTAGGTCAACACCTATGAATATTCTGAGAATTTAACCTATTTGCAGGCTAACAAGTTAGTCTGCCCCAGTTTCATAGATGTTGGAAGAAAACACAAAACTTCTGGGTCAGAGACAAGTAAATTAAATAAATAATTAATAAATGTAATTTAAAATAAATAAGTTTATTTAACTGAAAGCAAATAAATTACTCAGAGCAACAGCTAACTAAGTAGCCAAGTGCTATTAACACTCTGCTTCCCCAAGCCTCTGTTCCCACAGGGCAATGTGAAAGGATCAACTACTCCTGCACATACATTCCAGGACAGAAACTCTGAGCCTAAGGAACCCAAATCTTTTATCACGGACAATAAACATGCTCAATTTTTGCCCCAGAGGGAGACATTTATTTTTATTGCACCAGACAATATGTGAACCTGCTCTCTGCTCCAGGAGACACTAGATCTAGCTTTCAGAGCTGTAAGCTATGCAAACATCCATGAAAGGTTAGTCCAGAACAGAGGCAGCCAGTGGCCCTGCACTAAAGCTGTACAGAGATGCAAGGGATGCAAGAGGTCCATGGCAAATTGTCTCCCAACACTTTAGCCTGGGGCACGTTAATTATGTTCTCTAAATTTACATTGCTTCATCTGTAAAATGTAACCAACACTACCTACTTCATTGGGCCTTTATGAAGATTAAATTTTAAAATGTACATTAAAAGTGTTTTAGCTCATTGCTTGATTCAATATGCAGTAAACAAACTTACTTAATTAATTATGGCTATATTATTCAAGGTCTGTCCCTTTCTACCCAGTCTGGGCTGAGCAACATCAAAACTTACTTCTCATTTACTTCTATAGAATACATGTGTGTTTGGTCAGAATGGTCTGTTCACTTCCTACTACAGAGAACAGGTGCATTTCCTACTCTACAACTTTGCACATCTTCCCCCTGTCTGAAATCCCTCCCCATTTCTCACCATAATCCCAACCATCTTTCATGGCCAGCTGAATCTCTGCCAATTCTTCAAAATTCCCCAAGTCATTGCAGGTCCCAGAGAACTTCTAGCAACTCACTAAATTCACAAATACTCCTCAGTAAGTGCCAAATTCCTTTCACTTTATTATATTTACCCACTGATGGATTTAATTTCTCCCAGCTGGTCTCTCATTTGGCTTCTTTTTAACATTTCCGCATGGGCTTTCTTGCTTCCCAAGTAAAAGTCAATTATGTGTACAAAATAATGTGATAATATAGTACCATGATACAATTGTCAGCAAGAACCCTTTTTTCCCCCAAGGTGATTAAGGGAAGCTTTATATTTTTTAACTTACCAAGTAAGTTTTATACATTCCATTCTCTCAATAGTCCTTCTAATTTTTTAATCCTGAAAATAACCATTCCATGTAGAAAAAGGATGTGTGCTTTAGAACTTTAACTCCCTGAGCAAAACCATAGTTAAGTAGAAACTGGAAGTTAATACACTCTTTCTGGGAAAGTGGCCTAAGTTGAAGTGAATTGAGAGTTCAGTGCAGGTGTCTACCTGTCACCAGAAATGGCCATCATCCCTGATGTTCTGGGCTACCAAACCTTAATAAAGGGAACAGGATGAATTAAGCTGTTATTTGAAACGGCACGAGTCACTGCAACAGGCAATCCCATAGAGAATACAGCTTTGATCCTAGGGTAAGTCCCTAGAGAAACTTGTGCCTCAGCTCCAGAGCAGTTTGCTCGTCACTCTGGCCACTTCCAAGAGAACTAAGTATAATCCCACCTCGGGGCAGGGCAGGCAGCACGGCTGCAAGAGAGAGCCGGGGGCGGCAGCTGCATGTCTGCACAGGGCTGTGTGAGAGTTCTTGATCAACATTTCAGAAGGAAACCCAATCTTGATCTGAGCCCACTTCCAAGCTTTATTTTAAAGAAAAAGTACTTTTTCATACTACAATATAACACATACTATCAACATATTAACTAACACAGTTAGGAGCCTGATGCTTCCAGGAATGCAAGGGAAACTTCCACAGAGCAGCACTGCCCAATAGAAGGCTCTGTGATGATGGCAATGTTCCATATCCAATATGGCAGCCGCTAGCCACACATGGCTATTGTGCATGTGAAGGAGGACTAGTGCACCTCAAAAATAAATCCGTTTATTTACCTTTAATTAAGTAGCCACATGTGACTAGTGGCTTGTGTATAGGATGGCATAGCTCTAGAACCTGCCACACAGCTGCCCTTACTTTCATGAACATTGTCTCTTTTAGCCCTCACACTAACGCTGTGAGATAGGTGGTATCATGTTTCTTTTTATAGATGAGGAAGTAGAGACTGAGCTATTTCCAATAACTAGCGCAACATTGTACACTGATAAGTAGCAGAGCCAGAATTTCGTCATATTTTTCTGACTACAAAGTTTAATAAGTACATTGTTCTCTGTTTTTCATTTGTACCACCTTGATTTTTCAGAATCAAGTGCAAATTCCCTAACTTGGCAGAAAAGTACTTGACAATCTGATTCCAGTCTTTGCCTTCAGCCTCACTTCACCAGCACCCTTCCTACTCCCTCTATTTTAGGAATTCTTTTGCTCTCCAAATCCTAATGCATTTTCCCAACTCCTTGCCTTTCAATTCACAGCACTTGAGCCTATCTTACAACCTGAAATACCTTCCCTCTATCTCCAGTCTCTCTCTATGACTGGCGAGCTCCTATATTATATTCTCATTTTCTGTTTATATGTTCATCTCCTTGTCTAGAATGTGAGTTGAAGGAAGAGTGCCATAACCATCTTGCATTCCCAAGATATAGCATAGTTTCCTGTAAATGCTCCAGAAGTATTTAGTGACACGTAAATAAAGGGGGAATGAAGATACAAATAAATTCATCACACATTCTTAGAGCCTGATAATACATGGCCCTACTCTGGCAATGAGAATTGTCTGAACAATGAGTATATTAAGAAGACAAGGGACTTCCCTGGTGGCGCAGTGGTTAAGAATCCACCTGCCAATGCAGGGGACCTGGGTTCGATCCCTGGTCCGGAAAGATCCCACATGCTGTGGAGCAACTAAGCCATGTGCCACAACTACTGAAGCCTGCGCACCTAAAGCCCATGCTCCGCAATAAAGACAAGCCACCAAAAGGGAAAGCCCGCGCATCTCAAGAAGAGCAGCCCCTGCTCGCCACAACTAGAGAAAGCCTGCACGCAGCAACGAAGACCCAATGCAGCCAAAATAAATAAATAAATAAATAGAAGACAGGATCTCTTCCCAAGTATGTGGAAAGGCCTACTTTTAACATTTTGTGAAGAGGAAAATGTATACATGACCATGGTTGGTTATGTGCTCACATTGGGTTAAAGGAAAGCAGGACCATGGCGCTGCTGAGGACCAGCTACCCCTGACTGGCTGCCATTTGACACCCAAGCTCTAGGTGATTGGATAATGCACAGTTTGCCTAAATTGAAGGCCATAGGCATGTTTTCCCAACCCCTTAGTGAGTATGTGCTAAACCACTGGGGAGGAATATTCAACTGGTGGTGGGTGCTAACTTGGGGTGCTAGGTTGTTTCATTCGTCCATGGGGATATGTGATCGGCACCACTGCTTCCCAGAATGGAAGTTCAGCTTGACGAGACCAGGCATATGTTCTTCTGAGAGAAGAGCCAGGAACGGGCTCCTGATTTATCTTCTGTGAGTATCTCTTGTGGGTTGATTTACAAACAGGTCCGTTATCATAGAGAACAGGAAATCATCAAAGCTCTCCTCTCTCACCACCACACTTGTACCCTACAAACATGCAGACCTAACAAGACACCCTTGAGCTGCCACCATGATGCAAAAGCCATGCTTCTGCCAGTAATTGATGGGTTTGGGGAATTGACCAAATTTGTACACAGGCATAACTCATTTTATTGCACTTCACAGATACTGTGTTTTTTTACAAATCGAAGGTTTGTGGCAACCCTACATCAAGCAAGTCTACCGACATGATTTTCCAACAACACTTGCTCTTCACATTACTGTATCACATTTTGGTAATTCTCAAAATATTTCAAACTTTTTCATTATTATTATACTTGTTATGGTAATCTGTGATCAGGGATCTTTGATGTAACTACTGAAAAAGAACGTGACTTGCTAAAGGCTCAGGTGATGGTTAGCATTTTTAGCAATAAAGTAGTTTTTAATTAAGGTTTGTACTTCTTTTAGACATAATACCATTGCACACTTAATAGACTACAATATAGCGTGACCATAACTTTTACATGCACTGGGAAACCAAAAAATTCATGTGATTTGCATTATTGTGATATTCATTTTATTGCAGTGGTCTGGAACCGAACACACAGTATCACTGAGGTATGCCTGCATTCCCTTTCTTGTAACTCAAATGTTCATGGAGAACGTGGGCCACCTCTGAAAGTCGTGAAACAGCTCCAGATCAGTGGCTCTCTACCCTGGCTGGACATTAGCATCAGAACTTCTTGTACAACTGCCCTGTGATGAGGTCGAGACACAAGAGTTTATAAAAGCTCCCCAGGTGTTCATCTGTGGTTGAGATCCAGAGCCCTAGCTCATGAGACCAGCAGCTTAACTACCAGGGTTTTGCCAGGGAGGAGGGTGGTGTCAGCTTCAGCACTGCAGCTAACTTTTGGGGAGCAGCCATTGGAGGGTGGTGAGAAAACTGCACAGAAGGAAAAGAACAGTGGACTTCAGCAGACAAACACTAACCTAGAGCTTGAAGTGTATGGTACATTCTTATACCAACTCCTTTGCCTCAGAAACTATCTGTGACCCGAGTTCCTTTTACAATACTCTGCAATCCCTGCTCCTGTGATTGGTTTGTTGTCATAATTCCATTCAACAAGCAATAACTGAGCATTTAGAATGTGCATTCATTCTTCTGGCCCAGATACAGAGAAGAATGAGATTTAAAAATAGCAGTTAGAACCTGAGAGCCTAGCAAGGGAAGAAGACGCAAACAGTTCAACGCGATGAGTTACTGGTGAAACAGACATAAGTACGAGTGTGAAATGCGAGTTCTAAGTACAAAGGAGGGAGTGCATTAGATTAACAGTCACTCAGGAGTAAAAGCCAAGGGCCTTACTGTGGCTACCAAGCCCTGGACCAGGCGCTTCATTACCTCTTGATCTCACCTCCTACGACACTTCTGTCATTTATCTCAATCCTGCCTCAGAGTCCTCCTCACGGGACAGCCGGGCACACTCCCAACTTAGGGCCTTTGCTCAGGCAGCTCCTCCGCCTTGAACGCTCTCTCCTATTAGCTATGTCGTAATTCCTACACTAACTTCAAGTCTTTTCCAAAATGCTGTCATCGCAATGAGGCCTATCCTGCTGACCTTACTTAAAACTGAGACCCAGCCAGGCCTCACCCCACCTCCGTTTACCTTGCTTCACTGTTTTCATTGCACGCGTCACATTTTAGCATAATACATGGCTTACTAATTATGCTTATTAACTGTCTGACTTCTTGCACCAGGATATAAACTCCACAAGTGCATGAATTGTTTTGCTCACTGATAAAACTCAAGGGCCTAAAACAGAGCCTGGCATAGGTGAAGCACTCAACATCTTCTGTGGAACAAATAAATGAAGAGTTTAGCAAAACTGCACCTCACAGCAGTTGGCTTTCTTTTTCTTTCAGTAGAATCTGATTTGCTATTCGGTAGCCAGTGTGCTTCTGGGATGGGGCAGTTAGTAACAGCCCACTGGGTCTACTGTGGAGATGTTCCCCCCACTTCTGTGTGAGCACCGTCAATCATCCATTACTCAATTCACCCGTCAACAAATATTTATTCAGCAACTATTTTATGCTCCATGCTGGGGACCGTGAGCATTCAAAATGCCGACCTTGGGCTTCCCTGGTGGCACAGTGGTTGAGAGTCCGCCTGCCGATGCAGAGGACACAAGTTCGTGCCCCGGTCCAGGAGGATCCCACATGCCGCGGAGCGGCTGGGCCCGTGAGCCATGGCCGCTGAGCCTGCGCGTCCGGAGCCTGTGCTCCGCAACGGGAGAGGCCACAACAGTGAGAGGCCTGCGTACCGCAAAAAAAAAAAAAAAAAAAAAAAAAAAATGCCGACCTCGAAGGGCTTAACACCCAGAAAAAGAAATGAGGTCAACACACAAAGAAATGCAATAGGAGGTAGCTGTGCTGAGGCAGAAGAATGCAGAGAGCAATGCGACTGTGGAGTCTTCCGAAGGTACCTGAAGTATTACACCCGGGAAAGAAACTCTAGTCCCTCTAGCCGTGGGCAGCTCAGACACATGACAACACTCATCAGCTCATTTACCAAAGGTGGGGTTTCTCATTTTGGCCTCTAATAACCTACTTCCCTTCATGAGACACCTGCCAAGGGAGAGGAGAGATGTCATTAAGCTTTCTAAGCGCACTTGCGCTGACTTTTCTGATAACCTTTACCTACCAAATGAGGTATGAAAACCGCTGAACAATGGATAAGACACTTTTTATTTTCCCTTTTTATTCTCTGACTTTAAGGCATTTGGTCATTCGTTCTAAGCCATATGCAGTACTTTATGTTTCAGGAAAGGCCTGTGTAGCAAAGCCCAGCAACAGTTCAGCAGTTGGCCCACTCTTTTCAAACTCATGCATGTCCTCACTGAAAATGTAAAATAGCTTGGATCAAAAGGCATCATTGGTTGCACACGGAGGTGAGTGAATGATTTGTTCCAGGAATAGAAGCCCTCAGACAAACAGCGCTAATCGCTAATCGGTCTCACCACAGAGCAGGTGGTGACAATAACAGAGTTTATTTTAAAGAAGGGGAAATTAAATAGTGGTTGCAATAGTCCTAGCCACTTTTAATTATTGTGACAGCAAATTATGAACAATTTCCTGTCACTTTCCCTTCTGAAGCAATTATTGATGTGTGCCTTATGGCTGAACTGTGCTGAAAGCTCTCTAAGCAGGCGGCTGCCTGATTCAGTGCTTTGTGGGCTCATATTCAGAAAGCCATTTGGCCTGCAAAGTCTCTGAATTATCTGTAAATACAGTGAAAGGAGACAGTGATTGCATGAAGCCAAGGGAATGCTCCTGAATGCCAATAAGGCAAATGTCATGACAGGAACACAAAGCCAGCATTCCCTGTGACCTTTTAGATAGAAACCAATTTACTTTGGTACCATCTCAAACAGAAAATTACGGTGTAATTCCTCATGTCAATACATAATTTATTTTGTAATAAACAACTACCTGCATATTTATACAGCGCCTCTCCCCTCGTTTTTATGATGCTCTCTGGCACTCTCTCCCGGCACACACCTCTGCCACCGAATCATTGCAAAGCTTTCTGTTTTAAGGCTGTTCTCTTCGCTAAGCTTGGTGATGACTGAGGAAAACATTAAAGGATTAAAAGCCACTTTCTATCCCTGCAAAGAAACCTAAGTCATTCATTTTCTTATTTTCAAATTACCTAACATCAGGTTGAAGGATTCATAAGACCACATCCAAAAAAAAAAAACTCAAGAGATGCAGCATTAAGCCCTAGTCTAAAGTACATTTCCTAATAGAGGAAAGTCTCTGCATTTAAAGCAGCATTACAATCAGGCAGTGAATCAACAAAGGAGAATTATCTTGCCCCAAGCTTCCACCCCTTCAAATGCATCTGCTTCTTTCCAGGAGGTCTGGGGACAAGGGCTGCCTCCCAAAGTCACCTCATTCTCTGTCCTTATAATGCAAATGGGACGAGTTCTGGAGAAGATGTGCCCTTTCCCCTCCAGGTCAGCACTTTAAATCTCCCCCAGACTGGCAGTGACAGGAGACTCTCCGCAGCTGACAGCTGGTCACTGACCTAGCTGAAAGCAGTTGGTGGTCTTCCCTGAGCCTTGAGCCTCAGGTCACCTCAGCGCTGGCCGAGCTATCACCGCGCACAGTTAGCTTACTCGGCACGTGGGCTCTGTCAAGGACGAGTGAGGCAGGCGGAGTGGGGAGCGGCCGGCGGGCACTGCCAGCGCTCCACCCACACCACCACCACCACCCCCCCCCCCCCGCCCCGTACCCACCACTCATTAGTCTGAATCACATTCTTGGATAACTGAAGAGATCTGAAACCTGAGTGGCTGAGGTCCAGCGTCTTTAGCAAATTTCAAAAAATATGAACAATGAAGGCAACTCACAAGACAGAAAAGAATGATGTATATGCTGCTTAGAAACAGGCTGCTTTTGTATTTTTGGCTTCTAAATACCTGTTTTTAGACCATTTTGGTAGTAATGATCATGAACCTTTGTTTACAACGTGGGGTCCATCCCTGGCTAGCTTCTGTAGCTTAATAACACTAAGAAGTGGCAAAGGTATTAGGAGGCACTACAATCATTCCTTTGGAAATCAGCCACCACGCCACACAATACATACATACACACACACACACACATACACACACACACACACACCCCAAACCAAACCGAACCAAACAAATGCATTTCTTTGGCTTCACAGGAGAGGCAATAGCTCACAATGTGGAGAAAATAAGGGCTCCGATTCAACTACAACATATTGAGAAACAGAAGTCAATACCCAGAGAAGGTTTTACATAGCACTCGTAGTATTATTAATGAGTTGCTGTATGGAACTACCACAACTGAATGGAGTCCAGGATTCTCTGAGGGCTAATTGGCTTCATTCCTCTAGCATGCCAACAGAGTAGTTTCTGTTCTGTTTGGAAGACAGATGCTGGGACCTAGGTCAATGAATCAATAAGAACATATTGGCCATCTAATGGATACCCAGCAAAGACCTTTGCTACATATTTAGAGGAAATATTTTCTGACTACATAGTCACCCCTGTGTCAAGAATGCATTGTTCAAACAGATAGAGAAGACACATTTCTGATATCCAGTGTTCTCAATTTACCCAGAATAGTCGGGGTCTTTGTAATTGTTTTATCAAATAAGAACCAATCGTGACATTTACTTCTTTGAAATTAAATCTTTATAAAGCCCCTGTCAAATTATATGTACAAAATGCTTTTATGCATCTTTTCTTACAGGATTTTGTAAAAAATAAGATTCAGGTGATCATAGTGTAGTACTATTGTTTAAAGGAATAAGTAAAGTTAGCTTTAGAGAGTAATAAGATAAAACCAAATCCTTAAACATCAAAGGTTTCATATTATTTTCAGAGGTTGGATTGGAGGGGAGGCAACAGGCTTTCTTACAGTTATAATATTTGTTGGGTTATTTTTAGAAGAAAAATGGCTGACTATTCTTCATCACTATTGAAGACAGAATTAGACAGAATTGGCTTATGCTAATATATGAGGAATTCAGATACCTAACAGCAATCTGTGTATACGTGACATCAAAGATCACTTGGTTCAATTGTTGAACATATACAAGTGAAGAAGCTGAGGCCCAGAAAGGTTAGGACTAGCACAAAAGTATGCTACCTAAAGAAACATTTATTTATCTCAAAGTTTCTGTGAGTCAGGAAGAGGGTCACAACTTGTCTGTGTACCGCTGGCTCAGGGTCTGTCATGAGAATGCACTCTAGCTAAGCTCCCAGCCAGGACGGCAATCACATTTGAGGACTCAATTGGGCAAGGGGTGTGGGGCGGTCAGCACATTGGCTCATGCCATCTGCCTCTACAAGGATTAACTCTTGTGCTGCTGCAGCTGCTGACTTTCAACACCCCGTGAAAGGAGCTCAGGGTGGTGAGCAGAAATGAGGCACTCTGTGCTCTGGGAAAAACTGGGAGAACAGGTCTTCAGATAGTTAGCTATTTTCAGGAGCCGATTTTATAAGCCCAATTCTTGTACCTCCTCAAATCTAGAAAAGCACTAAAATCCTTCATGGTGCCGTCAGCTCCTCGTGACTAGCAGAAACCTTCTGCAAAAGAAGATGTGCTCGATTGCGTGGACTCCCCTTTCACCAAGATCACATATAGACTGACCTTCGCCCTGCCTCTTCGGAGCAGTTTCTCAGAACTATCTGAAATGCTCTCTCCCGAGCTGCAGTCCTCATTTTGCCTCAAATAAAACTAACTTGCAACTCTCACGTTGTGCATTTTTTTTAAGTTGACAGGAGATACAGGAGGGAGGACCAATCCACTCCCAAACTTCACTCATGCGCTCGTTGGCTGGCCTTGATTCCTTGCCACGGGGGCTGCTGTCTCACACAATGGCAGCCGGCTTCCCCCTGAGAAAGTGATCCAAGAGAGGAAAAAGAGTCCCAAAGGAGAGCCAGTCTGGTTATAACCTGATACTGGAAGTGATATTCCTCCACTTTTGCTGTATGCTCTTCCCTAGAAGAGAAGCAAGTCACAAGGTCCAGCCCATACTCAAGGGGAAGGGATTATACAAAGGTATGAATATGAGGAAGTGGGGATCACTGGGGGCCGTCTTAGACACTGCCTGCCACAGCTACGACCACAGCCAAGTCTCATTTCAAACCCAGTGTTCTTTCTACTACCCTGTGCTGGATTATAACAGATAATCTCCTATTATTAATGGTTACTAAACATTGGATGAGGTATTTTAGAAGACTGGAGGATCTCTGTCTCTGGAAGTCTTTTACAACGGGACATTCTTTCACCTATTTGAGAAGGTTTCATTTTAATTTCTCTGGTAAATAAGTACAGTATATATGGTGTGGTATAGACTGGGGTTTGAGTAGCTAGCCTGCTGAGTAATTCAGTAGATGAGGCAACTAATTTTATTTTCTAGACCTTGTTTCCTTACCACCAAAAGTTGGAAAGGGGACTAAGTTTCTAAGTTCACTTCAAACTACAGCAAGTAAAATGTCTCCAGTTCTATTACAGCTTTAAAACAATGAATCTCATATCTAGTCATCAAGATTGACCCTACATATAAGTAAATTAAATGATTATCCCCAGGATTTGACACAGAGACCCCCCCCCCCAAAAAATGTTCTACACCAAAATATTTCTCTCTCTGGCTTGAATTTCTACATCACATACTCTTTTCTATTTGTTATTAAAAGCTTCTGCTAAAATGCAAATGTGTTATCTAGAATAACAAATTAAACTATAACCCTGAATTAATATTTAACTGAATTTGTCTCTCCTGTTAACATGTCAGCTGGTAAGAAACCAGAGAATGGGATAAAGAAACAAGTAAGTTTTAATGAAAGTGGGTTTTTTTCCCAAAAGGGTTTTAGGGTTTGAAAAGACAGACTCAGATGAAGCTGTGGGTCAGGGAGTAAGGAGTGGCCAGTATCCTCAACAGCAAAGTATGCAGATGGGCACATGGAATCATGAAGACAAATCTAGAGGAAATAAAACTACCGGTATAGGCAGACTTCGAAGGACACCACATCCCTTTCTACCCTCTCAGTGGAATGTCTTAACACACACTCAGATACCCATTCTCACAACCACCCCTCGGATACTGTCTCCAGCTACAGACCATGGACTCATTTACCGTGCTGCTTACTCTCTATCTATAGGATCCTACCTGTCTATCCTTCCATCTTTCTTCCTGTTAGATCCTAAGATTGATTCATAAAAGTATTCTCTTGAACTTTTGGCAATCCCCTCAACTCTTCAGCGTCACACTCACAAAAAAAAAAAAAAGAAACTGAATGAATCCAACTGTCTAACTTGTCCACACCTACACCCTTTGCAACTGAATGATGCTAAAGAAGAACAAAAAACTGTATATGTTGTCTTCACTATAAATGACCAAAAGGAACAATCAACTCCACCAAGTCAGCCAGCTTCCTATATCTCTGAACATGCCAAACCACTTCTACTATCAGGAATTTTGAATATGCAGTTCTCTCTGCCTAGAACTTGCCCACCACTTCTTTTTAACCTCCAAGTTTCAGTTTGAACATCCCTATCTGAAAGAGGGTTTCTCTAACCCTATGTATACACCACCTCCATCTCTCCATTCAGTTAAAATCTTTTACAGCATCTGTTTATTTCCCTCATTGTATTTAATCACAATTAGTAATTATATATCTACTTGTCGTCTACTTACCATTTGCCTTCCACTCTAGACTGTAACCTCCATGGGGACCTAGGACGTGATTTGTTAACCATTTATATCATGCACACCAGCTAGGACATAGTAGGTGTTCAGTAAATACTTGTTGAATAAATGAATGAACAAATTAATATAGAGTCTTTCTTTTTTTTAGCCAGGAGTGACCCTATCTACATATCTGCAGAATTTGTGAAGCTTCTCTCTTTTCAATTGGTTCTTTACTCAGTATTCTTTTAAACACAGAGATTTCTAATGGAAATGCTGGCACGGACTGCTTCAGCAGCATAAATGGCATCAGTAGCTGACATGGACCCTACTGTTGCCACTGGCAACAATTAACTTAGCTATATAAAACTGACACAAGAGCTGCAGCATCCATTCAGTAAAATAACCATTCAGGCTTTCAGCAAACATAATACTGACCTGTGTGACTGTGCTTTTAGTACCTGAGCAAGTGCTGAGCATTGTCTGCTCAAGACAAGGCATTAACACAGCTTCTGACTCCTGTTTCCACTGTTGCTTAAAAGGGTTGCCTAATTAATTGATTTTATTGAATCTCTACCAAGGCACATTTGTTCCTTAGTAAGGTAATGAAAAAAGCAGAGGAGCAACTTTTGTAAACTCCAAGAAAGGGGTTGTGGAGGTCCAGATTTATGCTGCATATCATTGTAAATAAAAGTATAGTTGCCGTGCTTGTTGACTGCTTGATGCCAAGAGGTGGACATGAGCATATTTGTAGATCTCTGTGCTCAGAGAAAGGCATTTTATCTGAACCAGCAGAATATCCTCACTCCCTTACAAACTCGTATGCTATTGCTCTCTCCTGACCACACCGGCAGCGTTCACTGTGTGAAAGCAAAGAGCGAATATGGTAAGTGCACTTCTAGGAAGGTAGAGGAGTTTAGGGAATGAAGCAACAAGCTTTGGTATAATCCTCCACAGCTAACAAAAGCTCCCTGATACTTGGCCTCAGCCGATGTTTGCCAAAAAAATTCCTTGTGTACCTTAGGCCTACTTTGTAGATGGGGAAATTGAGTCTCAGAGAGTGATGACCCACTTGATTTTACACAGCTAGGGAGCCCAAGTCAACATTCTCTGAGGCCCAAATCTGTAGTATGGTTAAGTAACGCAGGCAAGAAAGTAGACAGGCTTAAACTAAAGCAATAAACATAGAAATGGAAATAAAGATAAAGGGACAGACTTGAAAGGGATTTACAGAATTGTGACTCATTTAAGGTAGAGTGAGGCAAACTGTTTTCTGATACAGGTAGATAGGCTGCAGTGTCATTCCCCAGAATAGAGGGGAAGGAAGGGCACATTTTTTTTTTTTTTTGCGGTACGTGGGCTTCTCACTGTTGTGGCCTCTCCCGTTGCGGAGCACAGGCTCCAGACACGCAGGATGAGCAGCCATGGCTCACGGGCCCAGCCGCTCCGCGGCATGTGGGATCTTCCCGGACCGGGGCACGAACCCGTGTCCCCCGCATCGGCAGGCGGACTCTCAACCACTGCGCCACCAGGGAAGCCCCGGAAGGGCACATTTAAGGCAAGTGGGGAGTAGAGAGGAAAGAGGGAGAGATACAGTGACATGTTTAAGATGGAACATTTGAACGTGGGATGGCTTTGGTATGTGGTATGCACAAGCAGAGTTAGATATAGGAGTCTAGCTCACAAGAAAGGTATCAAGAAGAAGGTCTATGATGTAAACTACTGTCAAGGGTGAAGTAATATTTGCATTGAGAAGTTGCATTGGAATTTGCAACTGGGAGACTACTGGTCACCTTGAAGAAAGGAATTTCACTCACTGAGAGTTACAATCCAGATTGTGGTAAAATAAAGAGGTGGGTACAAGGAGGGCAGACTAATTTCTCAACAGTTTTGCCTACAAAGAGAAAACATACTGAATGTGTAATACCTAGAAAGAAATGTATGGTTAAAATAATGATGATTCATTTTTAAACTATTCATTCTAAAATAAATTAAGACAGCCAAAAGAACTGTAAAAATAGTACAAAGTACCCATATATATATATATATATCTCCCCAGTCTTCACCCAGATTCTCCAAATGTTAACAAATTTTTATATTTGCTTTATTATGTGGGTATATTTAAGTTTTCTGAACCATGTGAGAGTAAGTTGCAGACATGATACCCCTTTAACCCCAATATTCTAAATATTTCAATATGTTTACCCCAAAAAATAGCATTTTACTACATAACAATACAATTATCAAAATTAGGACATTAACACTAATACAGCTCAGATGAGAGTGGCATCAGCAAAATGGTGGTATAGGAATTTCTAGCAGGTACTCCTCCAGAAACATCAATTTTAACAACTATCTATGCACAAAAATACCTTCAAAATAGCCAAGAATTCCAGGTGAGGGATTAAGCACCTGGGTGAAGCACAGAAATAAGAAAAGATGCATTGAAAAGGGTAGGAAACATAGATTCACCCTATCCAATCACCCAGACACTCCATGCAGGCACTCAGGACAAAGAGAGACACCCTCCTTGCAGGAGAAGGAGAATGAAGTGAGTGCCCAACTTTACCATGAGCTTCAGAGCTGGTCCACCCCAGCACCAACCAGACTTCTACATAAACCTTGCAGGCCAGGAGAGAGTGGGGTGATATATTCAAAGTGCTAAAAGAAAAAACTTCCAAACCAGAATACCGTACCTAGCAAAGTTGTCTTTCAGGAATGAAGGAGAGATAAAGACTGTCCCAAACAAACAAAACCTGAGGGGTTTTATCACCACTAGATCTGCCTTACAAGAAATGCTGAAAGAAATTCTTTAACTTGAAATGAAAGGATGCTAATTAGTAGCATGAAAACAATGAAAATAGTTTTTCATTACCATACTGATAAAGGTAAGTATATAGTCAAATTCAGAATACTGTAATACTGTGATATAGTAGTGGTGTGTGAATAACTCTAGTACAAAAGTTTAAAGGACAAAAGTATTAAAAATAACTACAGCTTCAATAATTTGTTAATGCATACACAATATAAAAGAAGTAAACTGTAACATCAAAAACATAAAATGTGGGGAGGGATAGGTAGTAAAAGGGTAGAGTTTTTGTAAGTGATCAAAGTTAATTTGTTATCACCTTTAAAAACACTATTATATCTAAGATGTTTTAAGTAAGCCTCATAGAAACCAAAAAGCAAAAACCTACAGTAGATACACTAAAGACAAAGAGAAGGGAATCAAAGCATACCACTGCAGAAAACCATCAATTCACAAAGAAAGACACCAAAGGAGGAAGAAAAGAACAAGAGAACTACAAACCAGCCAGAAAACAATAAGATGGCACTAGTAAGTCCTTACCTATTAAATAATTACTTTAAATATAAATGGGTTAAATTCTCCAATCAAAAGGCATAGAGTGCCAATGAATTGGACAACCTGAAAGAAATGAATTCCTAGAAACATATCATGTTAAACATGATACACCACATTAATAGAATGAAGGATCAAATTCATATAATCACCTAAATAGATTGACAAAATTGGCAACTGACAAAATTCAACATCCATTCATGACAAAAACTCTCAACAAATTGGGTACAGAAGGAACATACCTCAACATAAGAGAGGCCATATATGACAAACCCACAGCTAACATCATACTCAACAGTGAAAGGTTGAAAGCTTTTCTGCTAAGATCAGGAACAAAAAAATAGGGTGCCCATTCTAACCACATAGCTTTCAACATAGTACTGAAAGTCCTGGCCAGAGAACTTAGGCAAGGAAAAGAAATAAAAGGCAACCAAATCAGAAGGAAAGAAGTAAAATTGTTTGCTGATGATATGATGTTATATATTGAAAATCCTAAAAAAAATGAAAAACAAAACAAAAAACTCTTAGAACAAATAAATGAATTCAGTAAAGTTGCAGGATACAAAATCAACACACAAAAATCATTTGCATCTCTATACACTAACAATAAACTGAGAAAAGAAATAAAGAAAACAATCCTATTTACAATAGCATTAAAAATAACACTTAGGAATAAATTTAACCAAGGCAGTGAAAAATCTCTACACTGAAACTATAAGATGAAAGAAATTGAAGAATACAAAAATAAATTTAAAATATCCCTTACTCATGGATCAGGGGAATTAGTATTGTTAAAATGCCTGTACTATTCAAAGCCTTCTATAGAGTCAATGAAATCCCTATCAAAATTCCATTAGCGGGCTTCCCTGGTGGCGCAGTGGTTGAGAGTCCACCTGCCGATGCAGGGGACTCGGGTTCGTGCCCCAGTCCGGGAAGATCCCACATGCCATGGAGCGGCTGGGCCCGTGAGCCATGGCCGCTGAGCCTGCGCGTCCGGAGCCTATTGCTCCGCAACGGGAGAGGCCACAACAGTGAGGGGCCCACGTACCGTGAAAAAAAAAAAAAAAATTCCATTAGCATTTTTCACAGAAATAGGGAAAACAATTCTAAAATTTGTTTTGAATCACAAAAGACCCCACATAACCAAAGCAATCTTGAGAAAGGAAGAACAAAGCCTAAGGAATCACACTTCCTGATTTCAAACTATAGTACAAAGCCATAGTAATCAACGTATATGGTACCAGCATGAAAACAGACACTTAGACCAATGGATAGACTCAAGAGCCCAGAAATAAACCCACACATACATAGTCAACTAATAATTGAGAAAGGAGCCAAGATACTCAATGAGGAATTGAGTATTCAATAAATGGTGCTGGGAAAACTGGATATTTAAATACAAATAAATGAAATCGGACTCCTATCTTAATACCACTCACAAAAACTAACTCAAAATGGATTAAAGATTTAAATGTAAGACCTAACATTATGAAACTACTAGAAGAAAACATACAGAAAAAGCTCTTTTAATGGCTCTTGGCAATAATTTTTTTGGATATGACACCTAAAACACAACTAACAAGAACAAAAATAAGCAAGTGGGATTATATCAAACTAAAAAGCTTCTGCACAGCAAAGGAAACCATCAACAAATTGAAAAGGCAACCTATGAAACGGGAGAAAATATTTGTAAACTATATATATTATAAGGGATTAATATCCTAAATACATAAATAACTCATAAAACTCAACAGCAAAAATAAATAAATTAATAATCCAATTTTTCAAATGGGCAAAGGGCCTGAATAGACATTTCTCCAAAAAAGACATAGAAATTGCCAGAAACAATCTAAGTATTCATCAACAGATAAAAGAATAAAGAAAATTGGGATGGAACATTATTCAGCCATAAAAAAAAAGAAATCCTTCATTTTGTGACAACATGGATGAACTTGAGGGCATTGTGATAAGTGAAATAAGTCAGACAAAGACAAATACTGTATGTTTTCATATTTATGTGGAACCTAAAAAAAGCCAAACTCATGGAAATAGAGTGTGGAATGGTGGTTGCCAGTAGCTGGGGGGTGGAAAAAAGAGGGAGATATTGGTCAAAAGGTACAAACCTCCAGCTATAAGATGAATAAATTCTGAGGATCTAATGTACAGCATGGTGACTATAATTAACAATACTATATTATATATTTGAAAAGTTGTTAAGAGAGTAAATCAATCTTAAATGTTATTACCACAAAAAAGGGTAATTATATGAGGCAATGGAGGTGTTAACTAATCTTATTGTGGTAATCATTTCACAACATATACATGTATCAAATCATCACATTTTACACCTTAAACATATATATGATATATGTCAATAACACCTCAATAAAGCTGGGAAAGAAACACTAATACAATGCTACTATCTCATCAACAGACCTCATGCAATTTTTTTCTCACTCGTCCCACTAATGTCCTTTTAGCAAAAGAAAAAAAAAATTTAGTCCAGGCTCCAACCTAGAATCACATCATAAACTTAGTTGTCATGTCTCTTTATTCTCCTTTAATCTAGAAGCTCCACATTCTTTCTCTTTCATGACCTTGATATTTTTGAAGACTAATTTATTTTTGTAGACCGTTCCTTAATTTAGGTTTGTCTAAGATTACCTCACAATTAGATTCATGCTATGCACTTTTTACAGAAAGACCACAAAGCTGAGGTTGTTATCTTCTCATTGCATCGTATTAGGAAGTGCAGGTACCTCTTTGTCCCATTGCTGAGATGTTAACTGCCAATCATTTAATTCAGGTGGTGTTGCCAGTTTTCTTCTCTGTAAAGTTACTAATTATCTCTTTGTAATTAATGTGTCTCATGGAAAAAGTCTTTGAGATGTAAATATCCTGTTAGTACTAAAAATATTCACCCACTAGTTTTTGCCTTCATAGATGATCCTTACCCGAAACGATTAACAGGCGGCTGCCAAACTGTGATTTTTGAATTCAGTTTTGTCTTTTGTTTGTTGGCATGTAAGGAAAAGCTTTTTCTCCACTATTTATTCATTTTTTTTCATGTATTTATTTAAATCAGTTTGGACTCATGGGTCTCTTATTTTAATCTACAGGTTACTCTCATTATTTATTTTGATGCTCAGATTTACCCAGATTTGGCCAGTGGGAGCCAAGAGAAAGAAATGTTTCCTAAGGGATCCAGCAGGGAAGAGGTTTGACAAGAGAGGTGAGAAAGGTCACCCCTGATGGGCTGAGGTGCCTAAGAGAATAAAAGGAAATAGTATAAAGAGCACAAGAAGAAGGATGCTTTCAGGAAGAAGGAGAGATAACTCATCCACTGAACTCATAGAAAAGAAGGAAAGAAAGAAGATAGATGGGCAATGGCAGTGCTCAAGAAGTTGAGAAGTTTGCAGTAGCCTCTGCTCTGGGAAGGAGGAGGTGAAATGGTTTGCTAGGAGTGAAGAGGCTGTGGGAGGACATGACATCAAATGAGAAGAGTGACAGTGTTACAGGGAACGGAAAGGAAGATGATTACCAACATAAAAGGAAAGCGATGGTTCTTGCAGAGGTTTTATTGTCCTGACTATTCCCAATCTGTAGAGTTGTCTAAATCTGTTACATCTGTTTCCTGCACCCCTGCCCCCCACCTCCACACTGCTCAGAGCCAAGTTGTAAAAGCAACTGCAATGATACACAGTTGAAATATTTTAGATGAGTTAAATGGAAGAATGGAGGGGATAAGTAAAAGAGTAAAGTTTTAAAAATAATATAATTATAAGCAATGAGATCATGTCATCTGCTATAGCTAGAGAAGGCAGTAAAAACAAAAGAAGCTGATAATGAAGTAAAATTGAAGGGTCGAAGCCCTAGAAGTTCAAAGAGATTTGAGAAGAGGCAGAGAGGAGGAAGGGAAGTGAGATGGTTGAATGATCGATGTTACGTGCGAAGAATGGGATACTGGAGTTTAAGACAGAGATGTAGCATTTCTAGTTAATGGCAATGTCTTCTCATTTAGTACATGGCATGTCAAGTGTCACACTTGGTCGAGCAAGATGTAACACTTTATTGACCCAGAAGTAGCACCTATTAAACCTCCATCATCCAGAACTCGGCCAACATCCAGAAGGTGAGCAAAAAATGCCTGTGAGCAGCAGTGGAAATGGAAGAGAATTTATGCACCAACCTCATCCCTTTCACCACATCTCAGCTCCCGCTTCCCAAACAGAGAAACTGTTTTCCCAAGGCTGTATTATGTGTTATATGCATTGTCTCACTTCTCAGTCTCTGATTTCCACTTATAACCCACATGAAAGATAGAAAAAGACTGCAAAGTAAATTTAGGAACCCCAAAAGTACACCAACATGGTATGGCCTACGGAAGAGGTAAAGATCCCTCATGGTGCAGTAATGCCTTAAAGATACTTTTACTAAAGCAAGAATATTAAAACTCATTTCCATTCTATTGGTCCTGAGCCATCTAGAAATGGTTAAACCATGCTGAGTGTACTCAGGTCAACAAACATTAAAAATATGTCCTATATTTCAAAAGATTTCCATATTAAGAGTAAAACAGAGAAGGTGTTTGGTGCTTTAAAGGAGATAAATTTCAGTGATTTGCGATGGTCACTTCTGGAGAACACTATGAATCTCCTTGAGACCAAACACAAAAACAGGAGGACAGAGTTCAATGTAATGTTTATTGGACATTTTCCATCATGCAGGCACTAACCCAGGTCCTTGATATGTTTTATTTCTTGTAATTCTTACAACAACATCCTGAGAGCCATAGTTTTCCCAATTTAATGGCTGAGAAACCAAAGTTTTAAAGGGGTTAATCTGCTTGAAAATGACAAAGTCAGGATTCAGACCCAAGCTCCCTGGTTCCAAAAAGCTGTTTCCTTAACGACTATGTTACTGTGACAAACTTCCTGGTCTTTAAAAAGTATCCAACAGAGGCAAATTCCAAGATAAGCAAGAACTTGTACATTTTTCTGTTAATGCTTTTTGCCCCAAATATATTAACAAAGTTGGTATATACAAATGCAGTCTGAATATTTTACTTAGGGGTAACTGAATCCACAAGATGACAGAAAAAATATGACATTGTTTAGAGCTCTGATATTTTTGAAGTTGCAAACTTTCTATAATTCTTCAGGAAAAACTGTACTAAGAGATGATATATATCATAATCATCAATGATATAAAAGGTATTAGATCAACACCTATTTCCTTGGCAAAAACTAGATTAAGTCCTTGAATGCATTGACCCTAGTTGATCTTAGCTAAAGATGCAGAATCAATAATGGCATCCAGAAGATTTTTACTATGTCTTTTGGAAACAGACTTACCAAGGCCTTTATAAAAAATGGAATGGAACCAAAATTATAATTCACTGTAGTTTAATATTTTATATCCCTCATACTAATTAAAAGATAAGAAACCATGAATGATTTGGGCTCAAAGAGACAGTTGCTGATCATTTCTTATGCTATATCCATGTTCTGTTTACCAGAATAGCATTTTTGTCCTTTTCTCCTTCACAAAACTATAGAGCCCTATAAAATGGACAGCCACAAAAATTCCTGTGCAGAAACCAGGTATTATTTAGTATCCTCCCTGAAGTTCTTCTAGTTCACCCCATTTTTGTACTGTAACATTTCTAATATTCTCATCCAGGCTTTTGTAATGATCAGTCTAAATTTGCCAAGCTACAACATAGAGTAGTTTTCAACTATGGAGTAACAGCAATGAACCCAGAAAACTCATTTCTTATGTGTGCCAAATGTCACAGAATACCTGATGGGTTACTGGATTATACGCTGAGAGGAAGGGAGGGAGAGAGGGAGAGAAAATGGATATCATACTACCCAGACCCAAAAGTCCTTTTGAGGAAGCAGCTTGATAAGGTAAAAAGCCTGGGCTAAAACAAAGGTTCCATTTCCCTGATGCTAGAACAATTCCTTAGTTCAGAACTGTCAACCAAGTCAACTGCTGGGGACTGCTTAAGTAAACAGAAAAAGGTAGTGTGTTTGCCACACTTAAACTGATTATTTCGGTATTAAATGAATACAACCATTGGTATTACACATACATATATGTGATTTTCATTTACAAGGCATTTCAGGGGGTGGGTATGTATGCGTGCACTACATATTTTAATAGATGATCATGGTAATATTTAAAGGTAATTTTCTAAGCCTCAGATTTAATCTTAGCATTTTTAAGGAAATTATAATGACCGATGAAATTTTAAGACCATGAAGCAGTTTGCTGGCTTGTCTATAGGAAGCTGTCTTATAGCAACACCTAGTGGCTCCTTGGATACTTCAAATAAACTCTGGGATGAAGAAGGAGTAGTTTAAATATGTTCCTTTCCTTTTAAGAAATTTTAAGACGTAGATATGTAGGATAATGTGCACTCTCTGCTTTTTCATGCTTTTTTAAAGTTGTATTTAATTTCCCCTTGGTACAAATTGAACCCAAAATGCTGACTTCTACTAATCTGGTGATTCCATCACATGGTTAAAAAGAGTATATCTGGTTGCAATAACCAAAGAAGGTGTGGATATATTGCAGAAAGACATTATTCTCTAGCTAAAAGTGACTCCACAAAAGGCCACTGGTAAAGAGAGGCTAACTAAAAATTTCAAATAACTTATGTAGCTGCTACAGAAAGATTTAATAAAGTATTTTTAAATCACTGAAAACCATGAGGTTAATTTGAATCTAAATGTTATTATATGAGGATGTAGAAATTACTGGCCTTCTTTCACGTACTTTGCAAGAGGATTCAGAAACAAGCCTTGTAATTCCGTGAAAATCTATTACTCCTCAGAATTTGGTGGTGAGTTTAAAATCCTTTTTTGTCATGTGTGATATTGAAATCCCTTCACCTCTTCCAGTATTACAATCATAAATGGAGAAATTCTACTGTCATCATTTGCAGTGTCTGTGGAGGTCTGCCAGATCACAATCTTCAAATTGATTCAAGAAATGTTGACATTTATACCATTCCCTGGTTGTGTTATAATCGTTGTCAGCAGCATGAATTTGTGAGGTTTTTATTTTATGTTCTTGTCAAAATCTCTGTCGCAAAAAACAGACCGAAAAAGTTTAACACTTTATGTGCTCCCTGAGAGATGATAATAACCCCGGCTTCTCTGACCTCCTCGTTGTTTCAAAATTTAGTGGCTGGTTCATTCCCCTCACTCCTTTTGCAGCCTCAGCATCCTGAGAAGCCAAATCATCAACCAATCGAAATGCAGAGTATAAAAATGGTTCAGCGCATTCTCTCCTGCTATCAACCAGGTTTGCAGTGCATCGCTGATCTCTCCATAGGCAGGACGGTTATGTCAGGCACGTAATTTAAACCTTTCCTAATGACACATTAAATACAATGCAGAGCAAACAACACTAGCACTTCTGTCAAAAACATTAAAATATTCGATGGGCTTCACAATCAAGATACCTGATGTTAAAACCAGAGGTTTCAAAACACCAGTCCAGTTACAAATTGTGTATTCCTAAATTCACCGCCGTGCCCACAATGTGTGGCCCAGCCAAAGGTGTTTTCCATCTTTCTTTGCTTATATCACAGTCGTTTTATTCAACTACTGCTTACCTGAAATATCAATGCCAGAATCACAGACTTAGTATTTGGACAAATAGAGCAACTACGAAGGGACTCAGCTTTCCTTTAGCATGGGCTGCTGGAAGGCACCAATCACCTCAGCAAGGAATTCTTCTGGAATATTTTATATTTCCCAACAACATAACCCTGCTACCTTTAAATATAGAAAAGGGAAGTTTCTTCACCAAGGCCATTCTTTCATCCAGCACGGTAAGTCAATGCCCTTTACTGCCTACCTAAGTCTATCTCCTTACTCTGATTCAGGGGCCTCCTTTTCACAGCATCATAGCCCAATTTCCAAGCTATTCTGTGTCAGTCCATCAAAAAGTCAATTAAAAACAATTTCTGGAAGTATAACAAAAAAATCCAAAAATTTCCACAAATTCTTTTGTTAAGTAGGATGAGTCATTGTTTTAACTATACATAATATCAATCATGGTTGATTACACTGCAGATGTCATTTGTCCACCTGCTGCCTATTTGCCTTCTACCGTCTGTCTAAGATACATTTGCCCTTATACCAACCTATTTTGGGGTATAATTAGCTGCAATTCAAGTATGAAAGCATTTTGATTGTAATGTAAGTCTAAATGGTAAATAGCGTGTTTCCATCCTTCTTGTGATAGCCTAGAAATAGTACATTTTACCCTAACATTTTCATTTATGCACACCTCAGCATGTGATTTTTAAGTTTAAAAAAATGTTTCGGGCTTCGCTGGTGGCTCAGTGCTTGAGAGTCCGCCTGCCAATGCAGGGAACACGGGTTCGTGCCCTGGTCCAGGAAGATCCCACATGCCGCAGAGCGGCTGGGCCTGTGAGCCATGGCCGAGCCTGCGTGTCCTGAGCCTGTGCTCCGCAACGGGAGAGGCCACAACAGTGAGAGGCCCGCGTACCGCAAAAAAAAAAAAAAAAAAAGTATCAATACAACCATGATGTAATTTCCTTATTTTACAGAAGCTACTTAAAAACTCAGAACCAATACTTAGTTATACTACAAGATGATGTTCTAAGATTAATTCCTTCTAGTCTGGAACAATAAGTATATATTGAGAGAACTAAGCCTGTTTAAAAGGTCCAAATGGGCTTAGCGTTCTGCATTTAGAGAAGCCCCAGTAAAATAGCCAAAAGAAACGCCAAATGGTCCTCAAAAACATCTACTGAATTCATACTCTCTAGGCAATGCTTTCTAAAGTGTAGAATTTCATCAGTTCTGAATTGAAAAGATTGATCTGCTTGTCATGTTGAATAGACTCTAAAAGTAGTTTAAGCAACAATTGACCCCGAGCACAGTACCAGCCAAGTCTTCTGGGCATCAGCCTGCAGGCAGCTCCAGATTTCTAAGATAACTGAAATTGTCTCTGCTGTGAAAAACAGCAAGGCAGCTCACAACAGACTGAAATGCTCAAGAGGATTTTCATAATTATGGCGAAGAGAAATGAGGTTTACTGGAAGCTGCATTTACATCAGTATGGCTGTGTCTTTCCTCACAATTCCTTATACTTAAAAAGATCAATTCCATCCACTTTTCATAATTCCATTTGCTTCCTTTTTTTCTCTGAATACTAGCCACTAAATTTAAGTCATATTACAAAAGGCAACTGTGAAAATTTTTCATTAGTGGTTAATCTATTTCCACTACTGAGTTATAATTTTTGTCAAATATTTCATCCTCCACTCATCCAAAGGACGTAGGAATGTGCTGGAATTCACGTGCTTTAGCCACTGATGAAATGTCGAGGTCAGATTCAAAGGAGAACAACAGGTATAACAGTAATGAGCAAAAATGCATTCTCTAAATGAAGGGGAACGTGCCACGTAAGCTATGCAAGAGATGTGAGCTGAATACTAAGTACACCATCGTGATATGTCAGTAAATGTTATGTTAAAAACATAAACCACACACCGTTACGTTCCTTTATATTAAGAACCTCTCATTCCTCCTTGTCTGTTCTAGGACCAGTTTCTTCATTCTGTTCTTTCAGCTCCTTATGAAGGGACTTACTTGTTCTCCAGCTGAGCTGTTTGGGTGAACAAAGGAAGAGTGGGAGTGATGCAGCCGTTTTGCTGCTGACACACATTGTTGCCAGTCTGCTGACTCACCTTGTTGACGTGCAGCAACATCTGGGCCCACAACTGATTATCTACCTGGGTCCTCCTTCAGCTTCTTTAACTCCTAGGCCAGGTGCCTGGGTTTAACTTTCTGATGAAGGGCCCCAGCTTCTGCAGGACATACTTACCAGTAAAGTCAGAGGCAACAGGAGCAAACACAGTTTGAGTTCATCCTGTGGGGTCCAGCCCGCTGTGACCTTCCCTTCCTAGCTGCCCAGCCTGTGGATGTCAAACTCCAGCATCAGAGGTAAAAACAACAGCCTTATAGAGATCTGTTTCACCAGACCCACGAATTCATAAGCCAGTTCCCTGTAACAAAAACAAAAACAAATTTTTAAATACATACACATATACAATGTTTATATACATCATACAGATACATACAAACATAGGTATAGATAGATACAGATGATATAGATATAGATTCTGCTTCTGTAGTTAAACCCTGCCTGATACAGAATTCGGTTGGAAGAAAAACAAGTGTTTGAAAAACCTCATCCAGATAATAAGTATTTGTTGTTGAATATTTTAGTGACAGTTAACTCTTGGAATAACTTTACGTTCAGGTTGCATAGGATTCCTGAGGTTTTCAAGACTGGCTCTTCTCACATTAACTGAGATCCCAGGGGTCATATTATGCCCATGATCCAAGGGCTAGAGCACTAATATTTGAAGATATGTAATGTTTAAAGGAAAAAGAGGCTTTGGAGAATGCCCAAGCACAAAATGCAAATTTCAACTATAAGGACAGTAACTGATCAGGAATGAATGGTGGGCCCACCCTTATGGTACTGGAGATCAGTTTAAGCAAGAAAATTACAGTTGACTGAATCTTCTATTCTGAGCTCTTTTGGTGCCTTATATAGTAATTAGGTTGTAAAAATTAGAAGATGAAGCAAATGTATCCACTTAGTAAAAAGTTACAGAAAGCATACAAAGAGATAAAGCTATATTTTCAACATACTGCTTTGAATATGAATAACTGTTACTTTCCCTACAGAGCACATCAGATCGGTTCATTTATACAAGTACCAGTTAGGGACATCAGCCTGATTTCTATCAAGAGCCAATAACTTTCCACTAAATTACAACAATGCTTCGGATCTTACCATCAGAAACCCAGTCCTTGCTATACCTGTGCTTTTTCTAGGAGTTTATAATTTGATGGTGATACTTATGGCATTATGTTTCTTAAACTCAGTAGCAATTTTTCTCTGTTTTGTCATTTATTTTCAAAAATTTAATTTGCTCATTTTTAGTTTATACAAGTTAAAAAGAAAACAATTTTATTCAATATGGCTCCAGCCCAGATAAATTCTGTGTAAACAGTATTTTGAGAATTTTACTGTTCTGATTAGACCATGCCATAAACTAAATTGAGTCTGGCATATTTCAGGAAAAAAAAATGCCTTCCTCCTCCAATTTAATTTTCCCATTTTTGTTTGGAACACCTCATTGCATCACAGATACAATTCATTTTAGTATGCATCTAATTCTTAGGCATGAAGCTAGCTGTCTTTTCAAAGATCCTTCCATCTTATTCCTTATTAGATTATTATACTATCACAAACTCTTTTGGTCATACCACTACAAAATGACTTTCCTCCAATCCACAATGCTGCCGTTAACCTGATTAGAAAGAAAATATGAGGAATTAAAGTTTACTTTTGACTAATGCTCCAACCATCTATCAAGCTTGTCTCCTTTTTGACCATTTGTATTAGAATTTTACACCAATACGGCTACACGGAGGCTGTTTATTTTATATTCCACTTTCTCCATTAGTCAATTTTATAGTAAATATATCTTTCTGACATTTCTGTAGTAAAGAATGCTCTACCTGGAGAGGTAGTTTATCCAGATTCAAACTAGACCATTGTTCAGTTTTACATGACACAGCTTCTGCATTATTAAATTACAGCATTTTTTCCCTAACACACTTAGCATTTTTATGCAGCAAAAGTTCAGATTGTTCCTTTTAAGAAAAATAAATTATTCTTCAATGTCAGCCAACAACAAAAGTAAAAATACAGAAATCTATTAAAAGGAAAAAGAAAGAAGTAGTGATATTATTAAAGAGAAAATGTGAGTCATTTTGATGTGAGGGCATTGGTGTCCAAATATCATAAAACTAGAAACACAGCAAGCATTAGTCTTCAATAGTCTCAAGTTTCTTTCCTCCTACTTTATTTTTAATAATAGTTGGGAAATAAGTTGCTATTTCAGAAGTGTAAGTTAGACGAGCTCAACTTTTCTATTCACGCTGTAAGCCCTATCTCCAGCTAAGGGGGAAAAATATGGATCTCTGTTATTAAAAAGTGGAATCTTTTTCGTGAGGGTGGGAAATGCCATATGTTCATTGTTTCCTAGCCATTTAGGTTTTAAGTAAATAAAATCCACCTAGAAGTCCAACCAGGAGATGGAATTCTGGGAATTTACCCAGCCTGCTCCACAGAGGTGGTCTAAACAAACCTTCTCTTGAATCTGAGAGGTAGCACCTTCACTGATTCTGGACACCACAGTCTTAGAGTCACTGAAGACTCTTATTAAGATGTGCAATGTGCTTGATTAAATTGGCATATTTATTCTCAAAAACAAAATCCCAACTCTGAGGAACAAAACTAAAACAGTATCAAATAATAATATCCTGCTCACCGTGCACTTTGAAGAGAACAGTAATGTAGAAGACATATTCATTGCCTTCATGCTAAATTTGAGGAAACAGGACATGCACATTTTCCAACTTGGGCTCTACGAGCAATAGGAACATAGTAGACTTTATTTATATAATTGTTGTAGGAAGAAAGAAAAAGATAATTACTATAGAAGAACAAAGTAGCAATGTGGAAAATAAGCAATGAAGAAATTCAGATACTGGAGAACAAATTGGTTTGGGATCATTAAGAAAGGCTTAAAAGCAGTGAAGCTTGAATTTAATCTATAAATGTGGTAAAACAGATTATAGAGAGGTATGAACAGGGTTTTCTAGGAATATAGAAATTCTAGGAATATTCCTATATATTCTATAGGAATATAGAAAGACAGAGGTAAAGGCATGGTATAAGGGAGCCCCAAAATTTCAGTGATATAAAACCATCACATTTACTTCCTGATCGTGTAACAGTTCAGTGCAGATATTCCCGTCTGCTGTCCTTCCTCCATATGTGATTCAGGTTACTAGGGTCATTGCATCTTGGAGTCCCACTGTCCCCCAAGGCCTCAGAGTCTTCTCATCCAGTCAACAGAAGGACAGAAAGAGTCCAGGGAAGATACACCCACTTCTCAAGCGCCTTGCCTAGAACAAACACACCACTTTTGCTCACACTCTTTTGATAAGTATTAGATAATGACCAAACCTGGATTTAAGCAGACATGGAAAATGTAGCCCCTGCCTCAGCTGTCACTTCTCAGTGAAAACTCCAGGCTTTAAAGGCGGAACATGCATTTTGTTGGACTGCTTTCTATCTCTGTCACACCAAGCCTGCCAAGAAGGTACAGAAGGTAAATGCTCATCTTTATCAGTCACCCAAGTGGGAGAGTTTCTTAAAGGTGCTATAACAGGCTGGAATGTACAGAGCTGGAGAAGATTCTAAGTCAGAGAATGAAATAATCAAAGTAGCATTTAAAAAGAGAAAACAGGCAGCAGTATCCAGCAGGACTGCAAGTAAAATAAGTATTTTCCAGAACAGACAAGAAGGTTGGCATAGGCTACAGAGAAGCCTGGGAAGAATTTGAGATATGGTCCTAAGTAAGGAATGAAGTTGGTGCAGGATTCGAATGAGAATGGGGCTGCGGGGGAGGTGGAGAATGAAAAGAAGATAGCAGAGGAAAGAGGGAAGTAAAAGAAAACGTCAAACGTTCAAACTTACATGATAGTACCCCCAAGTGTTACCAAACCCAGGTTTGGCTGCCCACAGCTCAAAAGCCAATACTCGAGAGACAAATGCCTGTAGGAGCAGAAAGGTTGCTTTTTTTTTTTTTTTAATAGTTTCTACATAATTCACCAACAGTGTTTTTCATGAAGACTCTGAAAGACCAGGATGATTTTAAAAAGACTTAAAGGAGAAAGACACTTTCAAAAAATTTCAGGTAAAATTAAATGTCATTTCCTAGTGAATTTTAGTTTATTATCAACTTTAGCAAGTCTGATGATCTAAGAGGATTTTTAAAATTTTTTAATTGTAGTATTTTAAAAGTCAGTAGTATTTAAATATTGATGCTTCTCTATTCCTCTGACAAAACCCTATTACCACTTCCAGGATCAAATGCTTTGTATAGTAAGTATAGTATATAGTATAGTATATAGTATATATATAGTAAGTATAGTAAGATATGGGTATTTCTTATCTCATATAAGCACTAAGCAAGATAATTTGAATGATAAATATTTATAATCAATAGCAAAATTAAACACTAAACGAATAAAAATACTACTTCTCAAATGAAACTACTCCTCTGTTGGAAAATCAAGGATTTTTTTTTTCATGAATCAAATTTTATTATAAGACCTGATGCTTTTTATTCTGTTTTCTTCCATAGGTCTTGACAACCATGAAACTTCTCATCCTTACCTGCCTTGTGACTGTTGCTCTTGCCAGGTCTGTGAGTACAGTAGGAAATTTAGAAGGTTCTAGATTCTTGCTTGAAATCACCTGGTATCTTGTCAAACACAAGACATTGAGGATAATAATCTTAAAGAATTGGATGGTCTCTAATTAGCTATTGAAGTCTTGATCGTAAAACTATGGTTATCCTTCACATTTTTTTTTTTTTTTTTGTGGTACGAGGGCCTCTCACTGTTGTGGCCTCTCCCGTTGCGGAGCACAGGCTCCGGACGCGCAGGCTCAGCGGCCATGGCTCACGGGCCCAGCCGCTCGGCGGCATGTGGGATCTTCCAGGATGGGGGCACGAACCCGTGTCCCCTGCATCGGCAGACGGACTCTCAACGCTGCACCACCAGGAAGCCCTATCCTTCACATTTTGATCATTATTATGTAGTTCATTCAAAGCCTTAACTCCAAATAGAATCTCTGACTTGAAATATAAACACCTCACAATAAAAAAATTAAAAGTAAAAAGAAGAAACAAGGGATTGAACAACATAGTAAAGAGCATCAAAAAATGTTATTAGGCTCTTTGCCTGGGTCTATTACAGAATTAGCATATTTGTAAACATATGTGTCCAATATTTTCTTACCAAATATACCATTAAACCACATATTCCAGTGTATCCTACTTTTGGAGCCTAAGTCATACCCTCATGTGAGATGGCTCATGCCAACCAACATTTCCCAAGATACAGAAAACTGGGCTCATTCTGCTGATTCAGAGATCAAATTGCTTGGTCCCTGTAGACAGTAAAACTAGATAATGTAAAGTAAAATAACCTTTCTTCTCAAAAATAAAAGAAAAAGATTCAGTTACTTATGTGAAGCAAAAAGTGATTGTTCCCTTGTGATGTGTAGCTAGTGAGGGTGAAATAAATGAACAGGAATCACCTGACAGGAAAACAATTTAAATAAGGTAATAGTCAGAAAGGTTGCTTTATTCGGGAGACTGGCAACCTGGGGAGAAGGCAGACTTGTGTCCCAGAACCAACTGTGAAGATTCTCCTCGGCCTCGAAAGTTTTTAAAGGGAACAAGGGGAAGTGATCTCAGTTAATCACTGAGGTAGGGGGTCAGATTCATCACCATCTCCCATTGCAGGCAGACTTGTTGACACCCTGTGATCTTTCTTTAGATGCTATCTTGTTCACAAGGTTACTGAAGGGGAAGCTGGAGAAATGATCTAGTCATCTGTTAGTTATTCTTCATTTCTACTTCTTTAATCTAAGGAAAGAATCAACAGGTTAGGCGAGGCATTGTGTGATGGAAAGATGCAAAAGGTGTGCTTCGGCCAGAGGCTAGTTAAAATATAGCTTTGCTAAAGTGACAAGACAAAGGGCCTCCTGCAGATGGCTGTTTCCTGCAAAGAGCCACTTACGAATCCCCACTGTCAGACATCATTCCATGTCTATGGGATTGTGGGCAAAGGTCCGTCTTCTGTAACTTCCTCATGCTGACATAGGGCACCGCAGTCTTAAAGTGGAAGATGTCAAACATAGATCTGTAGTCTCTCTTTGCTGACAATTTGAGTTGCCCACTTACATATATGGGCAGAACAAGCTACAATTATTATGATGCCCACAAAGATACAGATTATTATGAGCAATAGTGTTAATCCCATTCTCTTGAGGCCAGTTCTTGGAATCATGCTAGCTGTAGTTTCAGTGCTGCTCAAGATGGAGCAGCGTATGTCATGGCTGCAGTCTGGTCATCATGCAGTTAGCTTTTCCCCTCTGGTGGCAGTTATACTATCTGTAAAACAACTCAGGAAAGTGCATTGGACACTGAAAGAGTCTGTGACTCTATTGTCCAAATCATTAACTGCTTGAGCCTGCTCTTTTGTGACTCAGGGAGGCCTGGGAGATGTCAGCTCTTCTACAAACAAGAAGCAGGGGACGTGGAGACATATATATATATATATATATATATATATGTCCACTCTTTTTTAGATTATTTTCCTATATAGGTCATTACAGAGTATTGAGTAGAGTTCCCTGTGCTATACAGTGGGTTATTATTAGTTATCTATCTTATATATAGTAGTGTGTATAGGAAGTAATTTTAGAGAGAAGATGAGTCCAGGAATATGTTCAACTGCTCCACGGGAGCCTCTACATGCAGCAGTCTAGTTGGTGGTCACCCAGGGCAAGAGGAAGATAAGAAAGGACCAGGAGAAGGGGCCTCGTGTCCTGACCCTCACCAGTGTGCAATTCTTCCTAGACTACTACAGTATCTGACAGAGGCAAATGAACTATTCTGTGACATGGCAAATCCATTCTTTTTGCCCATCTACACCATCGATACCAATTGCCACAGCCACATTGATCTGGCTGCAACTCACCTCAATTCTTAGAAGACTGGAAGGAATGGACTGGCTGTGCCATAGGCCAGCCGTCTCACATCCTCAGACATGCCCTATTCCGCCTCAAGAGTTATTAGGCCAATGGAAGAGGAATTCAAGGTCCCCACCCGTCCATTTCTTTTTTAAGTTCCACAGCTGCCTAAGTAATGTTGATGTAAAAATTAAGAATTAATTTCATTCCATTTTTAAAAATCAAACCAATAATACTTGCACATCCTCCACGTGCAAGGCTCAGTCTTAGGTAAAATTTGTTAAATTAAGGATACTCCAATAGGAAGAGAAAAAGCATATCAACACGCAATTACTCTGCAGCTCCATTCAAACCCATTCAGTCCTATTAGAGAGAGGAAAGCCATGTAATGAGTATGTCCTCTATGCTACATACAGCTCTAGTACATTTATGTCACTTGCATCTCAGATGAGACTGGCATCAGCGTTCTACCTCCATTTTAGAGAAGCTTAATAATTTATCCAGGGGACTTCCCTGGTGGTCCAGTGGCTAAGACCCCGAACTCCCAGTGCAGGGGGCTTGGGTTCCATCCCTGATCAGGGAACTAGATCCCACATGCCGCAACTAAGTGTTCGCATGCCACAACTGAAGATCCCGCACATAGCAAATAAGATCCTTCATGCCACAACTAAGACCCGGCGAAGCCAAGTAAATAAATATTTTTAAATAATAATAATAATTTATCCAAAGTAATATATACCTAGTAAGTGATAGAGGTGGCCATTAAAGCTTTGGTGTGACCCAAAGCTGAGGGCATTTTGACATTACAAAGCCTTTCCTGTGGATCTGATTAGGCCCATTAAAGCAGCCATTTAAAGAGCCAATTCTTGTTGCCATACGACCAAAATTCTCAGACCAAGGTCCTGCACTCCTTTAATTCTGACACAGAGAATCAATTCAATAGTTAAGAACAACAAACTTCTCCCTGGACATGTAATCATACTAAAGTGAAACAATGATTATTTTGAACCCTGAGTATAATGAAGGACAAGAAAGTAAACTCCAGTTTATTACTCCTGGTTCATCAGTTCTGTCTGTGAAGCAGCCTTGAATCTGCCACATGTAGTAAGATGTGTCCTTGACAAAGCAGAAAAATATACAGCCATCTGTCTAGAAAAGCAAATCTGCTATGAGGTCCATGTCACTCTGTGGCCTATAAGGACATTTCTCTGACCTCCTGTGGATAAGCAGGAGTCAGAGAGTCCAGAAGACCCGCGCAGGGTGGTGTCCCAAAGGCCAGGAGAGGACACTGCAATATCCCCAATATCTCCAGCAGTACCTGTCTTCCAAATGCAGTTACGTGAGACAAGTACCATATCAGAGCTGGCTAGTCAGTTTGGAATCTGATTGGCCATCCAAACAGGATTAGGCAAAGAGGTTCCAGATCTCAAGTCAATATAGACAGAGATTAAGGAAAAGCTGAAGAGAAAGGAGGTGTGAATCATGGCCAAAGGGCAACAAAGGCTCTGTTGTTTTTATCTGGTGTAATAGCAGAGCCAGAGAGGATTTTTAAAGCTGGCCACGGAGCAAAAACATATTTACCTTGCAGGCTGAAATATCCACAAGCTGTGAAAGATCAAGGAAAATAAAAAGAATATCATGATTGCAAGGGCATCACAGAGAGAAGCATCATTTCAGAATCACCCCTGAAACAAATAATAGAATGAGCTCCATCAGCTTCTCTCTAAGCCTTTGTAATTCTCCCTCCCCGGCACATACTCTGGGTCAAGTAGCAGATCATTTCTTTTCTGAAATTCACTAGAATGTGTGCCCTTTCTTTGTATTACATTTCCTCAACACCATAAAATAAACTGTACTATGGAGTGTTTTAATTTCTCATCGTCTTTGAAAAATCATGCTAATAAGACATTTAGTGAAAAGAGTAGTTGCCCAGTAAGTGGCAATAATCTTTTATGAGTCCTGCTGTGAAAACTATGAACGAATATGTTGACCTTGAAAGTTGCAGTCTTACTGTGACCACAAGAACAATGACACAAATATTCATTTAGATGAATGCTTACCATGCTTGACCTTATCATTTTGAGCTCCCCACATTTCAATTTTCCTAGTTATGCTCAGAAACTATGGTTTGTGATGGAAAGCAAGAGACGGATACTGTTGCCATGGTAGCAAAAACATTTTTTTCTCCCTCAAAAATAGTATGTCAGAAACCAGTGGAAAAAAAATAATGCTAACCGCACTTGCAGAAAAAATTAAATTTAAATACAAGTTCTTGCAATTTTATCAAGTTCTGTTTATATATCTTTCCATCTTAATATGCAAGGATGCCTTACAAGGGGTTCACTAGTTAAAGTCCAGGTTACTTTTGTCAGTCATGCAGAACACATCATTTAAAATCCACGAAGGAATGAATGAGTCCAGATTTACAACTGTATAAAATGATATTCAAAATAAGTTTTTAAAAACTGCCTTAGCTTAATACTACTAATAAAAAAATGACAAACAAGCAACTACAACCATAACAACAACAAAAACAATGACTGTTATCCTTTTGAATTCCTTTGCCTGTCATTCAAATGAGATATTACCCTTTTCAGGACTGGTTGAATTACTCAGACTAAAGTACCAACCTGTGTTGCTCACGTTCCCTAATGCATTTCATTCTGGTGATATTACTTTTGCAGCTACTACATCAGCTTCCTGCAAAATAAAATCCCCCAAATTTTCCTGCATTCATAGAGCTGTTGACATTTTAAAATAAGAGAACCCAACACTAATGCTGCTGTCTTAATTCTGCGAATAACTTTCCCGCCAAATTCACACACAAGCCATCTGTTAGAATAACAGTCACCTCTCCAGCTGTTGTTATAGCTCCTGCATTTCCCATCCTCAGCGTATTTTCTCTTTTATGTACTAAGATGAATGTCAGTGTCAGGTCTTTAGAGGAGCGGTTGATCTTTTTACTGCACATTTGAAAACATGTTCTTACTTCTTGTTTCCACTCCATGACAGAAATTCTAATTCACAAATGTTTGTTTTTCACATAGATGCCCTTGAGAAAATCAGCCCAATATGTGTTCTAATGTAATCACCACCTGTAAATTATCATATGTAAAGGTACTTAAAATATTCTTAATTGTATTATGTATTCTTCTTACTACGTTCATTTTACTGATGTATTTATTAAGATTTATTTAGAAACTAGTCTATTCCCAGTCTTTATCCCAAAGTCAGTTTATTCTGTGAGACATAGTTCCCAAATAAATATCTTCTACTGAGCAAAGAATGAACAAACTGTTTACTGTATTACAGGGACCAATTATATTACTCTTTCCTGGAAGAAATAAAAAGCACAGTCATTACAGCTCAGTTTGGCTGTGGGGAAGACTTTCTGTCTGGTCAGTGTTTTTCTTCAACACCAACACAGGGCACCACTGTCTTTCCCTTTGTGATTATAATCAAGTGGGTTTAGAAGTACGAGAAAACAGAATGATCTTTGCAGAACAGTCTTATTAGGTCTACCCCAAACCCCTATAGCCCTACAGCCTCCCACCAATCAAAAAATAATAATAAAGCAATAGCTTGGTTCTCTGAGGAATAGTCACAGTAAAAGGAGGTCTGTTTACTTGAGCTTAGCTGGAACTAGTGGCAATGAGGTGAAATCAGGATGGCAGATTCCTAAAGCAGGAAGGCTTCCTAGGAGTAATACAGACTGTGTCTCTAAAGAGTGTCTTTTGAAAGTCATTTTCTGCTTTCCCCCATCTTTATGATGTATAAATTCATTGTTGGTAATTGTACTTTGGAAGTGTGATTTAAAGACAGTGCTTCAGCCAGGGCCTAGAAGCAGCAGAGGCTCCAAGCACATTCCATCTTTGGCCTCATCTGTGAATGCTGTCAATAGATATACCAAAAATGAGGCAAATGGTTAGAAACAACGGGCTACTATATCCTTCTGCTATTAGCCTCTACCCAGGCCTCACACTGATTATTTTTAATATCTCATAGAGACCCACCTCCTAGAGAAATGGAAATAAAAACAAAAATAAACAAATGGGACCTAATGAAACTTAAAAGCTTTTGCACAGCAAAGGAAATCATAAAGAACATGAAAAGACAACCCTCAGAAAGGGAGAAAATATTTGCAAATGAAGCAACTGACAGAGGATTAATCTCCAAAATTTACAAGCAGCTCATGCAGCTCAATAACAAAAAAAACAAACAACCCAATCCAAAAATGGGCAGAAGACCTAAACAGACATTTCTCCAAAGAAGATATACAGATTGCCAACAAACACATGAAAGAATGCTCAACATCACTAATCATTAGAGAAATGCAAATCAAAACTACAATGAGGTATCACCTCACACCAGTCAGAATGGCCATCATCAAAAAATCTACAAACAATGAATGCTGGAGAGGGTGTGGAGAAAAGGGAACCCTCTTGCACTGTTGGTGGGAATGTAAATTGATACAACCACTATGGAGAACAGTTGGAGGTTCCCTAAAAAAAAAAACTAAAAATAAAACTACCATTACGACCTGGCAATCCCACTACTGGGCCTATACCCTGAGAAAACCATAATTCAAAAAGAGTCATGTAGCACAATGTTCATTGCAGCTCTATTTACAATAGCCAGGATATGGAAGCAACCTAAGTGTCCACTGACAGATGAATGGATAAAGAAGATGTGGCACATATATACAATGGAATATTACTCAGCCATAAAGAAACAAAATTGAGTTATTTGTAGTGAGGTGGATGGACCTAGAGTCTGTCATACAGAGTGAAGTAAGTCAGAAAGAGAAAAACAAATACCATATGCTAACACATATATATGGAATCTAAAACAAAAACAAAAAAACACAAAAATGGTTATGAAGAACCTAGGGGAAGGCCAGGAATAAAGACACAGACATAGAGAATGGACTTGAGGACACAGGGAGGGGGAAGGGCAAGCTGGGACGAAGTGAGAGAATGGCATGGACTTATATATACTACCAAATGTAAAATAGATAGCTAGTGGGAAGCAGCCACATAGCACAGGGAGATCAGCTCAGTGCTTTGTGACCACCTAAAGGGGTGGGATAAGGAGCGTGGGAGGGAGGGAGATGCAAGAGGGAGGAGATATGGGGATATATGTATATGTATACCTGATTCATTTTGTTATACAGCAGAAACTAACACACCATTGTAAACCAATTATATTCCAATCAGATGGTAAAAAAAAAAAAAAAAGAAAGGGCTTCCCTGGTGGCGCAGTGGTTGAGAGTCTGCCTGCCGATACAGGGGACACGGGTTCGTGCCCCGGTCCGGGAAGATCCCACATGCCGCGGAGCGGCTGGGCCCGTGAGCCATGGCCGCTGAGCCTGCGCGTCCGGAGCCTGTGCTCCGCAACGGGAGAGGCCACAACAGTGAAAGGCCCGCATACTGCAAAAAAACAAAACAAAAAAAAGATTTGAAACAAGTAAGGCAAAATAGTAAGATTTAATAAAGCTAGTGTTTGGGCAATGAAAAAAAAACATGGTAAATTACAAAAAAGAATTTTTGAATGTTAAAAAAGTAAAATAAAATAAATGCCTACATGATTAAAAAATATATATATCTCATAGAGACTACATTGAACTGAACTGGGTACCAGTTGCTGTTACGATACCTTAAATATAAAGCATTCTTTCTGCAGGAATTCTAGACAGTGAAAATAAATTATGAAGGATTAAAAGTGCTCAAAAAATCAGTCACGTATAAGATAATTATATGATGTCGTCTGAAACCAAAAGAGCATGTATTCTCACCATGACCAACTTGCCAAATCTCACCATAACCAAACTATACCTGCTTCTATATTAAACTATGATAATACTGGGTCAATTTAGTTTTGAAAATAACCATTTTACCAAGTGCTCAGAGTGAGTTAGACATTCATGTCACGAGCAAAACAGATGAGACTAAATAAAGCAGGACTCAGGGCTAAGATGATTCAAATGTCCAATCAGGCAACTCTCTCCACAATGCCTTCCCATACTTCTTTTCATTTTTAGGTTTCAGCAAAAATATGAAGATGATAGGATACAAGCTAACCAGTTTACAGCCATATAGAGAACGACCAGCAAATCAACAGGTAGGAATGTGGCCATGTGTAAAGCAGCAAAGAGAACTGGTACCAATGTCATCTTGCCAAGGCTGACCTGGGTCCTGTGGTTCTCATCCTCCCCTCTTGCCACCAAGCTATCTGATGCTGCTCTTTCTCTTGTCTTCTCATCTAGTTGCTTCTTCTTTGTCTAACTTTGCCTCTCCTCATGAAAAATATCATATTTTTACCTACATTGTAGAAAAACATTTTTTACTCAACTTTCTTAAAAAGTGGTTTTCTTTATCCCAACCCCATTTGCTCACCTCCCATTTACTCCTCAAATTTCTGAAATTGGCTTCTTCCTTGCCCCCAACATCTCTCAGAAACTGCTATCCATGTATCAATATCCAAATCCAGTGACCTCTTTTTTTTTTTTTTTTTTTGCGGTACACGGCCCTCTCACTGTTGTGGCCTCTCCCGTTGCGGAGCACAGGCTCCGGACGTGCAGGCTCAGCGGCCATGGCTCACGGGCCCAGCCGCTCCGCGGCATGTGGGATCTTCCCGGACCGGGGCATGAACCCATATCCCCTGCATCGGCAGGTGGACTCTCACCACTGCGCCACCAGGGAAGCCCCAGTGACCTCTTTTTGAATGTCTCACTGGACCTCTAGGTAGAATCTTACATTTCTTTTCTGGAAACTCTATTCTTTAACTTCTATAATATTCCAAACTTTGTCTTCCTGCTTCTCTGAATGTCTCTTCTCGATGTGAATTCCTTAAATATCAGTATTCCTTGAATACCACCTTTAACCCTCTTTTCTCCTCACTTTATACTGTTTCCTAATGGAGAATCATCTGCTCCCATGGCTTCAACCATTCCTGATGACTTCCGGGTCAGTGTCTCTATCTATAGCCTGAGTTTCTAACATATATACAAAAACTACTGAATCCACGGTAATAGCCACATGAGTGTCATGCAAATACTTTGAACTTAGTATGTCCCAACTAAACTCATTATTTTGCTACCCAAATTTGCTTCTTTGTCATCACCATTCGGCTGCCAAACTAGAACTCTCAGAGTAACCCTTAACTCTTGCTTCCATCAATTTATATATCCAATTAATATCCAGTTACAGAAACTAGGAGTAAGCATTTAGAAACTTACATAGTAATCTGACACTGCTGCAGCACCCAGCATTTTGTTTTTCTACGAATCCATTTTATTATATTTTTTAGTGATCTACCTAAGTTATAAATTTTTTAAAAATGAAGAAACTGGCACTTCAGCGTAGATCATTTAAAAAGCACTGATGTAAACCATTTAGACCATCTTAACCTGCTGTCCTTGAGACTGCCCATGGAAACAATGGACTCTCTCTCCAGAAAATAGTTTATATCCCATTACAATATGAAATTCTGCATATGATATAGATGGTTCATGGATTCTCTAAAACCCATTTATAGCCCAAATTCAGAACCCTTAATCCAAGTTGACAAAGTCTGGAACTTCCTTGTCAATAGCCTCCTCTGTTTGTTTATTTATTGTGGTAAAAGTTCCAGGTGAGCTTTAAAGTCCTGGAACTCGTAGCAAGAATTCAGCACACGTACAATTACTGAGCTCAGAACCAAAGACTGGGCCTATTGACCAAGCTCTTCCAATACCTTATGTGAGTTTTAACAGTTTCTTCAGGTGGAATAGAACAGTTAACTAGTAAATAATAGAAGAGTTATGCCATAACCTTACTATTCCTTATGTGGATAATAAAATTTTGAGACTCAGACCCACAGTTTACAGAAGAGCCGACATAAAGACAATGAGTCTATAACACTAGGGAACTAGGGAAACAAATTTCACAAGTAGGAAGTAGTAGAACAAGGTCTATTCCACTCTATGGCATATAAAACAGATCATTTGTCTGTTTCTCTATATATACCTGCCCTCACTCCAAATGAGGATTTCATGTACCTCACAGAGACATATAGAATCCAATATGTTTTTTAAAAGAATTAAGTATTTTGTTTAAACCAGAAAGAATGGAAAATAAAGCTGAAAAGAACATGTGCTCTATAAAGGCGGGGGCCACACCCACCCTGTCCTCCACTGTAAACCAGCCCATATCATGTTGCAAATGGTAGATGCTCAAGATAAAGGCAAGGATGGCATCAGTACACAGATGGCATATGTGACTGATGGAAGGCTGAAGCTCCTTGACTTTCTCTGCCACCAAAGCAAAGAGATAATCATATCTAAGATTTACTTCGTCCATAGATAGGAACTTCCAGGTACTCAGGGGGGTCACTGCTTTTAGGAGAATAGCAGATCACCCTAAAGGAGGCACTGCATCCTGTGACAGTTAAGCTCCCTATGATCAAGAAACATGATATCCAGTCCAGACAATTGCTTCTTACCCTGCCCCTCAGGGCAAGCTGAGTATATAAGACAAAAGCACAATTCAGTAAACCTGATTCCAGAGGGACCAAAGAAATGCCCCTTGATGGCTTGGCTCAATCCAGACATGAAATTTGGACATCTAGTGCAGGGGTTCACAAACGAAGGCCCACCACCTATCTTTGGAAAGAAATTCTTGGAGCATAGCCATACCCGTTTGTTTACATATCGTCTGTGGCTGCTTTCAAGAGGTGAGCAGAGTTGAGTAGTTGCAACAGACACTGTTTGGCCCACAAAATCTAAAATATTTACTCTCTGGCTGTTTTCAGAAAAAGTTTGCCAGTCTTTGGTCTAGTGGAATCTATAGACTGCTATCTTTAGCTCTCTAAAACTGAGTTTAAGAAGCACAGAGTTCAGTCAGATATTCAGGAAGTATCTGCGATACAGATACGTTATCAGTTTAGGGCAGATCTATGCAGTTTGATAACAGCTGTGTGGAAAGATAGTGCTGACAGCCTCTGCCTCAGCCCAGCCTCTGGATGTTTATCCTTTCACTCTGAGTACATCCCCTGAATAAACTCATAGTTAAAAAGCACTATGTAGGTGGTTAACTTGCCCAGTTAAGTCTAGCCCACATTTCTCTCTTCCACTCCAGAATTAAACCCAAGTAACCAAAAGACCTGAAGATGTAAAATAAAAGACTTTGCAGAGAAATGGTATGCAAGTCACAGAAGAATGTAAACAGTTCTGACAAGAAGAACTTGAGGTGATTAATTAGATGTGTCACTAGAGCTCTAGATTTACTCAACAGTGGTTGAACTTCATAGAGTTAAGGTAAACACAAACAAAGCCTTAAATTGTTGACATTTTTGTAACAGTCTGCATGAGTTGGGGTAACACAGAAACCCAAACATCTCATCAGCTCAACATAAGAGAAGTTTATTTCTCACCTACGGTCCAATACAGACGTTCTTGGTCAGTAAGCAGCATTTCTCCCTGTAGTGATTTAGAGGCCAGGCTCCTTCCATGAGCACAGAGGTGCATGCATGAGAGTTTCCCTGGGTCAGGACTGGAAATGGCCCACATCACTTACATACATGGCCACACCTAACTGCAAAGGACTCTGGGAAATGCAGCCTAGCTCTGAACCCAGACTATAAATAGTAAGCCAAGCTCTTCCATAACCATTGTCAAAATGTGAAACCTAATTCAAATTTGCTCTGCTGATCTGAAAGATGCAAGCAGTTTTCCAGGGATTAAATCAAGAAACATCTCTGGAAATCATACAACTATCATTAGATATGCAGGGAGGAAGCTTTACTGACTCTAGACATTTCAACCAGAACTGTTGCCATGTGTATGCTGACCCCATCTCCCAATTGGGCAACTCAGAATATGCTCTTAGCTGTCTTCTTTCATATTTTATACCTGACATTATATTTATCTGCACAATTTATCTCTTGAGCAAATTCTAGCAATACCGTTAGATATGCCACTAGTGAATCAAGTGAAAAACTATGATCCCTAACAGTTAAGCCCTGAGGTCACTGCAACTATCTCTTTTCTGCTGTCCAATACTCACAGACCCTGCCAGCTTAATAAAGATGCTCTTTACTCTGGCTCTTGTGCTCTTCATAATTAACAGATGTTTAATGCCACAACAAGGTTCTAAGCTGATTACCATTACCGCAGCCTTATCTTCTAGTGTCAGGATATCTGTTTAGTTCAGCTAAACAGAATGCTTAGACTCCTCTGATAGACCAGGGTCAGGCCTGCTACAGGCCCAAAGATGTAGCAGGAAGCAGAACACAAAAGTACATCACTGTAGCACAGCCAGGATTCCTTTATATGGTGTTGGGTAGCCCATAGCACACTGACGTGAGACCTCCACCAGCCCAACAACATAAAAACTAAGTACAGTGCTCTGTCCTTCTCTGGCCTGGAAGATTTCTCTTTCCATGATGACTCCATTGGCCACTGAATTAAAGACTCACCTCCAAAAGGAAATGAGGAATCATCTGGGACCTGGGTCCACTCATTTACCTGTATCCTGATCTCATATATCCTCTGCTTATTTGCTATTTCAATAAAAACCCAGAGTGAAGATCATTTAAACTAAGCGTACTTTATTATTCTCATCAACCTTGTAAACCAGTGCTAACTTTTTGAGTCTGGTCTAGCTCAGGTTCCTTATATACTTAACTCTAACTCCTCTTACAAGCTCTTGACACTTCTCACCACCATGTGCTAGATATTTTCCACTGGGATGTCCCACAACAATCACCCTCAACTTGACAACTTCTGCTCCGTGTTACTCCCTATTAGAACTTAATTTAATTATACTATCATTTTTGTAGCTGCCTGGCCTTGGAATAAGAGTCATGTTTTACTCTTCCCTGCCTTCCTTGGTCCTCTTACATTCTAGCAGCCACCAAGGCTATACTATACCCTTTTCTCAGTCAGGGTGCTACACTGCACATGGCTGAAATAACTCTGATTCATTCAAGTAGAATCAGAGTTCATTCAATGATGTTGGGGACTTCACGGAACGCCCAGCATGACCAGAGAATGAAACCAGGGAACCAGAACAATGCCCCAAACTGTGCTGTAGCACCTATCCTAGTAGGATGCAATCGCCACCATCTCGGGTAACCGTAACAACAGCTCATGTGACAGACACCAAGAATGCTGGGCCGGGATGCTGTTTGCAAGAACTGTTACTTCTGTCTGATGTCCCTGGGAAATGGGCACACGTCACCACCACCCTTACCAGAATGGCTTCTGCACTGTCCTCATCTCTTCATATCATTAATGTTCAGTTTAATGTCTTGGGTGGGTGGGTGGATCTGACTGATTGAGCTCTGGTTCCACGAGGAACCCCAAGGAACGTTGGAAACATAAGAAAGGTTCAGATGCTGGATGTTTGAGGCAGGTACTAGGTTTTCAGTGCCCATTCTCACCCCCTGTTGTCTTCTAAATCTCACTTTCTTAGAAACTCTTACAGCAACTCCGTTCTGACTGATAAAACAGAAGCAGTGCTGTCTCTTTTGCTTTATGCTTTTTATTCGAATGTGAAGCTGGTTCTTTGTAGGGCATTGGTCACACGTGGGGCATTCACAGCCATCTCAGGTCCAAATAACACAGAATCTGGTAAATGAAAGTGAGAATTATGAAATCAGCTCACTGAGGACGGGGAAGCTCCTAGCCTTTAAAATGCACTGGTAAGACATTTGGTCACACTAGTCACCTGCTGGATGCAGAATGCGGAGCAGGCAGTACCTAAGATAGTGTTAGAAGATATGCAGGGAAATTCTCCATGAAGTTGGCATCTGCTGACCATGTCCTAAAAGAGAGGGATGAACCAGTGTAGAGCTAGCAGTCTGCAAACAGAGATAGAGGGAAATACCACTTTGCTAAAGGAGGGGTTTTCTGCCTGAAGCCCGCAGTCTAGCGTCATTAAGGCCCTCACGATGCTGAGTCCTGCGTGTTTGAAAAAGCCCCATCTGCTGCACGCTGACCTGTAATTTTTATTAGCAATGGCTGGAAGGGGCAGGTCTTAGCATTCGATAGGTCTGCGGCCCCAAAGCACTTTCTAGCATTGGAAAAGATAGTAGAACTGGAAAGGAGAAGGACTCTGCTTCCTTGATCGCACTGCTGAAGTCTGCACTCCAGACTTCCAGGCTTCTTACTCTATTTGGCTGAGGTTACTCTTTTATAGTCGATAATCCTATTGACACAGGGCCAATCAGAATGACAAATGGATATAAACCATATTGTGAACTAACCCTCCCACACTATAGTCCATTCTGTTCCAGGTGCTTTGCCCTGAACTCCACATTCCTGCAGTAAGGTGGGCACTAACCTGGCAATTCTCCTTCGGCTTCATAAACTACACTGCATTTGTAGCTGTAGCAGATCCTCAGCCGCCTAGTGCAATGCCTGACATACAACGGTTGATCCATACGTATTTGTTGGAACATGAATAAATGGAAACAACAGTGGCCAAGGAATCAGAAAATTATGCATCAGCCCCCATCTGGCAGGTTCAACAGCATGAACTTAAACAACTCTGGTAATATTTCTGGATTCTGGGATACTTTAGTCCGGAAGAATAATCTATTTATTGCCTACTGATAGAGGGTATATGTGAAAGTCCTTTCAAAATTATAAAACATGATAAAGAGTATTATTTTGGTTATCATTATTAAAAAATTGCAGAGAGAGCCAAATTAGGTTGACCCATAAAATAACGTTAATGTAGAAGACATTACCACCTATACTACTCCACTATCAGGTACAATATTTGGAAAGCGTATTGAAAGATGCTAGAAACATAATCACCATTTAATTTTCAACGTTAGGCCAGGACCAGAAGATAGCAGTTCACAAGCCAGAAATAACTATCTGCTGCTTATTGTGTCATAACATAATATTTACTCTGTAATTACTGGTCAATATTTACTTGGTGAATACATAGCTTTTCACATGGTTGCTTGAATCCAATAAAATAAAGGAACAGCAGTTATCTTGATTTTCCTGGGGGATACACTGGACAAAGAGAAACCTTTTTGAAGGTCTTCCTTATTGGCTTATTTAGCCCTGAAAATTGTTAACATTTTAAAACCATAAGGAGCTTTTGTGGCATAAGCTTGCATTTGTGAACTTCAAATTTCAAAATCAATCCCCAGCAGAAAAAGGCTACCCTTTTGTCTGAAATCCCCTCCTACCTGCCTGCACTCCCAATATGCAGGGCAGTGTTTTTCAAGACAAATAACATTGCTTGCCTTTTGAAACTTGTCACATAATGTGATTGAAGATAAAGACCAAAGTATTTGAGGCTGCTTCCAAATCCCAAATCCCCCGAATTCTGAAAAGACGACGAATACGGATTTGTGGTTCTCCGAAACTGCCTTGCAGATTGCAGGGAAGATGCTCTAAAATCTTCTGTGTTTTGATTTTTTCAGCTTTGCATTGTAAAACGTCCCTTGTGAATTCACTGGAGGTTTACTAAGGTATGTTGGGACCATTGTTTATTTTCAGAAGATGAAAGGGTCTACCTAGTGAGAAAACCAAGTTGCTTCATAAAATCACCTCAGGATCCAAACTATCTTCGATCTGAAATGTGCCACTATTCCAGACTATGGCAGATTTATTGTTCTGCAGGTACAGTGAAATTTACTTGTCTTGTATTTAGGAAGCCATCTGCTCCACTTAAGGCACTTTAAGAATTCGAGAACTAAGGCAACTAAATTTGGATAAACAAAACTGAAAGAAATCTATTTGAGGGAGAGGAGTTCAGACAAGAAGGAAAAAGAATACTATAAAGCTTCAAAGCACATGAAAAACCCAGCTTCTCTGCTCAGTAGACTTGAACATGAAGGGGGAAAAAAGATGTTAACTGAGTTTAATTTGGAATCCTATTGGATATTGCTATACTTAATGAATCTACATATTTCATGATCACCCTAATTGTTTCTATTTCTGAGATGGGCAGAATGAAACAAATAATGGTTGAAAAATACAACCTAATGGCATGTATGATACCATTGTTATTGTTGAAATAAGATCAAATAACACATACACCACTCATGGCCAATAATAGCATTTCCTTCATATTTAAAAACAGTGCAAATTGGTATTGGTTTCAGAGATATTTGCATGTTTCAATGATACATATTGAAAATATGTCCCTTAAAAGTTTAAAAAGTTGTTCCTAAACCAATCCCTTATAACAATAAACAGAGCAGAATAAAAGGTACATGGCAGCAATGTATAACTGGAATCTCTCTAGTCCTTTATTACTTATACTCCATATATTTCCAAAAAGGAAATAAGGCGAAGTAAGAAAAGCCATGTCTGTGTGTGTGTGTGTGTGTGTGTGTGTGTGTTTGTACATACAGATGCATATGGAGGGGGCAGGGGAACGGAAGTGTTGGAAGAGTGTGTATCGTTGTGCCTGTGAACTCAGCACAAGGAAGCAGTCATATTTCTTGCAGAAAGGTAAAAAAAAAGAAGCATAATTATTTTGAGATTTATTTTATTAATAGCTTTTGTAACATAAAAGTGTGTTATCAGAGGAATCAATAAGATAATGTGTCAAGCACCTAGCACAGACTCTGGCACATAGAATACTCAATATTTAGTAATTCATTCACTTATTCACAAGGGACTGGGTACTGTCCTGCTAAATGGGAATCTGAAACCTGAATAAATTTGTCACTTATAATTTTTAGGGAAAAAGAAGGAAAATGTTAATGGTTAGACCTCAAACGTAGTTTTACAAAGACCCAGAAGCTTCTATGTATTTTTCAAGCCCATCTTTGATAAAAGTCAAAAACCTAATGTTAAAATTTTGATTCTGTGAAGACATTTCTACACAGAGGTAAAGTATTACAGAACAGACATGGAGGTTTCTAAAACTTGGACTTGACCCAGTACTAGAACTGAGAGAGTCTCTTCTGGAGGAACAGAAGTTTAGCATGAAGCCACAAAAGAGAGTTCTCAAGATTGATATCCATGGCCTTTTTCTGCAGTTCAGGTACTTTGAGGCTTGTTGATTAAAGTATCAATTTGCTTTAGGTAACAAAAATGGACTGTGATTTGTAGCCCTCCTCTTGACCAGAAATATCTTTCCCACCTAGTTATGAGTCACCTGAAACCTGGAATTCTACTCTAAGAGATTTATTACATTGGGATAGAAATGTTCTTCAAGCATCCTTTGTGATGCTTCTATTATCATGCTTCTTATACATGGTTTATTTGTCTTTCTTTAATAGATGTGAGCATGTTTGGCTTCTTACTCCATAACCCCAGAACCCAGCACAGTGCCAAGCATATAAAAAGGACTCAAATGTTTATATAGCAAATGAATAAATATACAATTTCCAAGGGTGCAGCTCTTCACCAAATGGTAAGATCCACCCATAGATTGCCTGGACAATATGAATGTTATTTAGACTAACACATCCTTGTCCTCACGGACAGCTATGAACACACTTGCCAGTAGTACCAAACTACCTTCCGGAAGGAGCATTAGATCTGTCCAGGCACTCAAACAAATTTGTCATTAAAGCGCTAGAGTCTGACAATACAAAGCATGAAAAATACTACCTTTTCCTGGAGAAGTTGAGGGCAGGTATTATCAATCAACTACTTATACTATAAAACAATCATCCCACGACTCACCCTGCACTTTCATAGGCCCCAAGAAGTTTAGCTACCAAATACACCTCTGACCACTAAATCAATTCACCTGTGAAATGAAATAGTTTGTTCAGTTGACCTTTGTCTTAGACAAGATTAAGAAAGAAAGGGCCAAAGAATCTAAAACATATCATCCATCTCCCTGTTTAGTGAAAATTAGGGCATCTAATTATAAGGGAATTTTTTACTCTAGACCCTAAAACCAACTTAAAACAAGTCATCAATCAACTAAATTCAACAAAAAATAAATTTTGAGTGCCTACTAAATGCCACAGAAATAAAACAACTAAGAGTCTCCATTTTTAAACAACCTACTAGCACAAAAGAGTTATTTTCCACTGTTGTGAGTAACAATTCAGGAAGACAAAACTTTGAGAACTCCTGGTCTCATACGGAAAATAAAACAAATCCACAAGAAAGAATTAAAAGAGGTAAAAATGTAATAAGTATTAAAAGAGAAGTGTCAACCAAATAGTGCATAAATAATATCTCTTCTCAGTACTTCTTTACATTTTTTAAAAGACATTTAAGGAGAGAAGTAAGAATTATTATTTTTATTAAAAAGAAGATACACGTGCAAATGGTAAAGGCTTAAAACAAAACATAGCCCTGGTGGTCCCACTCCCTAGTCTTACACCACAGGGCAACAACTTCCAATTCTTCGGGCTACATTATAATACTGACCTCCCTATTTCTAAATAATAACATTAAACTGTGTCTGCTTTACCAGGGTTAGGCAACAACTGTTAATCCTCTTCTTGGTAAATGAGGATTGAGCTCTTTGCTCCACTACCCCATTTTCCTTTCCAAATTTTCCCAGCATAGTTATTTCACAACATTTTAAGTTGATCATCAGTGTTCACTGCTAAGCACTATTAGATGTATTATGATTATATTACACTTCATTTCTTGGGCAATTTTGTGTTTTTCCTAACTACAAAATTGTCTTGTTTTTCATTTACTTCAATGTCTCTATCTCTAATCCTTCCCAAATATTCAAATTTATCTGCAAAAATGCCTCAATTTTGTTTTCCACATAGTTCTCTGTGTAGTTCATTTGGTCTTTCATACAAGATTGTGGACCCATTCTAGTCTTCTCTCCCACCCTCTACCCAAGTAGCATCTTTCTGTCTCCTGGACTCTATCTTCCTGTTCCAGTCAGCTGTGGTTACTCTCAAAAACTGCTGCATAAGTGTCCCAGGACTTTCTTTTGTCTATTTCTATGATGTTTCCAGTGTATCCTGGATCTCATGTCTTCTTTTTGGTTCTATGACCTCATTTTGGTGGAGAATATCCTCGGTGGCTGAGACAGGGTGCCTCAGAGGCACAGTCTCAGTCCTGGCATGTCTGCGACTGTCTTCATTCTACCCTCACACATAACCGATGGTTTGCTTCCACATAGGATTCAAGGTTCGAAATCATTTTTCCCCAGAATTTTTGGAGGCATTCTCTCATTGTCTTTAACTCCCAGTGAGTAGTTAAGATGCCAAATGCCACTCTAATCCTGAACACTCCTTTTCACTGCAAAACTTCACAAAACACTTGTTCAAAACCACTATTTCTACCTCTTCACTCTCTCTCCTCAACTCATTTCAGTTGGGCTTCCTCTGTCACCACTCCACTAAACCAGGCCCTGTAACGATCAGAAACGCCCTTCCCTGGCCATCCGCCATGATCAATTCGCGGTCCTCGTCTCAGTGGCATGTGACTGGTTGAATGTCCTGCCTCCCTCGAACACTCTCTTCCCTGGGCTTCTATAGTGAAACTGCCCTTTACTGACCACCTTACCATCACTGCCACCCCCGCCCCGACTTCTAATTATTGAACTACAGGGAGGTTTGCCCCTCAGCCTCCTTTTCTCTCGTCTGTCTCCTCAGATGGTCAATCTCAGTTCCATGGCTGATAAACAACCTCCAAATGTTGATGGAGTCTCTGACTTCTCTCATGAGCTGCAAACGCATATATCCAACTGCCTGCTCAACACCTTCGCTGGTGAGTCTAAGGAGCATCTCAAATTTGACACGTCTAAAGCAGAACTCATGATTTTCTGCCCACATCTGCTCCCTCTGCCAGGCTTCACCATCTAAGTGAATGGCAACTCCATCCACCAAAACCTAGGAATCAGGCCCAAACCTACATGTCAACTCGGACTCTCCTCTTTCCCTTGCACTCGCATCTAGTAAATTAGTAATTCTTGATTGGGCTATTCACAAACTATATCCTAAACCTCACGTCAAAGCTACCAACCCTCAACTGGATACTCCCACAGCCTCCTCTATCTCTTGGGCTCTCTTGCCCTCTAGCTTCAGGGTTGGTCAATGGCAAGCACTGGCAGAAGACTGGAGGGCAGCCCCCTGGAGGGCCTCAGCTTCCAGCAGTGGAAACTCTGCATCCTCACATTGTCCGACCAGGCCTAGGGGTAATAACAGTTTCTTACTGTTGCTAATCTTTGGGTTTCCTTGGCATCCTGTTTGACTTCCCAGCTCTTCTAGCAGCAATGCAACAATCTTCCCAGGTTAAATTCCCTGTATTTGAAAGTCCTGCACTTCTTTCCATTTTCCAAGCTGGATTTCAACTAAAACCAATTCACTTATTATTGGCTTTCCCAAACTGAAAACTAAATGAAATCATGTAACCTACATGAGATCATGTAACCTACATGAAAGCAGGAAATTTGGTGCCCAGAACAGAGCCCAGCCTATTTTGGGTACTCAATAAATATATTTTAAATGAAGAAAATGTTCAAGCACTTATCCATAGCAACAAGTCCTTTGGATTATATACAGTTAAAATATAATAACTATGATAAAACTTAGAGTTTTACTAGGCTCATAAGAAATGTTTAGTTTTATAGAGCACCCAGAGTAACTAAAATCATCCAAACCAAAATAAAAAATCAAATTAAAAATAAATAAATAGGGCTTCCCTGGTGGCGCAGTGGTTGAGAGTCCACCTGCCGATGCAGGGGCATGGGTTCGTGCCCTGGTCCGGGAAGATCCCACATGCCGTGGAGCGGCTGGGCCCGTGAGCCATGGCCGCTGAGCCTGCGCGTCCGGAGCCTGTGCTCCGCAACGGGAGAGGCCACAACAGTGAGAGGCCCATGTACCGCAAAAATAAATAAATAAATAAAAACAGGCAAAGGGCTCAAATGACCTGAAAATAAAGAAATTACTTTCTGAAGGTCATTTCATTCCATTAATTTGGGTACCAGCTTCAAGTTATGTTTTAAAGTTTATTTTATCTATAAAATACATGCTTTCATTAAATGCATCATTACTTTTATGACCCTTGTAATCAATCTTTTCCCCCTTCTAAACATGATAAACAAATAAAACAGACACAAACATTTATATTGATGAACTTTCAAAAATACGTGGGTGATGGCTTACGGGAAAAGGAATTAAAGATAGCTTTATGATAAAATCTACCTTCAGGGCAGAACTTAAATGACTAAGGATTCTGAGAGCATTTCACAGCTCAGAAAATACTCAATCCAAAGTAAAATGGACCCTGAGCAGGGCTTGTATAAAATAAGAACAGATGAGTAATTAAGGCCTGCTTTAAGACACTAAACTCTTTTCAAAAAGAAAATTGTGATCAGCGAGCTTTTCTTTCTCTCCAAGTACAGGGATTTTTTAAAGCAGTAACACAGAGATTGCAATTTGAAGGCTAGCTTGTTGCACCTGCCTCATAGGCCAGTTTTGTCTGTCAACACAAAAAGTTTTTTATTTCACTTTGTTCGATTTTTAAATTTGAATTTGACGCCAACATTTACAAATCAGGCAATTTCACATAAACATCTGGAATTCTGATCTCTCTCCAAAATTCCCCCAGCGCCATCATGGGCTCTAACTGAGCGGTCGATGCCCCTTAGCCAGGAACAGGCTGTCTGGATAGCCCATCACTTCCTCCCGGGTCCGATATTCACCTACCTTCACTAATTTAAGTCTCCTGTTTGTTCCACTAAGGGTTGGTATTTGCACACACACTGCAGGAAAAGATCTCATTTCACTTCCTGCTAATTTGAAATGTCTTACATTTTCAAATCAGGATTACTTCCATTTTTACTTTACAGTAAGGCAGGTCCTAAGATGGAATCCTTGGGTCAGGGACTTAATGGTTGGTGTTTACAAACTCAGATTGAGGAGTCAGGTGAATAAAGGACCTTTCTAGTTTTACCTCTTTCGCCAAACATAACGCATCCTCTGGCCACCTTGGCATGTGTGTAGGGGGCCATGGCTGCAGCTCCATGTCTCAGGCAGCAATGAAACCTTTACTCTACACCACCAAGATGTATTCCCTGGATTCTTGGGGTCTTAGCTTTCTGTCTGCTCTAAGGAAGCACATCAGTCTCTGCAGGGCACTACCCAATTAGCTTCTAGAAAACGACTGTTTTATCAGTGGTATGGATTTTATCCAATTTTCAAAGCAAATATTGAAAATATTAAGTGCTTCTAACACTCTTTATCACCCACTAACTGCCTTTTTTTAAAAAAAAAAGACCATATCATTTTTCTCATATTCAGAAACTTCCTTTTCTGCTGGGAAACATTCACTGATTCCAGTATTCATTAGGACAAATCCTTGACATCTGAAACAAACCTTCCTCAAAGCTGAAAATTCTCATAACAGCCCCATTTATTTTTGCATTAATTGGTAGGTAGTTGACTTTAAAAATTGGTTTTAACACTACATAGAAATTGAATTTTTTAATGGCTTAATGACATTAAAGCATATAATTCACATCCTCACAAAAGCTTTTGTCTCTTGTGGTCCCATTTTTACCTCCCTCGATTCTACAGTTTTATAATGATAAGCATTATAAAAACGTCCAGACAGCTGAAGAGATACTTCTAGAATCCATATTTGGGTATATGAAGGAAAAGATGCTGCCAATTAAAAATGCAATAGAGCCCACTATTGTTAATTTATGGCTGTGAAAGACATAACTTTTTCTCATTTTGGTTATTTGATTTGGATAATGATTTGGATAAAAACCCAGTTGCTGTGTGAAATAACTTGATTTTCCCCGTTGATGTGCAATTCTTCTAACACCATCATTTGGCATCCTGACTGATGATTGGATAAATTCGTTCGACTTTTATCATGAATCACTTAAATTACTCCTTTGCATAAAGGTTTAAATTGGCTTTGGAGCAGCCATTAGAGAATTTTTTAAACACCGTTCTGTTTTGCTTTTCATGATATTATCTCGCTTTCTGCACTGGATGTTTTTCTCTCTCTCAAGGTTGTTACTATTCATTGGCCTCCCCCTTTCACATTACTAGAATGCAACAAAACACACCTTCCAAACTGAAGAGGCTGAGGTTAGGGAACAGGGACAGGATAGAAATGGAATTCTCCCATCTTCTTTCCCTGCAAACCTGTGCTATGACATCTCCATCCCTGTGAAACCACCTCCCTCCAGGACCCGGACCATCCCATCTTCTAGGTTTTGGTTCAACAGGCAGGATCAAAAATCAAATGGACTTTTTATAAAATTGTAGCTCTAACAACACCCAAAGCCTACAAATCCATACGCTACGCACCAAAGGAAAACCTGACAATCTGTTTCTAACTTTCCACGAGGAGCCTGGGTCACAGTGTTGGACCAGAAGGAGTAGAGGGCAAGTTCCATTGTCAGAAAGATCTAGAAAACTGCAGGGCCAGATGCTCAGTAGATATATAGCTAGGGCAGAGATCTCTCTCCTCTGGAAACCTGTCTGCCAGAAAGTCCTCACTGGTAGTCACTTCTTTGGTTAAACGACAGAAGCACATGCATTATCTCCAGGAGACTGCTACAAAACAATCATATATTACCTGGAAGGGTAAGAAGAATGGCATCCTGTTAACTGTGTATGAATGGATTGGATGTTAAAGAGCTGTGCTGTCCAAAACTGAGGCCACTAGGCACATATGGCTCTTATGTACTTAAAATGTGGCTGGAACAAACTGAGATGTGCTATAAGTGTAAAAAACACACCAGATTTCAAAGACTTAGTGTGAAAAGAAAAGAGTGAAAAATATCTTATTAATAATATTTATTCTGATTACATATAGAAATGATACTTTGGATATGTGTTTGATAAGATACATTATTAAAATTCCTTTCACCTATTTCTTTTCACTCTTTTAATGTGAATTTTTAATATAAAAATTTTAATTACATAATGCAGCACATTTCTATTAGCCAGTGCTATAATAGAATACGAGTGAACTTGTGCCTTATTGTGATGGTTAATTTTATGTGTCAACTTGACTGGGCTAAGGGGGGCCCAGAGAGCTGGTAAAGTATTATTTCTGGATGTGTCTGTGAGGGTGTTCCTGGAAGAGATTAGCATCTGATGCAGCAGACTGAGTAAAGGAGACCTGCCCTCACCAAGGTAGGTGAGCATTATCCTATCCACTGGCGGCCCAAACAGAGCAAAAAAAGGTGAAGGAAGGGTGAATTCCCTCTTCTTGAGCTGGGACGTCTCTTTTCCTTCCCTTTTACCTCACAGCTCCTGGTTTTCAGGCTTTCAGCTTTGAACTGAATTACACCACTGGTTTCCTGGTCCTCCAGCTTGCGGATGGGACGTCTCAGCCTCCATAATCTCATGAGCCAGTTCTTATAATACATTTCCTCTATATCTATATCCATAGCTACATCTATAGCATCTATCAAGTGGGTTCTATTTCTCTGGAGAACTCTGAATAATACACTTATACTATATGGAATCTGAGCCTGAGAAAAGATAGTAGATAAGAGGGGAACAGTGAAGAGGTGAGCTTGAGATGGCATCCTGGAAGCAAGAAAAGGTGAGGTCCAGGGGCCAAGGGCAGTCTGGCTGTGCCCTCTAAGTGGTAGAGATCCCTGTGCAAGCAGAGCCCAGAGGTAAGGGAAGGAGGAGTTACAGGAACTAGACAACCAATTTGCTGGCTTCATCATTTTGTCTAAGACGGGGCCTTAGGATGTGAGAGTAGGCACCAACTAGATATTCCAACGTGGTAAAATTAGAATACATGTGGTCACTAAAAGCTCTACTTAACTGGGGTGATATCTGCTTAAGTGGGGTTAAATGCCTGCTGTTTCTATCATTTTTATATGATTTGGCTTAGCCCATATTAGTTTCAGTCAGGATAAACTGTGAACACAAACTACTCTCAAATCTCAAGGATTTTCAATCTTAAGATTTTCAATCTTAAAACAGCAAATGTTTATTTCTTCCTCAGGTCTACCTGTCCATCATGGCACATGTAGCCCTGCTCCACCACATCTTTACTCCTTCTGCCTGGGATTTTCCCAATCAAGCATCGTGGCAGATGGGGGAGAGGCATGGAGAACCACAGGCTGGCTCTTAAATCTTCTGCTCAGAAGTGCCCCACGGCACCTCTACTGACATTTCCTTGGCGGAATCAAGTCAAATGACCCTAGGGCAATAGGGTAGGAACATAAAATCCTCCTGTAGAAAGAGTTCTGAGGGATAGAAATGGGACTACTTAACAAGGAGTAATACCACTGTGCACAGTACTTAACCAGTGGGGTCTCATGGAAAAATTGCTGTCCCGAAATGCTTGAACATGCCCCTCTGTAGCAGACGTTTTGTTGCCTTACTAATATGGTGCATTCTCTAAGAGCTGCACCCTCTCCGACATTCATACCCTCCACATCCCTTTCAGATGACTGGACCAGGGATAAGGCCAGAAGCAGAGCTCAGAATTCTTGAATTCCAGTGTAGAGTTCAGGTGGAAGTGGCCATTTTTATCCACATGCACCACAGAGGAAAAGCTGGCAGGTAAAGCAGATGTAGAAAGAGATGCAGACATGAGACCATGAGAGAGACAGATGGAGAAATAAGATGTGGCCACCCTGGTCCATGAGGGTGTCCACCCACCAGCTCCAGCTCCAGATTCTTAAAGCCTCTCTGTGCCTCGTGACTGAGAGATGCCTCTTACCATACACTTTCTATGGCCGCTTCATTCAAGCTGCTTTCTCTTTGGGCAGATTACAGCAATACAGCATGGCGGTTACATCCGGACTTTCGAGGCAAACTGAGTTAAAAGCATGACTCTGCACAGTTATGTGCAACTTTGGGCAAACCACTTTGTCTTGGGCCTCCTCTATAAAATAGGGATAAGATCCATTTGTAATCTGAATGGCATGAGGATTCAATGAGTCAGTATATATCAAAGCAATGATATAAAAATGTCAGTCCTTATTACTATATTATTATTACAACCAAAAATTTTGAAAGACTTTTTCTGAGCTGCAGTTTCATGATAATCGGCAGCTACTACTCACAATATCTCTTTCAGGAAAGTTACTGTCGATCGAGTTAATCTGAGGTCTGCAAATGATTAGGTTATGAGGTGCCCCCTTTTCCCCGAATTGACTACTATACATGATCCAGATACACCAAATACTTAATCACCCCAAGTGTTCTCAGCAATGATACATCTGGACAAAGGAAGAGGGGGGAATTATACCCACAAAGCTTGGCCAAAGTGTTCACAGGTTCAGCTGGCAGCTGAAAGAGAATTTAGATAAGCATTCCAAACGCACAGACGCATCCTTCCAAATTAGCACTCTTGAGATTTGTCAATCAGACATAAGAATTCTTTGTTTTTTCTGCCTTTTAAGAATGTCCCCAGGTTAAATTTATTCCAGGCATCCGTATGCTCAAAACATATGGAAAAGAGAAAAAAAAGGAACATTTTTCCAAGGATTCGTTTTTATTTTAATTTATTTCTAAAAGAAATATTTTCTTGTTATAGGATATTTTTCAATGTTTTCTCCTCTTGACTGAAATTTAAGAATTAATTTGTGAACTTTTTTTATCCGACTGATTTTAGTGGTGGAAAAGGTTGGTTTTTACTATTGATTATGAGGAATAAAAACCCAATAATCCCGTCTTGCACATATGAACTTAAAATATTAAGTCTCTGTCCTTGAAAAACTTGGATTCTAAGTGAAAAAAATAGGACAAGTAAAGAACTGTTGTTTTAAATAAGAATAACTAACCATAGGTAATGCTACAGAGAAATTTCCCCCTAAGACCTTTACCCCTTCAATTTGCCTTTCTCCCCCTCCCAATTAATGCTTTCAGAAACTCTTTTTTCCTTCCTTCATTTCCCTTTCCAGAGTCTCAGAGATCTCTTCCTGGCCCAACCCTGTATGTGTTATAGAAATAAAATCTGCTAAACTTTCTCCAAGGAGAAGGTCTAGAACCCTTAGCCAAGAGAAATATTTTGGCAAAAGATGTCCCAGGTAGTTACTTGGATACAAGAAGAGCCTTCTGGATACCTGCCCATCTCTCCAAACCTGTAATCATCCAATCTGCCTCCAGCTGATGCTAAATCTATGAACACAAATACTCTGACAGGCAGTCTCAGGTCCATTGGGTCATACTCATAAGGATGCCCGATTATGGGCATAATCACATTGTTAGAAGATGACGTGAGCGTTTATGAGTCTGGATTGAGTAGTGTTTTAAAGTCAAAGACATAACACAATCACAAGAGTTACTGTACATAATTATTTTAAGAAACAATGGAATTTAAGCCTGTTTAAAGAAAGTGGGAGGAATTCTACTATCACTACTGAAAAACTTTATTCTAGGCAAGGTATACAACACCTGATTTCTGCTTTCACCTAAATCTCAAGAAGTACATACAATGTTCATGATGGGAGATGCTCATTCTGCTCTCAGGTAACTTGGGACTTAAATATGAGCATTACTGCTGTCCAACTGTATCCTCCAAATGCATTCATTTATTCACTTGTCCAATAATTTCTTCAACATTCAAATGTCTTGAAATGAAAAGCAGAAATGAAGGCAGAATTTGAGGAGTTTTCACAAGTGGATAATTTAGGCTGAAAAATACGTTCATACAAAAACAGTCAAATGAACTTTTATACAGCTGAGCCAGTGCACATTACAGGTCACCTGTAGTGAGAAACACTTCCCAAATAATGGACATTTGTGGCGAGTATTCTTTTCTTTTTATGTAGAGATGGAACCAAATAGTCTCAAATCCATTTATGGGGCCAAATATCATGGTAATATATGGTTAAGATATGTAATCCAAATGCTTCTGAATAGAATTCTATGTTATTGGTGTCATAAAGACTTGAATGATCCCAGAGTTATTTCCATAATTCTTTCCTTTGTCAAAAACACCTTAAATACAAGGAAGTCAATCAAAGAGGATACTCTAAGCAAAAAATTTTGGGTGCTACACAATGAACAGAAAAGAGCAGTGAGTCCAAAAGAACGAACAGAGAATAAGCAACAGAATAGCTTGGTTAGTCAAGGGATACACTGAAACTCACATTTTTCAGAAATTCACCATGTTCTGATTTGACATCCAAGAACAGCAAGAGGACCAGTACTGGTCTAGTTGAAAAGGCAAAATGAAGCCCTAACACAATCCTGGATCACTGAGGCTCACTAAAGACCTCTCTCTAACACACACACACACACGCACGCACACGCACACGCACACACACACGCACACACACACACACACTAAAGATCCACAGGGGAAACAGATAAACATACACACACATACATAATATGTCTATCTGAAAAGAAATCTTTTTCTCTCCTTCCTTTTTTTCTTACTGCACACCCTTAATAGTATCACTTGCTTAGTTCCCAAGAAACCTTTCATAGATTTTGTAAACGAAGGTCATATCACAGAAAGACTGGTATACTAACTCTTAAGTCTGAAAAGGGCAGAATTCTAGGCCATTTTCCCACAGGACTGCTGTTTCTTAGGTAGTGCTTCTTGGTTATGCAATTAAACTAGAAGGCAGAAGAGCACCCCATGCAGCACTTAGTCTTGCCCTCCTCCTGTATCCAAGTAAACCTGGATATGCCAAGTTTCTGAGCAATTGATTCAGAACCAATTTGTGGCAAACAAATGCTCTCCCGCTACTTAGAGTGGAAAGATCTCTCCATGCGCTTTTGTCTAGACAGTCTCAACTACAGGAATATAGTGTGTTTGCTGGCCCTCCAGTGATTTATTAAATGCCAAATCCATACAGCACAGGCACTAAAGCTTAAGGAATGGAAAAATAGCTTACCCAGTGGACTTGTAATGACTTACTAAGGTTATGTTGGCAGCAAGACTTATACAGTATCAATAAATAATAGCAATCTATCAAAAAACTTTGGTTGAAATAGTAATGTTTAGAAATATCCCATTTAAGGTGGGTGAAATGCACCCACTGGGGATTAGTAGCATGGAAAATATTCCCATGCAGTGATGTAAAAGTGTCTCAAGCCCACTACAGCAATTCTGCTTGGAATGTCAGTTGCCTTTAAAAAATACAACGTAAAACTAAACCCTCAACTAAAACTGTTTCAAAAATGAAAGGCGCAGACCAGAATCTGTCCAAGAGAAAACATAAGCTTTTCTCTACGAAAAACTCAGTACATTTTCTTCATAAAGTTTCTCAAATAAAAAATCAGATATTATCATTATTGCTGTTATTCATATTTTAATATTTTCCTTTGATAATTCTATTAAAATAGACTCTTCTGAATTCTCTAACCAAATCTTAAATTCCAGCAGCTATTTCAACAAACTATAATAGGAGAAAAAGGAAGATGAAAAAAATTGTTTCATGTTAAAAAGAAAATTCTTGTTTGACAATAGAAATATCTTTTGATAGATGTTTGCTAAATAAAAGTTCTCCAGATCATCAGAGTCAAGGTATTGTGCTGCCAGGTATCTATCGGTTATGCCTCACTATACAGCAGTGAGAAATTTTTTAACTGTTTCTCTGCAAAGCATAAGATATATTTTGAAAGGCAGCATATTATATGTGAAACTGATCATTATAGGACTTTCGGCAATATACATTATTCATGAAGGTCTTAACTATTACTGTTCTTTAGTTTATAATACAATGAGAAGCACTATTGCTAAAAACTGGATGTTTATTCACTTTCTTTGGGAGATGTTATTCAGAAATAATCTAAAAATCCATGAATCTTTAGAAAAAAATATGTTCTTTTTGATCAACTTGCTGCAGCTAATGCAATTTTCTCAAAAATAATGAATGACTGATTTTCTCAAATTGTTCTTTTTACTACTTAAACATTCATTTTCCCCAAAATTGTAATTAGATATTTGACAGCTATAAGATGTCTATTATTTCTCCGAAGTTCTTCAGATTTTTTTCACAGAAGGACAAGCATGCTCCTGGAGAGTCGGGTCATCTCCTGATGCTTCTCCTTCACAGCCGCACCAGGAGCACATATCCGGAAGAACTGTTATTAGTGAGTGTGGACTAGGTGGCAGGCACAAAGTACTTTGGGAATTGTTATTTTTTATTTGCTATTCCACAAAATAAACCATTTAAGAGGCGACAATCAATGAGGTTAAGTTCATTTTCTAAGTTCACATTGATTACTGGGAAAATCAAAATTCAAAACCATCCCAGGTTCCAAAGTCTATGTAGCTTTCAGCACTCCTTTTCCACAAAATTAAATTTGATCAAATTCAGAACTTTTAAAACAAGAGAACTGTGTTGACTCAGGTATTTAAATATTTAAAATATATGTGGTCATAACAAATGGTTTTTATGCCAAATATCTGTTTAACAAAAGCTAATATTAGGCAAAACCATTTTAGCTTCAATCTTTAGAACTTTAGATTTTAATTTTAAATTGGGTTTAAATTTGAAATGATGGGTGATGTGGGCAAATGGTAGGCAAAAATGTAAATCTTATGTTCCAAATATTTTGGACTTTTATTAGGAATGATTTTAGTACTCATGTTTTTTAAGTGAAGTCTTCTGCATGGTGTTAAATAATAAGAAAAAATATGTAATTTGATCATTTTAAGACCTAGAGCAGAAAAGTTGACATTCCTCATGGAAATTGGTTCTGAATGTTATTTACTCATTGATCAAGTGTGAACTTTTTTTTTCCTAAATTTGTCTGGAGGCTGAGATACCCACCAAGAATCCAAAACAACTGAACATAGACCCACATAGGAACACACACACCATTGTAAAAATTTCACAATACCTGGGACAGAAAGAATCCAATTTCAAGATAGCATTTAGCTCTCAACAGCAACATTGCTAGAAAGTACTATCACAGTGCTTTCAAAATAATCCCCAACATATGATACTATTCTTGGCCAAAAGGATAATCAGGTGTGAATGTAGAACAAACTCATTTGCACATGTGCAAATTTTCAATCCACTCACCTTCCAGGCAAGCTTTCTCATGGAAATCCCACCGAAATGAGGTAGTACACAAAAATAAAGACAAGAGACCCCCAAACCAGAAGATCCCTCACAGGAAAGCAGAGGCAGGGGTCCCCAGGATGAAGTTTCTCCAATATTTCAGCCATGCAGCAGGTCCAGAGAACAATCTCCTGAAACTAGTCCAGAACAGAAGTCTCCACGAGAAACTTCTTCAAGAATTAAACTTAACTGAACATATTGAGACAATAATTACACAACTGGTAACGTTTGAGGGTAAATTAGTGGTAGATACAAAGAAAATTAAGCAAACGTAAAACCAATTTTCAATCCAAGGAAGCAAACAACAAATGGGAAAGAAAATGAACGATATTTTAAATGCTCTCTAGCTCAGCTTTGATTAGTATTTGCACACTCCTCAGAACATTAAACATTAAAAAGTGATCAAGCAAAAATTAAGATGTAACTAAAGTTAAAGCTTAGGGGGAGTAGGAGGATGCGGAGTGTGCATCTCCTTGCAGCTGGGGCACCTGCTAGGCACTGGAGGGGGTCCTTGGATACCTAAGAGGACGGGAAGAACCCCCACGTGACCAGGTACGATGTGGGAGGGAAGGAGGGAGGGAAGAAGAAAGGAGGCAGGAGAGGACCAGTGCCCCTGAGGAGGGGCTGGGGGAGGGGAGAGGTTCCTGTGCTCAGAGGGGTCCACTCTCAGCAAGGGGGTCAGCAGGGACAGAGAGGGACCTTCAGGGAATTGGGGAATTGGAGGGGAACGCAACCAACATCTCCCCCACGAACTTGGGCCCCGGTGAGCCTGCTGGGGTCCTGGGCCTGAAGCCCCACCCACCAGGGCCCCCTCCAGCTGCGCAGATCCTGGTCCTGAGCCACCCCCCCACCGGGGCCTCTTCTGGCCACTTGGGTCTCTGGGCCAGAGCCCCACCTCCTCCAAAGTCTACCTGTAGGTCCTGGCACCCTGAGTGCCGCCCCTAACAGGGTCTCCTCTGGCCACGTGGATCCAGGCATGCCAAGCACCGCCCCCTCCAAGGACTCCTCCAGCTATTTTGGCCCCTGCGGGCGCTGGCCTACACAAGTACGTGTGCTCTGGACCAGCTCCAGGAACAGACACTGGTGAGCAGAACACACGCAGAAGTGGAGCTGACACAGCTGGTCCAGAGACCTATGTAGAGGTTTTAGAGGACTACTGGGGAGGTGGAAGTAGGCCATAGCTCACCATGGGGGCAAGGACATTGACAGAGGAGGCACCAGGGAATTTCTGTTGTTCTTTTTCATTGTTTTCATTTTAATTTTTACTTTTTATTTAGTTTTGCTGTTGTGGTTCTCTTTTGTTTTCTTCTTGTTCATTCATTTTTATTGTTATTCTTTCTAATGTATATAAATTTTTAAAATTTTATTTTATTTTCTATTCTTTGTTATTGTTCTGCTCTTTTCTTTCTTTTTTTTTTATTTGCAGTACGCGGGCCTCTCACTGTTGTGGCCTCTCCCGTTGCGGAGCACAGGCTCCGGGCGCGCAGGCTCAGCGGCCATGGCTCACGGGCCCAGCCTCTCCGTGGCATGTGGGATCTTCCCAGACCAGGGCACGAACCCATGTCCCCTGCATTGGCAGGAGGACTCTCAACCACTGCACCACCAGGAAAACCCTCTGCTCCTTTCTGTTTGTTGTTTTCTTGGTTTTTTGGTTTGTTTGTTTTGTTTGCTGTGCTGTGCGGCTTGCAGGGTTTTGGTTCCCAGGCCAGGGGTCGGGCCTGAGTTTCTGTGGTGGGAGCACTGAGTCCAAGCTGCTGGACCAACAGAGAACTTCAGGTCCCAGGGAATATTAATTGGTGTGTTGTCTCCAAGAGGTCTTCATCTCAGAACCAAGACCCAGCTCCACCCAACTGCTATCAAACTCCACTGCTGGATGCCTCAGGCCAAAAAACATTTGAATTATATGGGTCCCAGAAGAAGAAGAGAAACAGAAAGGGTCTGAGAAAATATTTGAAAAGATTATAGTCAAAAACTTCCCTAACATGGGAAAGGAAATAGCCACCCAAGTCCAGGAAGCACAGAGAGTCCCACAAAGGAAAAACCCAAATAGAAACACACTGAGACACATATTAATCAAACTAACAAAAATTAAATTCAAACAAAAATATTAAAAGCAGCAGGAGAAAAGCAAAACATAACATACAAGGGAATCCCCATAAGGTTATCAGCTGATTTTTCAGCAGAAACTCTGCAGGCCAGAAAGGAATGGCAGGACATAATTAAAGTGATGAAAGGGAAAAACTTACAACCAATATTATCTACCCAGCAAGGATCTCATTCAGATTCGACAGAGAAATTAAAACCTTTACAGACAAGCAAAAGCTAAGAGAATTTAGCACCACCGAACCAGCTCTACAACAAACACTAAAGGAACTTCTCTAGGCAGGAAACACAAGAGAAGGAAAAGACCTACAATAACAAACCCAAAACAATTAAGAAAATGGTAATAGGAACATACATATCGATAACTACCTTAAATGTAAATGGATTAAATGCTCCAACCAAAAGACACAGACTGGCTGAATGGATACAAAAACAAGACCCATATATATGCTGTCTACAAGAGACCCACATCAGACCTAGGGACACATACAGACTGAAAGTGAGGGGATGGAAAAAGATATTCCATGCAAATGGAAATCAAAACAAAGCTGCAGTAGCAACACTCATATCAGACAAAATGACTTTAAAATAAAGACTATTACAAGAGACAAAGAAGGACACTACATAATGATCAAGGGATGAATCCAAAAAGAAGATATAACAACTGTAAATATTTATGCACCCAACACAGGAGCACCACAATACATAAGGCAAATGCTAACAACCATAAAAGGGGAAATTGACAGTAACAATCATGGTAGGGGACACTAACACCCCACTTTCACCAATGGACAGATCATCCAAAATGAAAATAAATAAGGAAACACAAGCTTTAAATGACACATTAAAAAAGATGGACTTAACGGACAAGTATAGGACATTCTATCCAAAAACAACAGAATGCACTTTCTTCTCAAGTGCTCATGGAACATTTTCCAGGATAGATCATATCTTGGGTCACAAATCAAGCCTCAGTAAATTTACGAAAATTGAAAGCATATCAAGTATCTTTTCCAACCACAATGCTATGAGACTAGATATCAATTACAGGAAAAAATATGTAAATAATACAAACACATGGAGGCTAAACATTACACTACTAAATAATCAGGAGATCACTGAGGAAATCTAAAAATACCTAGAAACAAATGACAATGAAAACATGATGAGCCAAATCAATGGGATGCAGCAAAAGCAGTTCTAAAAGGGAAGTTTATAGCAAAATGGAGCTGGAGGAATCAGGCTTCCTGACTTCAGACTATATTACAAAGCTACAGTAATCAAGACAGTATGCTTCTGGGATAAAAACAGAAATATAGATCAATGGAACAGCATAGAAAGCCCAGAGAGAAACCCATCCACCTACGGTCACCTAATCCATGACAAAGGAGGCAAGACTATACAATGGAGAAAAGACAGCCTCTTCAATAAGTGGTGCTGGGAAAACTGGACAGCTACTTGTAAAAGAATGAAATTAGAACACTCTGTAACACCATAAACAAAAAAAAACTCAAAATGGACTAAAGACCTAAACGTAAGGCCAGACACTAAAAAAATCTTACAGGAAAACAGACGCAGAACACTCTATGACATAAAAAACAGCAAGATCCTTTTTGACCCACCTCCTAGAGAAATGGAAATAAAAACAAAAATAAACAAATGAGACCTCATGAAACTTAAAAGCTTTTGCATAGCAAAGGAAACCATAAGTAAGACGAAAAGACAACCCTCAGAATGGGAGAAAATATTTGCAAATGAAGCAACTGACAAAGGATTAATCTCCAAAATTTACAAGCAGCTCATGCAGCTCAATATCAAAAAAGCAAACAACCCAATCCAAAAACGGGCAGAAGACCTATATAGGCATTCCTCCAAAGAAAATATACAGATTGCCAACAACACATGAAAGGATGCTCAACATCACTAATCATTAGAGAAATGTAAATCAAAACTACAATGAGGTATCACCTGATACCAGTCAGAATGACAATTATCAAGAAATCTACAAACAATAAATGCTAGAGAGTGTGTGGAGAAAAGGGAACCCTCTTGCACTGTTGGTGGGAATGTAAATTGATACAGCCATTATGGAGAACAGTATGGAGGTTCCTTAAAAAACTAAAAATAGAACTACCATAGGGTCCAGCAATCCCACTACTAGGCATATACCCTGAGAAAACCATAATTCAAAGAGTCATGTACCACAATGTTCATTGCAGCTCTGTTTATAATAGCCAGGACATGGAAGCAACCTAAGTGTCCATCAACAGATGAATGGATGAAGAAGATGTGGCACATATATACAATGGAATATTGCTCAGTCATAAAAAGAAACAAAACTGAGTTATTTGTAATGAGGTGGATGGACCTAGAGTCTGTCATACAGAGTGAAGTAAGTCAGAAAGACAAAAACAAACACCATATGCTAACACATATATATGGAATCTAAAAAAAAAAAAAAAAGTGGTTCTGAAGAACCTGGGGGCAGGACAGGAATAAAGACACAGATGTAGAGAATGGACTTGAGGACACAGAGGGAATGGGAAGGGTAATTGGGAATGAAGTGAGAGAGTGGCATGGACATATATACATTACCAAATGTAAAATACCTAACTAGTGGGAAGCAGCCGCATAGCACAGGGAGATCAGCTAGGTGCTTTGTGACCACCTAGAGGGGTGAGATAGGGAGGGTCAGAGGGAAACGCAAGACAGAGGAGATATGGGGATATATGTGTATGTATAGCTGATTCACTTTGTTATAGAGCAGAAACTAATACAACATTGTAAAGCAGTTATACTCCAACAAAGATGTTAAATATATATATATATATGTCTTCCAAAAACAAAAGTCCAGGACCAGATGACTTCACAGGCAAATTCTATCAAACATTTAGAGAAGAGCTAACACCCATCCTTCTCAAACTCTTCCAAAAAGTTGCAGACAAAGGACTCCAAGCTCATTCTACTAGGCCACCATTGCCCTGATACCAAAACCAGACAAAGAGGGCTTCCCTGGTGGCGCAGTGGTTAAGAATCTGCCTGCCAGTGCGGGGGACATGGATTTGATCCCTGGTCCGGGAGGATCCCACATGCCGCAGAGCAGCTGAGGCCATGTGCCACAAATATTGATCCCGCATGCCACAACTACTGAAGTCTGTGCGTCTAGAGCCCACGCTCCCCAGCAGGAGAGGCCACGACAGGGAGGGGCCCGTGCACTGCAGCGAAGAGTGTTCCCTGCTCACTGCAACTAAAGAAAGCCTGCACACAGAAACAAAGACCAAACACAGCCAAAAACAAAAACAATAAATCAATAAATTTATATTAAAAAAACAACAACAAAGATATCATAAAAAAAGAAAATTATAGACTGATATCACTGATGAACATAAAAGCAAAAATCCTCAGCAAAATACTAGCAAACAGGATCCAAAAACACATTAAAAGGATCATACACCATGATCAAGTAGGATTTATCCCACGGATGCAAGGATTTTTCAATATAGGCAAATTAATCAATGTGATACACCATATTAACAAACGGAAGGAGAAAAACCATATGATCATCTCAATACATGCAGAAAAAGCTTTTGACAAAATTCAACACCAATTTGTGACAAAAGCTCTCCAGAAAGTGGGCACAGAGGGAACCTACCTCAACATAATAAAGGCCATATATGACAAACCCACAGCAAACATCATTCTCAATGGTGAAAAACTAAAAGCATTTCCTCAAAGATCAGGAACAAGATAAGGATGTTCACTCTTGCCACTATTATTCAACATAGTTTTGGAAGTCCTAGCCATGGCAATCAGAGAAGAAAAAGAAATAAAAGGAATGCAAACTGGAAAAGAAGAAGTAAAACTGTCACTGTTTGCAGATGACATGATACTAAATATAGATAATCCTAAATATGCTACCAGAAAACTACTAGAGCTAATCAATGAATTTGGTAAAGTTGTAGGATACAAAACTAATGAACAGAAATGTCTTGCATTCCTATACACTAACAACGAAAGATCAGAATGAGAGATTAAGGAAACAATCCCATTTACCATTGCAACAAAAAGAATAAAATACCTAGGAATAAACCTACCTAAGGAGGCAAAAGACCTGTATGCAGAAAACTATAAGACCCTGATGAAAGAAATCAAAGACGACACAAACAGATGGAGAGATATACCATGTTCTTGGATTGGAAGAATCAACATTGTGAAAATGCCTATACTACCCAAAGCAGACTACAGATTCAATTCAATCACTATGAAATTACCAATGGCATTTTTCACAGAACTAGAACAAAAAATTTTACAATTCATATGGAAACAGAAAAGACCCCAAATAGCCAAAGCAATCTTGAGAAAGAAAAACGGAGATGGAGGAATCAGGCTTCCTGACTTCAGACTATACTACAAAGCTACAGTAATCAGGACAGTATGGTACTGGCACAAGAACAGAAATATATATCAATGGAACAGGAGAGAAAACCCAGAGATAAACCCACGTGCATATGGTCACCTTATCTTTAATAAAGGAGGCAAGTATATACAATGGAGAAAAGACAGCCTCTTCAATAAGTGGTGCTGGGAAAACTGGACAGCTACATGTAAAAGAATGAAGTTAGAACACTCCCAAACACCATACACAAAAATAAACTCAAAATGGATTAAAGACCTAAATGTAAGACCAGACACTATAAAACTCTTGGAGGAAAACATAGGCAGAACACTCTTTGACATAAATCACAGCAAGATGTTTTTTGACCCACCTCCTAAAGTAATGAAAATAAAAATAAATAAATAAACAAACGGAACCTAATTAAACTTAAAAGCTTTTGCACAGCAAAGAACACCATAAGCAAGGCAAAAAGACAACCCTCAGAATGGGAGAAAATATTTGCAAACGAAGCAACTGACAAGGGATTAATCTCCAAAATATACAAACAGCTCAGGCAGCTCAATATCAAAAATACAAACAACCCAATCCAAAATGGGCAGAAGACCTAAATAGACTTTTCTCCAAAGAAGACATACAGATGGCCAAGAGGCACATGAAAAGATGCTCAACATCATTAATTATTAGAGAAATGCAGATCAAAACTACAATGAGGTAACACCTCACACCAGTCAGAATGGCCATCATCAAAAAATCTACAAACAATAAATGCTGGAGAGAGTGTGGAGAAAAGGAACCCTCTTGCACTGTTGGTGGGAATGTAAATTGATACAGTCACTATGGAGAACAGTATGGCGGTTCCTTAAAAAACTAAAAATAGAACTACCATATGACCCAGCAATCCCACTATTAGGCATATTCCCAAAGAAAACCATAATTCAAAAAGAGTCATGTACCATAATGTTCATTGCAGTGCTATTTACAATAGCCAGGACATGGAAGCAACCTAAATGTCCACTGATGGAAGAATGGATAAAGAAGATGTGGCACATATATACAATGGAATATTACTCAGCCATCAAAAGGAACAAAATTCGGTCATTTGTAGAATCGTGGATTGACACAGAGTCTATCATACAGAGTGAAGTAAGTCAGAAATAGAAAAACAAATATTGTATATTAACACATGTATGTGGAGTTTATAAAAATGGTACAGATTAACCTATTTTCACGGCAGGAATAGAGACACAAACGTAGGGAATGGACGTGTGGACAGGGCGTGGTGATGAATTGGGAGATTGGGATTGATGTATGTGCACTGCCATGTGTAAAACATATAGCTAGTGGGAACCTGCTGTATAGCACAGGGAGCCCAGCTCAGTGCTCTGTGGTGACCTAGACGGATGGGGTGGGTGGAGGGAGGGAGGGGATATATGTATGCATATAGCTGATTCACTGCGTTGTACCAGTTGTGTAGAAACCAACACAACATTGTAAAGCAACTATACCCCAAGGGGGAAAAAAAAAGCTCGGGGCAGGCAGTGTTCTTGTGTATGGTTAGAAGGTCAGGGTTGCAAGGTTTAGTGAATAAAAATACAGGACACCCCGTTAAATTTGAATTTCAGATAAATAGCTAATAATTTTTTATGTAAGTATGTCCCAAATATTGTATGGATGGGGTCAAAGGTTGAAAAACAGCTATGGGGAGTCAAAACTAAGAAATCAGTAAGTAGCATTACAAGCCAAATAAGTAAATAGTAAAATATTTGAAAATGGCTGCCCCCAAAGAGCAAAAAACTATGAGAAGGAAAGTGGCACTGTTTTTCACATCAAGTATTTCTTTTAACAATTTTAGTCTTTCTTTACACATAAAATTTGATTAAAGTGTAAACTGAATTGTTTAAATAGATTTGAAGCAAATATGATAAAATGGTATGATTAGAAAAAGCAGGATACATAGGTCTTTGTTAAATTATTCTGAATCATTTTTTTCTTGGGAACAAACAGATCTAAGGAAATTTCAACAAACGTTGAAAGATTATTGCTTTGCAAGGTTTGCATCTTATCGAATATTTGGGATTATGGTGGTGAAAATTACGGAGGAGTCTGGAGTCATGTCTTTTTATTAATTCATTCAAAAAATATTTATTGCACTTCTATTACGTTACAGAAAATCAAGTTGTATAGATCACAAACATAGAAGGAAAATAACAAATATAGAAAGACCGATTACCAAAATTTCATTCGTTTGGAGCCAGTTCACCACATGGTAAGTCAGTGCTTCTCCCTGTCCTCAGAGATCCCACAGGCTTGTCCCTTCTTGAGCCTGTGCTCAAGGAACCTCTCACATGCTGGCATAAGGAACCTCTTGTGGGTAGGAACCCACGTTCACGGATCGCGGAGGGATCCCTCCTAGTCTAGAACGACATCGGAGAAAAAGCTCAGGAAGTATTTGTTGAAAGAGGGAATAAAGTGAATCAATGAGTAAATAAATGAGTGTGATTAAACTATACAAGCTCTAGCAGTAATATGTCTTCACTGAAAGTGAGAAGAATAGAGTTGGAGCAAGTAAGAGGCAATTGAATTAATTTTTATTTATGTAATTACCCTTTAAATGATACGAGGCGATGCAGGGAAAAGGAAGGGGACACAGAAGACCCAGAAGATAGTCCAAAGAAGCATACATCAGGACTCGAGGATGGAATAGGGGAAAGGAGGGCTGAAGAATCAAAGACGTACTTCAGAAACCACTTGGCCTGGGAGCCTGGAAACAGCAGGTCGCGCTAAGAGAAACAGAAACGTAGAAGAAGAGCCAGCGTTAGGGGAGTTAAGAGTTCCGTTTTGCGCCTGTTAATTTGTCTCCCGCACCTGTGGCCCAGAGACAGTCATGCCTGAGGCAACTCACATTTTTTTCAATGTAAATGTGACAAGCTGACAGGCAGTTCCTGCTTTTTGTCACCTCAAACATCGTCGGTTTGATTTCTTGAAAGTCTCTTCTGCGCAGCTCTGACTCTCTGCCCCCTCCGTCGGCGCCTGTATCAGGCACAGCCATCCCTTCCAGAGGCTCTGGGAGATCCGTCGAGCCTCGCCCCGCCCTTGGTAAATCGGGGCTCGGCGCTCCTATGCAGGAGTGCCATCTAGTGGTCAGAGAATGTCACTTCAGGCTAGACTCACGCAGGAATAAAGGATTGGTGGGGGGAGGAGGAGCGGGTAACGTTCCGCTTCCAGTTCCAATTTCCAGGTGCGCTGTGACAAAACCCGCACCTCTTGTTGTCTAAATATGACTTTATGAGAGCATTTACCAGTCACAGTGCTAAGAAATGAAGTACAAAGTCTGCTTTTTAATGTGTCCTTATCAAATGAAGCAGATGCGGGCTAATGGAGGGAACAGTGAAATAAAATCGGTAGAGCTCTATTTTGTTTCGTTTTTTTCCTACAGTTTTTCATAGTTGATGAAGAAATGGTATTTGTAGCCATAAATATAATGTGGCTATCTTCATATCTTTAAGACAAAGGCTTACAAACAACTAACTTGCAAATGTCTCACATAGAAATGGGTCCCTTAACTCCCTTAAAGTCAGTGGTTTGTTTGTTCTTCTGGACAACCCTGATTCACTCTGAAAAACCATGAAGCTGTTTCGATGCCCACTGCCCAGAGTCATCTCGTTTTCTCAGAATGTCCAGAACATTCTGTCAAACCTTTACAGCTATTTAGATGCACATCTTATCAACCTTGGTAGGCTGTAAGCTTCTTGAGGCAGAATCCATTTCTGATTTATGCATTAAAAGCTCCAGACAACTGATTACCAAAGAGGGTTTCTAACATCAAGGAGTCAAAGCCTTTGCAAAAAAAAGCCTCTCAGAATCCCTTGCAAACAGTGGACTTCCTGGCCGGAAAGTGTGTGATCTGCACATACATGCAAAAGTTTGCTCAGACCCTGAGGGACTTCAGTGGTCCCTGGAAGCCCAGTAGCATGCTGGTCCAGTTGAGAAATCCTGATAAAATGAACTTCTGGAGCCTATTCATAAGTTGGAACATCCTGTATGGGCAAAACAGGTACATGCAGAGATACAGAGTAAAGCTTGTAAATATTGACTTCCCCTACATTGTCAGACAGAAAAAAAAAAATCTGCTTCTGTTTATTGAGATTAATAAAAAGCACAGTTGAAATTCCTCGAACTTGGGGGAAGGAAGGAAGTGTGGAAACAGTCATGCAAGGGTCCAGATATAACCAACATCCTTCTTTTCCCGGGATCCCAACAGGGGCCTCCACCACCCCCAGCCCTAGTCTTTGGGGACCTTTGATATCCTAGTTTTTTTTACCTAAATGTAAAAAGAAGCTCTTTCCCTGTGTACTTAGCATTATTAGAATTTTTTGCATAGTTACCACTTTATCTCTCTCTCTCTCAAACACACATACTCTAAGTGGGGAAAATGTCCAAAACACAAAAATGGATTTCTTACCCTGAATCTGTCTGTGGGTTAGTTTGGATGGCAAACCTGGGATCTTTTATTTCCACCTTAACCTTCCCCCAAACCCCCTTCTCAGCCTAAGAGCCCTGGTGACCTTTTCCCAGCTTTGGACCCCTCCTTCCTTCCAAGCAAAGAACAAGACGAGAAAATTCAGTGATTCTTGACTGCACACACAGGAGATAGCTATGGATGGACAGGCCCCTCCCTGGTGAGGTGAGGAAAGCTGACCTGGCTTTCCCAAAGTTCACATCGGCAAGTCAACAGCCACAGACCCCTTTGCTCCCCAGTCTGCATGATGCTTCTGCCCTTACTCATGGCAATAGAAGTGTCTTCTCTCCACAGGAAGTTTTGATCTTCCACAGTGTTTTTCAATAAGCCTTTCAGAATATAGATCTATTTTCACAGCACGGTCCAAACACAAACATTTTATCAGAAGGTAGGCAAATAAAGTTTTGAGAGTTTACAGCAAGACGAAATGAGCTACAAACCTTACTAAGCAGTTCTTACATGGGGAGGAGAGGGAAGATACAGAGGAAACGTCAAATTCGGAGCTCTGTGCCCTGGTGCTATCCTGAAGTAACAGAAGCACGTCACAGGACAGATGGACTGACCTTGGGCAAGTACACTGCAGAAGGACCTCAATTCCCACCTCTGATGGGAGTGGAGCCAGATGAGTGGCAGCACTGATGCCATCAGGGAGACAGTCATCTCAGAAACAGGTAAAGTAAAGCTCCAAGAGTTAAGGTGGCCAGGAGGAGAGTCAGTGGCCAGCTGATGAAGGCTGGACAAATCCGACATAAACAGATAAGCCAGAGAGTAAACTGAGGCACTCCCAACATCACCTGGAATGGACATGATAGTCAAAATCATCTCTGGCCAGCGTGACACTGGCATCAGCGTCTTGGAACAATGTCTAACGCATCCTCACCGTCACAGGCCCATCTGAAGAAATGAGCCATCGGTCAAGGTTCAGTTTAGAAAGGAAAAATCAGCGAGAGGCCTTGAAGAAAACTATGTGTGGGAAATGCAAATTCTTCCACTTTAATCTAACTACAGGACAGCATATTGAGTCCTTAAGACGGGGACTCTCATCTCGGGACTACTGATACTTTGGATTGGAAAGTTCTCGGTTGTGGGAAGCCATCCAGGGCACTGTAGGATAGCTAGCAGCATCCCTGGTCTCTACCCACTAGATGCCATTTGCTCTCCCCCCACCCTCAGTTGTGACAACCAAGGATGTCTCCCAATATTGCCAAATATCCCCGTGGGCAGGACTGCCATGGCTGAGAACCACTGCTTTAAGAACAGTTTTCATGGCCACTGGATCAACTGAAACAACGTTCTGATTTTTCATGACATCTTTCCCTATCCTCCCTCTTGAACTTGACTGTTTGGCCATCTCCCTGTTCTCTTAACCCTGACTTCCATTTGCTCTCTGCCTGATTCTTTGGCCTTGGCATTTCAAACCATCCTTTGCCTCTAATTTCACGTTTATCTAGGATTTAATGCATCATAGGCAAGCTCCAGACCAACATCTTCTCCTCTGAGCCTCAGCCCCTTCTTTCCTTCCCCCAAAGCTCCATGACCAAGATCCAACCATTCCTTCTCCAGTGCACAGCACTGTCTCCGAGACCTCAGCAGCCGTGTGCCCAGAACACCTTCCCAAGACTGGGAATCTGACACGAGCCGGTTGAAGGGATAAAGCTGTTCTCTCCTCATATCTGGGGATCCCAGAGGCTGACAAAATTGTTCTTCCCTTTCCCATAAGATCTGCTAGTGAGATGGGGCAATGAGCCAGGCCCTCCCCTCTCACCTGCACAAGATGCTAGAGCGGGACCCCTAGGGAAGAGGACCCAAGCTTCCCCTCCTCTCCCAAACACCCAAAGGCCCAACACGCCTCATCCTCTCTGTTCAGCAAGGCTTCATCCAGCTCTAAACCTATAGTTTTCCTGTTTGTGGGTTGACTTTGCCAATCACACCCTCAGAAACCTTCTGGGCCACGGGGACAAGGTCCCTGCCTTCAAAAGCATTCCAACTACATGGCACTCTACTCTTTTTTTTAAATTTCTGCTGGTGAAGCAATTTCTTTGATTCAAAGAGCCTTTCTTATGAGGCACTTCTAATGTTTCAAGTAAACATATTCAAAATGCAACCACATTGTGACTTACTAAACCAGATGCTCAAATACAGACTTTCTTCATCTCAATTCTTCACCTCCACTCCGCTGAAAATGTTCTCCAAACTGTGTCATCGATTGTGTGAAAGTGAGAAAGGGAACTCCTCTCTGCTTCAGTTTCCACATCAATTGAAAAGACACTAAAAATGTTTGCTTCATTTTCAGATAGCTCTTTAGGAGTTAACAATGTAGAATATCGAAAATGCAATGAATTCCACCTAAATGCCCCCCCCCAAATCTAAGAAATATATTTTCCTTCTCTGGCTGGATAACCAACAGGGCCTTCAGTTCAATAACGCATTATATTTTATTCCATACAGAAAATATGCAGGATTTGAAACTGGTAGTGGACCTTGAGTAGAACAACAATCTTCTTAAGCAAGTGGAGGTGACAACAATGAAAAACACTGGCATACGTGTGAGGAGTTCTCCACTGGTGAAGCTATTCGAGGAGAGAGTGATGACAACTGCCAGGTATGGTACTGCCAGGATTCTGGTGCTGGGTAGCATGTGGAAGTAGGTGGGTAGCATGTGGAACTCTGAAATCCTTCATGAGCCTACAATTCTAATATAACTTCATCATATTGTATGACTGGCAATTCATTTACAATGGAAAGCTGTTCTCCTAAATGGGAAGTTCTTATTATTACGTTAAGACATCCTCTTTATCAGTGGAAGTAAGAGCTCTTCTTGAAATCGATTTTTTTGCCCTCCAATTAGAAGGCTAAGGAAAAGGCTAGTATTAATAGTCAAAGGGAATAAGTTTCTCTACTTTCAAATCCTTTCCAAGAACAAGTGTTAGATGCTTTTTTGTTCCATGACCATCGCTGTCCTTCTGGGGGCCAAGAGACTCACTCTCAGTGTCAGGGTTCTCCTGAGATCCCAGGGACATTAATAAAGAGATGTCTACAAGGGCAGCTCACATAGAGCTCAGTGAATCTCAGCGTGCTGGAGAACATCTGTTCTAAAATTTTTAATTTTAAAGATCCTTTTCTTATATGTCAATCCCAATCTCCCAGTGGATCCCACCCCGCTTCCCTTCACTGTGTCTACACGTCCATTCTCTACGTCTGCGTCTCTATTCCTGTCCTGCAAATAGGTTCATCTGTACCATTTTTCTAGATCTCACATCTATGCGTTAACATATGATATTTGTTTTTCTCTTTCTGACTTACTTCACTACCACGTGTAAAACATATAGCTAGTGGGAACCTGCTGTTATAGCACAGGGAGCTCAGCTCAGTGCCCTGTGGTGACCTAGATGGGTGGTGGTGGGAGGGAGGCCCAAGAGGGAGGGGATATATGTACACATACATATAGCTGATTCACTTCGTTGTACAGCAGAAACAAACACAACATTGTAAAGCAACTATACTCCAATTTAAAAAAAAAAAAAAGATCCGTTTCTTTTCCCAATAAAATCTCTAACAGTTCAAAAGACTGGATTTTCAAAAGTATTATTCCTGCTATAAATCTCCTCTTTGCATCTCTGCAGTTTCTCTTCAGGGCAATGGGAATACCCACAACAGAATAAAGAAAAGGTCACGTACAAAAGTTACAAAGATTAACTTTGCAAGTTATCTTGCTACATGAACTACATTATATAAGATAGTTCTCCTAATGGCAAAGGATTGTCATTCATGGAACAGTTTGGCACTCTGGGGGTGGTACAGACATGTCTTTAAATAACTCTGTGAAAAGATTTAGCAAAGATAGAGTGAACTGGTGTGCCATCCACCGTTAGTAAGAGTGGCTTCACTTAATAATGTAGGTCATGTCGGAAACCGCCATAAAGGCTGCCTGTGGCTGTCTTCCAAGTGTTAGAAATTACTGGTGCATTTTTAAAAGCTTGAAGTACACTTTGAAAATAAAAATGCTACTTTCATAATTAATAAGATGTTTATTCAGTTATATGCAGTCTTTCATCAGACCTTTAGCACTAGATTTTTTTCCCCATCTTCTTATCAGACTAGAGAGCATAGCGGTAAACTGATAAAATGCTTGTGGAATTTAGCATTCTTTCATCTGTCCTTCCCTGGCCTCCAGTTTACTCAGATTTTTTTGTCTCTCAATAGTTTAATTACACGTGAAAAGACTCCCAATAACACACTTGTGTTATAGCGTATTAGAATTAAATGAGTGGAAAACCTTTCATTATGTGGTTTTACTGTTATTCATTTGTACATTCATTTGACAATACTGACTCAAGCTGCTGTGTGTTCTTTTTTTTTTTTAAAGTGAGTTTGGTTGTTGTTTTTTAATAATATTTATTTACTTTTGGCTGTGTTGGGTCTTCGTTTCTGTGCAAGGGCTTTCTCTCTAGTTGCGGCGAGCGGGAACCACTCTTCATCGCGGTGCGCGGGCCTCTCACTGTCGCGGCCTCTCTTGTTGCGGAGCGCCGGCTCAATAGTTGTGGCTCACGGGCCTAGTTGCTCCGCGGCATGTGGGATCCTCCCAGACCAGGGCTCGAACCCGTGCCCCCGCATTAGCAGGCAGATTCTCAACCACTACGCCACCAGGGAAGCCCCTGTGTGTTCTCTTAAGCTCCAAATATTTTACATCCCAGGTTGCATCCAGGAAGCTACATAATTAAAAGAAAAGGATAGCTTGCTTTCTAATACTATGTGGAGATAGCAGAATTTCACCAGGTTATATTTTCATCCATTATGAAGCTGTCTTACATAAAACCTATGCTTTCCTTTGTGAATGAACCAATTCTTGCCATTCCAGTACACAGTCTGACATATATGTCCACAAAAATTGAAATTAAATGAAAATTGTTGGTCAGATAAATCATTATGTATGAAGTTAACCACTATAAATGAAAACAAAATGCAACCTAGCCAATGGTTTAAGAAATTATTCTCACTTTATTAAAGCACTCACATACCAGTTAAATTCATGGAAGAGTTTAGCTAAAAATATAATACATTTCAAACATGTGTCATAAACTGAAACCTTATTTTGAATAAGATTATAAGAGGAACTAAGTCTTAAAGAAAACATCAGAGAGTTCCTTTGATACTAGAAATAGTCCATCCTTGTTCTGAAATAGTTTTGCCCTTATGACTCCACTCCCAAGGTAGGCTTTTGTGACATAAGTAAATTTAGCTTTATTTCTGGAACAAGTAGTCTTTCTTCATAAGTGTCACACTGAGCTGGGCTGATTTAGCTTTCTGTCTTCTTTATACCAGCCTTAGCAACTTTCAAAATATATGGCCATTCAAAGCAAGTTGTATTGCAAGCTTTTCTCATTTGTTTTCACTTATCAAAAAGTTAGAACTAAGTGAAGCCAGAGTCCTTCAGGCGAGACTAAGTCAAGGTTAGAACTGGCTGGTTAACAGGGGTGTTTTTTTTACAAAGAACATGTGCAAATTCCCAATCAAGGAATTAGGCCGGAACTCATAGACTGGGAAATGTTCACTAACACTGAAAATGAATGAACCCCAAAACTCTCTGAGCAAGAAATTAAGGGGATAAGAACCCCACAGACCCAAAGTCTCCAAATCGCTGCATTCTTTGAAGATTTTAAATATATACTCTTTTTGGACGAAGATTTCAATTTATGCTGGCAATATCTACCCATGAAGAAAAGAGGTTAATATTAAGGTCACTACAAGGCAAATGCTTTTATTTAATGAGTATTTTAAGTTTTTCCTTTCTGACATGACTGTGATATATGACTGTGTCTAGGTTTTATGTCTGCCTTTGTAAATCTGTGTGATGCTAAGTTCTTTTTCACAAAGGCTCAGGCTGATGTCACTCATGACATTCTGTGGTGAAGATTTATTCCCTGACCTTATACTTTGGAAAGGACAGCCTGAAATGCTCAAGAAATTGTGGGCCTTAGTAGATTATACTATGAGTTATTTCTCTTTCCCGTAGATTATACTATGAGTTATTTCTCTTTCCCAGAGGAAGTATTACCAACTGAAAGCAGAGGCCAAAACAGGGTCCGTCTGATTGCCAATATCCTTGCAGAAGAGCCATTTGAGCAGGATACTGGTTTAGAATTCAATTTGAGGCTAAGATGATGGTCCTGATACAGAGATAGTGCTTTGGCAACTTTTCTTTCATTTTTTGAACTTGTAATACATAGAAAACACTGAATCTAAAAAGGCATCAGGGACTTCCCTGGTGGTCCAGCTGTTAAGACTCCACACTCCCAATGCATGGGGCCAAGGTTCGATCCCTGGTCAGAGAACTAGATCCCACGTGCCGCAACTAAAAGATCCCGCACGCGGTAACTAAGACCCAGCACAGCCAAATAAATAAATAATTTAAAAATAAATAAATAGAAAATAGAAAATAAATAAAAAGGCATCAGCATATAACATTAACAACGCAGTATACCTCGTTTGAGTTTTTTAAATATTACAAGCAAATTTTCCAAATTTCATTCCCACTGAATTTTTAGGACCTATTTTATGTTTCGATGTTTTCACATTCTGATTACGTATTTATTTACATACAGCATGAGTCGGATTAAAGAACAGAACCCACCTTAGCACTGTCTAATTGACTAAGGCTAACAGGAATTGTATTTATATTTAATTCTTTACTATCTACTGCTTTGTAATGATTTTTAACATCAACATAAAAATGGTGCCAATTAATTTTTCTGGTGCTCTGTCCCCTTTAACATTTATCCAACAGCTAATAATTAAGCACTACTATCCGCCACGTACTGGCAACTACTCCAGGTAATAGAGTTACTACTGAGCTTTGCAAAGTAGGGATCTTCAAACTCTCTGGCAAGCACAATCGACGCCCAGTAGATAATTCAGACTATAAATTCAACCCTGCGACTTTGTGTTGTTCTACTCTGCTTCCTTCACTTCTCACAAGCTTCTGCGTGTTCATGCTCCGAAGAGGATGGTCGCAAGGGAAAAATCACTAACACTCCTTTGTAACGTGGGTCCCTCAACACCCCTCACACTGCTCTGGATGTCCTCATCCACCTCAACCAAAATGCAGCTTTAATACCCACATGCAGCTGAAAACACCCAAATCTATCTCTGTCCCGGCTCATCTCCTGAGCTTCAGACCTACACATCCAGTTCCCTCCTGCTGCCCTACAGAAAGCTCACCCGACACGGACCACAGCTGAACTGACCATCGACTCATACACCTAATTCCACTTCCCAAAAGCATCCCACTGAATGGTGACACCAGCAGCACAGGGTGGCCAGCAAGTTGTTATATCCTCCACACCATTCTCTCTCTTTCTCGCGCTCTCTCTCTCTCTCTCTCTCACACACACACACACACACACACACACAGTCAGTTACCAGGTCATCACTTCTGATGAGGGAGGCTTTAACTGTAAATAGAGGAGCTGTTACTCGGGATTCATCAGTTAAGTAGTGGGAGTCTGGAGTCAAAGCTATTGGGGTAAATGTGTTTCTTTAATTCTGCGATGCAGTCAAATGTAAGATCCATGTCCAATGTCCATTTCAGAAGCATTAAACTGCAGGGAAGTACATGTGCTATTTAGAATCGAGGACATACTGTATTTCTTCTCTTTTGTTCTCCAGGAGGATGCCCTGTTATACGGTTATATCTCTTGGCCTTCTGTGTGTATTAAACAAGCGATGAGTGGAGCCCCCTTTAGTTTTAGAATATTTTGCTTTCCCATTTTCACTAGTTGAATGTAGGACTTACATGATTGGTCTAATGATGGCAGACATGCGTGAGGACCCAAAAAATACCACTATAGTCAAGATGTGAGTGAAGCCTGGCTATATTTGGGAAAATCTGTAACATGACACGCCGAGAGCTCACAAGAAGATGAGACACCCAAGAATGAATTTAATAGAACACAGATCTCCCCTACTTGCTTTATATAAAGATTTGACTACTTATTACAGATATAGGATACTCTAATGAAGAGAATATGAAACAAACTGGTAAGAGAAGCTGCACACAGAGCAATAAAACTTGGATGATATTTTTAATATTAAAATAGGAGATGTGGTTAAGGCTTGATCAAAATATAATCCATCTGAGCTAGCCTAGAGGTAAAACCTTTCGCCCATGACACAGCTGATATCATAGTTGAATAAAAATATGAACCAGGCGCGGTTCTGTCTTGCCCCCCAAGATTTCAGAGGACCACAAAGGAAGACCCTAATGACATTAGCAGATTTCATTTCTAAATAAATCTGTATCAAGCCTTCTCTGCTTGGCCACGCCTTCTCTACTAGCTCCTGCTCAAGTCTAAATTCTGGTCATTCGTCTGTCACCTGTATTTCTTCCATAGTCTTGTAACTTGCCTCCCTGCTTCTGGTCACTCTTCTTTTAAATCAATTTTCCATGTTTTGTATTCATCATCACAGATTATGACTACACTATGCACTTGCTTGCTTCTCTGCTATCTCTGCTTCCGTTGTTTGTTCTTAAATTCCAGGAGGGCCCATCTGTAACTTGGCAGTGTTACAGAGCTTGAGATAATGTGTTCTGAACGAATAAACAAATGACAGTATCAGCACAGCCTTTCTGAGATTCAAACCTGGTCCTTGGACAAGGCTCTGGGGAAGGCTCTGTGGCTCAGTTTCAACATCTATAAAACAGGATCACAATACTATTTACCTTAAAGAAAGGTCTAAAGAATGCCAAATTAATCATCATCTATACTGTTGGGTGTGTTAGAAGGAATACCTGAAGTAGGTCACTTTTACCTTTTATCTTTCTGCTTACAGGACTTACTCTGTGGAGAGAACCACTGTAATCAATTTTCTTTCTCAGCTTTTTTTCTGCAAGTTTACATGCTGTTGTCTTTATAATAACAGAAGTACCTAATATTGGCAAAAGCTGAGTATCCTAATAAAAAATAAAAAGTATAGTTTTTAATTTTCTATGCACTATGCTAAATATTCATCTATATCATTCTCAAGAGAAAAGTATGAAGTAGGTACTACTATTATTGACCCATTTTACAGATGAGGAAAGGGATTTAAAAGGAGATGTGATTTGCCCAAGATCAACCATTTAGTGTGTAGAGCCATGACTCTGAGCTCAGGTCTGTCTAGGCTAGTAGCCACTGCATTTTACAGCCTGTGCTCTATACTAGCATCTAAAGAAGGTTAAATAGCTTTGAAGTAAACAGTTTATTTCCTCTTCACAATACTTAATCTTGAAAAATACATAAACTAATTCTATGTATTTTTGGTAGTTTGAAAACTAGTTACTCTTTATCTTCATCTAGTAACAAAAATGACATTATCTAATGTATAATTTCTTTAAATTCAATAGATCTAATGTTTAAACATTTATAAAGTGTTTTAAACATTTTACTAAGCCAATATATCAGAAACACTAGGAAATGCAACCTTTGTGGAAGTAAATAATGTATGCTAATCATCCTTTTCTGTATTTCTCACAGATGGTATCACATTATATGTCAAATTAACCTCATGATTGTGTTTTTATTTTTAATTATGTACATAAACTATATCTTAAGGAAAAAAACAATACTATTTACCTTAAAAGTTATTAGGAGGATTCACAAAACAAAAACTAATACATGCTGGGCTTCCCTGGTGGCGCAGTGGTTGAGAGTCCGCCTGCCGATGCAGGGGACACGGGTTCATGCCCCGGTCCGGGAAGATCCCACATGCCGCAGAGCAGCTAGGCCCGTGAGCCATGGTCGCTGAGCCTGTGCTCCGCAACAGGAGAGGCCACAACAGTGAGAGGCCCGCATACCGCAAAAAAAAAAACAAAAACAAAACACTAATACATGTAAACCAGTTAAAACAGTGTCTGCCACACTGGAAGAACACAATAAGCTATAGCTATTATAGTTTTTTATAATCATTGCTATAATGTTGCTTTTATCAGTATGATTATTATTTAACTCCCCTTAAAATAAGTCCCTCTTACTTAAAGTTCAAAATTCATGGCAAGTATATCAAATCCAACGCGATTGGTGCTATGAACTGAACTACGTCCCCCCAAAATTCAAACGCTGAAGCCCTCACCCACAATGTGATTATGTTTGGAAATAGGCCTTCAAGGAAGTAATTAAGGGTAAATGAGGTCATAAGAGTGAGGTCCTACTCTGATAAGATTGGGGACTTATAAGAGGAGAAAGAGGTCTCTCCCTCTCTCCCTCTCCCGCCACATGTTCATGAGGAAAGGCCACAGGAGGACATAGCCAAGAGCCTGAGCTGACTAACAGAATCAGAGTCATGAATGATTCTGTACACCCACCCTCCTGCTTTACAGAACCACCTAGAATTCTTTCTCTTACTTCCATGTCTGGATGAGAATACCCTTTCCCTTCTTCACTGGCTATTTAATTCAAACTCATGGAAACAACCTAAGTGTCCATCATCGGATGAATGGATAAAGAAGATGTGGCACATATATACAATGGAATATTACTCAGCCATAAAAAGAAACGAAATTGAGCTATTTGTAATGAGGTGGATAGACCTAGAGTCTGTCATACAGAGTGAAGTAAGTCAGAAAGAGAAAGACAAATACCGTATGCTAACACATATGTATGGAATTTAAGAAAAAAAATGTCATGAAGAATCTAGGGGTAAGACAGGAATAAAGACACAGACCTACTGGAGAACGGACTTGAGAATATGGGGACGGGGAGGGGTGAGCTGTGACAAAGTGAGAGAGAGGCATGGACATATATACACTACCAAACATAAGGTAGATAGCTAGTGGGAAGCAGCTGCATAGCACAAGGAGATCAGCTCGGTGCTTTGTGACCACCTAGAGGGGTGTGATAGGGAGGGTGGGAGGGAGGGAGATGCAAGAGGGAAGAGATATGGGAACATATGTATATGTACAACGGATTCACTTTGTTATAAAGCAGAAACTAACACACCATTGTAAAGCAATTATACTCCAGTAAAGATGTGAAAAAAAAAAGAGAAATGCAAAAAAAAAAAAGTACCTTCAGGTGTTTCCTATTCCAGCAAGACTACCTGAGCTCCTCTAGTCTAGGTTAGGGATCCATCCTCAGTGTGGCAAGTGTGCCCTTTGTTTCAGTTTATCAGGATACTGATGATGAGTAGCACCTCTAGGCATACTGTAGATGATCCCCTCAAATATATACTTAATAAATATGTCATTTAGATATCAACTGGGATATTCCTGATGTTCTGCTGAGAGATTGACATCACAGCAATGCAAAAAAAATTAAATAGAATATTAGATACACCTATTATTGAAGTCATCTGGCAATCTTTTCAAGTTGCTTGGCTATTGGTTCCTTTTCATCTGTCTCATTTTTTACTTGCCCATCCCTACCATCAATAGCTGCACCATCCCCACCACCAAATTTCTTTTACTGCTAAGTCCAAGCATCTTAGCTATCTCTTTTTCTTCTTGACTTCTAATTCATGCCTTTAAGATCTCATGTTCCACTCAAATGGAATTTTCCCAGAGACAGATCCCTCACTATTATGATCCCTCACTTATACATTCTGCCTAGAAGATAATTTTGTGGAACTCACTGGAAATGAAAGGCAGAGGTCAGGGGGATTGAATCCTACTTGGTGTCAAGAAAACAGAACAGGAACTTTCAGGACATTGGCAAATGTAGTAGGCAAATATTGGCAAAAAAGAGATAATGTGAAACAAACTGGAGAAGAAAGCATGCAGAGCAAAAGGGGTGCAAGAGAATCCAAGTCTATTGTGAGAGCAGCTGCAAAGGTACAACCACACCAAACCATTTACTTGTTTCTCAACCAACTCCTCCACTTGATCCAAAATGTGAAATACATTGGAAAATTTTTTGTTATAAACACAACTATAACATTTTATGTTATAGATACAGCTGATGTATGTCTTTAAGTCAGATGAGATAGAGAAATTAACAAGCAATTCGGGGGGGGACAGGAAGATATATTTAAAGTGTTCTCATTACAAACTATATTTATCTACACAATTAGATCAAGAACAACCTTGATGTCCATCCTTTCCTCCCAGTTTTGTCTTTTGTGAGATCCTTTTTCTTTTTTTTTTAATTAATTTATTTATTTAGGGCTGTGTTGGGTCTTCGTTTCTGTGCGAGGGCTTTCTCTAGTTGTGGCAAGCGGGGGCCACTCTTCATCACGGTGCGTGGGCCTCTCACTATCGGGGTCTCTCTTGTTGCGGAGCACAGGCTCCAGACGCGCAGGCTCAGTGGTTGTGGCTCACGGGCCCAGTTGCTCCGTGGCATGTGGGATCTTCCCAGACCAGGGCTTGAACCTGTGTCCCCTGCATTAGCAGGCAGATTCTCAACCACTGCGCCACCAGGGAAGCCCTTGTGAGATCCTTTTAAACATTCTTGTGTTTCTTTATTCTCTTTATGATCTCATTCATGATATAAGAATAATAAGGACTTAGTATAGTTACAAGAATAATGGAATTTTTTCACCATTTTAATATCATACACAATGGTAACTCAATGCAGTGTCAATTATTCTAATTGGAACCAAGTTTTCAAATACAGATACATATAACATTGTGCAACCCACTTTATTTTTCCCATCCTCTGTTTTCATAATAAAAGGAGTAAAAATATTTTCCTTTTTTCAATTTTAAAATATTTTTTCCCTGGATAATCTTTTTAAACATGTGAGTCAATATACTCTTACAGAAGGGATAACAGCTATGACTCAGGGCCATGGAATAATCTTCCCGTAATAAATTACTATGATTAGAGCTACCAGACAAAGTGCTTCAGCCCCTGCAGCAAATTCTTCCCAGCTCCTTTCATTAATCAGACTGCTTACCTGGCTTTATCATTATAGCCAGGCCTTTCAACTTGGTGCCTGAACCAATTAATACATAATTTAAATCAGAAGCATATTTAAAATTCTATCAGAGTACCATGTAGTGACTGGGAGTATATTATCCTGTATTAATTCCATAAGTTTGTTTGTAAAAGTAATTGATTATTACTGGCAATAAGTTTTCTGAAGCAAAAGCTACTTTTTTCTTATTCAACATTCCTTTCTGCATACAACAGAGAGTATTATCTGCAAAGTTTAATGACAGGTATCTGTGGGATGAAAAATATCTTACTAAATTCACATACACACTGCTTAAATGATTCTTCTTGAGTTTTTCAGTCTATCACATCAACCCTTCAATATCGGTGATAACACAGAATAAAACTTGCAACAATCCAAAACTTACAAAATAGTAAGTTAAACTACGTGGAACTATTACTGATCCCTATTCCCTGATTCCACGAAGAGGTAAAGTATCCTCCACTCATCATTTTTCCCCATGACCTGCAGGGAGATGTGTCCAAAAGATCATCCATAGAGACTCCAAAGACAAGTTATTTGCCAGGAATGAAAATGAAAACAAAAAGGCTTTGTTGAAAATGCGTCAGGCACTGCCAACTGCTGATAATAGAATCCTTGATCATCCTTATTCTGGTTCTTGTTGTAACCAAATGGCCACTAATAGCTATTTAGAACCCTAGAGTCATATTAACGTGGTTGCCCCTAACTGGGTATTAGACTTCAGTACAGCATAGGCAAACATCACAATACAAAGGTAGAGCTGGCATGGAGAAGAGGGAATAGCAAGCAACAGCATGAACCTTTGATTTGAAAATCCAAGGAATGCATTCATCCTGGACACAGTCTGTGCTTATGCTTTATTGAGTGCCTATGGGTGACTGTATGTGTGTGAAAAAGCAATGATTTGCTAACATGCATCACAAACATTTCATACTCTGCTTCACAACTGGCTACTTTCATAGATCTGGCCCCAAAAGTCCCTTGCAAAGTAGTTGAAAAATATACAAATATGCATACATTTACATACATATGCATGTATACGCATACATACATAAATTTATCTTTATACCCTATCAAGTGTTCAGGAATTTCCCATTTGGGGACAAATTCAATAATAGCCCTTGGCTATATTTATTTATCTTGAGACTTTAGTTATAAATACCCCTGCTTAAAATTTCTTAGACTTTAAAAAAAAATAACCAATGTAATGAATTTCTCTTATATGTGAAACAGATACAAAATGCCTGAACATTTGCAAACATTTCTTTCTTTTTTTTTTTTTTTATTTTTGGTTGTGTTGGGTCTCCGTTTCTGTGCGAGGGCTTCCTCTAGTTGTGGCGAGCTGGGGCCACTCTTCATCGCGGTGCGCAGGCCTCTCACTGTCGCGGCCTCTCTTGTTGCGGAGCACGGGCTCCAGATGCGCAGGCTCAGTAGTTGTGGCTCACAGGCTCTAGAGCGCAGGCTCGGTAGTTGTGGCTCACAGGCCTAGTTGCTCCTCGGCATGTGGGATCTTCCCAGACCAGGGCTCGAATCTGTGTCCCCTGCACTGGCGGGCAGATTCGCAACCACTGTGCCACCAGGGAAGCCCTGCAAACATTTCTAAGCATGTTTTAATTATGAGAGCACTCAACACGATGAATCGGGCCAAGAGCACTCCATGTTTTTCTTGGTGGGAATACCTCTGTCAAGAAGCCACCACAGCAGCCACTATGGAAAACAGTATGAAGGTTTCTCAAAAAACTAAAAATAGAGCTATAATATGACCCAGCAATTCCACTCCTAGGTATTTATCCAGAAAAAATATATATATATATTAGTTTGAAAAGATAGATACAACCCCAATATTCATAGCAGTATTATGTACAATAGCCAAATATAGAAGCAACCTAGGTGCCCATCAGCAGATGAATGAATAAAGAAGATGTGATATATATTTATATATATATACAATGGACTACTACTCAACCATTTAAAAAAGAATGAAATTTTGCCATTTGCAACAACGTGGATGGACTTGAAGGGTAATATGCTAAGTGAAATAAGTCAAACAAAGACAAATACTGTATGATATCACTTACATGTGGAATCTAAAAAAATAATGCTAACTAGTGAATATAACAAAAAAGAAACAGACTCACAGATATAGAGAACAAACTAGTGGCTACCTGTAGGTAGAGGGAAGGGAGGAGAGGCAAAACAGCAGTAGGGGATTAAGAAGTACAAACTACTATGTATAAAATAAATAAGCTACAAGGATATACTATACAACACAAGGAATATGGCCAATATTTTATAACTATAAATGGAATATAACCTTTAAAAATTGTAAATCACTACTCTTTATACCTGAAATTTATATAATATTGTATATCAACTATATCTCAATTTTTGAAAAACCACCAAAAAATAAAAAAGATTTAAAACATAAAATAAAATGGTCATACGATACAATAGGGAAAGTGTAACATGAAGGGGATATGCTGGGGGACCTCTGGGAAATATTTTTCTTAATTTGAAACAAAATATATTGGAGAAAACTATTCTTTCTGCCTTTGGAGTTTGTAACAATGCTAGCAGCTGCTGCATCCCTCTTGAAACAATGAAGTTTATCTGAGGACAACTGCCAACACACAGGATAACAGAACAGAAAGATGGAAAAGTATGGATTCCTGATGATGTTACTGAGCTTCTGAGTCATCCAACATTGGAATCACTTTACCTTGAAGCTTCCAATTATGTGAGCTAATAAATATCTTTACTCTTTAAGCCATTTTGTTATAACAAATTTATTTGCAGTTGAAAGCATCTTATGTGATACAACAGCCAAGGATCTCTGCTCAATATCTTCCAAAGACACTACATTTCCAGAAGAAAAAACACTTATACAACGTTATAAATAAATAAATAAAGTCAAAGTATAAAATGATTCAAACAGAACAATTTCACACTCTTACTTTTTAGCTAAATATCATAATCTAATTGTCTGCATAATTTCATGCCAATACATTAGAATCCTCTCCTGTACTTACATAATAACTATCAGAATTCATTCACAGTACACAGTACAACATGGAGATTTACACCTCAGGCTCTAGATTCAGGTACACAGGAATTTGGTCCTAGATCTGCCCCTCCCTAGATATGTAAATTGGGCAAACAAAATAACCCCCCTAAGCTTTAGTTCCTTCATCGAAAGAGTGGGAATAATGATAGTACTTATTTCTCTGCATTAATGTTGGCATGATGAGCTAATTCATGGACCTGCCTCAGCACTTATCATATAATAATGGTTCAATAAATGTTGGCTACAAGAAAAACTGTAATAAGTATACAAAAGTCAATATTACAAAGAAAGACAAGTTCAGGTCTTTAGCATATTAAAAATATCAACCTACAAAGCACAGCTATATAATTTTATACTGCTAATGCTATTCAGAAGTAAGAAAAGTCAAAGAAACTCTAGGAGGACTTTGTGACAGAAACCTAAATCTCAGTTTTCTTCTCAAAAGAGCAAGATCAGACTTAGTCAAATGAGGATTATTCAGATAACAGTATGTTAGTTTTTACAGGTAATATGCTCCATCATTTTAAAAAACATATTATATCTAAAACCTATTGTGTAACACAATTTAGTACATGAGAAAAAAGCAAACTCTGCAGCTTTATTAACATAGGAATCAAAGGGGTTGAGTAATAGAAATACTCAGACATTCAAAGGAGGTCTTTCTAACTCTGGAGGTAACCTTTGGTTGCCTATTAGAAACAAAGGTGAAAATCACGGTGACATAAAATTAGTTTTAAAACCAAAGAGAGGGAAAAAAAAGAAATACATTTCGAATAATCAATGCAATATACTTTCCAAAATCTACTAAACTGTAGAGGTGGGGTGCAGGGGTGCAGGGAGAATAGTCTTCTCAATTGTTAAAAATCCTGCACAATGATTATAGGTTGTTGATAGTAAATATGTATGTGTCAGCTAATATCAAAGCAGAAAAAAGCAATTAACAACTTATTAAATTGGAATTTGATTTAGATTTATATTAAGACTAATTATTTGTTTATTTTTTAAAATGGTTTGCTCCAATAATGCCTTAAATCATTCAAGAAATATTTATTGAGCAGCTATCAGATGTGAGGCCATGGACTCAGCATCCAGGCACTGTGGATGAATGAAACATGACCCCACCTCAAGTACACCACAGTCCACTCAGGAGGACATCTGATACGTGCTATACGTGGATACGTTCATAGTGCTACAGAAGATACTCACGCAATGAAATTCGAAGATTTAAGATAACTTCAATTTCATCAATAATGACACCTACAATCAAGGCCAAAATAATTGCTCTACCTAATAGTTTATCAACAAACAGAAATGAACACTAATGGATGAACTAAGCAATTAGTTCCTGGGCCATTAACTAGCATCCAGGTCTGTGTATATATCTCCCTCACCAAAACCCTGGGACCAGTTCCCCACATCCATTTAGTTTTCCCAGCGCCTGGTTTGGTGCCCTACTTGCAAGAGGCACTCAATGTTCCTTGAAAGAATTCAGCATAACATTCTAAAAGCTCATTTGTTTCTTTATGGAGGCAGTAAACAATAGCCCTGCCATCTAGTTACCCCTCTTACTAAGTAGCAACGCTGTTATATAAGCTCGTTGACTCTGAGTTTCTTCATTTTTAGAATAGGATGATTTAAGCAACCTCCTAGGGTGGTCATGAAGATGAAATAAGATAACATACATGAATTTTTCTGACAAATAGGCACTCAATAAATGTTATTTCCTTTTTTCTTTTTCTTCACTCCTCCCCCTCCCGCATTCTATATAAGCAAACATGACAAAGTTTTTTTTTCAGTTAATATATACAAAGGACAATTAACAGTATTGAAGTACTTCTGAGTCAGCTTGGGTTACTTTCAATATTTTTACATCAAACACATTAAATGTGGATAGAATTATTTTACATCTCATATTTACTTTATTAAATTACGAATTACAAACTACTTTAGAAATAAGGCAAAACTATTTTGTTGAAGGAAATTATTGTACATGCAAATAGAACTAACATTCTGTTAAGACAATAAGTATGTTTTACAGGGCTTAACCTGATTTTTCCATGGCTCTGAACCTAAGGATGAATATTAATTACAGAAACTCTTTTTAAGGGACTGACATGCCTGAATTCTGAGCTTGACCATCTTACCCCAGTCATTGAAAACAGATGCAGGCTGAGGGTCTAAGAGAAATGAGTGTGTACCTACACCTGGCAAGTTGTACTCTTTGGGGTCTATTCCAGTGGCAGTGTTTGGACTCAATGTCAGCATGCAGTACCTGCTCTGTGAAGCTAACTCCAAACTCCCAGGGACTGTCAGGCATAATCATATCAATGACTTCATGGAGGGGGAAAAAAACAGTGGAAGAATGCTCTTGGCTAATACTGGGCTTAGAGATCCATGAACATTTTTTCACATTATTATCATACAAATTTATAAAGTAAGCACCCATTTACAAAGGTAATAGAAGACTGAGGCTTTGAGGTTAAGTAACTTCTCAAGGTTACAAACCTAGGTCTGTCAGATGGCAAAGGTTACATTTCTAACCAAATCTCATTCTTGTTTACCTTCTAGGGTTTTCTAAAACTACTGCCTGTCAGCAAACTGCTTATTACTCATGTACCTGAACATAAATTGGCTACATCACTGCACACACTGCTTAAGTCCACTGACACTTTTTGTGGTAAGACTTTCTAGATGGAGGAAATGGTGCAATGATGTATGTTCTAGCAAGTTCCTAGTTAACTAGCTGCTCTAGAACTTGGCCCGTGAGTCTTCCTGCCTCCCTGCCATGTCATGGCACTTGTCTCCTATAACTGTTTACTTGTATGTCTCTGAGGCTAGACAGAGATTTGTGTTCCATTGGTGTCACTACCATGCCATTGAAATTGACATGTGGGGTGAAATCTACTTACCATCCTAAGTGTTTCCCAAGAACATCTTCAGGGCACCATTAGGGCCTTGTCCAAAGGGCAGATGGTGGCTCAAGACAATGGGATTAACATACACCAGCACACTGGAATGTCCTACAGTAATGCCCTCATGGTCCTTGGCAGGTCGCCCAAGGGAAAGTGTTAAATATTAATAATGTTCCAACTGGATGCCACTGAAAGTCACACGGCAGAAGCTCAAAAGGAAATATTGAGTTGGCCAAACATTTCGTTCTGGTTTTTCCATAAGATGTTATGGAAAACACGAACGAAGTTTTTGCCCAACCCAATACTTAACCAGGTATCACTCAGGCCCTGCACACACCTTCCCTTAGGTCTCTGGGGGAAAAGCCTCAAGTCAACTAGGGAGGGACTTTTTTTCTTTTAACCAAAGCTAATAACATTTTCTCAACCAACAAATCAATTGCCTGGTCCTTATATATTAGACCTCTGTGTGTGGGGTTGGGGGTGGAGAAGCATATAACCCTCACTGTGTCAACTGCTGAATCTCACTAGCACCCTGCGGAGCATGCTGATCTGCTCTACTGTTGCTTCCCCCAAGGATCCTAGGACCACTCAGTTCATTCTAGTTCAACAAACATAATTCGCTTACCTTCTTTTGGACAAAAACACTGCTAGGAACTGAGAAATCTAAGATAATGTGCAGTTTCTGCTGTTTGGGACATTCCTGCCAAGGAGATGAATGAGTCATTCTAATATAAGATAATAACTGGTGCAAGAAAATTATGCACAGAGCCTGGGAGAAAACCACCTGTAGGACATGAGGTCTAAATGGAGTTCTGAAAAACAGACAGATGAGAGAGAGTCAAACAAAGAAGAGGGACAGGGAACTCCAGAAAGAAGGAACACCATGATCAAGGCACAGTCATTAAAAAAGCATGAAGGGTGCAAAAGAATCAGACTTTCCCATCAAAAGAACGCAGTATAGGGGATGGTGAGACATGAGACTGGAGAGGTAGGCAGGAGCAGAGAGAGATGGGCTTTGTCAACCTAAGGAGGTCAGGATCTACTTCATCCTGTGGACGAAGATCAGCCACTGGAACACATTTAAGCAGGAGAGGGGCAAGGTCATATTTGCATTTTCAACAGATCACTCTGGTGGCCAGGAGACCGTTAGGAGGCTATTACAGCAATCGCAGAGACAGACAATAAGCAGGAATTGAGGTAGACAGAGGACAGAATCAATAAATATTTAGGAGGACCTAAGAGGATCTGGTGACTGTCTAGAGGAGGGGTGAGCAAGATGGCAGTGTCCAAATGGGCCACAGTCATGTCACTGACTGAACAGACCACTGCGGGGGGCAGGGGGCAGGGAGGTGTTATTTGGCTGTACAGTAGGCTTGGCCAAGAGGAGGGGAGCCCATGAACATGTTAGTTAAAGGGATATGCAGGCAAAAACATCCAGTCTGCAGCTTTCTACATAAGGCACAGGAGAAACAGTTTTGAGAATAACCTGCACATAGACCAGAGGTTGCAGACTGGCAGACATGGGCCACATCTGGTTTTGTTTGTCCACCTGAGTACTGACTCATGAGAAGTTCAAAAAACTTTTTGATCCACTTTTATATTGTCATTATTTAAAATATAAGACATTTTACATAAAATCTAAATTTATGACCCCTCTTGGGAGATCTGGCAACACTGAGCCTACATTCCATTGTGGCACCAATTGTGGACCTGGGCAAGCTCAGGTCCTTCTACCTGAGCTTCGCCCTGACTGCTGTCTGCCCTCTGCTAAGGTCAGGATCAGCGACTGTTTATCACATGCTTATACCATTGTTTATCTCAGAGCAGAATTAAGAGAAAAGTGAAACATTTGTTGCATTGCTGTTACTGTAAAAGTTAGAATTAATACATTTACATTATCTCCTTGGTTCCTGAAGGATGTGCATTTGTGATTCCTGTTTTGTCAAGACTTCTGCTTAAGAAAATAAATGCTTCAAAACGCATTCCAGTTTTTTAATGAACTGACACTACCTCCCTGCCTGTCGCCGCTGAGTGTCAATATTTATAAATTAGCAGGTGCTGTTCTCACAGTGTTAGTGAATGTTTGGGGATGGACAGGCATAAACGATTTCTTGAAAGTTTGCACAATTGGAACTTAAGAGAACCTATCAAAGCCCTTTATTTACATATATTTACCATCTATATCAAGCTATTTGGGGGTTAATATAAATATACAGATCAGATATTTCGGTCAAATAATATAAATTTAAATAATAAAACTTCATCCTACAGAATATAAAAACAGATAAAGAAAAAAATATAACCTGAGCTAGCGATTGATAACAACGGCAAAATAAGATTTTGGAATATCCGATATATTCAGTGTTTGCTTCCCATTTCACCTTGGAAAAATGTAAGCATGAATGTAATTTGGTGAAATTCATTTTCATATTTAACTAGGGGAATAATCTCATAGCTTGTGCCCAGCTGTGTACCATTAGAACTTCATTATCTACTCTTAATTGAGACAAAATAATACATGGATACGTTATTATCCATGTTGTTCTAATACCCCGTTTTAGTCAAGCAGACCACTATGCGTTTTTACCTTCATTACTTTCTTTTTTACTTTATCCCCAGAGACATATAAACAGTATGTGAAGAGGATCAAAAGACAATCCACAGGAATGGAAAGGAAAAGGGCATAGGTAATCTGCTGTTCTATGCCATCCCGTCTAAAATTCCCGCTTCCAAATCCGGTCGTGGTGAAACGACTCAAGCAGTTCTCAAGGAACAAGTAGGGTATTCCTCTTATAGTCATATTTTAATCCAGCTCCTTCTTCAGTGAAATCACCCTGGCATGTTTTGACCTCACTTTTTCTCTTCACTTGACTATAGGGTAACAAATTATAACAGGTTTTCATAGTTGTCAGCACAGGAAGGAATATATTTGCAAAGCTTTTTAAAGATAAGTTTGTGTGTTTAAGTTACATATTTTTTTTTCCCAAAAAGAAAGAAAGTCAAAGGATAATCCTGTTACTTGCCATGTTTGGGATGAAGTTATTGGAAGAAAACAGATTATGACTTAGAAATAAAATGAATATATTCATACATGATCCACACAAGATTAATCTTCTCCAAGAAATTCCTAAAACATTGCCAGACAATCACATAAAGCATTCCTAGTCATGTCAGAGATGCTGGACAAGGTCTCTTGTACATTGTTACACTGAGACGTCTAATTAATAAAAAATATCACACAGCACATGCACCTGAGCACAGATCAACAAGAAAGGTCCAGAAATAATGAAAATAGCCTGAAAATTCATTTGACTCACCTGCAAACGCTCATGCTTTTATTCTTCCTTTCAAGTAAGGCTCACAGGTCACAATTACCCCTGGCTCCAAGATCAGCTCTCTACCTTTTCCAGTCATGCCATTTTTCCTACTCTCTGCCCCCCCAAAACTTCTGGTTGCTTTGGGATTGGTTCATTTCTACTTTCTTAGGAAACCACTAGCCCCACCACAGCCGTTGATAGCTGAGGCTCCTCTCCTCCTGAGACAAATGACCCACCAAAGGATTGGCAAGGTCCAAGTTCATACAGTTAAAGGGAAAGGACCCTAAACTTTTCTACAGTCAGTTGCCTTCTTTTACTTTTTTTTTACTGTCCAGACTCATTTTCTGTCCTCATTTGAATAGCCTCTGTGATCCTCCACCTTCCAACATCTATACAGTCTATACTGTGCATCCCTCTGTTGTAATTTATTGCAAAAAAAATATGGTGGGAGACCATTTCAAGTGATGATAAACGTTTTTGTTAATAAACAAAGATGTCAAAACATCTTTGACAACCTAAATACCTCCATCACTATCCATTTAAATTGAAAAAGAAAATTCAAATCCTGTCAAATAATGCTGAAATCAAAAATAGCTTGAATGCCCCACTGAGGTCTCAGAACATTGATTTCAGCATACACGATTAACTTCAGTTACACTAACCTGTGACTTTCTTAAAAAATGCACTAATCCCAAATCTCTATTAGTGCCATCAGCTTCATGCTTGCTTCAGTTTCTTGAGCATAGAAGGAAAACACTTTTAATGACTTTTGACAGAGGTGCTGTAAGCCATGCATGTCACTGCAGATGGGGTAATGACAATGAGAAGACAATGGGCATGAATTAGTGAATCAATCAGAGTTGACCAAAGAATGAAGAATCCTATCACAATATAAGAAATGGATGTTGTGATTCATCTGGAATGCTTCTCAACAAAACAGCTTCCTATTCATATGCTACTCTCTACTTTTCTATGAGAAGGAATAACAAAGTATAAATCACATTACACAGTTACTTGTTCTAATAAAGCTAAAAGGCACCTAATACATTTTAGAACGCTTTGGAGCACCTTTTCTGTTGTGCCTTTCCTTCTGAAACATACTGGCAATTGCAATGCTAGCAATCTTGTCACTCAAATTAATAATTATAAGGAAGAAAATAACTTAAAACATAAATTGTCGCCGCATTAGCCATCACGTTTACATGTCTATTCAATCCAGTAATTGCCATAAAAGCCAATCTTATTTTTAAAGGCCAAAATGTAAAATAATTAAATTGCTATTGTTAAGTCTTTTGAATGAACAGCTTTATTTTATTGCAAATTAAAAAAATACAGTCTGTACCATTCAGTCTTGAATGACATCCTGTTGACAAGGCAAGGAAGGAACAGGTGAGTGTTTAGTTGAAAGATTTCTATAACTGAAATGAGCATCTTGCCAACCAGATTGGGCAACCACAAGGAATAGCACCTGAGAAAACAATCCAAAGTTGCCCGGGGCGGAGCGGGGGGGGGGGGGGGGGGTGGTGGGGGGGGGTGGTTCGTGCGGGGCGGGGGGGGGGGGGGGGGGTTACAATCGCCCTGGCTTATTTTGGTAAGGAAAAACTCCTGCTTTATTTTTCCTTAACTCAAAAGTGAATTCCTTCCTTTAAAAAAATTAATTTATAGGGCTTCCCTGGTGGCGCAGTGGTTGAGAGTTTGCCTGCCGATGCAGGGGACACAGGTTCGTGCCCCGGTCCGGGAAGATCCCACATGCTGTGGAGCGGCTGGGCCCATGAGCCATGGCCGCTGAGCCTGTGCGTCCAGAGCCTATGCTCCGCAACGGGAGAGGCCACAACAGTGACAGGCCCGCGTACCGCAAAAAAAAAAAAAAAAAATTAATTTATAAACTAGGACAGACTAGTTTAACTGCAACAGTAACTATTCTAACTCACGACAAATTCAAAGTAAGCATACTTTGTTCACCTTTAATTCCATGGATTTCATAACTTCCTTTCTGAATGTCTTTGAAACAAGAGGAAAATAAACATCATAAAACTCATTCCCTTACAAATTCTAAAATTCAAGTCCTAACTTAAGTCCTAATACTGGTTTGCAGAATTATGCACTGGCCCAGCCAGCACATGGGGTTGCCACTTGGATAGGCAAACACTTCCTCACACTGACGTGGCTCAGCCCTAAGGAGTTACACAGAAGGGATGAGACTATGTTCTGCTGAAATCCCTTCACCAGTGTTTCTTTCCACCACTGAGTCCATATTCAAAACACATAAGAGGACCCCATAAACAAGTTGAGACTTACAACTGATGCTGAAGAGAATAGTCAAATGAATATCACATCAAGAGTATGACAAAATAAGCCTGGGAGAAAATATTTGCCAAAAAAAACCCATCTGATAAAGGACTGTTACCCAAAATATACAAAGAACTCTTAACAATAACAATACAATTTAAAAAAATGGTTCCAAGACCTTAACAGACACCTCATAAAAGAAGATATACAGATAGTAAATAAGCATAGGAAAAGGCGCTCCATATCATATGTCATCAGGGAAACAATGAGATACTACACACCTAGTAGAATGGCCAAACTCCAGAACAATGACAATACCAAATGCAGATGAGGATGTGAAACAACAGAAATTCTTATTCACTGCTGGTGGGAATTCAAAATCGTACAGCAACTTTGGAAGACAGTTTGGCAGCTCCTTACGTAACTAAACATACTCTTACCATATGATCCAACAGTCGCACTCCTTGGTGTTTACCCAGAGGAGTTGAAAACTTATATCCACACAAAAACCTGCATATGGAAGTTTACATTTATAGCAGCTTTATTTATACTTGCCAAAACTTGGAAACAGCCCAAAATGTCCTTCAGGGGGTGAATGGATACATAAACTATGGCACATCCAGACAATGAAATATTATTCAGTGTTAAAAAGAAATGAACTATCAAGCCCTGAAAAGACATGGAGGAACCTTAAAAGCATGTTACTAAGAAAAGAAACCAGTCTGAAAATTGCTATACACTGTGTCATTCAAACTCTATGACATTCTGGAAAAGGCAAAACTATGACAGTCAAAAGACCACTGGTTGCCAGGGGTTGCCAGGGGTGGGGAGGGGGAGGAAGGTATGAATAGGAGGAACACAGAGGATTTTTAGGGCAGTGAAAATACTGTGTATAATACTATAATGATGGATATATGTCATTATACATTTGTCCAACAACACCAAAAGTGAATCCTAATGTAAACTATGGTCTTTGAGTGATTATGATATATCGATTTAGGTTCATTGACTCTAACAAATATATCACTCTGATGGGGGATGTTGATAACGGGGAAGGCTGTGCATGTGTGGGGCAGGGGGTACATGGGAAATCTCTATACTTCCTCTGAATTTTGCTGTGAATCTAAAACTGCTCCCCCAAAATAAAGTCTTTTAAAAATCATACAGAAGTTAAGAAAATCTGCAACTCTATTTTTGAGGCTATAATTGCTGAGTAATTATAGCATAGGAAACATCTATCTAGCACTTTGTCTTGATCTTTTCCTCTCTGCCTTAAATTATTTAAATGAACATTGTTTCTAGCATACTTTTTAAAACTTTGACTCAAAAAACAATGCATTTGACAGTTCTTAACCTTCAGATGCCATCACAGCACAACTGAAACCTTAGATGGCCAAGATATCTCCTGTTTGCTTATTTTGTTCGCTGTGATCGCCCTGGTACTCTGTAGGAAAATCTCCCTCCATTGTATTAGCACAGTAACAACCTTCTTTTGCATTCCAAGGGAAGGTAAGTCACGATAAATAATGTCAACCTTAATTTTCTGGTATTGTACACTAAGTCACAGAGAAACCAAGTGTAAAGTGCTTTGCCTCACTTTCTTCTATTTTCATTAATAGGCACAGAAGTTTTGAGAGCTAGTGAAAATTCTACACACCATGTAGAGTTCACCCCTTCAGTTTACAGAAACAGAAACTGAGGCACAAAGAGAACAAATGGCTTGTCCTAGGTTACTCATATCACTATGGCAGAAGCAAGCAGATGCTAACTCCAAGCTGCTAGGGTAGGACCTTTTATTTCCTATTACCCTTATTTACTTGGCTTACGATATAATGGGATGAAAATGATCTTATGGTTGAAGAAAGCCCAGATTGCAACTAACTTTAGGGTCTTAGAACCTTCTGTGTTGAAAGAGACACCGTAAAAAAAATCCATGTGAGAGGAAGCCAAGGTGTAGTTCAGTCCAAGGACTGACACCAAACAGACCTCTATTCCAGTGCAAGAAGGCTCTAGTCATGTGTCATCTCTGTGCTCCAGGACTTGCTCATTCCAAGGGAACTTGGTGGCAAGTGACAGAAAGCCCATTCATGATGGTTTGACAAATGAAAGGGGAATTTATTGGCTTTTGTAACGGAAAAGCCCAATGTTATCTTCAGGCATGGCTGCATCTAGGGGTTGAAACAATGTCATCAGGCACTTCTCTTTATTCCTCCCACTACAGTTCAGCTAAAAACCATGGTCACTGTGTATGAAACAAAAATAAGAAGACTCTGAAAAGAAATAAGGAGAAGGCAGATTGGCTCGGGACCTTGGGACCCAAGGAACGACACGGTGGTAAGTTCTCTGGGCTTTCTTTTGACTTACATATCCTAGATTTGGAGCCGAAGAAGCCAGAAACTCAGAAAACACCAATGGTGCAGACAAAAAGAGGTGCCCCCCAAAACTTCTCTCAGCCAAAGGACCAGGAAAGGGAAGCTTAACAAGACAGGGAACAGCCCTACTCTAGTCATAGAGTATGGAAAAAATGGCAACCCCACCCATAGTCCTGTCAGCAAGACTAAATGGGATGGTTGCTTTCCAAGCTCACCAGGTTTAATGATGAGCTCAACACCCCTACCAGGGTGGTGTTAGAGTGAGTAGGAGCTGGAACTTTCATCCCCATTGGGTAATAACAAGGCCCTCCCCCATGGTGTCATAGGAGGCCACATGGGAAGCCTGAAGAGTAAATGTGTGATCCTACCTCAGCTTTATCAGATCTATAGAGCTGACAAGATTCATCCAAATGACTCATGCTTCTCAAACTCATAAGCAAATTATACGACCTACTTACAGGTATGCAGAGAAGACATTTCTTAACATTGACCAGAGTGTTTATGGCCTTCACTCATAATATTTTGTTCCTGGTATCAGCAAAACTGGGGGAGAAGACTGTTTTAAAAATTGGTGTGTGTGCACAGAATCACAATACTGTGATTCTGCTATCTTCCATTTGCCCCTTTGCCCTCCTGATATAAACTGACCTCTAAGAATTATATCAATAGATGTTGGAACTTCTGACTTCTAGTTGGGGAGCCCTAAATCAGAGGGAAATCAGAGGGAAGGAGGAGACTGAGGTTAGAGTATTTCTTCCCTTGCTCCCTCTCCTGAGGTTGCCTCTCTCTGGCTAGGACCCTCAACAGGAGGTCCTGCATCTCTCAAGCAAGCTAGTCCATAGAACTCTCTTTCCAGGTTCTGATTACCTCTTACTCTCTTCCACCCTTCAAGCCTAGGGGTGGTGAAAATTTCCCTGCTAACTCTGGGCACTTGTACCATCTCTTGAAATTCCTGACACCCTACTCACCCTACTTTTTAATAGCCTCTTAGAAAACGTAGCCCTGAGTCATCCAGATTTGCGTGTGCTATCTCTTTTCCGCTGGGACCCTGACTGACAGATACCACACAAGGAGATGGCTAATCTCAACAGACATACGGCCCCTGTGAGACCAGAAATAATCACAGCCCCTTAACAGAGCACCTCCCTTGTATGCGTGACCACCTTGTTCTCTGTCCTTCTGTCCCTGCCCCCCCCCCCCTTAGGATATTGCTGAGCAGACACGCCAACTTCTGGGTCTTGGGACCGTTCTTTTTCATGAGCTTTGCTGACCTTCCTCTCCCAACCTGGATTCGTTCCCAGGGTCTTCCTCAAGAAAGGGTTCAGTGATTACCCTTCTAATACCGAATCATAATCATTTTCTTCCAGGCTTCCCTCTCTGACATTTCCCACATTATTTGGAATGTGAGGTGTTTCTAAACTTTTCAGTCAAATAATTAAACCTCTTGGTTTACTATCATAGGCAACTAATTATTTTCATGTTTTCTGTGGACTTTACTAGGCTAACATTAAAATATTAATCTTAATTTTCTTATAAAATTTAAAGAAGGATACTGTTACCTCATATACTACAAATAAGAACTTAAAACCAGAAAAATTCATATTCTAATTAAAATCCAATGAAATAAATCTTTTCCTAATGAGGGAAAGACTGAAGCCCAAAAGAATATTGACAATTGAGATGGCTAGATTAGAAATGCACATTTACAATTATGGATTTTCATAAAACTGAAATGTTTAAGGTCTCCCACGTAATCAATAGGAGAATTCCACCTAGGCCCACAATTTCGGTTGCCACTCAGTAAGTTATAATGTTTGTTCATGAAAGCTTAGACACAATGCATAGAGCTTCTTCAGGCATGTACACAGAGTATTAGGGGAAAATTTAGAATTCATATAGTTAAATTTTTCCTACAAAGATATAATTCCATGTTAAAAATATTAATACACATATTTCTAATTATAAATCATGTAATTCAGATCAAGGGCCAAATGAAATACCGAATTCTAACTACAAATCAAGAACCCAACCCTTTAATAAATTCTGCTTATTTAACCTTTGCTTTTCTTTATACAGTGAGAAGGGCCACTTCTTTTTTCACCCCTAAGATATTTCTGAGTTATACCTATTTGAAACCTTTTCTTGCACAACTTCAGAGGAAATAGCCCCTTAATGTCTCTCAGTAAACCATGACCTCAAGATACTCCTCATTTTCCTCCAACTTTGACTTTCTTCCAGGAATGCTGAGCCTTTTTCTGGACTGTCCCTTGCACCTGCTTGGTTCAAAACTTCCTCTATAACATGTAAAAACGTAATAGCCAAACATTAATTAGCAATCTAGCAATTAAGTGACCTAAATATGCAGAATTGGTCTTATATTGATACATTTAGCCTGACTTGTTTATACACCATAATTGCAAAATAATGTAATGCAAAAACAAAACCAGAAAAGCTTCTGTCCATTTTTCAATAGTAGAAATATTTACCACTTCAACAACTTTTTATTTTCTTTCTCTCATTTTTTTTAAGCCACAGCAAGATATTACTGACATTTAGGGAAAAAATGATCCCTATTGAACAAGGCAGTTATGCTACCATACAGTTTACAACATTAAGATTTATTTTTGCTTGAGGCGAAGTTAAGATTAAAGAGACGAAGTCGCTAACGCCACACAGGCTCATAAAACACTAAGCCATTACTATGACCTTAATATGAAACTTAGGATTTGAGACATCAATATTGCTTTATAATAGTCTCATATTAATTTAGGGTTCAGTTGTAGTTTATCATAGCTCAATTTCCCATTTTCATCTAAACTACCTTGAACTTTGGTTGCACAAAATAATTTTTTATTTCTTTACTAACTGAGTACTTTAAAAGTTCACAGGATCCAAAGGTGAAAGACAATAAACTGTTTAAAATATCCAAAAAAAAATCCACCTCATACCCTAGTTTGTGATCTTGTTCAGTATCTTTGCAGTGAGTAAAGGGATTGCTGTGTGTACTGAAACAATATGATAACACAAGGATATCATGAAAAATTACTTGGTAACTTTAAAAATTATATCATTTTTTTCTCAAAGTTTTCTAACTTCACATGTTCACCTATTTATCCAAAAATCACAGCTCTGCCATATATTGTGCAATGTAAGGATTAATATAATTAGGTTAATTTCTTAACCACTTAAAGGTTCAGTTTCTTATCTGTAAAATGGGTCTTTGTGATGACTAAATAAATGAAATAACATATGTAAAATGTTTAACATATAGTTTAGCTCACTTTTACTCCCCTCATTCCATACCACATGGGGATCTCTAAACACTGAGCCAAGATTAAATAATAAAGACTTATAATACTAAAATGGGGGAAAAAAACATCGTCACATCTACTCTGTACCAGGAAAATGTTACAAAACAAATTATAGTTTTATCCTTCAAACTTTAAGACATTTCGCATATTCCTATACATTATAGAGATAAATCAATAGAGAGAATTGATTTCCACATTAACTACATTTTATTAATTTGAAAAAATTTCAAGTGTCCTTGGGCAAGTCATTTACTATCCCTAGGACTCAATAGCTTATCTATAAAATGAAGCGTCTGAACTAGATCATCTCAGATGTGTTTCCATTCAAAGCTACAGTAAACTAAGTTTCTGAACAAGCTATAAGGGAGATATCCATGGAGTCCTAAATATAAACTATTTAGAGGATTTCTGAATTAGTTAAGGGGAAGGCTGCTCTAACAAAGGAACCCCAAAACAAAATGGCTTAAATAAGATTCAAGTTCCCTTCCCTTTCTGGTAACTGTCCACCCACTCTAGGCTGCAAGGCAGCTTTGCTCCCTAAGACCATTTGGGACGTCTGGTTATTTGTCTTCCACCATCCTCCAGGCTGGTGTTTCCAAGGGGAATTCCTTCCTAGCATTTCTTGGGGAATTATGTATGTTTTTCCAAATCCTGAATTCTGAGAAAAATCATTGAGAAGTCAGGAAAACAGGAAAAAGTATCAAATTTTACCATGAGAATTAAACTTTTCAACATACAGAATCATTGGTTCAAAGGACACCAAAGGAAGAGTGGTCACTATTGGTCAGTCTTGTTGGTAGTTGTTGTCCTGTTATGAGTCCCTAGCCCTGCCTGTGGCTAATGATGAGTCCTTCACTCATATAAAATAAATATTAATTCATTTATATATATGGTATACTTTATACAAATCTTATGTGTGATGTTATAAGAGATAAAAGTTTTGGAACTAAAATAAGTCCTTAAATTGGCAATTTCAACACATGATTTAAGAGATAGCGATCAACCTTGCTGGGAGAGCTAAATGTTACATTATTCCCATAACACTCACCTAATGTTTGCTAGCAGTCTCCAGTGTCTGAATATTCCCTATAGGCTAAAGTTCTTCAAAAATACATTAACTAAGGAAATGCCAAAAGAAGATTTGAATGTTATTGTAGAATACTGCAACATTAAATTAGAAACAGATCTAAAGTCTGAATTAGAAAAAGCAGTTTAATTCCAGAACAAAACCAAACTCAGGGCAAGCAGACCAAATATTTTCATCACTAAAAGAAGGAAATAAGCTTATGTAAAGAATCATGTACCTTAACAGCCAACTTGAAAATGCTTTTGGATATACTTTTAATAATCCAATCAATGTCAACACAAAATGAAGGAAAAATAATTTATAATTGCATTATTTGTCACAAAACAAAGAGAAGACTATCAGATAGGTCAATTAATGCTTTGTGTGTTTTTAAATATTTTTAGGTATTAAATATTTGTGGTACTATTTTTTATTTTTTAAATGATTATCCTTTGGAGTTAATATTGTGTTAATGTTCCTTTCCTTTAATGCTTTCTGTTATCAAATGTCAATATCAAGTAAAGTTGTTTCTATATGCTACTGAAGTATATACTCTTGCCACAATATATTGGTTCATAGTAGTAATAAACCATGTTTAGCATTATATCATTTTAACAGAACATCTCTGAAACTTTTAGTTCAATCTCATTATTAAAAAACATTCATTATTGGGCTTCCCTGGTGGCGCAGTGGTTGAGAGTCCGCCTGCCGATGCAGGGGACACGGGTTCGTGCCCCGGTCCGGGAAGATCCCACATGCCGCGGAGCGGCTGGGCCCGTGAGCCATGGCCGCTGAGCCGGCGCGTCCGGAGCCTGTGCTCTGCAACGGAGAGGCCACAACAGTAAGAGGCCCGCGTACCGCAAAAAAAAAAAAAAAGAAAAAAGTATACGGTTTTGTATTTTCTGCAGCATGAAATGAAATAAGGGATATGGTACAGATATTACAAAGAAATTCAGCAGTTAAAATTTGCCAATTGTATAACTGAATAAAATTTTGCCTTACGTAAATATGCAAACAGATAAACTAAATTCAATAAAAAAATAATCGCTTTCATCAAATTTATACATTAATGAAAACACAAAGCAATAAATATTTTCAATTAAATACTTAGAGCTTCTAGCTCCTCTTCCACCTACCTTTATTAATTTCCTAAAATTTCAGGAAGAAATTCATTTCTAAAAAACCTACATTCCACCAGGATCCTCTGGCAAGCTTCAATTTTAATTATGGTTCAAAATTATTAAGAACATAATTTATTTTTTAAGAGAGCAGGTAGAGTCTTCTAATCTGGACAAAACCATTTGTGCCTCAGAGATCTATAATTTATTCATTCTTAGCAGATAATTAACCTATAAGGGTGCCCCTATTTTCCTTAAAACTACAGGAAATTATCATAGATTTTTTTCAATAGTAAATGCATATCCCAGGTGAGGATTTTATACAGCATGTTTTGGTGTGAGATTCCACCTCACCCCTTTTTGGCTTTTACATCAGATGTGTCTTATGCCCTACAGCAACCATATGAAGTAGTTATTATTACACCCAAGATAAGAAAACTGAAGACAGAGATCAGGTAAAGTACCCAAGATCACAAAGTTTTTAGATAGGGCTGAGACCTCAGTTTCTTGCCTCAATCCCAGGTCTTTTCCACTCTGTTGTTTCTAAGAAAATTTTAGGTGGTACCATGAGTTGATCTGAAGACCAAGGCCATGGAAATGGTATACAGCAGGCAAATGACACCAGTACACAAGAAGAAGGAAAATGAATGAGGATTCTATGCAGAATCCCTCCATAGGAATCCCCAGTGGAGAGCCAGAGTCACAATTAATAATTAAGATCAATATACAAGCCTGTGATCACAAGACAATAGCAGAGGCATTCATGGTCTATGTATGGAAGGGAGAGGGAAGTACCTGACCAAAGGGGTTTACATCTGCCTCCTAGGGGTAGGACATGGGAAACCTAACCAGGGCAATGTCTCTCCCAGAGGAGATTTACATTCTTCTGTCTCCGTGAAGTACAAATTGCCAGGTTTTTGTTATTTTTTTCTTGTTTCCTTTATTCATGTTATATTTAATATAACAGATGACTTGAAAAGTTCTAATAGTTTTATTTTTTGATGCACTTGAAGACATTAAGGTAAGAAATATATAATTTTGTCAGCTAATTTAATTTGAAAAAATATGTACAAGAATGATATCAAACACAGTGTCACTTTTGTTAAAATTTTTAAATATTTGAAAATAATGTTATTTTCCAGAAAGGTGATAGTCATAAGATTTTATCAAAAGTGCTGACCAGAGTCCTTAGGAATAATTACCACTAAATGGAAAGACCACTGAATTGTTTTAAATAAACCTTTTTGTTTGTTTGTTTTCGTTCTCTCGTTATTTGTATGTGTACTTTTTATTATGGAAAGCATATACCAAAGAAGGAATAGTAGTAAAATAAGCTTCCATGTAGGTACCACTCTGCTGCACCAAATAATTAAGTCCTGGTTTTATCTGTATCACACTCAGTGCTTCAAACTCCAGATTATTAAAGTAAATCTCAGACATAATATCATTTTACCTGTAAATATTGAAGTATATACTTCTAAAATTTTTTTACCCATTACCGTTATCACCTTAAACATTCACAATAACTATTTAATATCTTAAAACATTTGGTTACTTTTCAAATTTCTCCAATTGACTCATATTTTTTAAATGTGTTTTAATTAAGATTCCACTAAATTCCATACATGGCAATCGGTCAACAGGTCTCTCACATCTTTTTTTTTTTTTTTTTTTTTTTTTTTTTTTTTGCGGTACGCGGGCCTCACACTGCTGTGGCCTCTCCCGTTGCGGAGCACAGGCTCCGGACGCGCAGGCTCAGCGGCCATGGCTCACGGGTCCAGCCGCTCCGCGGCATGTGGGATCTTTCCGGACCGGGGCACGAACCCGTGTCCCCTGCATCGGCAGGCGGACTCTCAACCACTGCGCCACCAGGGAAGCCCCTCTTACATCTTTTAATGTAGGTTTCCACTCTTTTTTTTCTTCTCAAAATTTATCTGTTAAACAAACCACAGAGTTCTCCATAGTTTAGATGCTGCTGATTGCTTCTCTCTAGTGGTGTTTCATATGTTCCCCGTCCCCTGTATTTCCTGCAAAATGGCAGTTGAATAGGACTTTCTTGTTGTTTCATATACTCCATGTACTGCTAAGAAATTCCATCTGTCCGTGCTTTCTTTACCGCTTGCTCGTAGGAATGGGCATCCTTCTCAATGAACTTGCTCATGCATTTATGGAGCAACACTGAGTATCTACTACATACATCCCAGTGCCAAGCACCCAGTTGCAAAGATGAATGTGCCACTGAAGGGAGGTGCTTAAAAGCTAGACCTGTGCTTACAAAGAATGCAGCGTGTTGATCAAAATTTCCTTTGACAAATACAAGGTAAAATAATTTAATTTTCTAGCAGTGGTTGAGTTGCCTCAACAAGTGCTTTCTCTTAATAGATCTTCACCTCAACCCTATGAGAGAAAAGTATTATTCCATGCTTATCCTCCTTCCACAGGTAAGGAAACTGAGGTTTAGAGAGGTTCCATGACTTGCTCAGTTATATTGCAAGTCAGTGGTGGAACAGGCAATTGAACCTTGACTGACTAGATTCTGTGCCCTTATATACAACCAGGAGGTGATACTGCCCTGCTGGGTCCCTACTTTCTGCCCAGACTCTCAGTGATAGACAAACTGAGCAATCCTCTAGCTAACTAGTAAGACTTCATAGGCTATTTCTTCTCATGCAATCACTCCTAGGCTATTTCTTCTCATGCAATCACTGGACTCAATTTAACTGTGACGTGTGGTGACCAACAACGTGTATATACAGAGACCCTAAATAAAGTTTGCATCCATGTCGTGAAGTGTAAGGAGCACAGGCTTTGTAATCATACCAGACGGGTTTGAACTTTGTAATTCGACAATATGGTACATTCCACTGTAAGATTTTTGGGGGGGCCAGTATTCCTTTTCTTAACTCTATCTCCTCCTCTCCAGAAACCATATTCTAGAAAGCCAAAACATTTGTTTTGCATAAGCCAAGTATTTGGAATTCAAAAGCTAAGGCCAAAGGAAGCCACTAGATTCTAGATTCTATCAAGAATGGGTGGAGAACCAGATTATTCTGCCCTAAAGGGCAAGACTGTACCTAAGGTGTGCAGAGCGCCAGGCAAATTTTTTACGGTGTCTCTGCCTACCTAGAATTCTTATTTAAAAATACATTACAAAATTTATAGTGAGGTATAGTGATTCATCAATGAAGATTTATAATAAAGGATAGAAAAGAGGTACTTCTGTATTTGTTTATCATCTAATCAAATGTAGGTAAAGATTCTTCATCCCGTGTTTAACATGAAAGGCGCCCCCAAATCAGCCCGTCGGCACCATCCTGGCAATTCTATGAAAAAAAAATACCATACCAGCCAGCAGGAGCCATCTGCCCACTAGGCTGCCCTCCTGGGACCAGCCCAATCACAGGGGCAACGCCATAGGTTAGAGTCCTCGAGCTCCTTAATTGAACCCGTGTGCACAGAGAGGGTCAAAGAGTGCCCCAAGACGGGTAAATGGAACCAGCGCCCACAAGGGTTCCAGTTCAACCTTGCGGTGCCCACTCAGATGACACTGAGGATGCTACCTGGGCCCAGGCTCCAGACGGGAACATATAAACTTTAGGAGACGGTACCCAAAGCATGGTGGGCCAACTGAGGCACAGATCCTAGAGCAGGAGCCCTACTTCCCCGAACTAAGGGCGATACTGGCAAAGTGTTCCCCAGTCTGAGTAAGAAAAGAAACAAAAGAGACTTGACTAGAGAATGAGGTCACTTGGGACCCAAGACCCTGCAGACTCCTATCCTAATTATCCCCTTCACGTGGGATGGTGGTTGTGTGGAGGGGAAATCACCTTTACTTGAAGAGAAACAAAGAAAATCAACCTAGGATCTTCTCCCAAAGTCGAAACAGTGGTAACACACACAACTGCATCTGCTATAAGACTTGAAGCAATTACTTAACTACCCCGAATTTCAATGTCCTCATTTATAAAATCGGGACTAATATTTACACCCAAGAATTGCTATAAGGATTTCATGTGTTAATATAGGATACGTCTTGCTTCTATGAGGCACTGAATAAATGCTAAAAGTTATTATAAATATTTTCTTCTAATTATTTAATAACTAAAAATTGGGCATTAAGTATAAGAAGGAGCAAAAGAAATAGAAGAAAAGCAGTTTCTCTGATACCCAGGAATTTGTCATTTAACTGGAGCAATAACAACTTGTAGATATGGAAAACCATTAAGAACCACTATGTGTGCATCTATTGAGAAGGGTGAATAGGAATGTATTAAAGAGACAGAGAGGAGGCGTGAATAAAGATTATTGCATTTAATCAGAAAGGTATCCTAGAACAAGAGAGCTGTTGAGTTCGACACGTTAAAGTGACGAATAAGAACAGTAGAGGGAAGGAAGAGCCCTTGCAAAGAAGACCTACAGACTGACTGAGACCGATGGGCATGTCTTTCGTAATGAAAAATGAGATCCCCAACACTACCAACACAGATTTGGTCCTTCTTTTCTATTGCAACAATTGCCGGAAGCAAACCCAGAAAACATGTCAGCATGCTGAAGGTTATTTCATAGGTTGCAAATAAACACGGCAAGGGCCTTGCTAACACTGATCGTTCAAAAACAAAGCCCTGCCGGCTTTCATACTTGAGGAAGGAAAGCGTGTGAATTTCCTAACTCGGTCAGGATATAAACATATCCATGCTAAGTTGACAAAAGGTTGGAGCCCCAGCTGAAAATGATGCCAAACCAACCAACACAGGTGTGGATATCAGCTAAATCAGTTGCTTGGCACCGTGAAAACCGTTAAGCAATCTCAGGCTGCACAAGTGAAAATCTTTGGGCTCCCATAAGTGGAGGATTAGGGCTTTGAAGTAAGGAAGATAATGCCCACAGAGCTAGCAGTTCACTTTCCACACAGCTCACAGAGATCAGTAGGCCTCTAAGCACACAGTAGTAGCTCTGGCAACCAAGCAGGAGGAACTCCAGTAGCCATTCCTTCCCAAGGGGCATCCGTCCCTGGTTCCTCAGGGGCTCTGCACAGTGGTGCACTGCTAAATGTTTTAACAACAGGTTCTACGTGAGGAACCTTGATCTGAAGCTTCTATCAATTTCTTTTGTGTAAAAATTCCCTTGGAAGCCAATTTCAAGCTACCAATATTCTGTCACTGAACACAGAGACGGGGAGAGATGAGCACTGTGGGCTTTTGGGGAACCACTGCCAGTGACTCAAAAACTCTGACCCAGCTTCTCAACTCTCCCACTCAGTGGGCTGACTTCTTGCACTCTCCTCTCTCCGCTCCATGCTCCCTTCTTGCTTCTTTAGTTTTGTGCACTTCCCTGCTACTGGCTCTATGTCTCCCACCACAAACCCTCTAAGACAGAGAGGGGGTCTGATTGAATTAGCCATTCCCCAACTAGCAGGGAATGCTCCACATAGAGTTCTCTGGCTAGACTACCTCCATCTCTATCAACCCAATCAGCTATCGTTGTGTCAGTGGCTGCTGCCTGCTACCAAAAAGAGGAGTTTGTCCTGGAAAGAGCAAGAGCCTTCTAGAATGGAGTGGTCTAATCTGGAAGGCACCCTGCATGGATTATCCAGTACTTTACAAGGCAAGCAATTAAGCCCTGATTTGTGTTTGTGTTGGACCAATCACTTTGGTATCATTTGGAAACACCTTCATCTCAACTCTGTTTCTGATGGCTTGCCCAGTTTCACACTGATCAGTGTAACTCGAGGTAGAAGCACTGCAGTAAACCTCCAAGAACTCTGAATGGGAGATCTGAGCCCTGCACCTGGGCAGCCAACAATGACTTGGTCTTTTTCTGTGACCTCAGACAATCTCACTTAAACATTCTGAATCTAAGTGTCCTCATTTGTATATGAGAAAATTGTTCCGGCCCGACCAAATCGTAGGGGATGTCTTACTGGAATGAATAGGAGGAGGAGAAAGAGGAGAACTGTCCTCATAGGAGGGGAATTTAATTTCTTTAAAGCAAAGTTACTCTTTTTTTTTTTTTTTTCAAATGTGTGGGTCTTGAGTATGAAATGAGAGCTACTCTGGTTGACGTAGATGGCAACAAGGAGCAGAGGCTAGGGCCTCCTTCCTGCATGCTCTGTGCTCTACCAATCTATGCGACCCTGGAGCGCCTCAGAACACTGCTGGAGAATGACCAGCCGGTACAAATGCAAGATATTTGATACCCAGAATTTTTCCTCCTGTGTCAACTTGGAACAAAAGAAAGTATTTCCCCACAAAAATATTTGGTAATCCTGGGGGGAAAAAAAGGATCTCTGGCAAATTATACTGTAAGAAGAATAAATTGAGAAGTATTTTAGGAAGTTAGTATTGAGGCTACTGGAATCACGATTTTTAATCTTCTTCTAGAAGTTAAGTCATGAATGGCTCTTACTTTTACAAAAGATACAATAAAATATGTGGTATTGTTGCTGCTGAAGGGAGGAATCGAGAAATAAGTTAATTTCACCCTAACTTCCTATCTTATTTCTCCTTCTGTATTTTTATTTTTAAAAAACATTATTTATTAGTTCTTAAAGGAAAAGCTGAGGAGGCCCAGGATACAGATAGCGAGGTAGCAGAGAACACCAACCAGCAAGCAGCGTAGCTCCACAGTTAGAATCGTTTTCTCTTCTGGGTCAATTGGCTTCTACTATACTATTTTTTTTTTTTTTTCCGGTACGCGGGCCTCTCACTGTTGTGGCCTCTCCCGTTGCGGAGCACAGGCTCCGGATGCGCAAGCTCAGCGGCCATGGCTCACGGGCCCAGCCACTCCGCGGCAATGTGGGATCCTCTCGGACCGGGTCACGAATCTGTGTCCCCTCCATCGGCAGGCGGACTCTCAACCACTGCGCCACCAGGGAAGCCCTCTACTATACTTTTATTTACTGTGACTCACACACAATATGATCTGAATTTGAGCAGAAAAATGCCATATATGCAGAAGTGCTGGTATTATTATTGTTATTATTAGCACTATTACTAATATTATATTAATCTCCAAAGCCATTCTCTTGTCCTTATGAAGGTAATTGAGTAGATAATAACAAAGGAGGCTTTAAATGTTTAAAAGATATTTGAGATGTTGGCTTTCTGTACGGCAAAATTTTATTCCTATTGAGGGTATAAGTCTAATCAAAGTGAAGGTTGGGTAGGGAGACAAATATAACAATGTTATGGAATGTAACCAAACTTAAAAGCTTTTGCATGGCAAAGGAAACCATAAAGAAAATGAAAAGACAACCTACATAATGGAGAAAATATTTCAAATGATGCCACTGACAAGGGGTTAATACACAAACAGCTCATACAACTCAATATCAAAAAAGCCAAACAACCCAATCAAAAAATGGACAGAAGACCTAAATAGATATTTTTCCAAAGAAGACATACAGATGACTTATAGGCATGTGAAAAGATGCTCAACATTGCTAAATATTAGAGAAATGCAAATCAAAACCACAATGAGGTATCATCTCACACCAGGCAGAATGGCCATCATCAAAAAGTCTACAAATAATAAATGCTGGAGAAGGTGTGGAGAAAAGGGAACCCTCTTACACTGTTGGTGGGAATGTAAAATGGTGCAGCCACTATGGAGAAAAGTTTGGAAGTTCCTTTAAAAACTAAAAATAGAGCTACTTGATCCAGCAATCCCACTCCTGTGTACATATCTGGAGAAGGCAAAAACACTAATTCAAAAAGACACATGCACTGCAATGTTCACAGCAGCATTACTTATCAATACAATAGCCAAGACATGGAAAGAACCTAAGTGCTCATTAACAAACGACTGGCTTAAGAAGATGTGGTATATGTATACAATGGAATATTACTCAGCTATAAAAAGAATGAAATATTGCCATTTGCAGCAACATGGATGGACCTAGAGAATATCATGCTTAGCGAAATAAGTCAGACAGAGAAAGTTAAATACTATATGATATCAGTTATATTGGAATCTAAAAATAATACAAGTGAATCTATATACAAAACAGAAATAGACTCACAGACATAGGAAACAAACCTACAGTTACCAAAGGGGAAAGGGAATAGGAGAGGGACAAATTAGGAGTATGGGATTAACAGATGCAAACTACTATACATAAAATAGATATGCAACAAGGATTTACCGTATAGCACAGGGAATTATATTCAATATCTTGTAATAACATGTAATGGAATATAATCTGGAAAAAAAATAAATGAATCACTATACTGTACACCTGAAACTAACGAAATACTATAAATGAACTATACTTCAATTAAAAAGAAGAATAAGAGAGAGAGAACATCTTTCTAAATGAAGCTCAGCTGCTATTTGTCATTATTGTTACTATAGAATCAGAAGCAAGTTTGATCGGAGACTCTAGGGAAGGCATGTGGATGGGAAATAAAGGAAACTGTGATGCTGAGGAAAAAAGAGCACTTTGGAGTCAGAGGATTCTGCTTCCCACCAGCCATGTAATTGTGGAAAATCTATTTCAGCTTTCTGTTAACTCCATTTTCTGACCTGTAGCAAAGGGACTAAATTGTGGGGATTAACTGATAAGATGAACACAAAAGCCATGAGTACAGTGCTTAGTTTATAGTATGAACCCAGTCAATGTTAATTTTCTTCCACTTTGCCCCTCTTCTCAAAAAAGGGGGAGCTTTCTCCCCTACAAAGTAAAACAAGGGTCAGCATATACAACCAAAAGGCTAAATGAGCCTGCCACCTGTTTTTATAAATAAAGTTTTGTTGGAACACAAATATATATATATATATATATAAAACATTGTTAACAACAATAATAAAAGTGCTTTCATGCTATAACCACTTACAGTCGTTTTAAGTCAGATGAGAGTAGAGCGACAATGTTCTCTTGATCATCTACCAGCCTATGTCAGATAGTCATTGCATCAGTCAGGGTCTCAGTAGGAAATGGAATATTAGGAAAAATTCCAGGAAGAATTATTTACAGAAATATTCATATCAAAATTTGTACAGTGGGTAGGGCACGGGAGAACCACCAGGGATAATGCAGAAACCCAGAAGCAGCGGCAGGAGCACTGTCCCCACACCTGGGCCTGAAGGGATCAGGGAGAATGCGACTGCCAAGAGGAGGAAGAGCTGCACAGACCAGGGCTGCTCCACAGAAAGAGAATGAGATGCACACATGTAACCTAGTATTTTCCTAGTATCACATCTTTTAAAATCAGACAAGTGAAATAAATTTCAATAATACATTTTATTTAATCCAATATATCACTTCAACATTTAATCAATAGAAATATTATTAATGTGGTATTTTATATTCTTTGTGCTTTCACAAGTCTTCAAAATCCAGTGTGTATTTTATACCTTCCACATTTGGACTTGCCACATTTCAAGTGCTCAATAACCATAGGTGGTTAGTGGCTTTCGTACTGAACAGCAGAGGGATGGAGCATGGACTGCCTTGATCTCCTGCTGGGGTAGGGGCGGGAGGAGGAGGGACATTGGCCAAACCTAACCAGAAGCAGATGAGCCCATTGCTATAGTCCAGGCAGGTCAGGAAGTCTGAATGGAATCACTTTTGTTATCTTTAACCATTTAGTTAACTGACAGATATTCCCAAGATCAGAAATGCAGAGGCATGGATGCAGAGAGGTTTGTTAATTGAATATATCAACTATTATATTAATGTTATCTTATCCTAATTGTACCTATCTGTGTGAAAAGCATTCCTGGAAGCGCTAGGAATGAGTGGATGGGGTAAGAATATGCCAACCAGGCAACATTCCATGAAACTAATTACTTGAGATGATTTGGGCAAGAATATGCTGATACCAGAATTCACTCAACATATTAAGTATCCTCCATGGATGAACCAGGCACCATGCCTAGTTAATGACACTCTTCAACATTAAACAAAAAGGAAAATACTTTAGCCTACTAAAATATCTTGTCTAAATAGAGATGTAAGGGAAGGAGAAAGCCCAAGAAGGTTTTTTCCTAAGCAAAGTTCTTATTTTGTTTTAAGTCAGATCAGTGCTGTGATTATATGAAATATTTATTAGCCTCTCTAATTTACAAACTGAGCTATCATGTTAGCATCAAAGGTAATACATAGGTGTATGGAAAGGATGGACTTGGATTCAAAATATCTGAATCTCCTCTACTTGTAACAGACTATGTAAAGTTGAACATCGTCTGAGTATCAGTCTCCTCATCTATAAACTGAAAATATAGGAATACATAGTCCCATATATAGTATGCATCCAATACTTTACTTAACAATTTAATAAGCATCTACTATGTGCCAGATACTGTACTAGGTACTGGGTGTACTCAAATGAGCAAGATATGATCCTTGTCCTGAGTTTAGCAGGAAATATAGACATATTAACCTAAGGCTCATAAGCCTGGGTCACTTACAAAACATTCTTACTCATTTCATTAGTCTGTCTATAGAGTCCCTTAAACTTTTTCTCTTTAATCTCAGTTCTATATTTTTCTTTTTAATCCTTTTACCCTTAATCGCTTTGTCTTGTCTTACTTCATTGTCTAAGATCTCCAGTACAAGCTACATATATAGAAGTAACAATAACAGAATTCTTTGTCTTGATCTCAGCCTAAACAGAAATCGTTCTAAAATCTCACCATTAAGTATACTTACTGCAGGTATTTATTATATACGCTTTGATTCCCAGTTTGCCAAAAATTTGTGATGAATGAATTTTGAATTTTGCCAAATGCTATTTCTGCAGCTATCATCAAGGACTGTGAGATTTTACCTTATTTTCAGGTTAACAAGTTAGCCTGCCACAATTTCACAGATGTTGGTGGAAGCTGTGAGACTCCTGGGTCAGAGTCAAAAGACTGTTTTACCCATGGCGCAGCAAGCAGCATGAATATCAGCGTGTTTGTGTCAGGCCCAAATCTCATGAGAAAAATACAAATGGGTCCAGCCAGATACCTGCACAGGCAGTAGGGTGCATTACAAGGGAGGAACCCTGAGCTTAGGGAACCCAAATCTTAAAATGCCTTCCCTCTGCTCTGCAGGGAGACATTATCTTCATCATACTGGAAAGTAAGCATGCCTGCCTTTCACTCCAGAGAGAAACACTATCTCTATTCTCCAAGGCTGTTCACTTTACAAACATGCTTAAAAGTCACAAACAAAAGTCAGTCAGTGTCTGTTTACAAGATGTGTAGAAACATGAGGATTGTGTTCTAGCAATTTTTCTAATATGGTGAATAATAACATCAATACATTTTCTAGAGTAGAAAAACCTCACATTCCTTGGATAAATTCTACTTTATCATGGTGCAATTTTTATACACTTCTGGATTGTGATTTTCTAACTATTGTGTGTGTTTTGCATCTATGATTTAAAAAGAACTTTATCGGGCTTCCCTGGTGGCGCAGTGGTTGGGAGTCCGCCTGCCAATGCAGGGTACGCGGGTTCGTGCCCCGGTCCGGGAGGATCCCACATGCCGCGGAGCGGCTGGGCCCGTGAGCCATGGCCGCTGGGCCTGCGCGTCCGGAGCCTGTGCTCCGCAACGGGAGAGGCCACAACGGTGAGAGGTCCACGTACTGCAAAAAAAAAATAGAACTGTACCTATAATTTATATTTCTTTTATTGTCTTTGTCCAGTTTTGGTATCAAAGATATACTAGCCTTATAAAAAAAAAGTTAGGTAAGTGTTTCTCTTCCTGTAGTTAATAAGTATATATGAAAATTTTCTGTTATTTGAAGATTAGAATTAAAATTAGCCCAGAAAACCATCTGTGCTTTGTGTCTTTAGGGGAAAGGAAACTGGATTATTAAATTACATTTCTTTAGTAGTTATCCATTTAATTCTCCTTATGTTGATTTTGGTAATTTTCTTCTCAAAAAGTATTCATTTCCTTTAATTTTTCAAACGTATATGCATAAAGTTATTTATAGTATTCATTTGTTTTTTTAAATCTTCACTCTATTTGTACTTATATAGTCTCTTTATTATACCCATATACCGTCTATATATTTCTTCTATATTCTCTCTTAAAAAATCCCAAATGTTTCTTTGTGTCTTCTTTTTTCTCGTTCAGTCTTTCTAGGAGTTTCTTATAGAATTAATTATTTCAAATTACTAGTTTTGAATTACGTTGATCTTCTGTGTGTTTGGGGTTTTTTTACCTCACTAATTTTTCTCTCATCTTTATTATTTCTTTGTATAGTTTTTATGTTCATCTATTCTATTTTTATTCTTCTAGTTTCTGGGATGGAACATGAATCATTCATTTTCAGAACTTCTTTTTAATAAAGTTATCTCTGAAGACTGCTTTAGCTGCATCCACATTTTTTATATATAGCGGTTTTATTCTTGTGCAACTTTTGCATTGTTTTGTTCTTTTTTTACCCCAAAGTTATTTAAGTTTGTTACTAGAGATCATATATAGATACATAGATGTAGAGGTATATATGGTACATAAAGAGAGTTAGAGATATATAGATATTATTAATTTTACTTTTCATTGCTTCCATAACCTTACGTGTTTTTGTATTTTTATATGCTTATTCTATCAGTTTCACTATCACTGAGGATTTATAAGTTATTCCCTTTAGTTCTTGCTTATATAATTTGAGAGTTTTGTTGTATACAAACATATATATTGATTTTTGTGATGGTAGATTATTTCTTTTTAAGATTATTTGGTAGTGTTTCTCTTTACATATATATATGTATATGTACATATTTTTTCTTACTTTAAACTGTATTTCATTTGAGGACCTTAGCTTCCTTTAATTTACATTTGCACACTAGATCTGCTGGAATCCCTGCAATTTCAACCTTTCAAGCTCATTCTGGTTTTGCTATTTCTCTTGGATGCAGGGTTAAAGCTGATTGCGTTTTATAACCAACCTGATAATTGAACTTCTAACAGATGAGTTTAATCAATGTACATTTTTTGTGATTATGGTATTAGTAGTGTATTTGGACTTACTTCCACAATCTGATTTTTTTCTTTTTTACTTTTTTTAATCATATTGTTTCATTGTCCTTTCTTCACTGACTTTCTTCCTGTTAGATTATTTTTATACCTGTATTTTTTCCTTCTGCTCATTTAAAAGCTATAGATTGCATTGCTATTATTTGGTGATTCACTTTATCATATTAAGATTCAAACTAAACTAAAATTTTCTAAAAAGATCTTGAATTATGTAGTACTTCTGTCCTATTCATAGTTAAAACAATGAGTACAGCACACTGGGAACCCTTGAACAGCTCCATATCTTATTATTTTTATATAGAGCCTCGCTTTTAACTTTTTTAAACGAAGAAAGAATTTTTTGTAATCAATAGTTAATTGAATTTGCCAACATATTTCATTTATTTCTGGGTTCATTCTCATTTCCCATGCTCCACATCCTTCCTCTATGTTCACTTTTTTCTTGCCAGAGGAAAAAATCTTTTAGTGGATGTGAATGAGAAATTCTCTTACTCTCTGTGCCTCAAATTCTCTTTATTTTCCATCACTTCTGCATGATTTTTGTGTATACAATCCTAAGTTTACTTAGATCTTCTCTCAGTACTTCTAAGCCCCATTCTCCCTGGCATCAATGGCTGCAGAGTAAAAGGCTGCTGTTTGTCTCGTTGTTAATTTGCAGTTAATTTATTTACTCTGATAACGTTTAAGATTTTCCTTTATTCTTAATGACCTAGTTCCATTATATGTCTAAAAGTGAATTTATTTTGATTTATACAGTTTTATACTCAGAGTATGTGAGAGATCATCTTAAATCCTAGAAATTTTATTAACAATTATATTTCACATATTGATCTAACATTTCTTCCATTCGCTCTCTTTTTTCCTTGCAACTCAGATAAATATTGGAGCTTCTCAACTAATCTCTCATGTTTCTTAACTGCTCTTTCATATTTGTTCTTGGTACCAAATGACGGATGAGCACTTCAGTTCTACCTTTAAGTTTACTATTCTCTTTTTGACTGTGTCCCTTCTGGAGTCTGTCCAACATATTGCATTTTTATTTCATTGACTACATTTTTATTTCCAAGACACTGGACTGGATCAGCCGGGACATTATTTTATTGCTGTCTGGTTTTATCTCACACTGTTCTGTTCTTTTAACAATGATTTCAAAGTCTTTCGCAGGCTTCTCTAAAATTAATCAGAGCATGAGTTTAGATTCTGATCATCTGTTCATTTGTTTTCTGCTCATTTTATTTGGGCTGTCTTCCTTCGCATCAGATTTTTTTAATGAGTTTGGATATTTTAGTTCATAGGCTAATTTCTAGTAGAAGATCATTTTTATTTGATTTCCCTTTCTTCCTTCCATGCCTTATTCCTGCATGCCTAGTGGATGGAACTGCAGTAGCCTCCACCCAGTCAATACAGAGCTAGTTCTTCTGATGACAGTGACTGCCACGTGTGATACTAAAACATAGCTCACTTCCTTCAGAACGCCTTTCGTGAGGTCCAGCTCTAGATTAAGGGCCACTTTAATGCTCTTCCTCTTGGATACTATAATACAATTGCTATTTACTCTTTTTATTGGGGCAAAGCTGCTTTACAATGTTGTGTTAGTTTCTGCTGTACAAGAAAATCAATCAGCCATATGTATACGTATATCCCTTCCCTCTTGGACCTCCCTCCCACCACCCCTCCATCCCACCCATCTAGGTCACCACAGAGCACCGAGCTGAGTTCCCTGTGCTATACAGCAGGTTCCCACTAGCTATCTGTTTTACACATGGTAGTGTATATATGTCAATCCCAATCTCCCAATTCATCCCACCCCCCTATTCTCCCCCATTATGTCCACACATCCGTTCTCTACGTCTGCATCTCTATTCCTGTCCTGAAAATAAGTTCATCTGTACCATTTTTCTAGATTCTACATATATACGTTAATATACAATATTTGTTCTTGATTTCTCCCCCAGCAACACTGTATACTCTGTAAGGGCAAGGACCCTGGCCATCTGCTTCACTGTTATATAACTCAGCACCAAGAGCAATGCCTGAAACAAAGTAGCACTTATTAAATAGCTGCTGAATCGAATGTTTGAATCACTGAGTAACGTGTCTGATGGTGTTGCCGTTGTACCGTTTTCTCAGGACCCATGTGGTTAATTTTGGAGCTCTCTATACATCAGGACTCTCCTAGATGGCAGATGCTGGCCTCTGAATAGTGATTTAGTAAGCATTTGGCTTCTGGTTCAATCATTCCTTCTTTCTTTCTGAGTTATTTTCACGTTGGGTAGACCTGACGGGCTAGCAGCTATGACATCTGGCAGGAGAAGATGATATCTCCTACTCTGCGTTTTGTTCCTGTGGTGTAATTACTACGAAGATTATAGATTAAACCTGTTCCTAGTTATTACAATTCCCTCTTTGAAACCCCAAAATGAGGGGTTTCATTCTATACAAAGATCTTTTCATTTCCTTTTGAACAGAAACTAACTAAAATTAGCTCCAAGTCATTACTGGGCTGTCAAAATGAAAGTGCCTTCAGCATACCCACTTCCTGTCAATACTACCTCACAAAACTAGGATCATTTAAGCCTTCTCACAAGCGGCAGTTAGGAAGAACATCGTTGTGTTGTACCTCTCTGGTTTACTGAAGATCATATTGAGATAGTTTGCAAAAACTTGGGACACTGTCTCTTGATGTTTACAATATATTCTACTTTTATTTACATATACTGTTTTGTTTTCAATACCTCTGGTAATTACTACAATGATTAATAAACATACAGATGTTTCCTTTTAACCCACAGAAAAGTTGTTCTTGTTTTGTTTTTGTTTTCTTTCAGGTTTAGTAGTAATTTTTATCCCAATATTTACGCTAAAATTATGCTTTAAAGAAAGCTTAATTTTTATCAAACATGCATGTTATCAAACATGCATCTTTAATGAAGACAACAGTCATCATTAAAGCTTAATTTTTATCAAACATGCATGTTATCAAACATGCATCTTTAATGAAGACAACAGTCATCATTAAAATTTTTTTAAATCCTTTAGAATACTCACTAAAACACTGTCTATCCTAAAATCTATATGCCTCTAAGGCCCTAAAATCTATATGCCTGTAAGATAACACTGAAAAAAATTCAACCTGTTTCTGCTTTTTTTATACAATGAGGAAAATATAATTTTTTGTCTCTGAGGTATTTGATTATTTTCCTAAATTTATCATATTTCTGTTCTCTTAATTATGTATAGAAAGTTCACAGCAATGATTTCTTCCAAATATTACAGCCATCTTTACAGTCCTTCATTGTATGTAGAGACCAGTTTAGTATATAATTTATATCCTCAAACCTTAATATATATATTCCATGGTTCCAATTTCTGAGGGTTTTTTTTTTACTAGCTGTACATATTTTCATAATAAAACCAGTCATAGTCCTTAATGATTAGATACAGATTAGAGTGATGAAAGAAAACTGTAAGCAGAGAAAGAAAGTAAAAGCACTTATTAATTTCTCTCAGAAGCTGCTTCTTTATGCAGTTGCACTCGGGGAATCAGAAAAGATCACATTTTCAGTAAAATCATATTAAAAAAATTATAATGACAGCATGAATATTTACTGCAATCATGAGACATTCAAAATTCTCAGAAGTTGTAAATATAGATCTGAAGACTATCAGAAATAAAGTATATTTAACTAAAGTATATTATTGATTGAAGTCTATCTAATGTTTAAATGTTGAAGAATATAAAAAGGAAGAGTCAGGTATGAAAAAAACATGAATTTGTATCTCATAATATTATCCAACCACCAAGGTAACGACAGATTGACTACAAACCATGGGGAGAACTGGAATGTCAATTCTTAGACTCCTAAGTGTGATTCTATGATAATAAACACATCATTATAACTTAAAGTAATTTGCTTCTATGCAAAGTATTGAATGCCTACTCTGTGCATAGAGAAAAAGTCACTATTCTTTGCCTCAGGGAATTCACAGAGTAATGGGAAATAAAGGCAAATTCCAATGGTAAATACATTTTTATGAATAAATCCTTAATTCTGCACATTAATAAAAGACATGTGTGCTTCTGTAATTTATAATTACAAACAAGTGATCTTTTATATTAATAATAAAAACCTCCATTCCAATTAGGCACTAATGTAGAACAGTCACTCACTGCCCATCTGCCATCCCATTTGCTAATGTATACAGGAAGAAGACAATTAGCTGTTGAGTGCCACAAACTAGATATTCTCTTTTGCAAAATAAGTGTTATGAAATGCTTATAAAAGAACATTTGGTGAGAAGAAATGAGAAGAAATGAGGTTATGAGCCTTTGTTTATTCCACATTAATATAAAAATTTCCTGGTTTCGTAACTAATGAATTATAGAAAATCTTCTGTGGTATCTCCCCATCCCAAGCACGTCTCCTAAATTATGTTGAAATTTTAAATAATGAATCATCACCCACTCCAAGAAAGTTCATGTAGGATAGTAACATTAATGACTACCACGATCCTCTTATTCAGGCAACATTAGCTGACACCTTCATAAGTAGAATGAATGTGTACCACAGTCTTCCCTCAAAGGAAGTCTATACCAGATAATAGGAAAGGAAAATGGAATAGGCAGCATCATCATTTGCCCAGATGCCCACTTCCACACAAGCAAAAGGCTGAACAGAACTTGCAGCACGACTGTTTCTGTAATTTTAGTAATTCATAGCAACTAGCCTTCCCTCTTTAAAGCCAAATTCCCTTATGGACTCTCTAGCTCATTGGAAATGGCTTGATTTACTTTGTGTTGTATATAGAATATGCCTGGCACAAGCAACCTTCATCTTGCATCTAAAGGTTAAAAGAGTCCCCCCTCCAGAAGGGGGTGAGGAGGGATAAATTGGAAGATTGGGATTGACATATACACACTACTATATATAAAACAGATAATTAATAAGGACCTACTGTATAGCACAGGGAACTCTACTCAATACTCTATAATGGCCAATATGGGAAAAGAATCTAATAGAAGTAGATATATATATAACTGATTCACTTTGCTGTACACCTGAAACTAACACAACATTGTAACTCAGCTATACTGCAATAAATTTTTTTTAAAAAAAGAGTCCCCCTCCCCCAAATATAATCCAACCACCATATGCACAAATATTCATCAACAAGACAGCCACCTAATGTCAAGTTTAGCAACTACATCCTAAGATACATTTGCCAGGTCACTTCAGAAGCTGCCTGCCAGTCTTAAAAACCTCAGTCTCCAGGTGATACCCTTTACCCTCTAGGTCTCATGTGGAATTATCCACACCTACTTGTTATCATTCTGTAACCTATAGACTAAATGATCACCTAACCACCATCACGACACTGAATATACAACTGTGAAAGAATACTAATGAGCTAGCCGCAGGAACTTCTATTAAAAAGGGGAAAAGAAAAGGCAGGAAAGGGACAGAATAGTCAGGAGTGGGGAGGTGGTAATTTTTTAATTTCCAAATACCCATGCACTGAAAAAGGAAAAGAAACTGAAGGGTAAGGGAAGCTACCTCTTTCATCTCTGCAAGTGAACATGAGGCTGGGGCTGAACTTAGACTTTCTTCTTCTGTAACCTGTTCTATGTTCCTCCCACCTTCTGCCAGCATCTCACAGGACCTGGGTCTGTGGGATAAGCCAACGTTCCTTCCCACTGGAACTGAGCCCTCAGAGGCTCACTTAAGACTGCAGTACTTTTTCGTTTTTTTGCAAAAAGCAGGAAGCACTGTTTCTTTGGCAAGATCAAATAAATTGGACAACAACATAGTCCTTGTCTCTGTGTAGTTCCCTAATGGTATAAGAAGCCCCCAAATACCCAGATAGCCATCTCAGGTTCAACTTTAGTGGGATCGTTATAAAATTCAGACAAGGCTGACAGTGTGCACCATGAGCTGGCTGGTCCTGGATGCCCAAGAGAAGAAGCTTCCCGTCCTCTGCTCTCGATTCGTACCACTAATTGGACAGGGAATCACTTGTCCATTTGTAAACAAGTCCTGCCAATGTTTCCTCTTCGTTCTCTTTCAAAACCATGCCCTCCTGGCCCCTCTACTGCCACAGCTCTGGTTCAGCTCTTCACCATTCTCCTCAAGGTTACTCATGACAGCTCCAACCACGCCCTTATCACACAGCCCTGTAAGGGACGTTTTACCTGTCTATGTATGACACAATATCTTATAAGCTCCCTGAGGGCAGGCATTGTATCTTATATGACTTTTTCTACCAGCACATTATAAACTGCTAGACACACATTAATCAAAAATATTTTTGTAAAATGAATGCGTCTCTCAGCTTTTCTCCTCCCTCTTACCAGTCCAGTCTCGCCCTTCTAATCTAGCCTCTACAATGCTACTAAAATATAAACCTGATCACTCATGCACCTGGAGAAAACCCCTTTATGATACCTAAAAGCTTTCAGAATAACGTTCAGGTGTTCATACCTACCACCAGTCCTGTCTCTGTCTTCTGCCTGCCCTGGGGGAAATCTCATTAGGCTCCGACCCTACCAAAGCACTTCTCCACAAACCACGCTCTCACGAGCATACCTCCAAGCCTTCATTCATTCAAGCAGTCCCCTCTGCCTCAGATGCCCTTGCTACCTTGATTCCCCAAACTAATGTCTTTATCCTTCAGCATTCAGGTCAAGTGTCAGTCTCTCCAGGAAGCATGCCCTAACTCTTCAGTCTGGATTAGATGCTTCTCTGGGCTTTCAAAACATTCCAGGCATACGTTTAGCCAAACATTTATCACACTGAATGGTAATTTTCTTTCGACTTATGCATGGCCCCACTTAGACTGAAAACTCACTTAGGCACAGTATTTGGGAATATCAGTTGTTCCATAAATTGACAATGAATATAAGAATGAATATAAGCATGATTTGTCATTTCCAAACCCACTATTACATTGGAGTCTCACTTTAGTCTCATGAAATTAAATGAACAGATACCAGAATCCTTATTATGATGATAAGAAAACAAAAAGGGCATCTTCCACAAGATTATACCATTAGTAAATCAAGGATCTAAGTTTCAAATCCAGGTCCCTCTGGCTTCAAATGCAGTCCTCATAATGTCAGTATTCAAGGATGCCTTAGCACCTCACTGGCACAGAAATTCAGCAACCTCATGGACCAAACTGCCTGCAACTCACTCCACATTCTATGAAGTACTTGGCTATTAACCTCAACATGCCTGAATTATTCTGCTTTTTCTTCACTCATCCCTAGTCAGCACTATGTTGACCCTGTCTGTATAAGGTGGTTAACTAATATGGTTACAGCACAGTGCTAAGGAGAGCAGAATTAAAAGGTTAGGACATGTCTATGAAGCTAGGTTGGATTAATTTGTCCAACACTACACACACCTTCTTAACTGCACCAACTTCCTGACAAACAACGTATCCTTGGCCAACAGAGAATGGTTGAGATAATGTGAACTGATCCTGGCAGATCCGGAAATTTGTTCATTGAACTGTGCATTCTAAAGCAAATGAGAAGATGAAGCAATTCTAGAAGCCAATTACTCTGCATTTCCAGGAGTGTCTTACCAAGCAAGAGAGAGAGAGAGAAAGAGAGAGAGAAAATTTCCTCCAGATTTTGAAAATATTTACTCACTGGACTTCTGACATCTGTGCATTACTGCTACAAAGAAAGTTAACATCACCACACTTTTAAGTCCTCAATATTACCTCTCCACACCATTTTTTTCTCTCTCTCTGCTTAAGGTTTTTGTAAAGTGGAAGGAGTCTACACACTGCATTTACTGACTGATTCAAAGAAAATTCCAGAACATTTTCAAAAGAAAAACTATAGTAACAATAGCTCCTATTCAAAGTATGTACTCAGTATCCAGCACTGTGACAGGGGCTAAATATGTGTTGACAATTACAAACTCAAACTACATAAAGAAGTCTTATTCATCTACTTTTACAGGTGGGATAACTGATGTGCTGAGAGGATATAGAGCTTTCCCAATATCTCAAGTCTGCTAAGTAAAAGATCTTAGACTTTGAATAGGTGTTATCTAATTCCAAAGACCATGCTTTATGCCACTGCACCACTACCCACTACAGCACGTAGTAAATCCTCAATATTTTTGTGTAAATGAACCAGCTGTGGCTGAACCTGTTGTTACCTTAAGATGTGGAAGCTATTCATAAAAATGAAGCTTACTGACACTGCACCAGATATAACTGTCCAAAATACTGTGTTAAGGAACATACTTCAGGCTTTTATCACATTACTTTCACCTCAGCGAAAGTACACCTCACCCAGGACAACCCTGAATGTTTAGTTATGCTACTAGTTTTATACCTAATCTACCTTTTTCATTAAAATCCAGTGAAGCAGACAACTGAGATAATTACTGCACAATCCTCTTAATTAAAAAGTTTAGCTTCTAATTAAGAGTCATTGTTTATCTCATCAGGAAACAGGATTCATGACAGGGTTGCCCTTTCGTTAATTTTTTAGGCTTTTTTGAGGCTGGACATAGCATGTGATACTCCTACCCATGTGAGCATTTGTGTTTACACATGCACATACGCTTGAGTATATTAAGGAATGTTTTAATTGTATCAAAGGAAAAAATTAATAAAAGCATGAAACCCAATGGAAACTCTCTCAGTGAAACCCTTGACCCAGTACTTATGTCTCAGCTAATTACAAAATGTTCAAAAGTGAATTATTTATACCTCAGTTGCTAATCGGATACATAATTATATTCACAAATGAACAAAAGCTGCCTTAAAACTTTTTCTCACAAGTTATGCATTTAAACAAAGATTGCTGAATATCTACTCGAGTTTAGGCAGCATAAAGAAATAATTATTATTTCCCTAGACGCCCATTTCTGGAAAATTTCTTTTCAACATGAGAATCAGGCACATAGGACTTCAGAAGTAAGTCACAGTCTCCTTGGAATAGAGAAAACCCCATCCATTCAGATGTTAAATACAACCATGATACATGGTCCCTTGGGGATCCCAGCTTCATTACTCACTGCTACTGCACTGCAGCCTCCAAGTGCACGTGTTGTCCCGTAATTCATAACCAAACACTGGCAAGTGCTTTAAGTCACTATCCTTTGCCTCAACAGTAAGAGACCATTCTTTAAATCTCACGATGATAATTCATGAATCCATTGCTCTATTAAACTTGGATAAAATTAATTATTGGAATTGGCTTAAGGATAATTTCAATGTTATGCATAGAACCACACTAAAAAGTTCCTATGTGGAAATATTTGGCTTCTATCAGCTATGACAATGACTAGCATGGCCCTTCACAAAACTCAAAGTTGACAACAGACAGTTTAAATAGTTTAAGCTGAGGTGGAAAAAATCCCAATCAAATTTTCCATGCTAGCAGTTATCTGACCTAAAAGGTATGGGGAGGGGGAAGGGGAGGTAGAGGCAACAAATAAATTTCAATTCATCATCTGCAACAGAGGTTGTAAAACCATCCTCTGAAGAGGAAAGATGCAGGAATTTGGGGAAGTGACAACCTGCCCCCAACAACAACAAAATGCTTTCCTTTTCTTCCTCTACAATTCCCATTGCCCTCTAACCCCAAGAAGAGTGGACACTATAGCTTTCTAACAAACTAAGCAAATACTTACTTAGCACTTACTCTTGGACGATGGGCTAGGATGATTGTTAAGTGTTCAGCATCTTCCTTAAGGACTTCAAAAATCACTTTAAATTGGAAAGGGGACCAAGATCAAGGGATAAAAATTAAACTTTCCCTTGAAAAAGTCTTGAAAGTAATCACTGCTCTCAGTATGAAAACAAGATGGAGATAGAAAAGACTTACAATCTAGGGTGGAGTATTTTTCCTCCAAAGTTAGTAAACACACCTGATTATACATATCAGGCTTCCCTTCTATGAAGCATCATTCCTAAGACATAAAACAAACAACACAAAAGCATAGGTTTAAATGTGCATACGAGTCAGACTTCCAAATGAAAATTCAGATCTTTACACAAATTCAGAGGTGCATTTCATTCTGGAAATGATTTGTAGATAGTTCCAGATGTTTTCCCTTCCAGAAAATAGTAAACTCTGCTTAGCATCCGTTCTGGTGGTGTAAGCAATGGCTCTTTTTAAATCCTGTCTGCGGCACCGTAGCCCACTGTTACTACAGTCATTGCTTCACCTGAACCTGTACTGTATATTGATGCTGAAAGAATCTGCTCAGATAAATTACTGACTGGCAGCAGATGAGCTGATAAGGAGAGCACCATTATTTTGCAAAATGGTCAGTGCAGGGTGCTGTAAAATAAAAATATAACCAAGGGATGCCTCACAGACGTAGCACATTTTATGGCAAAGGAGCTGATGAATAATGTGTCTCTGGAGGCCGTGCACTCTACTTTCTTGCACTGACGGCAGCACACAGGACAAGGCTATGCTGCTGGAAGCATCCGGCTACTGGGGTTAATTGGCTTGTAAATTCTTTTGGCAGCAGAATACTGATGGCTGGATAGACGGATTATTAAAATAAAGGAAGACAAGGGGCATAAATGAGAAAGATTCTTGGATAGGTGTTGAGGCTTCTCCTGCCTAACTCAGCTGTTAGGAAAGATGAGGATAACTAATAGCACAGCCATCGTTTCTTGAGTACTTACTAGGTTCCAAGCACTGGGTGTGCATACCCTGATGGTTAATTTTACGTATCAACTTGACTGGATCACAGGGTGCCCAGATATTTGGCTAAATATTATTTCTGGGTATGTCTGTGAGTATGTTTCAACCTAAAAGTAGCATTTGAACCAGTGGACTCTGTAAAGCAGATGGGTCTCCCCAGTGTGAGCGGCCATCATCCAATCCCTTGAGGGCCAGAACAGAAAACAAAGGTAGAAGAAGGAGGAATTCAGCCCTTCCTGCCTGACTGACTGAGCTGGAACATCATCTCCTGCCCTGGATATTCCTGGTTCTCAGGCCTTCAGACTTAGACTAAATTATACCACTGGTTTCTGGGGTCTCCAGTTTGCAGATGACAGATTGTGGGACTTCTTGGCTTCCATAATTGTAGGAGCCAATTCCTTATGATAAATCCCTTCCTAGATATTTCCTACTTGTCCTGTTTTTTCTATAAAAGCCTGATTAATATATATATATATATATATATATATATATATATTCATTTACTTAATCTATGAGGAATACTCCTATGAGGAAGATATTATTATTCTCATTTTATAAAAAAGGAAACAGCCTTAGAGCAGAGAAGTAACTGGCCCAAGTTATTACACGGCCAAGATAAAGAATTAGAACTAGTACTGCCTGATTCCAAAACCTATACTCTTAACCACTTGGCTCTTCTGAGTCTGATATTCAGAGTATCTTGGAATGAAAATTTACATTTTTCTTAGAAGGCAAGGAGTTGCAGTTGCCAAAACAGAGGCTTAAAATATATATATTAAAAAGAAAAACAGGAGGCACTTAATTCCATTTTTTAAAAAATCACCCAGAAGCAAAAAAGCAAAAATATTCCATCCATAGAATAAATCTTTCTAGTTTTAGCAAAATAATTTTTGTGAATTTCACATTATACTTTTAGCATCATTAATGTTAGCAAGCATGAGTTGACCAGGTCAGTCCCCCACGAAAATATAGATAATGTTAAAATACAACAAAGCACATCTAATGGAAACATAAAATAAGTTATTGACATTTCTCTCTGCTTGTAAATATATTTATCCACCTGCACCCCAATTGTGACATGATTTATTTAAAAGGAAGTGGAGACCTTCAGCCAATATGGTATAAGTCTCATGTTCAGAAAGTGGTAAAATTACCCTAGAGAAGTGGGCAATTTGTAACAATTATATAACTTATTTTTATTGACCAAATTGAGAGAAGATGGATGGATGGATGGATGGATAGACAGATAGAACAACTAAAGGGAATTTTCATTTAAAAGAAAACATTTCAGATCCTTAAAACTTACCTATTCCTAATTCCCCAACATACCATTTAGTCCCCACAAGGCAAAGCGGACTATATTTAGCTTAATAATTTCCTATTGCTGCTGTAACAAACTACCACCACAACACAAATTTATTATCTTACAGTTCTGGAGATCAGAAGTCCAAAAATGGATTTTTACGGCTAAATTCAAGTTGTTGGCAGAACTGCATTCCGTCTGGAGGCTCTTGATGAAAATCTGTTTCCTTGGCTTTTCCAGCTAAGAGAGGCTGCCTGTATTCCTTGTCTTGTGGCCCCTTCCTCCATCTTCAAAGAGCACCACTTTAACCTCTGCTTCCATCATCACATCTCCTTCTCTGACTCTGATCCTCTTGCCTTCTTTTTATAAAAACTCATACGGGGCTTCCCTGGTGGCGCAGTGGTTGAGAATCTGCCTGCCAATGCAGGGGACACGGGTTCGAGCCCTGGTCTGGGAAGATCCCACATGCCGCGGAGCAACTGGGCCCGTGAGCCACAACCACTGAGCCTGCGCGTCTGGAGCCTGTGCTCCGCAACAAGAGAGGCCGCGACAGTAAGAGGCCCGCGCTCCGCGATGAAGAGTGACCCCCGCTTGCCACAACTAGAGAAAGCCCATGCACAGAAATGAAGACCCAACGCAGCCAAAAATAAATTAATTAATAAACTCCTACCCCCAACATCTTCTTTAAAAAAAAAAAAAAAACAAAACACTCATATGATTATACTGGGTGCACCTGAATAATCTGGGGTGATCTTCCTATCTCAAAATCCTTTACTTGATCACATCCACAAATCTCCTGTTGCCATATTCACAGATTCTAGGGATTATAGGATGTGGACATCATTGGAGAACCATTCTCCTGTTTACCACAAACTCTCTGTAAGACAACCACTGCTACGGGCTGGGGGAAGGAGGAGAGCCAGGATCTTCCTTCTCTGAGGAGGCTAACTTATTACTAATCACAAAGGTGGCCAAAGGGAGCTAGACCTCAGGGATCAGCCTCAGCACTTCTCTTGTATATTCACTGCCTTTGGTGATCTCATCCAGTTTCACAGTCTTAAATACCACATACAAGCCAAGGCTTCCAAAAATATCTCTCCTGATTAAATTCTGTATCCAACGGCCTCCTCAAGACACCCACATGTATGTCTAGGAGGCACCTCTGACTCAACATGTCTAAAATTGAGCTCCTGACTCCCCCTTACCCAAACCTGTTTCCCTCACAGTCTTTTCCACCCTACCCCCCTTATTAGCAAATCTCTCCTTCCAGTTGTTCAGACCAAAAACCTTGGAGTTACCCTTGACTCCTTTCTTACTTTCACAGGCTCCTTCCAATCCATCAGTAAATCCTGTTGGCATTCCATTAAAAATGTATCCGGAATCCTTTTTCTCCTCATCTCCTCCCCTGCTCTCACTCTGATCTAAGCCACCAGCATTCCTCTCCTGGGTTTTTGCAATAGCCTACTAACTGGTCATCTTCCTTTCACCCGTCCTCCCTATGGCATACGCTACACACAGCAGCCAGCATGGTCTTGATGAAACCTAAGTGTAGTGGATGCTGGGGTTGTGGGGGGGGGCCGGGGCACAGCCCAGATCCTGCCTTCAGGATGGAGTCACCTGCTACCCCAGCAGCCGGGAATGATGGACGCCAACGGCTTACATTTGAAATCCCTCTTGGGACTGCCCTCATTCAACAGGCGCTGCCTCGCTGAAGTTTATGCCCTTCCTTAACGTCTAACCAAGGACTAATTAATGTGGGGATACAAAAGCCCCACCCCTTTTCCTCAACTGGGGATGACTCTGAGGGGCTATGCCGGCTCCAAGACTCCCTGCGGATCATCTGAAGTCTCCGTCTCGACTGTACCGCATTGCAGCTTCTTCCTCTGCCTGGTCCTGCCCAAAGCTCCCTCAGAGGTGTTGTTACTGAGAACATTTCCAAAATAAATCTACTGCACACAACCGTACATCTCAGAGCCTGTTTCCAGGAGAATTCAACTTAAGACACTCCATCAGATTACATTGCTCCTCTGGTCAAAACCCTCCAATCATTCTCCATTCATATAAAAACCACAGTCCTCACAATGACCTACAGGTACTAATGGAAATGGGCCCTGTTGCCTCATCCCTTACTACTCCTGTCCCCGCTACACTGGCCAAGAACATGCTAAACACACTCCTTCCACTCCTCTTTCTGGAATGCTTTCCCTCAACATATTCACATGGTTTACTCACTCACCTCTTCCAAGTTTGGGCTCAAATGCCATTTTCCCAGAAAAGGCTTTCCTGACCATTCTATGGCACTAGAATTGCCCTGCAATCCCATACTCCATACCCTAATTTGTTCCTCTCCATAGCGCTTACCCTGTCTAACACCCACTATAAAACACTATTTACTATGTGTATTATCTTTCTTATCTCACTATAAGCATTTTGTCTGTGTCTCTTTCATTTACTGCTGTATCCTCCATGCTTCAAACAGTGCCTGGTACATAATAGGTTCTCAAAATACTCGTTGAATGAATGAATGAGTGCTGACTGTATGCCAGACACCTCCGGGGGCATATTTACATATATTATCTCATTTAACATTTACAACAACTCTGAGAGAGAAGTATTATGGTATCCATTTTTCAACTGAGAAAACAGAGGCTCATATAATTATACCAGACTATCACATATGTAAGAAATAATAGAACCCAGATGTGAGTCCCTGTTGGTCCAAACTCAAAGCCATATTCTTTCAATTAGACTAGATTCAGGTACAGGCATTAAGCACATAAAGTGAATGACCTGCTCAGAGAGGCTGCCTTACTGTAACTATGTTACTCTCTCCCCAAACAAATCTAATCTCAACAGAAAAGAAAATTCTAAAAAAGAGGTGGAGAGACTGAGTGAGACAGAAATCATGATCAACCATTTTATAAAATGCCATGTGTTTACTGTTACTGTATATACTCTACAAAGTGTTTAAATTCCTAGCTTTATAGTAATGCCTGATGTATATGCCCAGAAGGGACTAATTAATATGCAGGTAATTAGTTGTAAACACAAATCTTATCAAAAGCGAATTACATTGTTAGTTGTATTTGGACTAGTAGGGGGCAGGCAAGGAGTACATGTGTAGATAAAAAACAAAAGTCTGGGTTTTATATCTGAGTTAATAGAAAAAAATAACTCAGTCACTGTCGTCCACTTAGGAAAAGAAAGCTTTATGAAGGAAGTGGGATTTCAAGAGCTTTCTGAACTCCAGAGAGGAGGAAGTTTGGCAAGTTGACACCATGGTCTTATTCAGAGCTCAACACCCATTAACTTCAGAGAAAGCTTCTAGCCTGGATCACCCAGGCAGGGTGCAATGCAAATGGGAAATGAGTCTGACCCCACCACAAAAACCTTTACTTCCACACACATGTGGGTCTGATGGAATCCACTGACATAAAAGGAAGGTGAGAAAGCTCTAAATTGGCTTTTACCATCTAAGGATGTTCACACACAAAGCATGCATTGTACCCACTAATGAAAGACATGTGCTAGAGTGGTTACACATTGCAAGTGAATGAAAGCTAATGACATGAAACTGCCACGGTGCCTCTAGACTGACCCCTGTAAAAGCTCAGGCCTGACTTGTAACAGGCAGAGCTAAACCAGTTTATCACTGAATTATGCATCATTTAATAAAGACTGGTGTGACTCAACCTGCCACGAATGCTAAGAGCTTGGGGAAATGTCCTCCAAACTCCCCTGTCCTTTTCCCAAGCTCATCTTTAACCCTGCAGTATCAGATGGACCAAGCGAAGTAGAAGTCTAAACTTTATAAACTATACTAAATAAACTTGAGGTAATCTGACTCTGTGGTTCCTAGGGTCCCTTACTTGAAAATTACTGCTCTGGCAAAGTTAACTCCTGTTTCTGTAACTCAGTGAAGTGTGAATTAAGTGGGAGAGGAGCTGTTCTCTTTTTTGAATCACCAATGGCATCTCAAAACTGTACTTCAAAGTATGTTTCCATATGCCAAATACAAGTGCTGATTTTACTAGTGTCATTTACAGAGCCATTATCAAAATATATTTTAAGTTAAATAAAAATGAATCCTATAGGCTTTTAGGCTCTGCCTGTAGTTTTACATTCTTGAGAAAAAAAAATCCTGCTACCTCCATCATTGTCATAGAAATGGAAAAATCAACGCATTACAGGAAGATGTTTCAATAGGAGTGAATCATGCAGGGCTGAGAATAGGGACATCCACATCAATTTATAGACCGTTGGTGATAAATGATTTAGCAAAAATTCAGCTGAAGTCAAGGAAATCATAGTAATTTCTACCATCAGCCTCATACAAAAGCTTTTCAGTGATAGCCAAAGTACATAGTTAGATATGCTCTAGAAAGTTAAACTTCCCAAAATCTCTCTTTATTTTATTTATCTTTTCAGGATACAATCTTTTTTATGAGAACAAATTTGTACCACTGTGGAAACATTCAGGTCCCTTGAAATTTTATAAAGCTTTTTTTTTTCCTTGACAATGACCAAGGATCATGTTTCTCTTTAACTGAAGCAAAAAAATGGATGATGCTAAAATGCATTTATTATTAAGTTCGGCAACCATAGATTATGTTGAAGACTGAAGCACTTGCAATGCTCCTTCATCAGGGAAGACACTCTATTAAAAATCTGCCCATTGTGCTTTTGCATTTCATTCCTTCTTTTTCTTCCAGCAAGGTAATGAAAGCATCAAGAGTTTCTGAAATATTGGATAAAGAAAATCGAAAGCAGCATTCACAGCCCGGAAAACTGTTACTAATCATTAAGGGTTTGTCCCCATCCTTTTATTAGCCTTTATTTCTCTTGAACTACTTTGTTATGTTTTAGGGCAGGAAAAAATATCTGGGATGAGAGACAGAGACTATTCTAAGCACTTTACACATATTAACTCAATTTGTACTCACAATGACTTTATGAGAAAGGTCCTATTACTATCACCATCTTACAACTGAAGAAACCAAGGCACAGAGAGGTGAAGTAATTCACGCAAGGTCAATAGCGATAAGTGGTGGAGACCAGATGCAAATCAAGGCAGTCACACTCCAGAACCCATGCACTCATTCACGCCATACTGTCTCCAGAAAGGCATCAAGGAAAACCTAAAGCTTTCATTTTAAGACTAAACTAAAAAGAAATTCTTCAGTCTCTGTGCATTTTATTAAGGTCCCAAGGTGAGATTACACATTTCAGAACATTTCTCTCAAGTGAAATAATGTGGATCCTGAATTCACTTCAGAATTTTGTACAAAATACAAATATTCTTTTTTTTCAAGATTGTTTTAGCTCTTTATTTTTTTCCCATTTAAATAGATATTATTTTTTAAATAATTTTTAAGTTCACAGCAAAAATGAGCAGAAAGTACAGAGTTTTCATATACTCCCTGTCTCCACACATGCACAGCCTCCCCCGCTCTCAATATCCTGCATCAGAACGGTACATTACAGTCAATGAACGTAGAGTGGCACACCATTATCACCCAAAGTCTACAGTTTACATTAGGGTTAACTCTTGATGTACGTTCTATGGGTCTTTAAAAATGCATCATGGGCTTCCCTGGTGGCGCAGTGGTTGAGAGTCCGCCTGCCGATGCAGGGGACACGGGTTTGTGCCCCGGTCCGGGAAGATCCCACATGCCGCGGAGCGGCTGGGCCCGTGAGCCATGGCCGCTGAGCCTGCGCGTCTGGAGCCTGTGCTCCGCAACGGGAGAGGCCACAGCAGTGAGAGGCCCGTGTAACGCCAACAACAACAAAAAAAAAAGCATCATGACATGAATCCACGATTATCGTATCAAATAGAATAGTTTCACTGCCCTAGAAGTCCTCTGTGCTCTTCCTGCTTATCCCTTCCTCCCTCCTAACTCGGGGAAACCACTGATCATTTTACTGTCTCCGTTGCCTTTTTCAGAATGTTATTTGCTGAGAATACTTTTCAGATTGGTTTCTTTCACTTAGTAATATGCACTTCAGTTTCCTCCATGTACTTTCATGACTTAATAGCACATTTATTTTCAAGGCTGAATAATATGCCATTGCCTGACTGTACCACAGTTTATTCATCCATTCACCCATTGAAGGGCATCTTAGTGGCTTCCAACTTTTGGCAATTATGAATAAAGCTGCATCCTTGTGCAGGTTTTTGTGTGGACATAAGTTTTTTGTTGTTGTTGTTTTTGCGGTACGCGGGCCCCTCACTGCTGTGGCCTCTCCCGTTGCGGAGCACAGGCTCCGGACGCGCAGGCTCAGTGGCCATGGCTCACGGGCCCAGACGCTCCGCGGCATGTGGGATCCTCCCGGACTGGGACACGAACCTGTGTCCCCAGCATCGGCAGGCGGACTCTCAACCACTGCGCCACCAGGGAAGCCCTGGACATAAGTTTTTAAGTAATTTGGGTAAATACCAAGGAGCAAAATTTCTCTATCAAGTTGTAAGAGTATATTTAGCTTTGTAAAACACTGGCAAACTGTCTTCCAAATTACTTGTTGCACTCTGCATATCTTTTTCTTTTTTGGATGAAAAGCATTTTGTTTACTATCATTCTTTATGTTTTGAATTTTATTTTATTTTTTTATACAGCAGGTTCTTGTTCTCTACATCTGTGTCTCTATTTCTGCCCTGCAAACTGGTTCATCTGTACCATTTTTCTAGGTTCCACGTATATGCATTAATATACGATATTTGTTTTTCTCTTTCTGACTTACTTCACTCTGTATGACACTCTCTAGGTCCATCCACATCTCTACAAATGACCCAATTTCATTCCTTTTTATGGCTGAGTAATATTCCATTCTGTATACGTATCACATCTTCTTTATCCATTCATCTGTCGATGGGCAATTAGGTTGCTTCCATGACCTGGCTATTGTAAATAGTGCTGCAATGAACATTGGGGTGCATGTGTCTTTTTGAATTATGCTTTTCTCTGGGTATATGCCCAGTAGTGGGATTCCTGGGTCATATGTTAGTTCTATTTTTAGTTTTTTAAGGAACCTCCATACTGGTCTCCATAGTGCTATATCAATTTACATTCCCACCAACAGTGCAAGAGGGTTCCCTTTTCTCCACACCCTCTCCAGAATTTGTTGTTTGTAGATTGTCTGATGCCCATTCTAACTGGTGTGAGGTGTTACTTCATTGTAGTTTTGATTTGTATGTCTCTAAAAATTAGTGATGTTGAGCAGCTTTTCATGTGCTTCTTGGCCATCTGCATGTCTTCTTTGGAGAAATGTCTATTTAGGTTTTCTGCCCATTTTGGGGTTGGGTTGTTTGTTTTTTAAATATTGAGCTGCATGAGCTGTTTATATATTTTGCAGATTAATCCTTCGTCCGTTGATTCCTTTGCAAATATTTCCTCCCATTCTGAGGGTTGTTTTTTCGTCTTGTTTGTAGTTTCCTTTGCTTTGCAAAAGCTTTTAAGTTTCATTACATCCCATTTGTTTATTTTTTGTTTTTATTTCCATTACTCTCGGAGGTGGATCAAAGAAGATCTTGCCGTGATTTATGTCAGAGTGTTCTTCCTATGTTTTCCTCTAAGAGATTTATAGTGTCCAGTCTTACATTTAGGTCTCTAATCCATTTTGAGTTTATTTTTGTGTATGGTGTTAGGGAGTGTTCTAATTTCTTTCTTTTATATGTAGCTGTCCAGTTTTCCCAGCACCACTTATTGAAGAGACTGTCTTTTCTCCATTGTATATCCTTGCCTCCTTTGTCATAGATTAGTTGACCGTAGGCATGTGGGTTTATCGCTGGGCTTTCTATCCTGTTCCATTGATCTATATTTCTATTTTTGTGCCAGTACCATATTGTCTTGATTACTGTAGCTTTGTAGTATAGTCTGAAGTCAGGGAGTCTGATTCCTCCAGCTCCGTTTTTTTCCCTCAAGACTGCTTTGGCTATTCAGGGTCTTTTGTGTCTCCATACAAATTTTAAGATTTTTTTGTTCTATTTCTGTAAAACATGCCATTAGTTATTTGACAGATATTGCATTGAATCTGTAGATTGCTTTGGGTAGTATAGTCATTTTCGCAATATTAATTCTTCCAATCCAAGAACATGGTATATCTCTCCATCTGTTGGTATCATCTTTAAGTTCTTTCATCAGTGTCTTATAGTTTTCTGCATACAGGTCTTTTGTCTCCCTAGGTAGGTTTATTCCTAGGTATTTTATTCTTTTTGTTGCAATGGTAAATGGGAGTGTTTCCTTAATTTCTTTTTCAGATTTTTCATCATTAGTGTATAGGAATGCCAGAGATTTCTGTGCATTAATTTTGTATCCTGCAACTTTACCAAATTCATTGATTAGCTCTAGTAGTTTTCTGGTGGCATATCTAGGATTCTCTATCTATAGTATCATGTCACCTGCAAACACTGACAGTTTTACTTCTTCTTTTCTAATTTGTATTCCTTTTATTTCTTTTTCTTCTCTGATTGCCATGGGTAGGACTTCCAAAACTATGTCGAATAATAGTGGCGAGAGTGGACATCCTTGTCTTATTCCTAATTTTAGAGGAAATGCTTTCAGTTTTACACCATTGCGAATGATGTTTCTGTGGGTTTGTCATATATGGCCTTTATTATGCTGAGATAGGTTCCCTCTATGCCCACTTTCTGGAGAGTTTTTATCATAAATGGGTGTTGAATTTTGTCAAAAGCTTTTTCAGCATCTATTGAGATGATCATATGGTTTTTATTCTTCAATTTGTTAATATGGTGCATCACATTGATTGATTTGCGTATATTGAAGAATCCTTACATCCCTGGGATAAACCCCACTTGATCATGGTGTATGATCCTTTTAATGTGTTGTTGGATTCTGTTTGCTAGTGTTTTGTTGAGGAATTTTGCATCTATATTCATCAGTGATATTGGTCTATAATTTTCTTTTTTTATAGTATCTTTGTCTGGTTTTGGAATCAGGGTGACGGTGGCCTCATAGAATGAGTTTAGGAGTGTTCCTTCCTCTGCAATTTTTTGGAAGAGTTTGAGAAAGATGGGTGTTAGGTCTTCTCTAAATGTTTGATAGAATTCACCTAGGAAGTCATCTGTTCCTAGACTTTTGTTTGTTGGAAGATTCTTAATCACAGTTTCAATTTCATTACTTGTGATTGGTCTGTTCATATTTTCTGTTTCTCCTGGTTCAGTCTTGGAAGGTTATACCTTTCTACGAATTTGTCCATTTCTTCCAGGTTATCCATTTTATTGGCATAGAGTTGCTTGTAGTAGTCTCTTAGGAGGCTTTGTATTTCTGCAGTGTCTCCTTTCTCCTTTTTCATTTCTAATTTTATTGATTTGTGTCCTCTCCCTCTTTTTCTTGATATGTCTGGCTAATGGTTTATCAATTTTATCTTCCCAAAGAACCAGCTTTTAGTTTTATTGAAATTTGTTATTGTTTTCTTTGTTTTTATTTCATTTATTTCTGCTCTGATCTTGATAATTTCTTTCCTTCTACTAACTTTGGGTTTTGTTTGTTCTTCTTTCTCTAGTTCCTTTAGGTGTAAGGTTAGATTGTTTATTTGAGATATTTCTTATTTCTTGAGGTAGGCTTGTATTGCTATAAACTTCCCTCTTAGAACTGCTTTTGCTGCATCCCATAGGTTTTGGATCGTCATCTTTTCATTGTCATTTGTCTCTAGGTATTTTTTGATTTCCTCTTTGACTTCTTCAGTGATCTCTTGGTTATTTAGTAACGTATTGTTTAGCCTCCATATGTTTGTGTTTTTTACGTTTTTTTTCCCTGTAATTTATTTCTAATCTCATAGCGTTGTGGTCAGAAAAGATGCTTGATATGATTTCAATTTTCTTAAATTTACTGATGCTTGATTTGTGACCCAAGATGTGATCTATCCTGGAGAATGTTCCGTGTGCACTTGAGAAGAAAGTGTAATCTGCTGGTTTTGGATGGAACGTCCTATAAATATCAATTAAATCTATCTGGTCTATTGTGTCATTTAAAGCCTGCGTTTCCTTATTAATTTTGTTTGGATGATATGTCCATTGGTGTAAGTGAGGTGTTAAAGTCCTCCACTATTACTGTGTTACCGTCGATTTCCTCTGTTATAGCTGTTAGCAATTGCCTTATGTATTGAGGTGCTCCTATGTTGGGTGCATATATATTTATAATTGTTATAACTTCTTCTTGGATTGATCCCTTGTTCATTATGCAGTGTCCTTCCTTATCTCTTGTAACATTCTCTATTTTAAAGTCTATTTTATTCTGATATGAGTATTGCTACTCCAGCTTTCTTCTGATTTCCATTTGCATGGAATATCTTTTTCCATCCCCTCACTTTCAGTCTTATGTGTCCCTAGGTCTGAAGTGGGTCTCTTGTAGACAGCATATATATGGGTCTTGTTTCTGTATCCATTCAGCAAGCTTGTGTCTTTTGGTTGGAGCATTTAATCCATTCACATTTAAGGTAATTATTGATATGTATCTTCTTATTAACATTTTCTTAACTGTTATGGGTTTGTTTTTGTAGGTGCTTTTCTTCTCTTGTGTTTCCCACTTAGAGAAGTTCCTTTGGCATCTGTTGCAGAGCTGGTTTGGTAGTGCTGAATTCTCTTAGCTTTTGCTTGTCTGTAAAGCTTTTGATTTCTCCATCAAATATGAATGAGATCCTTGCCAGGTAGAGTAATCTTGGTTGTAGGTTCTTCCCTTTCGTCACTTTAAATATATTATGCCACTCCCTTCTGGCTTGTAGAGTTTCTGCTGAGAAATCAGCTGTTAACCTTATGGGAATTCCCATTATGTTATTTGTCGTTTTTCCCTTGCTGCTTTCAATAATTTTTCTTTGTCTTTAATTTTTGTCAATTTGATTACTATGTGTCTTGGCATGTTTCTCCTTGGGTTTATCCTGTATGGGACTCTCTGCGCTTCCTGGACTTGGGTGGCTATTTCTTTTCCCATGTTAGGGAAGTTTTCAACTATAATGTCTTCAAATATTTTCTCAGGTCCTTTCTCTCTCTCTTCTCCTTCTGGGACCCCTATAATGCGAATGTTGTTGCATTTAATGTTGTCCCAGAGGTCTCTTAGGCTGTCTTCATTTCTTTTCATTCTTTTTTCTTTATTCTGTTCCACAGCAGTGAATTCCACCTTTCTGTCTTCCAGGTCAGTTATCCATTCCTCTGCCTCAGTTACTCTGCTATTGATTCCTTCTAGTGTACCTTTCATTTCAGTTATTGTATTGTGCATCTCTGTTTGTTTGTTCTTTAATTCTTCTAGGTGTTTGTTCTTTAATTCTTCTAGGTCTTTGTTAAACATTTCTTGCATCTTCTCAATCTTTGCCTCCATTCTTTTTCCAAGGTCCTGGATCATCTTCACTATCATTATTCTGAATTCTTTTTCTGGAAGGTTGACTATCTCCACTTCATTTAATTGTTTTTCTGGGGTTTTATCTTGTTCCTTCATCTGGTACATAGCCCTCTGACTTTTCATCTTGTCTATCTTTCTGTGAATGTGGTTTTTGCTCCAGTGGCTACAGGATTGTAGTTCTTGCTTCTGCTGTCTGCCCTCTGGTGGATGAGGCTATCTCCAAATATTCTTTTGCTAGGGTAAAGGTGGCTTATTTCTTTTAAGAACCCAAAAACATCATAACTAAGAGACAGGATGAGATGCTCAATCTTTCAGCTTCATTATTTTCAGGGTTTAGTATCATGTTTCAAAATTACCACATCACAGAGTCTCAAAGCTGATGGCTCCAAAGCAGGTTTTGACTATTTCCATCCCAATCGTATTTGGGAGGAAGTAAGATAAGCAACCAGAAAAGATAAACAAGGCATGTTCTTATGCAAAAACTGAGTGAATCCCAAGCTAATCATTTTAAAATTCAAATGTCTACACTCAAAAAACAGCAAAAAGGAAACAGAAAATAAAATTTGGCAACAATAAGAGTCCTTTCTTTCCACTCTGCTCTACTCCGTCTGATTTATCCCAACTTTTCCCATCCCACTTCTGGATGCTTGACCACCTAGCAGCTCTGATTTCCACCTGCCATATTTGAAAGGACTTTACACATCTTTTAAGCATTCTGATTGTTTAAATGGAAAATTCAAAATCAGTACCTCCAGGGACTCTTCAGAAATCTGAAGGGGAAAAAATAGACTTCTAAAAACGAGTATTTATAGGAACTTCCAGAGTGGAAAAAGTAACTCAAGTCCACCAAACAAGTAGAGAGTTGATTCATCCTCTACAGTAAATATTATTTTCTTTGAACATTTTGCCCTATATTATTACAAAGAATGAAAACAAAGATGCATGAACACGTTTGCACACTTTTTACTTTATAAGGATTGGCGTTTTGGCAGAAAAGAGCAAGGATCCTAATGAAGGTCCTGGATCCTGGGGAAAGTAGGTGGGCGACCACTCTCTTGACTTCTGTTTGGTGTCTGTAGATGACCCGGAAGTGATACCAAAGAGAACAATCTCTCTCCAAGGTGCTGGAGGCCTGCGGCACTCTGTTCTTTATTTTACCACCTTCAGATCAAGTATGGGTACTCTGCACTTTGCAGATTGATTACTGTTGACTGGTTTATATTGTCTGGCAGAGGTAGAGGGAAATTTGAATGTTAATGAACAATTTAATTCTCCAGAGGATGTCTGAATCATCTGGAGAATTTTGGTAGTATAGACATAACAGCCTTTGAATACAACTGTGATATAAGTAATTTCAAATAACATTAGGGGTAGTTTAGAGCCATTTCTTATCACCCAAATCACTTTAGAACAAATCTCGACAATGATCAGCAATGATACATTATGGGTGGCATGCCAATAGACGCCCAAATGTGACACATCAACCATGAGTTAATGTTTCTCTGATAGATGTGATTTAAAGATAGACCACTATGGCCTTCAACTACCCATAAAGATCCATTTTATAAAGTATTATTGTTATTTAATCATGAGTGTGGCAGTAGGCTCCAGGTTTTTATGTATGCCCAGAAGCTATCGCTAAAATATTTCAGATAATGTAAAATCATGTACCTGTGGAAACGGTAATGCTAATAATGCCATGGCAGAGCAGAAAGTTTAAAAAAATAAAGCCAAACTGTGCGTGGGGGCTCTGGTAATTGGAAGAGTCAATGGCTATATGATTCAAGAAAATAGTCTCCCTCGAGAAGGAGACTGATTGTCCTGCATTTACACAGCAGCCAACCAACACTAAGCAGACTTTCCTTTGCATATTATTGGTGCCAGACCGATGAGGCAGAAAATTGCATCGTGTCATTTAATTTCCCAATCTTTGTTTTCATTGTATTAATCTTTTGGCTTTGCTTCACTTTATAATTTGAAGCCTCAGCAAGAAGCAAACCAAATGGAAATTCAGCTTACTTTCATGTCTAGCTCAATGTGTTTGGTGCAGTTTCCAAAAGTTTAATTCTACGTAATACTGTCCATGAATAATAATAGGCTGCTTCTGCATGCAGACTTATTAGTGTTTATTAAGGGTTGCCTTAAGGTTTCTGGGAAGTGTGCCCAAAAGTCAGTCACCAAAACATGATTAACAAATTGGTTATAGAAGGAGAACAGATAATTTTTAAAAACAGAAGTATATCATCTAGTTGAGAAATAAGAACTAAAATCCTCAAAACTGATTTAACCTAAGTGAACTTGTCTTTCTTTCTTCCTTCCTTCCTTTCTTTTTCTTTCTTTCTTTCTTTCTCTCTTTCTCCTTTCCTTCCTTACTTCTTCCCTTTCTGTTATTCCAATAAAGAAAAGAAAAGTAAATATGAAACAAGCAGAAGATTCAGATTCCAGTGAGTTACACCAGAAGTTAGTATCTTGGAATATAAATTAAAGACATTCACAGTTTGAAGGGCTGAAATTGCAGTCTAGAGATCTGAATTGTTTGGACCTTGGAATCAGACCAACCTGGCTTCATATCCTGCCATCTCTATTTTTGGTGAGCTATCTAACCTTTCTGAGCTTCACTCCCTTGTCTGTAAAACAGAGAATCTAGAAGAAGTATCTGACAGGGCTATTAGGAGGAGAAAATGTGACATGCATGTAAACACCCAGCACCATGCCTGCCACCTAGGACACCCTCAAGAAAGTACACGTGGCATTGCTGTGGGAGCTGCTGGCTGTCACTACTGCTCCCATCAATATGTGCTCAACAATAAGTAAAGGAAGGTGTGGAACAATCAGCCAGGTTCCTTACCTCTATCACAGTAACACTCGTGTCACAAAGACTGAATTTGAGAATGCTGGGATTTGGAGTTTTCTTTTCCTCCTGACTTGTGTTTTTTGTAATGATTGCAAGCTTGTAATATATAACTGGCCTCAAAACTGGAATATACCTACTACATAACGTTTTCATTGCTACAAACATTCTATCAACCCATCCACTTCACCAAAGATATTGAACTATTGATTCTTCTATGTTTATAGTACATCTAAAACATGGTTTATAATGAGGCATAAATAACAAAGAAATGCTAGAGAACCATGAAGGAATGCATGAAATCACATCTAGATACACAGCAAGGTCACTTCTCAGATACCACAATCGCTAAGTCCCTCTTCAAGGCAACATTTAGTGAGTCTTACAAACATGGATAAGAAGAAAAAAATATAGAGAGAAATTCACTACACTTTCTCAAATAAAAATAAAGTTCAGCTGGAACTCACTTCCTGGTTAAAATTGTCTAGTTCTTTACTGATCACCAATTCCTATGATAGATCCCAACTCATGTGACACACCAGCCCTGTGGGATAAGTAAGACAGGTATTATTGATCCATTTTAAAGACAAGAAAAATTGCAGATGGGGAAGGTTATGTGACACATCCAAAGATATATAACTACTAAACAGCAGATTTGAGGCTTGAATCAAGTTCATCTGACTCCAAATCCAGGGTTCTTCACACTTTCATGTTGGTGATGGACACTTAGCAACTTAAAACTCCAGCAACCTCTAATCAGAGAAAAATACAGTGGTTCAAGAAACAGTCCCAGTAGCCATAGAAATGGACCAGTAAAGGCTACTTTTTAAAGAAGAACATTAACCTTGACTTAATTGTTTGACTTTAAAGATAAATCGCTCTGAGAAGAGATATGGGTGGAATTTTGCTGTTTACTTCTGTAAACTTTCCTTTTAAAAAAAACTGCAGAATCATACTTTTTTCTTTTTAGTTCAAAGATAGGAAACTCTTTTTTCTCATTTTCCTCAGATTCCTATCATGCTGCTTGTGCCAACCAACTCATTACAAATTGTAGAAATTACATTCCTGCCTCATCTGAGCTCCCCAGGCATCCACAAGCAGTGACTTAAACTCCCTAGGCTTCCTCTGACTTAGACCTCACTTTTCCAAGAGTCCCTGGAAACAGTGTCGAATTATAAGAATTTGCACTCCTAGTCAGCTCAAAATACCTGCTATGCCTACTTCTCAAAGTGAGTCATCACTGTTATAAAATGAATTGGTCTTATATAAATGTCAATTCTGGGTTATATTTGTTAAGAAACTCAACCTGTTTTTTAGTAGCTTATTTGAAATCAGAGGATGGATGAGCTTCTGTCATCTGGTATGACGCAGGATAAATTTATCGAGCTTATTTTTTGCCCAACAGTAAAGGTGCCTTAGGAAGTTAATTACCAGCACTTTGTGCTGACAAACAACTTCTTAACTGCACAAATGCTATCCCAAATAGTTAATCATGAAGCTAATACAGATAAGGTAGAAGTGTGCATACATCATCAGGACAAGCAAATTATAAAAAGAAAAAACAGGTCATTATGATTTCTGTAGCTAATGTTTAAGGTTACTCTTTAATGCTATTGCCAACTACCTTTTCAAAAATTTTCCCCAAGATTTTTTAACTGTTAAGGTATATTTTTATTAGCTCAATTCATTTCCTATTAGTCTTGGAATTTAGCAAGGCTTCATGGCAAAGCAGGTCTGGAAGAGATCTTATTAACTTTCCCTCAGAATAATAAGTCCCATATGGAATAAAGAAAGAAATCCAACTCCCAAAAGACACAAGTCATTAGAGTCAATAGAGGGTTAATGTGATTTTTTTTTTTTTTTTTTTTTTTTTTTTTTATTTTTTTTTTTTAACATCTTTATTGGAGTATAATTGCTTTACAATGGTATGTTAGTTTCAGCTTCACAACAAAATGAATCAGTTATATATATACATATATTCCCATATCTCTTCCCGCTTGCGTCTCCCTCCCTCCCACCCTCCCTATCCCACCCCTCCAGGCGGTCACAAAGCACCGAGCTGATCTCCCTGTGCTATGCGGCTGCTTCCCACTAGCTATCTACCTTACGTTTGGTAGTGTATATATGTCCATGTCTCTTTATCGCTTTGTCACCGTTTACCCTTCCCCCTCCCCATAGCCTCAAGTCCATTCTCTAGTAAGTCTGTGTCTTTATTCCTGTTTCACCCCTAGGTTTTTCATGACATTTTTTTTTTTTAAATTCCATATATATGTGTTAGCATACGGTATTTGTCTCTCTCTTTCTGACTTACTTCACTCTGTATGACAGACTCTAGGTCTATCCACCTCATTACAAATAGCTCAATTTCGTCTCTTTTTATGGCTGAGTAATATTCCATTGTATATATGTGCCACATCTTCTTTATCCATTCATCCGATGATGGACACTTAGGTTGTTTCCATCTCTGGGCTATTGTAAATAGAGCTGCAATGAACATTTTGGTACATGACTCTTTTTGAATTATGGTTTTCTCAGGGTATATGCCCAGTAGTGGAATTGCTGGGTCATATGGTAGTTCTATTTGTAGCTTTTTAAGGAACCTCCATACTGTTCTCCACAGTGGCTGTATCAATTTACATTCCCACCAACAGTGTAAGAGGGTTCCCTTTTCTCCACACCCTCTCCAGCATTTATTGTTTCTAGATTTTTTGATGATGGCCATTCTGACTGGTGTGAGATGATATCTCATTGTAGTTTTGATTTGCATTTCTCTCATGATTAGTGATGTTGAGCATTCTTTCATGTGTTTGTTGGCACTCTGTATATCTTCTTTGGAGAAATGTCTATTTAGGTCTTCTGCCCATTTTTGGATTGGGTTGTTTGTTTTTTTGTTATTAAGCTGCATGAGCTGCTTATAAATTTTGGAGATCAATCCTTTGTCAGTTGCTTCATTTGCAAATATTTTCTCCCATTCTGAGGGTTGTCTTTTGGTCTTCTTTATGGTTTCCTTTGCTGCGCAAAAGCTTTTAAGTTTCATTAGGTCCCATTTGTTTACTCTTCTTTTTATTTCCATTTCTCTAGGAGGTGGGTCAAAAAGGACCTTGCTGTGATTTATGTCATAGAGTGTTCTGCCTATGTTTTCCTCTAAGAGTTTGATAGTTTCTGGCCTTACATTTAGGTCTTTAATCCATTTTGAGCTTATTTTTGTGTACGGTGTTAGGGAGTGATCTAATTTCATACTTTTACATGTAGCTGTCCAGTTTTCCCAGCACCACTTATTGAATAGGCTGTCCTTTCTCCACTGTACATTTCTGCCTCCTTTGTCAAAGATAAGGTGACCATATGTGCGTGGGTTTATCTCTGGGCTTTCTATCCTGTTCCATTGATCTATCTTTCTGTTTTTGTGCCAGTACCATACCGTCTTGATAACTGTAGCTTTGTAGTATAGTCTGAAGTCTGGGAGCCTGATTCCTCCAGTTCCTTCTTTCGTTCTCAAGATTGCTTTGGCTATTCGGGGTCTTTTGTGTTTCCATACAAATTGCAAAATTTTTTGTTCTAGTTCTGTGAAAAATGCCAGTGGTAGTTTGATAGGGATTGCATTGAATCTATAGATTGCTTTCGGTAGTAGAGTCATTTTCACAATGTTGATTCTTCCAATCCAAGAACATGGTATATCTCTCCATCTATTTGTATCATCTTTAATTTCTTTCATCAGTGTCTTATAATTTTCTGCATACAGATCTTTTGTCTCCTTAGGTAGGTTTATTCCTAGATATTTTATTCTTTTTGTTGCAATGGTAAATGGGAGTGTTTTCTTGATTTCACTTTCAGATTTTTCATCATTAGTATATAGGAATGCCAGAGATTTCTGTGCATTAATTTTGTATCCTGCCACTTTACCAAATTCATTGATTAGCTCTAGTAGTTTTCTGGTAGCATCTTTAGGGTTCTCTATGTATAGGATCATGTCATCTGCAAACAGTGACAGCTTTACTTCTTCTTTTCCGATTTGGATTCCTTTTATTTCCTTTTCTTCTCTGATTGCTGTGGCTAAAACTTCCAAAACTATGTTGAATAAGAGTGGTGAGAGTGGGCAACCTTGTCTTGTTCCTGATCTTAGTGGAAATGCTTTCAGTTTTTCACCATTGAGGATGATGTTTGCTGTGGGCTTGTCATATATGGCCTTTATTAAGTTGAGGAAAGTTCCCTCTATGCCTACTTTCTGCAGGGTTTTTATCATAAATGGGTGTTGAATTTTGTCAAAAGCTTTCTCTGCATCTATTGAGATGATCATATGGTTTTTCTCCTTCAGTTTGTTAATATGGTTTATCACATTGATAGATTTGCGTATATTGAAGAATCCTTGCCTTCCTGGAATAAACCCCACTTGATCATGGTGTATGATCTTTTTAATGTGCTGTTGGATTCTGTTTGCTAGTATTTTGTTGAGGATTTTTGCATCTATGTTCATCAGTGATATTGGCCTGTAGTTTTCTTTCTTTGTGACATCCTTGTCTGGTTTTGGTATCAAGGTGATGGTGGCCTCGTAGAAGGAGTTTGGGAGTGTTCCTCCCTCTGCTATATTTTGGAAGAGTTTCAGAAGGATAGGTGTTAGCTCTTCTCTAAATGTTTGATAGAATTCGCCTGTGAAGCCATCTGGTCCTGGGCTTTTCTTTGTTGGAAGATTTTTAATCACAGTTTCAATTTCAGTGCTTGTGATTGGTCTGTTCATATTTTCTATTTCTTCCTGATTCAGTCTTGGCAGGTTGTGCCTCTCTAAGAATTTGTCCATTTCTTCCAGATTGTCCATTTTATTGGCATAGAGTTGCTTGTAGTAATCTCTCATGATCTCTTTTATTTCTGCAGTGTCAGTTGTTACCTCTCCTTTTTCATTTCTAATTCTATTGATTTGGGTCTTCTCCCTTTTTTTCTTGATGAGTCTGGCTAGTGGTTTATCTATTTTGTTTATCTTCTCAAAGAACCAGCTTTTAGTTTTATTGATCTTTGCTATTGTTTCCTTCATTTCTTTTTCATTTATTTCTGATCTGATTTTTATGATTTCTTTCCTTCTGCTAGCTTTGGGGTTTTTTTGTTCTTCTTTCTCTAATTGCTTGAGGTGCAAGGTTAGGTTGTTTATTCGAGATGCTTCCTGCTTCTTAAGGTGGGCTTGTATTGCTATAAACTTCCCCCTTAGAACTGCTTTTGCTGCATCCCACAGGTTTTGGGTCGTTGTGTCTCCATTGTCATTTGTTTCTAGGTATTTTTTGATTTCCTCTTTGATTTCTTCAGTGATATCTTCATTATTAAGTAGTGTATTGTTTAGCCTCCATGTGTTTGTATTTTTTACAGATCTTTTCCTGTAATTGATATCTAGTCTCATGGCGTTGTGGTCAGAAAAGATACTTGATACAATTTCAATTTTCTTAAATTTACCAAGGCTTGATTTGTGACCCAAGATATGATCTATCCTGGAGAATGTTCCATGAGCACTTGAAAAAAATGTGTATTCTGTTGTTTTTGGATGGAATGTCCTATAAATATCAATTAACTCCATCTCGTTTAATGTATCATTTAAAGCTTGTGTTTCCTTATTTATTTTCATTTTGGATGATCTGTCCATTGGTGAAAGTGGGGTGTTTAAGTCCCCTACTATGAATGTGTTACTGTCGATTTCCCCTTTTATGGTTGTCAGTATTTGCCTTATGTATTGAGGTGCACCTATGTTGGGTGCATAAATATTTACAATTGTTATATCTTCCTCTTGGATTGATCCCTTGATCATTATGTAGTGTCCTTCTTTGTCTCTTCTAATAGTCTTTGTTTTAAAGTCTATTTTGTCTGATATGAGAATTGCTACTCCAGCTTTCTTTTGGTTTCCACTTGCATGAAATACCTTTTTCCATCCCCTTACTTTCAGTCTGTATGTGTCTCTAGGTCTGAAGTGGGTCTCTTGTAGACAGCAAATATATGGGTCTTGTTTTTGTATCCATTCAGCCAATCTGTGTCTTTTGGTGGGAGCATTTAGTCCATTTACATTTAAGGTAATTATCGATATGTGTGTTCCTATTCCCATTTTCTTCATTGTTTTGGGTTTGTTATTGTAGGTCCTTTCCTTCTTTTGTGTTTCTTGCCTAGAGAAGTTCCTTTAGCAGTTGTTGTAGAGCTGGTTTGGTGGTGCTGAACTCTCTCAGCTTTTGCTTGTCTGTAAAGGTTTTAATTTCTCCATCAAATCTGAATGAGATCCTTGCTGGGTAGAGTAATCTTGGTTGCAGGTTTTTCTCCTTCAACACTTTCAATATGTCCTGCCACTCCCTTCTGGCTTGCAGAGTTTCTGCTGAAAGATCAGCTGTTAACCTTATGGGGATTCCCTTGTGTGTTATTTGTTGTTTTTCCCTTGCTGCTTTTAATATGTTTTCTTTGTATTTAATTTTTGACAGTTTGATTAATATGTGTCTTGGCGTATTTCTCCTTGGATTTATCCTGTATGGGACTCTCTGTGCTTCCTGGACTTGATTAACTATTTCCTTTCCCATATTAGGGAAGTTTTCAACTATAATCTCTTCAAATATTTTCTCAGTCCCTTTGTTTTTCTCTTCTTCTTCTGGAACCCCTATAATTCGAATGTTGGTGCGTTTAATGTTGTCCCAGAGGTCTCTGAGACTGTCCTCAGTTCTTTTCATTCTTTTTTCTTTATTCTGCTCTGCAGTAGTTATTTCCACTATTTTATCTTCCAGGTCACTTATCCGTTCTTCTGCCTCAGTTATTCTGCTATTGATCCCATCTAGAGTACTTTTAATTTCATTTATTGTGTTGTTCATCGTTGCTTGTTTCATCTTTAGTTCTTCTAGGTCCTTGTTAACTGATTCTTGCAATTTGTCCATTCTATTGTCCATTCTATCTCCAAGATTTCGGATCAACCTTACTATCATTATTCTGAATTCTTTTTCAGGTAGACTGCCTATTTCCTCTTCATTTGTTAGGTCTGGTGGGTTTTTATCTTGCTCCTTCATTTGCTGTGTGTTTTTCTGTCTTCTCATTTTGCTTATCTTACTGTGTTTGGGGTCTCCTTCTTTTTTTTTTTGCAGGCTGAAGGTTCGTAGTTCCTGTTGTTTTTTGAGTCTGTCCCCAGTGGCTAAGGTTGGTTCAGTGGGTTGTGTAGGCTTCCTGGTGGAGGGTACTAGTGCCTGTGTTCTGGTGTATGAGGCTGGATCTTGTCTTTCTGGTGGGCAGGTCCACGTCTGGTGGTGTGTTTTGGGGTGTCTGTAGACTTATTATGATTTTGGGCAGCCTCTCTGCTAATGGGTGGGGTTGTGTTCCTGTCTTGCTAGTTGTTTGGCATAGGATGTCCAGCACTGTAGCTTGCTGGTCGTTGAGTGAAGCTGGGTGCTGGCGTTGAGATGGAGATCTCTCGGAGATTTTTGCTGTTTGATATTATGTGCAGCTGGGAGGCCTCTTGTGGACCAGTGTCCTGAAGATGGCTCTCCCACCTCAGAGGCACAGCACTGAGTCCTGGCTGCAGCACCAAGAGCCTTTCATCCACAGGGCTCCTTAATTTGGGATGATTCGTTGTCTATTCAGGTATTCCACAGATGCAGGGTATATCAAGTTGATTGTGGAGCTTTAATCCGCTGCTTCTGAGGCTGCTGGAAAAGATTTCCCTTTCTCTTCTTTGTTCTCACAGCTCCCAGGGGCTCAGCTTTGGATTTGGCCCCGCCTGTGCGTGTAGGTCGCCGGAGGGCGTCTGTTCTTTGCTCAGACAGGACGGGGTTAAAGGAGCCGCTGATTCGGAGCTAATGTGATTTTTAATAGGCGGCCCATTACAATTCTCAGGACCCATAACGTTGGTACCACACTGGACATCTATTCAAACATAATTGGAGTGGTTCCTTTATTATCCGCCTCCAAAGAAAAAGTAACATTTTCTCCCTACAGTCTCAGATTTTTTAAAGGAATTATATAAGGCCAGTCATCCCTTTTCTTGTAAATAAACAAGACAATCATGATTGTCTTTCCTGGAAATTTTTCACTAGTTTTTTTTTTAAAAAAATTCATTCAGTTGCTCATTAGAAAATGAATTTGAACTTGGAACTAAGATTAGTGGCTCCAGTGTGAAAAGTAGTAACATAAATTGATATTTTATGTGATTTTATATCAGGGATACATGCCTGTAATATACAAAAATATTTTTTCCACCATATGTATTGCTGAATATCCATACTTCATCTATAGCCTCCTCTGAAAAGCATCAAACCTAGGAAGAAAAAAATGACAACACAATTCAAATAATTAATTCAGAACACGAAGAATGATTTCCAATCTCCAACATTGAAACTGGACGAGAAAATAAAGATTACCATTTGGGAGGGTCTCTGGAGGGTAAAAGTATAGGGAAAGAAAACTTGTATTGGGGACGATAGGACAAATGCTAGTATCAGATTCAGAAGACCTGGGCTTGGACCCCAGCTCTGACGCTAACTAGTTGAGTGACTTTGTCCAAATCATTTCACTTCTAAGAACTTTCATTTCCTTGCCTTTAAAATGAAATGCCAGACATGATTAGGGACAACAAATAGATTTCACCTGAAGTCCCATAAATAGTCAACAAGTAGTAGCAGCCTGGAAGACAGATTGAATCCAGGTTCAGCAGGAGTGTTGTGTTCAATTAGTAATGTCTGCCATGGAAGGGGAAGATGAGGGTATGTAGAGCACAAATTTACCATTACCAGATTAAATGGTTCTTAAAATTCTCTGTCAAGTCTAATATTCTGTGATTTTGTACACCTATAACATAGATTATTTTTCTTGTCCAGGATTTCTACTTGCCACAGATGATTAAATGTCCATTTCAATTCACAGCAGAACGATCCAAGCCACTAACTTTGTAAATATTGAATAGGATGATGCTCAGCTTGACAAGAGACAGACTCAAAGAAAATGCATAAGGAAAGGTGGGCACAATAGGACTGAAGACTCCCTATGAGTCTGAGAAGTTTCTAGAAGGAAAAGAGCCTGTTACCCCTACTTGCTCTCCCTCACAGACTAACAGGCAAACACCTAACTGACTCCACAGAACAGGAAAATTGTTTAAGTTGGTTAAGATTTCCCTGGAAATGATTCATTTTCCCCCAATCCAATGACACAACAATATTCATAGCCTATAATGAAGTACAAAGACTGGATAATGCAGATTAAAGTATCAGCAACTTCAAGGTTTACCAATAAGCTGATTTGCAAGACAACAATATTTCATACCAGGTGCTATATTATTTATCAATGTTTAATAAGCACTTCATAAGTTTTGGCAAGCAAATGAGAAATGGATTACCAAAGAGAGGTGATGAAATATTTATAATTCACGACAGCTACTATTACACTGTAGCTGTTCAAAAAATCTTAACAGTAAATTGAATGGAAATATAATACTGTAATGGATGTGGAAGTGTTCAATCGGCCATTTGTAATGAAATATGAAAGTGTTTAAAGAGAGTAAATACATTTGTAATGGTTTTTGATTAGCTATAACTACATATGATTCAACCATCCATTATGAACAATGTGCAGATATTATGATGGCTTATAATATTTATGATAACGTGGCATCCTTGGAGAAGTTTTTCGGAATGCTTACATGTATTACTAACTTTCAATAATTAACTCTGTGTCAATACTTTGGAAAAACTTCTTTTATTTATCATACTCTCCTAAGAATTTTAAATTGTTCACTACTTTGGAAAAACTTCTTCTTTCACTTATCATACTTTCCTAAGAATTTTAAATTGTATTTCTTTAATAAATTTAATAATAAATAAATTTCACCCTTATTTGTGATTAGTGGTACCGTTTTTCATTTTTTATAAATCATTAATTTGATCTGTTTTTGCACATATAAGACTTTCTATTTATAGCAAATGGGCCAAAAACAACAAAAAATTATATCATATATATATATATATTCTACCAGAAAAGAAACTATCCTCTAAAATTAAGACAAGTGTGTAGAATCATCAAAACCTCCAGTCTCCCTGTATTGTTTAGTACAGTTATCATATCTGTAACTCAAACGGCCCTTCATTCCTTCAACAAATACTTCCCACTTCTGCTTACCACCCTGCAGTGGCTTTCTGGTTGCCATGGGAAACAGACAACAGGCTCCACGGGCTCCACTGGGCCCACAGAGGGTGACAAAGCTCCTGCCCACCCCTGCAGCCTCATATCTCACCCCTCCATTCTGGCTCTCTAACCTCTGGCTGCCCCTGCCTTTTTTCAGGGCCTCAAAATAAGTCCATCTTGTTGTTGCCTCAGGTGCTTCACATATATTCCCTCTGCCTGAAACACCCCTCCTGCCCCCCAGCCCCGCTCTTTCTTTAGAGCTTAGCTCACCATCACTTCCGCACAGGGCACTGGTGGGGGGTCAGGCTCTCCCACGATAGGCTCCCACAGCACCCTCCCCTTCTCTGAGCAGCTGGCACAACGACAACTCAATAATTAAGGCTCTGGTCTATTTTCTGACTCTATTAATAACTAGAATTTCACTCTCTAAAAGTAAGTCCTCCTAGTACAATAGAAATATTCTTGTGCACTTTACCTCTGCTTTATAGCAGGCAAAGTGACAAACAAAAAAGCAGCACAAGGACAACAGAACTGTGTCAGTCAGGGATCCTCAGAGGAACACCACCAATAGACATAGCTACTTCTCTCTCTCTCCAAATATATATATATATATATATGCAATATCCAAATATGTATATGTATACATATACATATACATTTTTTTTAATGGTTTTGTCAGCTGGCTGTGAAACAATCAGGATTCAGACACTGGAGGGTATGATCATTTTACAAACACCCAGCAGACCACTCCCATATCACAGCACCTGCGCATGGGCAGACTGGCTCATTCTGGCTTCTCCAAGAAATACATTGGATTGGTAGGAGGGGTCTGAGATGCAGCTTCTCCCCTCCTTTCCCACAGTGGAACATCTCCTGCTTCACTTCCCAGGGTATTCCAGGCTGGTGTCCTGAAGTGATCAGATGACCTGCTCTGTGACCTCAGGCTTACCAGAGCCTGACATACACACATACACATATACATACCTAGACAGACTGACAGATTTAAAGGAATTGGCTCATTTGCTTTAAGAGGTCAGTTGGCCCCTGAGTTGTAGGGCCTGGCAAGTCCAGAATTCATAGAGCGGCTGGCAGGCTGGAAGCTTAGGCAGGGTTTCTACGTTATAGTCTTGAGACAAAATTCCCTCTCCTTCAGAAAACCTCAGTTTTTGCTCTGAGGCCTTCAACTGACTGGATGTTTGGATGCAGCCTTCTCATATTATGGAGTGTACTTAAAGTTAACTGAATCACTGTGCTGTACACCTGAAACTAACACAACATTGTAAATCAACTATACTCCAATATAAAATAAAAATTAAATTTAAAAAAATTAACTAATTGTGCATTTAAATCTCACCTACAAGATAACCTTCACAGTAGCATCTAGACCAGTGTTTGACCAAATACCTGTGCAGCATAGCCTAGCCAAGTTGGCACATCAAATTAACCATCACGAAGACTCTGACAGATAGTATTCTTTTTTTTTTTTTGCGGTACGCGGGCCTCTCACTGTCGTGGCCCCTCCCGTTGCGGAGCACAGGCTCCGGACGCGCAGGCTCAGCGGCCATGGCTCACGGGCCCAGCAGCTCCGCAGCATGTGGGATCTTCCCAGACCAGGGCACGAACCCGTGTCCCCTGCATTGGCAGGCAGACTCTTAACCACTGCGCCACCACGGAAGCCCCAGATGGTGTTCTTGGTTACAAAAATTCATTCCTTCCCGCCCCAGCGACAGGAATATATTTTCCTGCCCTATGAGTTGACTACATGACTTGCTTTAGCAAATGGGACATAATACATGCTCTTTCTGCAACGAATACTGCAGTGTGATTTTGTGGTTTGATTTAACTCAGTTTGGCTGTTCCACACTGTCATGAGAATGGGTTTGTTCCACAGAAAGATTTCTCTTTTACTTTAGACCCCAGAATTAAGACAGCGTGTGGAGCAGACCAAAATTTAGCCCCCAACCTGGATCAGAGATGAAGCATGAAGCAAAGCCACCATCGTTAACCCACAGCCACTGACATGTAAAATGAGGAAAATAAACCCTTATTTCTTTCATAAACTACTGAGATTTGAGGATTGCTTGTTACACAGAAAGATCACTAGCAAAGGCTGACTAATATAAGACATGTTTGTGAAGCCTGCAATATATGCAATATCCAAATATGTATATGTATACATATACATATACATTTTTTTTAATGGTTTTGTCAGCTGGCTGTGAAACAATCAGGATTCAGACACTGGAGGGTATGATCATTTTACAAACACCCAGCAGACCACTCCCATATCACAGCACCTGCGCATGGGCAGACTGGCTCATTCTGGCTTCTCCAAGAAATACATTGGATTGGTAGGAGGGGTCTGAGATGCAGCTTCTCCCCTCCTTTCCTTCATATTTTGAAGCCTGCCATATTTTGAAGCCTGCCATATTTTGATAGTCTATGGCACTGTATCCAATCCATTTATGCTACCAATGACAAATACACATTACCTGATTCTCACCTGGACAGATACACAGTCTGGCCTCTGATGTAGAGATTTTATCATTTACAAAACATAAGTAGAGCTACTTAAAATTTATTTAGGACTTAACTATGCTTCAGACAATCTTCTCAGCCCAGCATACACAAATGTGAATGTGACATAATTTCTCCCTTTGGAAGCCAATAGAGTAGTGAGGAAAACTGTACATGTTAATGTGTAGAATAAGGGGAGTTTGACATTAAATTCTATCTCATGAATTACGGCAATGCCTCAAGGCTAATCAAAGCCTTTCTTTCATGCCTCAGCACTTGACTTGTTACAACTTTCTTCTAGTGGCTCCTGAGAAAGAGTCACTCCCTTAAAACCAACATCCATTTTGCCATCTTTTACCTCACCAGAAGAATGGCTTTGTTAAGAGAACACAACTGAAGGACTATAATACAATCATGACTCAGAATCCCATCCTTCCTCCTAGTCTGTAAGTCCCTTATGAAATTCAAATCTAAATGGCTCTTCTCAACATTCAGAGGTGTCCATCACCTGCCCCCGTCAACCCCTACAGTCTTAACTCCTCCCACACCCAACAAGAGCATTCCACCCCAGTCAAGTTCCTCACTGCTGCCCTGCTGTGCTGAGTGAGCTGTTTATGAAGAAGCTTTTGTCCAGTTTTCCCAGCACCACTTACTAAAGAGGCTGTCCATTTTATATTCTTGGCCCCCTTGTCATAGATTAGGTGACCATAGGTGCATGGGTTTATCTCTGGGCTTTCTATCCTGTTCCATTGATCTATGTTTCTATTTTTGCGCCAGTACCATACTGTCCTGATTACTGTAGCTCTGAAGTCAGGGAGCCTGATTCCTCCAGCTCCGTTTTTATTTCTCAAGATTGCTTTGGCTATTCGGGGTCTTTTGTTTTTCCATACAAATTATAAAATTTTTTCTTCTAGTTCTGTGAAAAATGCCATTGGTGATTTGATAGGGGTTGCACTGAATGTGTAGATTGCTTTGGGTAGTATAGTCATTTTCACAATATTGATTCTTCCAAACCAAGAACATGGTATATCTCTCCATCTATTTGTGTCGTCTTTGATTTCTTTCATCAGTATCTTAGAGTTTTCTGCACACAGGTCATTTGCCTCCTTAAGCAGGTTTATTCCTAGGTATTTTATTCTTTTTGTTGCAATGGTAAATAGGATTGTTTTCTTAATTTCTCTTTCTGATCTTTCGTTGTTAGTGTATAGTGGTGTTGGGAAAACTGGACAGCTACATGTAAACGAATTAAATTAGAAATCTTCCTAACACCGTACACAAAAATGAACTCAGAGTGGACTAAAGACCTAAATGTAAGGTCAGACACTATAAAACTCTTAGAGGAAAAAACATAGGCAGAACACACTTTGACATAATTCGCAGCAAGATCTTTTTTGACCCACCTCCTAGAGTAATGAAAATAAAAACACAAACACATGGGACCTAATTAAACTTAAAAGCTTTTGCACAGCAAAAGAAACCATAAACAAGACGAAAAGACAACCCTCAGAATGGGAGAAAATATTTGCAAATGAAGCAACTGACAAAGGATTAATCTCCAAAATTTACAAGCAGCTCATGCATCTCAATATCAAAAACACAAACAACCCAATCAAAAAGTGGACAGAAGACCTAAATAGACATTTCCCCAAAGAAGACATACAGATGGCCAACAAACACATGAAAAAATGCTCAACATCACTAATTATTAGAGAAATGCAAATCAAAACTACGAGGTATCACCTCACACCGGTCAGAATGACCATCAACAAAAAATCTGAAAACAACAAATGCTGGAGAGTGTGTGGAGAAAAGGGAACCCTCATGCACTGTTGGTGGGAATGTAAATTGATACAGCCACTATGGAAAACACTATGGAGGTTCTTTAAAAAACTAAAAATGGAACTACCACATGACACAGCAATCCCACTATGGGGCAAATACCCTGAGAAAACCATAATTCAAAAAGACACACGAGGACTTCCCTGGGGCAGTGGTTAAGAATCCACCTGCCAATGCAGGGGACATGGGTTCGAGCCCTGGTCCAGGAAGATCCCACATGCCGCGGAGCAACAAAGCCCATGAACCACAACTGCTGAGCCTGTGCTCTAGAGACCGTGAGCCACAACTACTGAGCCCGTGTGCCACAACTACTGAAGCCCACATGCCTAGAGCCTGTGCTCCATAAGAGAAGCCACCACAATGAGAAGCCCGTGAACCACAACAAAGAGTAGCCCCTGCTCACTGCAACTAGAGAAAACCCACGCACAGCAACGAAGACCCAATGCAGCCAAAATAAATAAATAAATTTATTTTTTTTAAAAAAGACACATGCACTCCAATGTTCACTGCAGCACCATTTACAGTAGCCAGGACATGGAAGCAACTTAAATGTCCATCAACAGAGGAATGGATAAAGAAGATGTGATACATATACAATGGAATATTACTCAGCCATAAAAAGGAACAAAATTGGGTCAATTGTAGAGATGGATGAACCTAGAGAGTGTCATACAGAGTGAAGTAAGTCAGAAAGAGAAAAACAAATATTGTATATTAACGCATATATGTAGAATCTAGAAAAATGGTATAGATTATCTTATTTGCAAAGCAGAAACAGAGACACAGACATAGAGAACAAATGTATGGATAACAAGAGGGAAAGGGGGGTGGGAGGAATTGGTAGATTGGGGTTGACATATATGTACTATTGATACTATGTATAAAATAGATAATTAATGAGAACATACTGTATAGCACAGGCAACTCTACTTAATGCTCTGTGGTGACCTAAATGGGAAGGAAATCCAAAAAAGAGGAGGTATATGTATAACTATTTCACTTTGCTGTACAGTGGAAACTAACACAACATTGTAAAGCAACTATACTCCAATAAAAATTAATTTTAAAAAGGGAAAGAAAAAATAAATAAATATTCCCCCCCCAAAAAAAAGAAGCTTTTGTCTCTGAGCCTCTCACTCACCCTTCTCAACTTGGCCCGGTGGTGCTGGAACTGTGTTCTGCAAATCACATTTCTGTTTTGCCAGCTGGGCTCTGCCAATAAGGGGCATTAGGGGAAAGGACTGGGAGAGGAAAAGAATCTTGCTCTTTCCTATTTCTCCCTGCTTCTGTCAGCATCTGGAGGACTTCTTTACCCTGGAAGGATCAATTAATTGGTTCTAGCTGCAGTTGCAGTTCTAGTTTGCTGCTTTTTTTTTTTAGACTCTCAGAGCCAACTCTAGCATTCTTCCTCAGAGATACCAGCACCAGTCCCTCTTCTGAGGTTTGAGTCCTACCTTCTTGGGGTCACTCCTCCAAACTTCTAATTTCTAATAATCCCAACTTTTTCTCTTTGTTCCACAACCCTAGAGGTGATGGCTGCTTCCTGCGGTTCCTGCCTCTGGGACACCTGTTCATTCTCTTTTGCCTTTTCAGTTCTCTAATACCTGGTTAGTAACTCTTTATAGCACGTTCTCCCTGCCAGATAGTGGTATGGTTCCTGTTACCTGACTGGATCCCACTGATACACCTTAATACAGCATATTTATTCTTCAGTCTTGATTTGGTTTTGGTTTTGCTTTTCTTCCATGTTTTCCCCTCAAGCCAAATGAGCAGTTACCCCTCCTCTCATCCTCCAGGACTCTACTCACGTGTCCCTGATGAAGACCTCAGCTCCAACCATTCTCTCCCTCTGAACTCCAACAGTATCGCTACCACGAGAAGCCACAACATCTGTGGAATGCACCTTGGCAAGGGCTCAGAAACCCTGGTTCAAGAACCAGCTCTGCTATTCACTGGGTCTTTCTGAGATTCAGATTTCTTACCTATATAATGACACTCTTTCATAACTCTGTGTCCTATGTTTCTCATTGGTAAATCCTGTCTTTCCAAGGAGATTATAACTCCTTTAGAGCCAAAAGCTTTGCCTGAAACCATCTTTAGTGCACTCCTTTATCTTTACTATGCCTGGCATCATTGTGCAGGCTAAGCACACAGTGAGGGCTCTCGAAATCCTTTCTAACTAAAACCTCAGAATTTGTGTGAACCAGATTTTTCAAATTGGTGATCTGGGAACCAAATTCTATCCACAAATATGATTTGTTTGGGCTACAGTGAATTTTTGTGAACTAGTTGTCATCATTTGTCAATTGGGAGATTTTATATACAAATCCAAATTGCGTCCTTCAGATTTCACAGATGAGAAAATTTGTGATGAGGAGGTAAAGGAAATTGTGCAATGTCAAGGACTCCATCAAGAGTAAAATGGTCACTCAGGGCTTCCCTGGTGGCGCAGTGGTTGGGAGTCCGCCTGCCGATGCAGGGGACACGGGTTCGTGCCCCGGTCCGGGAGGATCCCACATGCCGCGGAGCGGCTGGGCCCGTGAGCCATGGCCGCTGAGCCTGCGCGTCCGGAGCCTGTGCTCCGCAACGGGAGAGGCCACAGCAGTGAGAGGCCCGCGTACCGCAAAAAAAAAAAAAAAAAGAGTAAAATGGTCACTCAAATATGAATACCTCTTTTGATTTGGGGGTTCCTGAACCTCCTTGCTTCTGTAAAATGATATCATGAAAGGAGGGTGGGGGGAAGAATGCCATAACAAACGAAAGTTTAAATCTTATACTATACTTGTCTTTGTCATTTGCCAAATCCTCTCATTTATTATCGATGTACAGCAGGTTTTAATACTCTATGATAAGACTGCCTTAACACTTTTTCAGTGCAATGTTATTTTCAAGTAATTATAAATGATCAACATTTCATTTCACTTGTATTGGCATTCATAATTAACAGAATTCACTGTGATTGATTTTGAAGAAAACTGATACCAAGGTATTTGTTCTCTGTAATGTAAAATTAATAGCAGATGTATGATTGAGGGAAATTTTTTCCTGCTGTTTTCATAGCTATCAAAACTCTTGTGGACTGTTCAATAAATGGTGTTGAGACAACTGTATTCCTATAGAAAAAAAATTAAATTTTTCTCTTACACAATACATGCATAGAAATATAACTGCATAAACAGTGAAGGGAAAATGTAATAAAACTTTTAAATATTTTTTAAAAAATTCCTGGAATCTACTTTCTGTGTTCCTATCCCACATGCTATGCTGTCTCCCTGACTATTCTAATTCCCTGCCACATTTAAAAGTAATGGCTACTCTTTCTTAAAACTCTTTCACTGCTTAAAACTTCTTCATTGTAATAACAGCAGCCACCATTTACTGAGCACTTACTATGTGCCACGCAGTAGGTCAAGTGCTTGATAAATGTATCTCGATTAATACACAAGAGAAGCTTTGAAAGTAATATTATCCCCATTTTACAGAGAAAAACAGCAGAGGCTCCGAGATGATAAACAGATTGCCATCAATGATACTGCCGATGGCTGGTGGTGCCAGTGTTCCTGACATAATACCCTTTCTCTCAGTGTTCTTCCTTCCTCTGTTTCCTCTACCTTTTGCCTCCTTCACAGGCCCCTCTTCTTCTGCTGGACCCCAATATAACGGTGTTTTCCAGCTTTCCATCTTCACCCATGTCACTGTGAACCTAACATGCCAACTGTACATGTTCATTCCAACCTCTCTCTTCAGCTCCAGTCAGTACCTAGTTGTAGTGAAAAGTGGGATTTGGAGCCCAGTGATACTGGCTCAGCCCCTTCCCAGCTATATGACCTCAGACAAGGTACTGAATCTTTCCAGGCTTCATTTTCTCATCTAGAAATAGGATAATAGCGCTGATTCCCAGGGTTAAATGAGACAGTACAGTTAAAGCAATTGGCACTTAATACATACTCAATAAATATTGGCTACTATTATTATTATTTCAAACTGTCTGGATCATCCCAACATAAGTATCCCAATACCCCTTCAAACTCAACGTGTCTCTCTGAAGAACCTAGGGGTAAGACAGGAATAAAGACACAGACCTACTAGAGAATGGACTTGAGGATATGGGGAGGGGGAAGGGTAAGCTGGGACAAAGTGAGAGAGAGGCATGGACATATATATACTACCAAACGTAAAATAGATGGCTAGTGGGAAGCAGCCGCATAGCACAGGGAGATCAGCTCAGTGCTTTGTGACCCCCTAGAGGGGTGGGATAGGGAGGGTGGGAGGTAGACGCAGGAGGGAGGAGATATGGGAACATATGTATATGTATAACTGATTCGCTTTGTTATAAAGCAGAAACTAACACACCATTGTAAAGCAATTATACTCCAATAAAGATGTAAAAAAAACCTCAACGTGGGGGGGGGAAAATTTAAAAAAAAAAAAAAAAAAAAAAAAACCTCAACGTGTCTGCAACAGGGGCTTCATTTCCTCTTACGAGCCGCCCCTCCCCTGCCTTCTCTTTTATGGTGAACGGTGCTGCCACTCTTCACCAATTCACTCAAATCAGAAGTCTAGGTAACTCCTGCACTCTCCTAGGAGTTAGAAGAAAAACTGCCCCAATTTTTAAATCTAACTCTAGAATCTATCATCCAAACTTGTATAAGAGGGGTATCTTTCTAAATTTCAAATCTGTTCACTTCCGCCCACCTCATTTAAACTCCCTCAGTGGATCACTACGATCTTTGGAATGAGGTGCAAATGTCTCAGCAGAGCACATACAACCTTTCAATATCTAGTCTCTGCTGATTCTCCAGTCTCACTTCCCACCCCCTCCATAACCCAAAGAGACAAAACTGTCGCCCTGAACAGACACTTGTTTTTTATGCCTTAATATGCTGGCAAATGCAGTTTCCAGGAGTTAAAAGTGCCCTCCTGGCTGTTTCTTGCCCTTCTAAGTGCCACTCATACATGCTTCTTTCCACATTTTCAGCAGCTCCTGAAGTCTGTTTGGCGTCCTCCTCTGGGTGGCCCTCACAGCCTGCCCTCGCCTCTCCCTTAGCCCTTTCACAGAGGACCCTCACTGCAACCAGCATCAGGACAGTATCTGAGAAGCACTTGACAAGTGTAACTCTGCTAAGAAGCCACCTAAGTTCTGAGATGAAAAGTAGACATGTTGGTGGCACAATTACAAATGTCTGTGCAAACAAAATTTGAGTGCTGAGGACAACTCTGCAAGTCTAATCAAATCCTTTTAATTGGCATATGAGAACTAGAGAATTTAGGAAGGTTACGTGACTTATTCAAGTTCCTACAGCTGTTCATACAGTCCAGGTTCATCCCTGAACACCAGTCTGGGCAAGGTAAGTGATCCAAACCTATGCCTCCAACTAGAACACAATTGCCCTCCAAGCTTACATAAATAATTTATTTACTTCTAATTTGTCATGTTAAAGAAAAGCTCTTGGACAGTTTGGAGAAATACTTAAAGGAATAAGACTTTCGTTTTCTTACAGCTAATGAAGGAACCCTACAATGGTAGATGACAGAGATTGTGAGGTTGGGCGGTTGTATGAAAGCCGAGAAGAGACAGGCTAAAACGCCTAGAAAGACTAGTATTTAAAGGTCTGCTATTAGATCTGGTGCATTTTCTGGAAGTGAATTACAAATCTGCCTGCAAGCTACTTGGCAGCCAACACAGAAAGGTGTGTAGGATCTACTCTTCAATCACAATGTATGATAAAAACAAACCAGTGGTTCAGGAGAAACATTCCCGATACTGAACTCTAAAAGGAATTTCTCCCATGGGCCTTTGTGAAGGAAAAAATATGTGAAACAGAGTAAACAATGTCTTTAAAATAATTCTGAGTTTCAGACTGTCATCTTGTATTATATTATTCAATGCAGGCCCAAAGCCTAAAAAAGTGCAGTTCAGGAAAATTGTTGGGATTGGGTAGAGGGCAAAATGATATGGACGACATATACGTTTTGGCACAAAAGCGTCTGCGCGCTTCATGAGGGCAGGCAGCCCCCGTCTTGTTCACTGTTGTGCTCCTTGGAGCACCATCCACTACAGTGGAGAGGCTCAATGGTTCAAATGTCCAACAAAACACCAAATGAACAAATCTACATAAACAGTTCATACCTCAGTCAGTCAAGCAGGAAAAGCAAGATGTGAGAAGTTACAGCTTTTCAAGGCAGAACAGGTTATTGACTGGGATCCCAGCAGACATCAGTTTCAGGCCCTACCCTGGTATGCAAAGAATTTGAACAACAGTTTCAGAAGAAACATTTCAAGTTTGCAGTTAATACTAAATTGGAAGAGACAGCAAATAATGAGAAACAAAGCAGGCAGATAAAAGGGTTTTAGATATTTCAAGTACCTACCCAGCTAATAAATGCAAATGAAGTTCAGTGCAGATAAGCACAGAATTATGAGTCTGGAAGCAAAGAAGAAAAAGGAGGACTATCTGCTTAATGGAAATGAGCTGCACGGTGCTGACCAGGAATGAGATCTGGGGAATTATTACAGGAGAAATCCCTCAAGCTTTCAACCCACTTTGCTGCAATGGAAAAGAAACACGATGATGAGCTATATTAAACCACAATACACGACTATCGAGTCACGCTCCACATTGGGTGAAAATGAAACCAAAGCAAGGAAAGAATAAGATTTTTTTTTTTAATTTAAACTGTCATTCTGTTCAGGGCAGGACCATGATCTTTTTTTTAATCTCAACCTTCAGCTATTGTCCTCTGCACATTTACTGGAAGGTGTTTCTTTGTGGTTTGCTTGCATTCTCTGTCATTTTCTATGCTGTTCTACAATTATTCAAGGGTCCGCAGAATACGGCCATCATACCTGATAGCAGGAGCCATCACTGTAAAAAATCAGAAGACATGTGGATTACAAAGGTTGAGTGGCTCCTTCTGCCAAAGCCTTACATTTTCCTTTTTTTTTTTTTAATTGTTTGGTCAAAACATGAATCATAGATTCACAGCTTTTAAAGCTAGAAGGCATTCTAAGTACACCTTTATGAGCCTCCTAATGATAGCCGCTATTACTAGCACCACGTTACACCTGAACATCTCAGACTCAGGGGTCTAGTCATGTCAACCGACCACATTTCAGTCCACTCTAGAACTATTCGAGTCAAACAAACTCAACACAAGCTTGAAGGAGACAGGTGTGATGGACGGAATACCTAAAGGCTTCCCTCGGTGAAAACAGTTCTCCCTACTCTTGCTGTGGTTCCTGAAATCCCATATCATTCATTCAACAACTATTTCCTGGATGGGCTAAGTACCGTTCTAAGTAGTGATGATATAACAGTAAACAAAAGAGACAATACCCTTGTCTTCATTGAGCTTAAATTCTAGTGAAAGGAGAGAAGCAATAAATAAATAAACATGGAAATGAGGTGGACACTCTCAAGTAATGGGAAGTGCTAGGAAGGTATAAACTGGATGACATGGAAAAAAACCCAGAGAGGGGTAGGGGGACAAGTTAAGGAGGATTGTCAAGAAAGACCATTCTGAGGAGGTGACATCTAAGGACTGGAGGACTTGAAGAATGAGAAGCCCATAGGGAAACTCCATGACAAAATACAATTATGACTCGAAGAGGTTAAGGCATTGAAAAAACTTATTATTTGCTAAAATCTCATTCTGAATTAATTTGGCAGATTTTTTTAATCCAATCACCTTGTAAAACTGTTTAAGAAAAAGAAAAAAATGAGAATAGATTATATTTAATATGGGAAAAGGATACAATGGGTTAGGAACACAGGATTCAGATTAACGAGCAGGTCCTCAACCTTGGTGAAGGAGAAAACAAGGGACAATGTTTACTGACAGGGATAGAAAGCTTAAAAGATAGAAAGATTTCAAGCAATTATCAGAGCATGCTCCACTAGATTTAGCCACATTTTCCTCAATAACAATCTTACTTCAGAAATGGCATTTTCTTCATCTAATCAGTGGCTTCTACATAGTTTAACTTATATAAACTAACAGTGGTTCAATTTTCTTTTGAAATAGGAAGAGCTGTAGAACACCATGGGCACAGCCTCTAACATGACCCTCATTGATCCCAGCCTCCTGATATTCGTGACTTTATGTAATCCTTTCTCCTGAGTATAGGTTGGACCTAGACACTCACTTCTGTAAACAGGATGCAGAAAAAGGGGTAAGATGTCACTTCCAAGATTAAGTTGCAAAGAGACTGTGGCTCCCATGGTGCATGCCTTCTCTTACTCGCTCTGCCAGAAGTCAGACACCCTGATGTGAGCTGCCTTATGGAGATGTCCGTGGGGCAAGAAACTGAGGGAGGACTGAATCCTGCCAACAACCACGTAAGCGAGTTTAGCAGATCCTCTCCCAGTTGAGCCTTCAGGTAACACTGCATTCCCAGACCGCACTTTAACTGCAGCCTTTTTAGAGAAGCTGAGGCAGAGGCTTCCAGCTAAGCCATGTATGGATTCCTGCTCACAGAAACTGGGAGATAATAGATGTTTATTGTATTAGGCTGCTAAGTTTGGGGGTAATGTGTTACACAGCAATAGATAACTAATATGTATACCACGAAAACACTTTCAGATTGTGTTCTGTCTCCCTTTGACATCTTCTACTTTCACCCAACCCTACTTACACTGTAAAATTCTATCTTCCCCATGCCTCCTTGAGCATCTGCTGAGGATTGGGACTGGGGTGAGGCTGCATGCAAAGGTAGCAAGTTAAAGGACAATAACAACAGTGGGCCATTAAATTCCATGTCATTCTTCATATAATCTCATAACATTGCATGGGATATTAACAAACCCTAGCAAAGTATCTGTTGTCTATAATTTAAGTTATTTGTTCAACTAGTCAGAACTTGATGATTTTCTTTCCTGGGGTTAGTTTGGGGCATCCCTAAGCTCAGGTAACCAAGGGATATGATACTCTCTCCACTTAAAGAGAAACACATCTGCAGCCCCCCCACCGACTGAGGGTATTACAGCCAATCTCTCCTTTAGCAACTCTTTCCTGGTAGCCCCCTGAAGTTCCCAGCTTGACTCTGCCACACACAGAGACAAATAAAATGTGATAAACCCCCAGCTAACACCAGCAAAGAAAATTAAATCAATTAAGATTATTAAGAGTTTGTAATTTGAATTGAATTACTTTTGGATTAAATACCATCATTTCTCTTAATATAAACTCAAGTTTATTTGGGTGAACCAAAGAGAAGCTCTTATTATATCTAAGTGAATAACACCCTCCTTGCGTATCTTTGAAAAACTAAGGAATTTCTCTAGAACACTGTACGAGGTTGCTCCTATAATCCCAAAATAAATACAATACTGATTAAAAGAGACAGCCCCTATATAGTACTGCCACTGGCTATTAGCAACAAGGTGCTACATAGTAGGTCTTCTTGACCACAGCAACCACAGAGATATCAGGCTTTTCAAATTCAGAGAGAGAGTTCTGGATTATAGAGAACTTCCAAATATAAGGACAAAAAAATACACTTAAAAGACTTTGGAAAGCATTTCTCCCTTGCCCCATGGCCTCACCATGGAGGAAACCAGTCCAACAGGGGCAATCCAAAGGAGGAAAGCCTAAGAGAACACTCCTACTTCCACCTCTTTGTTTTAACCTTTCCACAACATTGGCCTACATAAAAATCAATACATGTGCCAACCTTTCAACTTGAACAGTTCTCTTAAATAGGCTTCCATTCTGGGAACAGCCATAGATTTAAGCCCAAACTCTCCGCTGCAGCACCACTGAGTGCCATGCAGGAATACCTAAATTAGAATTTGGCCCTAACAATACTGATCCTCTTCGTCACCACTTAAAATTTACCTTCATAAATGGAACCTAATGGGAAGCAATGGGAAAACGCTTTTCCTGTAAACCTCCCCTTGATATATTTCATTTATGAATGAAGAAATCTAATTTCAATTTTAAGGTTTCCTTTACCAGATTCAAAAGAAGTTCAGGCATATACTTTTTAATCCATGCCCCTTACATTTATATTGATAACCCTCATTCTCACCTTTCTAAGAATTCTTTCCAGCATTTAGATTTTAAATCTCTTTTTTAGTGAAAATCACAATATTATCTCCTGGGTTAAAGTTTGGGAACCACTTAAAAATATATATATAGGAGTTCCGGGAAGATGGCGGAAGAGTAAGACGCGGAGATCACCTTCCTCTCCACAGATACACCAGAAATACATCTACGCGTGGAACAACTCCTACGGAGCACCTACTGAACGCTGGCAGAAGACCTCAGACCTCCCAAAAGGCAAGGAACCCCCCACGTACCTGGTTAGGGCAAAAGAAAAAACTAAACAGAGACAAAAGAATAGGGACGGGTCCTGCACCAGCGGGAGAGAGCTGTGAAGGAGGAAAAGTGTCCACACACTAGGAGCCCCTTCGCGGGTGGAGACTTCGGGAGGCGGAGTGGGGGAGCTTGGGAGCTGCGGAGGAGAGCACAGCAACAGGGGTGCGGAGGGCAAAGCGGAGAGATTCCAGCGCAGAGGATCGGGCCGACCGGCACTCACCAGCCGAGAGGCTTGTCTGCTCGCCCGCCGGGGCGGGCGGGACTGGGAGCTGAGGCTCCGGCTTTTGTCGGAGCGCCGGGAGAGGACTGAGGTTGGCGGCGTGAACGCAGCCTGCAGGGCGTTGGTGCGCCGCGGCTGGCCGGGAGAGAGTCTGGGGAGGGGTCTGGACCTGCCGAAGAGGCAAGAGACTTTTACGTCCCTCTTTGTTTCCTGGTGCACGAGGAGGGGGGATTGGGAACGCTGCTTGGGAGAGCTCCGGAGACGGGCGCGAGCCGCGGCTAAGAGTGCGGAGCCCAGAGACGGACATGGGATGCTAAGGCCGCTGCTGCCGCCGCCAGGAGGCCTGTGTGCGAGCGCAGGTCACTAGCCACACGCCCTTCCGGGGAGCCTGTGCAGCCCGCCGCTGCCGGGGTCCCGGGATCCGGGGACGGCTCCCCCGGGAGAGCGCACGGCGCGCCTCAGGCTGCAGCGTCACGCCGGCCTCTGTCGCTGCAGGCCCGCCCTGCACTCCGTGACCCTCCCTACCCCCCGGCCTGGGTGAGCCAGAGCCTCCGAATCAGCGGCTCCTTTAACCCCGTCCTGTCTGAGCAAAGAACAGATGCCCTCCGGCGACCTACACGCACAGGCGGGGCCAAATCCAAAGCTGAGCCCCTGGGAGCTGTGAGAACAAAGAAGAGAAAGGGAAATCTCTTCCAGCAGCCTCAGAAGCAGCGGATTAAAGCTCCACAATCAACTTGATATACCCTGCATCTGTGGAATACCTGAATAGACAACGAATCATCCCAAATTAAGGAGCCCTGTGGATGAAAGGCTCTTGGTGCTGCAGCCAGGACTCAGTGCTGTGCCTCTGAGGTGGGAGAGCCAACTTCAGGACACTGGTCCACAAGAGGCCTCCCAGCTGCACATAATATCAAACAGCAAAAATCTCCGAGAGATCTCCATCTCAACGCCAGCACCCAGCTTCACTCAACGACTAGCAAGCTACAGTGCTGGACATCCTATGCCAAACAACTAGCAAGACAGGAACACAACCCCACCCATTAGCAGAGAGGCTGCCCAAAATCATAATAAGTCTACAGACACCCCAAAACACACCACCAGACGTGGACCTGCCCACCAGAAAGACAAGATCCAGCCTCATCCACCAGAACACAGGCACTAGTACCCTCCACCAGGAAGCCTACACAACCCACTGAACCAACCTTAGCCACTGGGGACAGACTCAAAAAACAACAGGAACTACGAACCTTCAGCCTGCAAAAAAAAAAAAAGGAGACCCCAAACACAGTAAGATAAGCAAAATGAGAAGACAGAAAAACACACAGCAGATGAAGGAGCAAGATAAAAACCCACCAGACCTAACAAATGAAGAGGAAATAGGCAGTCTACCTGAAAAAGAATTCAGAATAATGATAGTAAGGTTGATCCGAAATCTTGGAGATAGAATGGACAATAGAATGGACAAATTGCAAGAATCAGTTAACAAGGACCTAGAAGAACTAAAGATGAAACAAGCAACGATGAACAACACAATAAATGAAATTAAAAGTACTCTAGATGGGATCAATAGCAGAATAACTGAGGCAGAAGAACGGATAAGTGACCTGGAAGATAAAATAGTGGAAATAACTACTGCAGAGCAGAATAAAGAAAAAAGAATGAAAAGAACTGAGGACAGTCTCAGAGACCTCTGGGACAACATTAAACGCACCAACATTCGAATTATAGGGGTTCCAGAAGAAGAAGAGAAAAAGAAAGGGACTGAGAAAATATTTGAAGAGATTATAGTTGAAAACTTCCCTAATATGGGAAAGGAAATAGTTAATCAAGTCCAGGAAGCACAGAGAGTCCCATACAGGATAAATCCAAGGAGAAATACGCCAAGACACATATTAATCAAACTGTCAAAAATTAAATACAAAGAAAGCATATTAAAAGCAGCAAGGGAAAAACAACAAATAACACATAAGGGAATCCCCATAAGGTTAACAGCTGATCTCTCAGCAGAAACCCTACAAGCCAGAAGGGAGTGGCAGGACATATTGAAAGTGTTGAAGGAGAAAAACCTGCAACCAAGATTACTCTACCCAGCAAGGATCTCATTCAGATTTGATGGAGAAATTAAAACCTTTACAGACAAGCAAAAGCTGAGAGAGTTCAGCACCACCAAACCAGCTCTACAACAACTGCTAAAGGAACTTCTCTAGGCAAGAAACACAAAAGAAGGAAAGGACCTACAATAACAAACCCAAAACAATGAAGAAAATGGGAATAGGAACACACATATCGATAATTACCTTAAATGTAAATGGACTAAATGCTCCCACCAAAAGACACAGATTGGCTGAATGGATACAAAAACAAGACCCATATATTTGCTGTCTACAAGAGACCCACTTCAGACCTAGAGACATATACAGACTGAAAGTAAGGGGATGGAAAAAGGTATTTCATGCAAGTGGAAACCAAAAGAAAGCTGGAGTAGCAATTCTCATATCAGACAAAATAGACTTTAAAACAAAGACTATTAGAAGAGACAAAGAAGGACACTACATAATGATCAAGGGATCAATCCAAGAGGAAGATATAACAATTGTAAATATTTATGCACCCAACATAGGTGCACCTCAATACATAAGGCAAATACTGACAACCATAAAAGGGGAAATCGACAGTAACACATTCATAGTAGGGGACTTTAACACCCCACTTTCACCAATGGACAGATCATCCAAAATGAAAATAAATAAGGAAACACAAGCTTTAAATGATACATTAAACGAGATGGAGTTAATTGATATTTATAGGACATTCCATCGAAAAACAACAGAATACACATTTTTCTCAAGTGCTCATGGAACATTCTCCAGGATAGATCATATCTTGGGTCACAAATCAAGCCTTGGTAAATTTAAGAAAATTGAAATTGTATCAAGTATCTTTTCTGACCACAACGCCATGAGACTAGATATCAATTACAGGAAAAGATCTGTAAAAAATACAAACACATGGAGGCTAAACAATACACTACTTAATAATGAAGATATCACTGAAGAAATCAAAGAGGAAATCAAAAAATACCTAGAAACAAATGACAATGGAGACACAACGACCCAAAACCTGTGGGATGCAGCAAAAGCAGTTCTAAGGGGGAAGTTTATAGCAATACAAGCCCACCTTAAGAAGCAGGAAGCATCTCGAATAAACAACCTAACCTTGCACCTCAAGCAATTAGAGAAAGAAGAACAAAAAAACCCCAAAGCTAGCAGAAGGAAAGAAATCATAAAAATCAGATAAGAAATAAATGAAAAAGAAATGAAGGAAACAATAGCAAAGATCAATAAAACTAAAAGCTGGTTCTTTGAGAAGATAAACAAAATAGATAAACCACTAGCCAGACTCATCAGGAAAAAAAGGGAGAAGACCCAAATCAATAGAATTAGAAATGAAAAAGGAGAGGTAACAACTGACACTGCAGAAATAAAAGAGATCATGAGAGATTACTACAAGCAACTCTATGCCAATAAAATGGACAATCTGGAAGAAATGGACAAATTCTTAGAGAGGCACAACCTGCCAAGACTGAATCAGGAAGAAATAGAAAATATGAACAGACCAATCACAAGCACTGAAATTGAAACTGTGATTAAAAATCTTCCAACAAAGAAAAGCCCAGGACCAGATGGCTTCACAGGCGAATTCTATCAAACATTTAGAGAAGAGCTAACACCTATCCTTCTCAAACTCTTCCAAAATATAGCAGAGGGAGGAACACTCCCAAACTCCTTCTACGAGGCCACCATCACCTTGATACCAAAACCAGACAAGGATGTCACAAAGAAAGAAAACTACAGGCCAATATCACTGATGAACATAGATGCAAAAATCCTCAACAAAATACTAGCAAACAGAATCCAACAGCACATTAAAAAGATCATACACCATGATCAAGTGGGGTTTATTCCAGGAATGCAAGGATTCTTCAATATACGCAAATCTATCAATGTGATAAACCATATTAACAAACTGAAGGAGAAAAACCATATGATCATCTCAATAGATGCAGAGAAAGCTTTTGACAAAATTCAACACCCATTTATGATAAAAACCCTGCAGAAAGTAGGCATAGAGGGAACTTTCCTCAACATAATAAAGGCCATATATGACAAGCCCACAGCAAACATCATCCTCAATGGTGAAAAACTGAAAGCATTTCCACTAAGATCAGGAACAAGACAAGGTTGCCCACTCTCACCACTCTTATTCAACATAGTTTTGGAAGTTTTAGCCACAGCAATCAGAGAAGAAAAGGAAATAAAAGGAATCCAAATCGGAAAAGAAGAAGTAAAGCTGTCACTGTTTGCAGATGACATGATCCTATACATAGAGAACCCTAAAGATGCTACCAGAAAACTACTAGAGCTAATCAATGAATTTGGTAAAGTGGCAGGATACAAAATTAATGCACAGAAATCTCTGGCATTCCTATATACTAATGATGAAAAATCTGAAAGTGAAATCAAGAAAACACTCCCATTTACCATTGCAACAAAAAGAATAAAATATCTAGGAATAAACCTACCTAAGGAGACAAAAGATCTGTATGCAGAAAATTATAAGACACTGATGAAAGAAATTAAAGATGATACAAATAGATGGAGAGATATACCATGTTCTTGGATTGGAAGAATCAACATTGTGAAAATGACTCTACTACCGAAAGCAATCTATAGATTCAATGCAATCCCTATCAAACTACCACTGGCATTTTTCACAGAACTAGAACAAAAAATTTTGCAATTTGTATGGAAACACAAAAGACCCCAAATAGCCAAAGCAATCTTGAGAACGAAAGAAGGAACTGGAGGAATCAGGCTCCCAGACTTCAGACTATACTACAAAGCTACAGTTATCAAGACGGTATGGTACTGGCACAAAAACAGAAAGATAGATCAATGGAACAGGATAGAAAGCCCAGAGATAAACCCACGCACATATGGTCACCTTATCTTTGACAAAGGAGGCAGAAATGTACAGTGGAGAAAGGACAGCCTATTCAATAAGTGGTGCTGGGAAAACTGGACAGCTACATGTAAAAGTATGAAATTAGATCACTCCCTAACACCGTACACAAAAATAAGCTCAAAATGGATTAAAGACCTAAATGTAAGGCCAGAAACTATCAAACTCTTAGAGGAAAACATAGGCAGAACACTCTATGACATAAATCACAGCAAGGTCCTTTTTGACCCACCTCCTAGAGAAATGGAAATAAAAAGAAGAGTAAACAAATGGGACCTAATGAAACTTAAAAGCTTTTGCGCAGCAAAGGAAACCATAAAGAAGACCAAAAGACAACCCTCAGAATGGGAGAAAATATTTGCAAATGAAGCAACTGACAAAGGATTGATCTCCAAAATTTATAAGCAGCTCATGCAGCTTAATAACAAAAAAACAAACAACCCAATCCAAAAATGGGCAGAAGACCTAAATAGACATTTCTCCAAAGAAGATATACAGAGTGCCAACAAACACATGAAAGAATGCTCAACATCACTAATCATGAGAGAAATGCAAATCAAAACTACAATGAGATATCATCTCACACCAGTCAGAATGGCCATCATCAAAAAATCTAGAAACAATAAATGCTGGAGAGGGTGTGGAGAAAAGGGAACCCTCTTACACTGTTGGTGGGAATGTAAATTGATACAGCCACTGTGGAGAACAGTATGGAGGTTCCTTAAAAAGCTACAAATAGAACTACCATATGACCCAGCAATCCCACTACTGGGCATATACCCTGAGAAAACCATAATTCAAAAAGAGTCATGTACCAAAATGTTCATTGCAGCTCTATTTACAATAGCCCAGAGATGGAAACAACCTAAGTGTCCATCATCGGATGAATGGATAAAGAAGATGTGGCACATATATACAATGGAATATTACTCAGCCATAAAAAGAGACGAAATTGAGCTATTTGTAATGAGGTGGATAGACCTAGAGTCTGTCATACAGAGTGAAGTAAGTCAGAAAGAGAGAGACAAATACCGTATGCTAACACATATATATGGAATTTAAAAAAAAAAATGTCATGAAAAACCTAGGGGTGAAACAGGAATAAAGACACAGACTTACTAGAGAATGGACTTGAGGCTATGGGGAGGGGGAAGGGTAAACGGTGACAAAGCGATAAAGAGGCATGGACATATATACACTACCAAACGTAAGGTAGATAGCTAGTGGGAAGCAGCCGCATAGCACAGGGAGATCAGCTCGGTGCTTTGTGACCGCCTGGAGGGGTGGGATAGGGAGGGTGGGAGGGAGGGAGACGCAAGTGGGAAGAGATATGGGAATATATGTATATATATAACTGATTCATTTTGTTGTGAAGCTGAAACTAACATACCATTGTAAAGCAATTATACTCCAATAAAGATGTTAAAAAAAATAAATAATAAAAAAAATATATATATATATATATATACACACACACACACACACACACACACACATACAGTTACATTCCACTTTAACATCAATACTGCTAGACAGTATTTCCTTTGTTGAAAAAAGATGACAGCAAAGCCTCAAATTCTAGCAGAAGCCCCAGAGACTACCTTCTCCAATTCCCTAGTGTATTGAGTCATTAGGAGTTGTTTAAAGTTAGAATTTATCTTTTCTTTTATGTTTGAATGCTGCACATAGTTGCTTTGTGTTCTACTGAGCCTTAGTGCTCAGGTATTTATGAAAACAAAATGTTTGAAAAGTCAGTGATCCAAGGGATCATGCCGATACCAAGCACAAGAAGCACAAAAGGACAAAGTGAGACACAGACAATGGTCTTCTCAAATGTATTAAAGTTGCTGAGCTATCAAATAAAATGAAAAAATAGGAGGGTTGATGTAATGTCTTTTTCTGAAGACAAAAGTAATTATGCTATTTGCCTGTACACCTTTGTAGTACTTATCTTTTTATTCATCAGATTGTTGCTTGTGCCTTTTATGCACTCTAAAAATAAAAATTATTCCAGCTTTCATCAAAACTGGCAGTATTCTCCATAATGTGCAAAATTCTTTATCTTTACAGGGAAAAGCTTGTGAGAGAGTCACTGAATTTAAAGATTACAGGATGAAAGGAGAAATTGTTATAGAAATTTCCTTATATCCAGACTACTGACTTTTAAGAAAAGCAACAGTACATACATTTGAAAGAAATATCCATATAAATAATACTTTATTCATGATACAGAATAATGAACATGTTGGTCAGAATAATCAATTCTGATTTTGGTGTACCAAAATTAATTTTGGTGTACCGAATTAAGATGCTGAATGCTTTAATGTTTTCATCTTATAAAATTATTTAACATTCTTCATTAACCTTTCCTGAGAAGCTCCCAAAAATATATCTACATTAGACTGCCCAATCCCTTAAAGGTATAATTTCATTAAGTTTTTTATAAAATAATTCTAGACTCTATAAATAAAAATGATTTTAAAATCTGTCCTTCACAGGCGAAAGAATTTGTGAGATCCAAAAAATTCTGTAGTTTAATAGTATTCTACCAATGTTAATTTCTTAGTTTGATAAATGTACCATGGTTATATAAGATGTTACCATGGGGGGAAGCAGGGTGAAGGGTGTACAGAAACTCTCTGTACTATCTTTGCAAGTCTTCTGCAAATTTAAAATTCCTTAAAAATAAAAGTTTTTTAAGAAAAGCATCCTTTGAATTTCAATTTAAGATAGGCAATTGGAGAAGAAAAACTTCCAAGATTTTATTTGTAACCTATTCATAAACATGCAATTAACAAAGAACATGTGTTCTCAGTTGACTTCTGACATTAAGTCTATTTTATATAGTTCTAGAGACCACACTAAGGCAAAGGGGTCACCACTCCAACATGAGCACAACATATTTGTATTCTCACTCAGACCACAGCCTTTCAAACTCTCTGTAAATCAAGATCTATTTTCAATCACAGAAAAGTAAGAGAAGCAGTTATTTCCAGAATGAAATTATCCAAACCAGTAAAGCATTTTAAAAAGCACATATTATGAAAATTCTATATTCATGGAACAGAGCAGAATATTGAACTTACCTGTCTATGTTCATTACTTACATGGAAATGTTACATTCAAAACTAATATCTTAACTCATGAGAATTTTGAAGCCTTTGTGACTTGCCTACATGTTATGTAATCCCTTGGTAATAGTGAAATCTCATTAGACCAAAGTGTAATGGTGTCGACACATTGGCCCAATGAAGAAACCCATTGTCAGCTCAAACCCAATGTGGAAATCACTCTTCCTAGCGAAAAAAACGAAGGAACCCATAACCCTCCTCTCCACATTAGCACAGAGGTAAACAAGAAAATGACTCAGATGGAAATGGAAAAACGCATAACTGAGAAAATGGCGTTTTCTGTTATTATTATCTGATAATAACAGATACGAACATTTCACAGTGTATCAAAGAAAGCAAACCACAGAAGCAATACAGATGATGGAGGCACAAGAGATGAAATCTTTACTTTGAGTAACTGCAGATACAATGAAAATTCTCTGCAATTAATAAAAAAAGTCTGATAACAGGAGGGTTCTGATCCCACCACAAATGAATAATGGGACAAGACAGAATAGCTCAGAGAGAAGAGGGAGGGCATGCAGAAACTGAACAACTAACAAACAGGAAAAATGGGAACCAGACCATAAGTGAAACAGTTTCCATGGTAATCAGAGATACAAATTAAGAGTCATCGATTCCTAGCAGGAGGGGCCAGAAATGAATCGCTGAGTGTCCTGGTATATCATTTGATATTTTTGCACTTAATATACTTGCACTTAAACCAATACTATATAAGTGTATGCAACTGAGATTCCACAGTATATGTTCTATCATTCTCAGTAACTTTATTGTCTTAAACTTGACTTAAAGAAACTCTCCAGGTCTTTATAATCTTGCCTGGTTGCTAGACAGAGTGACCACACTGACAATGTGTTCACTCTGTGCCTGGAGGGGCCCAGGTGGGCAGGCAGGTAATAGGATGACCTGCCACTCACCCTCCAATATAGAATGCTACTCTAACAAGCCTTGTTTCTGGGTGCTACAAACCAAATGTCACTCATGTGGCTACGTTTTACTTTTAAAATGAAGTAGCGGGGCTTCCCTGGTGGCGCAGTGGTTGAGAGTCTGCCTGCCGATGCAGGGGACACGGGTTCATGCCCCGGTCCGGGAAGATCCCACATGCCGCGGAACGGCTGGGCCCATGAGCCATGGCCGCTGAGCCTGCGCGTCCAGAGCCTGTGCTCTGCAACGGGAGAGGCCACAACAGTGAGAGGCCCGCGTACCGCAAAAATAAAATAAAATAAAATGAAGTAGCAATTGCCACCGGGCTCACAGGAGCATACTGAAGTGTTCATTTTTAAAGAGAACTTTCTGAGATTTATCCATGTTATGGATTGCTTGTCCATTATTATACTTAATAACATTGGATATTTATTACAGATGTTATTTTGTATAAATATTTCAGAATTAAAAAGGACTCTAGTGAAAGTTCTAAAATGTCATTTATATATATTTACATTTGTATGCATATATATACATATATACACATACAAAACAATATATATTAGCTTTCATATTTGCTCTTCCAAAATCATTTTTCAGAAAATATTTCCTTTTAACTCTGCAGTCCTTCAAAGAGGCAGCTAAAATGTACTGCATGTTATCTTAGTTTTAAGTACTCAATGTAAAAATCACAAAGCTCTCTGCAGTATCACACTGAATCAGTGAAAGAGAGAATAAAGAACAACTTTCGAAACATTGCAGTAATTCCACAGTTCATAAAAGTTGTATACTTTATTAAGATTTCAACATAAATCAATGTTAGTAAAGATAACTATTTTTTAAATCCATTCAATCATAAATGTACTACATTTGTAGATTATAGTCCATTACACAGGTCCCCAGAAGCTCTGAGCACGCACTGAAATAAAATGAACACTCGCATCATTTTCTTCTCACTTTCATGACTTGAGGTTAATTGTAAGCTTCTAAAAACAATCTAGGCTTCACTTGAACTAGCTTCAAATGAGAGGCCAGCAATAAAACAAGCAAGCGTTTTTAGCTAGAGGTCTGGTTTCAATGAACAAGCATAAAAACACTCATTCTTTCATTCGTTGAAGGATTTTTTTAAAACCAAATAATTTAGTAAAGGCATTTGGCCTGCTTTCCTAAAAGAAGTGTAGGTGCTCAGAAAATCAAGCCATAATGGAACTGGGGGATATTTTAGTGAAATGTAAAATCATTAGACTAGTCCAGACTACAACTCACACTTGCCCAAAATATCTCCATATCTTCACAGTCCCCAGGAGGGAAGACCCTACCAGAAGGGGGAAGTAGAAGAACAAAAGAGGTCCAGATGGTGGACTCATGAACTTTCTGAGCACTCACCATTGTTCTTCAACAAATACTTGCTGAATGCATATGTGTTTGGCACTAGGCTACAAGGAAACAGGGATGAGCCAAAGAATATATTAGTACCTTCCTCCTAGGGCTGACACCTAGTAGGAAAGGCAGACAACAAACCAAATATTTGATTTACCTTTCTGATAATGGCTAGGAAGAAGAATTTGGGAAGGAATTTTTCGAGCCTGGACAGAAGGTTCAAATACATTTAGGGAGATGGGGCAAGTAAGGAGAGGAACATCCATCTCCTTAAATAGTAACAATGATATGAAACCAAACACAGGTCCTATCTGGAGAGATCATTCTGTGTTAGAAAGTATTTCAATGAGCGTGATCCCATTTAATTGTCAGAGCTCTGCAGGGGAAGGGGAAGGTAGGTTTTATTGTCTCAGTTATTCAGACTAGGAAACTGAGGTTCAGAGAGTAAAAGGACTCCCTTAAGGTGTCACCAACTAAACCTCTGTGGATGGTCTCCACTGTGCTGAACCCAGTGTGGATCATACACCCTTACAACACAATGAGAGGAGTTTTCTGGGCCACTTGGATGACAGGGGTGCAGCTGAGGCCATTTCCAGGAAACTTCCTCAGGACCAGGACATCCCTCCTTCAATAACTTGGAAACTGTGAGAGTAGGCATCTCTTCCTTCTGAGGTCCAGAGAGGAAAATATCTCACTCCAGAGTCCTGGAGACCCAAGAAAAGCAGAAGAATCTCTTACAAGTGTACTTGGTCAAAAAGAGACCAGGTAAAATTATTTCAAAATATGATGTAACTTCATGATAACATAAAAAACTTAGAGAACAGAGCAGCGAGCACATTCTCCCTCTTTTATTGACTATTTTCTTCAAGGAAAATTAATCTGGCCAAAACAGCTTCCTGTATCTACCATTCCATACTGAAAGAAGGACTTTTCCTTCTCCCACCACCATCTCCTCCAAAACTGGAGCACTGGATGAGACTGGCAGGTAAACGAATAACCTTTGGGGTTTTTTTCTTCTTATAAAACCATCCTGCTGCACACATCTCAGCAATGTGTCTGTCTTCTCTCTATCAAAAGCAGCTCTATAGGGACTTCCCTGGTGGCGCAGTGGTTAAGAATCCACCTGCCAACGCAGAGGACACGGGTTCGAGCCCTGGTCCAGGAAGATCCCACATGCCGCAGAGCAACTAAGCCTGTGCGCCACAACTACAGAGTCTGTGCTCTAGAGCCCACGAGCCACAACTACTGAGCTCGTGTGCCACAACTACTGAAGCCCAGGTGCCTATAGCCCGTGCTCCACAAGAGAAGCCACCGCAATGAGAAGCCTGCGCACCGCCATGAAGAGTAGCCCCCACTCGCCGCAACTAGAGAAAGCCCGTGAGCAGCAACGAAGACCCAATGCAGCCAAAAATAAATAAATAAATACATTTTTTTTTTTAAAAAAAAGCAGCTCTATACAATCGAAATACACTGTAAAAGATGACCTCAAGCGAGGCTCTGTGATTTGGCTATAAAAGAGGTGGTAGTGCTGGGCATGTAGTTCCACCCCCAACCCGTGGTCCCAGCTCCCTGAGAGCTTTGCAGGACTGCAGTGCGGTAAAGAGTTAACAGTAAATGAAAGGAGATGGGAAAGGGGGAGAGGGAGAGAATTAGGTTGCAATTTCCTTGTGTGCACTGAGCCTGAGCATTTTCCATTTCAACTGAATATGAAGAATCATGGCCTTGTTTTAAGGATTTAAGAAAAAGAAGACAGTTTAAAACCAAATGCCTGCTCTCTGCTATGGCAGTTCCACTGGCAGGCTGTAATTTGTCAGGGAGAGAAAATGGAAATGCAGTTATGTTTGTGAAATTCATGGGCTGTTTATCAGCTAGGTAAAGCCCAAAGATACAGGTAGCAGCAAATCTTTCTGTCTGGAAAAGTCTCTCAACGCTGTAAAAGAAAAAGAGGAATTCCCACTATTTTAATATAAAATATAGTTGCATTTCATTTTTCTATAGGTTATTCTGAAGCAAAGGGAAGAGGTTAATGGAGGAAAAGAAAGAATCTATAGGACAATAGGCATGTTTCATAGCACATACAGAAGGAACATGAATGTGCATTTCTCAAAAAGAGACATTTCCATTCATGCCCCGACATATGTCTAGCCCATAATTTGGAGGCAAACACCACAAATGACAGTTCTGAGCAAATCACTCCTTTGATACTAGGGTCGCATCAACCAAAAACCTTCTTGGGGGGTAAAAGGTACTGTAATCAATGCAAGCAATAATTTGTTACATTTGGGATTTTTCTTTTTTTCTTGTCATTCTTGGCTTTTCTGGAAGAATCGAGTTCTCAGTAAAACCTCACCCTTATCTGAAATTATTAAATGAGCATTCACTAGTTTTGTAGCGAGAAATAATGTACGCAGATATAAATGTGATAGGCTCCTTAAAAGCCATGTAAAGCAAATTCTGAAAATTGCTTCTTATTCACAGATATTGGTATTTACTTCTGAGCTTCCAGTTTCTAAGCTGTATGTTTTACTCTGAGATACAGTTTTGCTTCATCTTTTCGATGTCAGTATGTCAGTCTTCAATTAAATCAATAATGATGAATATAGAGCTCATTTAGTAATAAACAGAAGGTACATGCACAGACTACAAAAACACCATGTAAATACATCTCAGAATACAGCAGCGCTAAATTTCCATTTCAGCGTATCTTGCAACCACACTTGCATAACACTAAAGAGACTGGAGTGAAATGACATTTTCAGACCAGGGTTTCCCTGCATGGTTTCCAACCTGATCAGTGTCTGCACTGTTTAAATGAAAAGAGGAAAACACATAAATCATACGCTTTTTCCTCCAGCTTAAACATCCCTTATGGGTATTTCATTCTCTGCAACCTCAAGTGAGCTTCAAAGGCGAATCTAGCCATCAGCATCCAGCCACATGAATAACAGACCATGCTAACTTTCTATCTTCTGATTCTTTGGGGAAATGCTTGCTCCCTGGACTCACACAGTACAATTTTACCAAGCTCCTAAAAGGATTGGGGTGTTTCTCCTTCACAGGGTCCTTGTCAGGATTCAAGGCAGCAATTCCCTTAAAGAACATCACACAGCACCGCACACATAACAAGCACTCATTGAATCGTGTTTATTTTTGGTATTATCATAATTAGTGATTTTTCCAGTTATTTCCTCTAGATCAGAATTTCTCATTCAAAATGTTGTAACACCCCCAGAGAAGGACTGCCACAAAGGAAACTGCAATGATTTTTAGCGGATTTGCGTTCAGATTTTGGCTTCACCATTTAACAAGCGTGTAACCTTGGTTAAGTTACTATAACTCACTGAGCTTCATTTTACTTATCTGTGCAACGGAGGTGGTAATACTTATTTCATGGATTTGGTGCCAGGATTGGATAATAAAACTCCTCACCCCAAGAGGCAGTATAGCAGACAAATATAGAGCATGGAAACTGGGTACAAATGCTAGTGCTGCCAACTACTGTGTAAGCTTGAGCATTCTTTGTCTATGACTCAGTTTCCTTACCTGTAAAATGGGCATAGTGGAGTGAATGTGCCTAATATGGCTGTTGTGAGTACTGGATGAGTTATAAATAATGTCCAGAAATGTGTCTGGAAGTTATAATGATAGCTGCCATTTTTTCATTTAGTAATGAGACATTTATGGAACAACTACTGTGTATCTGTCACTGTGCTAGTCACTGAGGACACAAAAAACTGACATGATCCCTGTGTCTATAAAATGTAAAGTCTAATGGGGAGATAAACACTATTCCAATAATCACATAGATAAATGTTTACTTATGAACTGAGATATGTGTTTGGAAGAAAGCAAACAGTTTTATGAAAGCATAATAAACACGGGAGTCTTCACTGGGGAGAAGACATTTGAGCCGAGAGCTGAAGGACGAGGAGTTAACTAGGCAAAGAGGACGGGGGACATGGATGCAGGGAAAAGGAGCTGTATGTGCAAAGGTCTTGTGGTGAGGGAGCATGTTGCACCAGAGAAAACGACTGGAGACCAGAGTTGAGGCCGGAAATGTATGCGGGGGCCACACCATGCAGGGCTTGGGGGCCTGGGTGAGGATTTGGGATTTTATCCTAAGAGATAAGGAAACTGCAGGAATTTAAGCACTGGAAGGCAAGGGGTTGTGACATGATGGGATTTGCATCTTAGGAAGATCTTGCTGACTGATAAAACGATTTGGATACAGGTGTAAGTATATTCGGGAGACCAGTTAGGAGGCTGTGGCAGTTGGGTCTAGAGCTGGTGGTAGAGATAGAATAAATGGGAACATTTACTGAATTTACTCAGGGGTCTGTTAAGAGTGCACAGTGGCACTTAGCTCCCTTTCCTTTGTCTATCATTGCCTAGCACAGTTCTCCTGTACCTAAAACAAGGGCACAGATACAGACAGACATGTATAATTAGCTATGGAGTGGGACGTGACCTAAGGATGGTCTGGGTCTGAAAGAAAGAGTAGAATGACAGGAGCAAGCTACAGCAAGCACTCTTTTTTTTTTTTTTTTTAACATCTTTATTGGAGTATAGTTGCTTTACAACGGTGTGTTAGTTTCTGCTACATAACAAAGGGAACCAGCTACACATATATATATATCCCCATATCTCCTCCCTCCTGCATCTCCCTCCCACCCTCCCTATCCCACCCCTCTAGGTGGTCACAAAGCACTGAGCTGATCTCCCTGTGCTTTGCAGCTGTTTCCACTAGCTATCTATTTTACATTTGATAGTGTATATATGCTCATGTCACTCTCTCACTTCATCCCAGCTTACCCTTCCCCCTTCCTGTGTCCTCAAGTCCATTCTCTATGTCTGCATCTTTATTCCTATCCTGCCCCTAGGTTCTTCAGAACCTTTTTTTAGATTCCATAAATATGTGTTAGCATACAGTATTTGTTTTTCTCTTTCTGACTTACTTCACTCTGTATGACAGACTCTAGGTCCATCCACCTCACTACAAATAACTCAATTTCGTTTCATTTTATGGCTGAGTAATATTCCACTGTATATATGTGCCACATCTGCTTTATCCACTGATTTGTCGATGGACACTTAGGTTACTTCCATGTCCTGGCTATTGTAAATAGAGCTGCAATTAACATTGTGGTACATAACTCTTTTTAAATTATGGTTTTCTCAGGGTATATGTGCAGTACTGGGATTGCTGGGTCATATGGTAGTTCTATTTTTACATTTTTTAAAGAAACTCCATACTGTTCTCCATAGTGGCTGCATCAATTTACATTCTCACCAACTGTGCATGAGGGTTCCCTTTTCTCCACACCCTCTCCAGCATTTATTGTTTGTAAATTTTTTGAAGATAGCCGTTCTGACTGGTGTGAGATGATACCTCATTGTAGTTTTGATTTGCATTTCTCTAATGATTAATGATGTTGAGCATTCTTTCATGTGCTTGTTGGCAATCTGTATATCTTCTTTGGAGAAATGTCTATTTAGGTCTTATGCCCAGTTTTGGATTGAGTTGCTTGCTTTTTTGATATTGAACTGCATGAGCTGCTTGTAAATTTTGGAGATTAATGCTTTGCCAGTTGCTTCATTTGCAAATATTTTCTCCCATTCTGAGGGCTGTCTTTTTGCCTTTTTTTTTTTTTTTTTTTTTTGGCGGTACACAGGCCTCTCACTGTTGTGGCACCTCCCGTTGCAGAGCACAGGATCCGGACACGCAGGCTCAGCGGCCTTGGCTCACGGGCCTAGCCGCTCCACGGCATGTGGGATCTTCACGGACCGGGGCACGAACCCGTGTCCCCTGCATCAGCAGGTGGACTCTCAACGACTGCACCCCCGGGGAAGCCCTCTTTTTGTCTTTTTTATGGTTTCCTTTGCTATGCAAAAGCTTTTAAGTTTCATTAGGTCCCATTTGTTTATTTTTGTTTTTATTTCCATTTCTCTAGGAGGTGGGTCAAAAAGGATCTTGCTGTGATTTATGTCATAGTGTGTTCTATCTATGTTTTCCTCTACGAGTTTTACAGTGTTTGCCCTTAGATATAGGTCTTTAATCCATTTTGAGTATATTTTTATGTATGGTGTTAAGAAGTGTTCTAATTTCATTCTTTTACATGCAGCTGTCCAGTTTTCCCAGCACCACTTACTGAAGAGGCTCTTTTTTCTCCATTGTATACTCTTGCCTCCTTTATCAAAGATAAGGTGATCATATGTGCGTGAGTTAATCTCTGGGCTTTCTATCCTGTTCCACTGATCTATATTTCTGTTTTTGTGCCAGTAACATACTGTCTTGATTACTGTAGCTTTGTAGTATAGTCTGAAGTCAGGGAGCCTGATTCCTCCAGCTCTGTTTTTTGTACTCAAGATTGCTTTGGCTACTCAGGGTCTTTTGTGTTTTCATACAAATTGTGAAATATTTTGTTCTAGTTCTGTGAAAAATGCCATGGGTAGTTTGACAGGCATTGCATTGAATCTGTAGATTGCTTTGGGTAGTATAGTCATTTTCACAATGTTGATTCTTCCAATCCAAGAACATGGTATATCTCTCCATCTGTTTGTATCATCTTTAATTTCTTTCATCAGTGTCATAATTTTCTGCATACAGATCTTTTGTCTCCTTAGGTAGGTTATTCCTAGGTATTTTATTCTTTTTGTTGCAATGGTAAATGGGAGTGTTTCCTTAATTTCTCTTTCAGATTTTTCAACATTAGTGTATAGGAATGCATGAGATTTCTGGGCATTAATGTTGTATCCTGCTACTTTACCAAATTCATTGATTTGCTGTAGTAGTTTTCTGGTAGCATCTTTAGGATACTCTGTGTATAGTATCATGTCATCTACAAACAGTGACAGCTTTACTTTTTCTTTTCCAATTTGGATTCCTTTTATTTCTTTTTCTGCTGTGATTGCTGTGGCTAAAACTTGCAAAACTATGTTGAAAAATAGTGGTGACAGTGGACAACCTTGTCTTGCTCCTGATCTTAGAGGAAATGGTTTCAGTTTTTCACCATGGAGAACGATGTTGGCTGTGGGTTTGTCATATATGGCCTTTATTATGTTGAGGTAAGTTTCCTCTATGCCTACTTTCTGGAGGGTTTTTATCATAAATAGGTGCTGAATATTGTCGAAAGCTTTTTCTGCATCTATTGAGATGATCATATGGTTTTTCTCCTTCAATTTGTTAATATGGTTTACTACATTGATTGATTTGCGTATATTGAAGAATCCTTGCATTCCTGGGATAAACCCCACGTGATCATGGTGTAAGATCCTTTTAATGTGCTGTTGTATTCTGTTTGCTAGTATTTTGTTGAGGATTTTTGCATCTATGTTCATCAGTGATATTGGCCCGTAGTTTTCTTTCTCTGGGACATCTTTGTCTGGTTTTGCTATCAGGGTGATGGTGACCTCGTAGAATGAGTTTTGGAGTGTTCCTCACTCTGCTATATTTTGGAAGAGTTTGAGAAGGATAGGTGTTAGCTCTTCTCCAAATGTTTGAGAGAATTCACTGGTGAAGCCATCTGGTCCTGGGCTGTTGTCTGTTGGAAGATTTTTAATCACAGTATCAATTTCAGTGCTTGTGATTGGTCTGTTTATATTTTCTAGTTCTTCCTGGTTCAGTCTTGGAAGGTTGTGCTTTTCTAAGGATTTGTCCACTTCTTCCAGGTTGGCCATTTTATTGGCATACAGTTGCTTGAGTAATTGTTCATGTTCCTTTGTATTTCTGCGGTGTCAGTTGTTACTTCTTTTTCATTTCTAACTCTACTGATTTGAGTCTTCTCCCTTTCTCTTGATGAGTGTGGCTAATGGTTTATCAATTTTGTTTATCTTCTCAAAAAACCAGCCTTTAGTTTTATTGGTCTTTGTTATTGTTTCCTCCACTTCTTTTTCATTTATTTCTGATGAGATCTTTACGATTTCTTTCCTTCTGCTAACTCTGGGGTTTTTTTGTTCTTCTTTCTCTAATTGCTTTAGGTGTAAGGTTAGATTGTTTATTTGAGATGTTTCTTGTTTCCTGAGGCAGGATTGTATTGCTATAAACTTTCCTCTTAGAACTGCTTTTGCTGCATCCCATAGGTTTTGGGTCGTCATGTTTTCATTGCCATTTGTTTCTAGGTATTTTTTGATTTCCTCTTTGATTTCTTCAGTGATCTCTTGGTTATTTAGTAGTGTATTGTTTAGCCTCCATGTATTTGTATTTTTTACAGATTTTTCCCTGTAGTTGATATCTAGTCTCATAGCATTGTGGTCAGAAAAGATACTTGATACAATTTCAACTTTCTTAAATTTACCAAGGCTTGATTTGTGACCCAAGATATGATCTATCCTGGAGAATGTTCCATGAGCACTTGAGAAGAAAGTGTATTCTGTTGTTTTTGGATAGAATGTCCTACAAATATCAATTAAGTCCATCTTCTTTAATGTATCATTTAAAGCTTGTGTTTCCTTATTTATTTTCATTTTGGATGATCTGTCCATTGGTGAAAGTGGAGTGTTAAAGTCCCCTACTATGATTGTGTTAGTGTCGATTTCCCCTTTTATGGGTGTTAGCATTTGCCTTATGTATTGAGGTGCTCCTATGTTGGGTGCATAAATATTTACAATTGTTATATCTTCTTCTTGGATTGATCCATTGATCATTATGTAGTGTCCTTCTTTGTCTCTTGTAAGGGTCTTTATTTTAAAATCTGTTTTGTCTGATATGAGAATTGCTACTCCAGCTTTCTTTTGATTTCCATTTTCATGGAATATCTTTTTCCATCCCCTCACTTTCAGTCTGTATGTGTCCCTAGGTCTGAAGTGGGTCTCTTGTAGATAGCATATATATGGGTCTTGTTTTTGTATCCATTCAGGCAGTCTGTCTGAATGGATACACTGTCCATTCAGGCAGTGTCTTTTGGTCGGAGCATTTAATCCATTTATATTTAAGGTAATTATTGATATGTATGTTCCTATTACCATTTTCTTAATTGTTTTGGATCTGTTATTGTAGATTTTTTCCTTCTCTTGTGTTTCCTGCCTAGTGAAGTTCCTTTAGCATTTGTTGTAAAGCTGCTTTGGTGGAGCTGAATTCCCTTCGTTTTTGCTTGTCTGTAAAGCTTTTAATTTCTCCATTGCATCTGAATGAGATCCTTGCTGGGTAGAGTAATCTTGGTTGCAGGTTTTTCTCCTTCATCACTTTAAATATGTCCTGCCACTCCCGTCTGGCTTGCAGAGTTTCTGCTGAAAGATCAGCTGTTCACCTAATGGGGATTCCCTTGTATGTTATTTGTTGTTTTTACCTTGCTGCTGTTAATATTTTTTCTATATATTTAACTTTTGGTAGTTTGATTAATATGTGTCTTCGTGTGTTTCTCCTTGGCTTTATCCTGTATGGGGCTCTCTGTGCTTCCTAGACTTGATTATTTCCTTTTCCATATTAGGGAAGTTTTCAACTATAATCTCTTCAAATATTTTCTCAGTCCCTTTTTTTTTCTCTTCTTTTTCTGGGTCCCATATAATTTGAATGTTTGTGTGTTTAATGTTGTTCCAGAGGTCTCTGAGACTGTCCTCAATTCTGTTCATTCTTTTTTCTTTATTCTGCTCTGTGGTAGTTATTTCCACTATTTTATCTTCCAGGTCACTTATCCTTTCTTCTGCCCCAGTTATTCTGCTATTTATTCCTTCTAGAGAATTTTTATTTCATTTACTGTGTTATTCATTATAGTTTGTTTAGTTCTTCTAGATCCTTGTTAAACATTTCTTCTATTTTCTCCATTCTATTTCCAAGATTTTGGATCATCTTTACTATCATTACTCTGAATTTTTTTTCAGGTAGACTGCCTATTTCCTCTTCATTTGTTTGGTCTGCTGGGTTTTTACCTTGCTCCTTCATCTGCTGTGTGTTTCTCTGTCTTCTCATTTTGCTTAACTTACTGTGTTTGGGGTCTCCTTTTAACAGGCTGCAGGTTCATAGCTCCCGTTGTTCTTGGTGTCTGCCTCCAGTGGCTAAGATTGGTTCAGTGGGTTGTGTAGGCTTCCTGGTGGAGGGGACTGGTGCCTGTGTTCTGGTGGATGAGGCTGGATCTTGTCTTCTGGTGGGCAGGACTGTGTCCGGTGGTGTGTTTTGGGGTGCCTGTGACCTTATTATGATTTTAGGCAGCCTCTCTGCTGATGGGTGGGATTGTGTTCCTGTCTTGCTAGTTGTTTGGCATAGGGTGTCCAACACTGTAGCTTGCTGGCTGTTCAGTGGAGCTGCATCTTAGCATTGAGATGGAGCTCTCTGGGAGAGTTTTCTCTATTTGATATTATGTGGAGCCGGGAGGTCTCTGGTGGACCAATGTCCTGAACTCGGCTCTCCCACCTCAGAGGTACAGGCCTGACACCCGGCCGGAGCACCAAGACCCTGTCAGCCACAAGGCTCAGAAGAAAAGGGAGAAAGGAAGAAAGGAAGAAAGAAAGAATGAAAAGAAAGGAAGAAAAAAAATAGTAAAATAAAATAAAGTTACTAAAATAAAAAAAACAATTATTAAAAATTTAAAACATTTTATAGTAATAAAAAAAGAAAAAAAATATGGACAGATAGAACCCTAGGACAAATGGTAAAAGCAAAGCTATACAGACAAAATCACACAAAGAAGCATACACATACACACTCACAGAAAGAGAAGAAGGAAAAAATATATATATATGTAAAAAAAAAAGGAAGAGATCAACCAAATCAATAAACAAATCCACCAGTGATAATAAACTCTAAATACTAAACTAAGATAAACATAAAACCAGAAACAAATTAGATGCAGAAAGCAGACCCCAAGTCTACAGTTGCTCCCAAAGTCCACCGCCTTGATTTTGGGATGATTTGTTGTCTATTCAGGTATTCCACAGATGCAGGGTACATCAAGTTGATTGTGGAGATTTAATCCGCTGCTCCTGAGGCTGCTGGGAGAGATTTCCCTTTCTCTTCTTTGTTCACACAGCTCCTGGGGTTCAGCTTTGGATTTGGCCCTGCCTCTGCGTGTAGGTCACCTGAGGGCATCTGTTCCCCGCCCAGACAGGGCAGGGTTAAAGGAGCAGCTGATTCAGGGGCTCTGGCTCACTCAGGCCGGGTGGAGGGAGGGGTACGGATGCGGGGCAAGCCTGTGGCGGCAGAGGCTGGCGTGACGTTGCACCAGCCTGAGGTGCGCCCTGTGTTCTCCTGGGGAAGTTGTCCCTGGATCACGGGACCCTGGCAGTGGTGGGCTGCGCAGGCTCCCGGGAGGGGAGGTGTAGATAGTGACCTGTGTTTGCACACAGGCTTCTTGGTGGCTGCAGCAGCAGCCTTAGTGTTTCGTGCCTGTCTCTGGTGTCTGTGCTGATAGCCATGGCTCACGCCCATCTCTGGAGCTCGTTTAGGCAGTGCTCTGAATCCCCTCTCTTTGCACCACGAAACAATGGTCTCTTGCTTCTTAGGCAGGTCCAGACTTTTTCCCAGACTCCCTCCCAGATAGCTGTGGCACACTTGCCCCCTTCAGGCTGTGTTCACGCAGCCAACCCCAGTCCTCTCCCTGGGATCTGACCTCTGAAGCCCGAACCTCAGCTCCCAGGCCCCGCCCACCCCGGCAGGTGAGCAGACAAGCCTCTCGGGCTGGTGAGTGCTGGTCGGCACCAATCCTCTGTGCAGGAATCTCTCCGCTTTGCCCTCTGCACCCCTGTTGCTGTGCTCTCCTCCGTGGCTCTGAAGCTCCCCGCTCCACCTCCCGCAGTCTCCGCCCACGAAGCGGCTTCCTAGTATGTGGAAACCTTTCCTCCTTCACAGCTCCCTCCCAGAGGTGCAGGTCCCATCCCCATTCTTTTGTCTCTGTTTTTTCTTTTGCCCTACCCAGGTACGTGGGGAGTTTCTTCCCTTTTGGGAAGTCTGAGGTCTTCTGCCAGCGTTCAGTAGGTGTTCTGTAGGAGTTGTTCCACGTGTAGATGTATTTCTGATGTATTTGTGGGGAGGAAGGTGATCTCTGCGTCTTACTCCTCCGCCATCTTGAACATCCTCTGCAGCAAGCACTCTTGAGGGCGAGTTTTCACATGGACTCCACAGACCAACACCAGCCCAGCCAGAGCAGAGAGCCACCCTGTCACTCAGAAGTTCTGAGGACCCAGGGGACTATAGAAATGGGACAAGGCCAAAGCTGTTCTTTTCCCACTGCTGCCTCTTTGCCACCTGCAAAAACAATCAGCCCTGATCTACTTAAGATCCACTCCTAGGTCTATGTCAGAGATCAACTGAAAAGGCATCTATCAATCTTTTATGTTAATTATACCTACTTTTCACCAAAAATGCTGCATATCATAACTTGTAAATATTATCTGGTAGATCTTCTCGGTCATAGAGAATAGATCAAGTGTCTGTTTTAGTCTCTATAGATGCTGACATGTCCCGGCAGAATACTGTTTCTAAGCCTGACTCTGTAATGAGGTTTGTTTTCTTTTAAGCTGTTGCTGATGGGGGCAGTTGTCTATTGCTTAGCCTTGACTTTTATAAACACAGATTGTCACTCAACAAGAATCAAGCATTTATTGAGCATGTACTACCTACCATGCCTACATCAGCTGCTGGAGAATAAGTGGACCATCCCCAATGTCAAGGATCAGCAGTCTAGTGGGGATGACAGATATAAACCGATTAATTACAACAGGATATGGAAGTGCTAAAATGAGGGCATGAATGAATTGTGGAAAGCAGAGCTGGGTATAATTAATTGGTGTCCGGGGTAGTACCTAAAATCTCCACAGAATTTGTTGCAAAACGCAATAAAAGTTAGCCTTTCAATTAACAAATTCCTTCTGGCATTTTGTTCTTATCCATTAACCTCACTGAAATTGCCTCATAGTTCCTGCACTATATTATTAATGGAAATGTTTCCCCTCATTACCCAGCAACTTTGTTACATAGACAATTGTGTTCTGGAAGATGCATGAGAACTTCTTTAACTGATAAAAGAATTAACCTTTTAGACTAAGGCAGCCACTTACTGCTAGACACAGCACTCAGGAATTTTGATTACTTAGGAAACACAGAGCATCGATTTTGTATGAGTATGTACATAGCCTAGCAAATAACAATTCATAAGAATAAAATTTTATTATAGTTAAGGGATTAAAGAACAATAATCCTCATAATCATGCTTCTAAACCAGTTGAATCTCAAGTTTTCTAGCTCCCAAAGGATAAAAATGTCACACAAAATCTTTGGGGCCCAGGGCCAGCTCTACAGGAACAGAAGAGGCAGTCATGTGCATGTGATGACTTGAGGATTGCGGAAAAACTATCTACCCTAAAAAATATCTTCCTCAGTGATTAAGCTACTTGGTTATTGGTGGGAATGTAAAAACGATGCCCTCTGACATCCTCTAACTAAGAAATGAATTAAATTTAAGAACACAGGAATTGGGGGATTTGTGGCATAAACAGATTGGTGACTCATACTGTGGCTTCTTTGGAAAGATGTCCTTCTTTCAACCTATCACGCCCTATAACCTACAGAAGAGAATCCAAGCATTCAAGGCCCTGTGTAATCTAAATGCCAACCTACATTCACCAACTTGTATCCCACCTTCCCCATAACAAAGCCTTCACTCCAACAAGATGAGCAGTCACTATCCTCGGTTGGTGCTTTCCTCTTTCCCTCCCAGCAGAGGTTGGAGCAGGCAGAAATTCTGATGGAGGTAGTGGCAGAATCAGCTCTGTTACTTGAGGGATTTTTCCAGCACCATACAGTGAGTTCCAAAGTCCCAAATTATATTATCAATAATCAAATCAGCAACTGAACAAAAGAGTAATCTCAGAAATAAACATCTAGAAATAGACTCCTGACTCGACGTAATGAGCTAAAACAACAGGTAGCCTTCCCGAGGGATCTAGAGTCTATGCCCTCAAAGGCATTCCAGAAGGGATCAGGCTTTACTGTGAAAATGGCATGTTAACCAAAGATCTGGTTAACAAAATCTTTGTTACCAAATGAGAGATGAGGGCATAATGACAACAATAATAATAGGTGACATTTATTCAGCACTTGCAGTGCACCAGGCACTATTCTAAATGCCTTACGTGTATTGATCCACTTAATCCTCACAAGGAGCCCTCTGAGGTAGGTAATGTTTATTATGCCCACATTATAGGTGAGAAAAATGAGGTCAAAGGTTGAATAACTTGCTCCAAACTGCACAATGCCTAAGTACTAGAATCAGAATTCGACTTCAGGATATATAATTTAAGAATCTACGCTCTTAACTCAGTAGCCAGGTAAGGAAACGTCACACTATAGGTAGGACTATGTATATGAAGTGGATCTTAATGTTTCAAGTTTTCTGGGATAAAAATATTTACTGATTAAAAGTGAAGAAAAGGGGGCTTCCCTGGTGGCGCAGTGGTTGAGAATCTGCCTGCCAATGCAGGGGACACGGGTTCAAGCCCTGGTCTGGGAGGATCCCAGGTGCCGCGGAGCGACTAAGCCCGTGAGCCACAACTACTGAGCCTGCTTGTCTGGAGCTTGTGCTCCGCAACAAGAGAGGCCGCGACAGTGAGAGGCCCGCGCACCGCGACGAAGAGTGGCCCCCGCTCACCGCAACTAGAGAAAGCCCATGCACAGAAACGAAGACCCAACACAGCCAAAAACATAAATAAATAAATAAAAAATTTTTTTTAAAGTGAAGAAAAGGAATGTGCTTATTTTCTATAATTGCTGAATTATTTGCTTTATCCAACCAAAACGCAAAGAATAAAAAGCCTTCTTACCAAATACATCTTCAGACACAGGAAATATGAGGAAATGCTTTTTCCCAAATTACAGTAAAGTTTAAGGAATTGGATCAAAATTTTCTCCAAAAGTCTAGATAAAAGATACACAACCTGACCTACAAGGTTTACTGTGAATTTATCCCACTTGGCAAATGTCTTAACCTGAAGCAAGTTAATTGCTTTTTAGAAGAGTTTTCAAAGAAAATATTAAATCTTATTGCACCTTATATTTCCCTCAATAGTTCTAAACATGAGTCATAATAATTGATTTGCAACATGAATATTTCACTTGCTTGCTTCTAAGTTACACAATGGAATAATATGCATCTATTAAAATCAGCTTTATGAATAGTTTTTGATTAAGAGATAAAAAGTCTTATACTATAGTTTTAATGAAAAATGACACAAAATTTTATATTTAGTATGAATACATGGCTGGGAATACGAATTCATAGGAAATAGGCTAGCAGAAAACGGTAATGTTAATAAAATAGTTGTCTTTGGTGGCATGTTGGGATTTTTTTCTTTATGCTCTTATGTATTTCCATCTTTCTAGAATAAACATCTCTACATTTGTAAGAAAAGAAAGTAAAACTTTAAAGTATATATGAACAAGAAAGTCATTAGCAATCCAAGTTCTATTTCTACACTCAGCCCTTTCAAAGAACATTTTACCATCTAGCTAAGAAAATTCTCTTTGACCCATACACAACCTATAAGTTTACCTTTATGAGATCTTTCAGCATTTTATAGACAACCACCAATCCAGAATAATAAAGAAAATCAGGCATTTTTCTCTAGGGGGGAAAACAACATTTTTTCTTTAATTGAGAAGAAATAAAATGGGCTTTGGACTGCATTTGAATCCTGGTTCAAATACTTCAGCAAATTAGTTAGGCTCTCCGAGCCATAGCTTTCCCATGTGTAAAAAAAAAAGTTGCTCTTAGAATTAAATTCAGTAGCACCAGTCAAGTGACTAGCTCAGATGACTGCTACCCCAGCTGACCTCTGCCTGCAACTGCAGTGCTAATTTCCTTTTCTCTCTCTTAGTCCTTAAACCTAGTACAGTATCCAATATTGAAAGGAAACACTAGTGAATTTCACGTAAGATCTGCATTTTAGATTCACCTAAAATACCAGGGGCTCCAAAGTGAGGGACAGAGAAAATTCAATACCATTTTCCAGTCAACATGTTTATCTATCGTTCTTGTCAATATAGAATGATTCCAGTTCTTAAATGAGCATTTAACTTTCTGAAGGAGAACGAAAAATTAAGTTACTTAATTTTAAACATATTTTTCATAAAATAATGTGTGTTAAATTTACCCATTGAGCTTATTTTCTGTCTGATTTATCTTCCTTCTTTCTTTCCCTATATTATTTTCAACAAATGGAGAATGCAGTAGTTACTTTATTAAATACCCAAAATGCTTAGTATTTTCTTATAGCTAGATAATAAATCAGGCACAATTTTATCTAGTATGCTAAAATATGTTATAATTCACATATGTCAAGAAATATAAAGAAAAGTTTTCTTCCGCTTAGTGTAAATGATTAGTAGAACGGGCTAGAACCCTCATGAGATGCTTCAAACAGGCATTTTCTCCTGGAGAACCTTTACAATCTTTCTCAACTCCTGACCTTCAAAGTTTCCTTAATAGCATTCTATTCCTTCATAATATAGTTATTTTAACTGGCTTTACAGATCATACAGTCCTTCTTACCTAGTATCAGTGTTAGGACAAGTATGAAATAGGATTAGATGTGTATAACTGAGATTTTATCATAAGAATGTCATTTCTATAAGCATTCATTATTCTTGTATTTGTGGAGTTAGTAACTCTTATCTCTGCCTTGCTAATTTCCACTTTTTTTTTTAGATCTTTTATTAAATAATACCCACTGGGGAAGGCTTTTCTGAACATCTCCCTCTCCCACTCCTCTCCCCCAACTCACCACCTCAGATGAGGTTGGGGGCTGTAATTACATCTTTTCACTATACACTAGGTTTCTACTTTATACCACTGTCACAACAGTAACTAAATCATTACTATTTAATCCTCCACTTAATGTCCGTCCATCTGAATAAACTACGATTTCCATGGAACAAGGATGTACTTGTCTTATTCATCTTTGTACCCCAGGTCCTCTTGTGGTATCTGACCTATAAAAGATGCTCAATAAATAATTACTGAATAAATGAATGAATGAAGCCTTTGCTTGCTGCCAGTAGAAACATCCAGGTTTCTGCTTTCAGCTCAGGGTAAAACAGCCTGAATCTCAAGGGCCCATTTAGAATCAACTGTATTCACTGTGTAGTTTAGTAAAAATAGGTCAAGGAACCATTTTTCAGCTTCCAGTATAAATATCTACACCAAAATAAGCAAAGTTTGCCTGCCGTTCACACAAAGTATTTGTGTTACCAAAGATTATTTACAACTGCAGAGCTGACAGCAAAAGATGCTTTCTAAATCCAGATGTGTAAAGGCTACTGCTTTATCAATTGTTTTTTTTTTTTTTCCTTGAAGATTTACTATGAGACTTGATGGAAGGTCTACTTCCAGACATAACAAGGGCTATTTCTGATAGCTATCAGAAAGATAATATGCAATGAAGATGAAGTATATTATGAAGCATGAACAGAAGTAAAATCAGAAAGATTGAAGTTAGTGCGCTTAGAAAGAATGTAACATAGAAATTTCTCTAGTGAACTAGGGTCAGAGTTGCCCTAAACCCCACAACAATAAACAAGCCCAGAGAGCCAACAAGATCACTTTCATGGAGCAGAGAGAGTTTTTGAGCCGACAGAATGTTCACCGTGGAGTAGCCTCTAGGTTTACACATTACTTTAATAACAGGGTAATTCAGGTTACTCTACTTGCCTTCTGAAGTCATGGTAAACAGCTTCATTCTGGGACAGGAACCAGGCATGGTGTCAAGTGGGCTGCTTAAACTCCCGCCGTGTGCCAAAAAGGAAATAATGAGAACACACAGGAGTGAAAAGCAAAGCTTCAAACCCTCATTACAGCAGGCACCACACAGTTAACAAAAAGCTACACCAAAGGATTTGAGACAATAATATAGGCTTTTTCCTAACTTTGTTCAACGAATAATTATAGACTTCTTTGTGCCAGGCACTGAGCATGGTTTTAGTGATAAAGACAGGCTCACGCCTTCACTGAATTTATTATACAAAATGTCTTCTGAAGTACAAAGTAGCAGCACTAGTTTCTAAAGAGCGTTGGTGAATGTTCTTCACTTGTTTATCATTAATGAATACTATAAATGACATACCAGGTGTCCCAGTCACTTAGAAACCTTTCCAAGAGTTGACAAATGAGTGACCCAAACGATAAATCTAAGAGAGTCTAAAACGGAGGCCACTGAGGTCGGCAGAGTGGGGACGTTGTCATGTCAGACGTGGGACTTGAGCCGGGCTTTGAAAGAATGGACACCTGGAGAAGAGGGAATTGGACCTTGAGGCTGTGAGGAAAGGCACAGAGAAGAAGTGGAAGCAGGAGTGCTGACGGCATCAAGGAGAAAGTAGATGGGTTTGACTGACTCCTCAATTACCTTATATTTTACACTGTGAAGTCCTGAGTGTTCAGAAGAAAAGGTTGAAGAAGTCCCCGCATTAGAAAGACTAATCTGGTAGCAGTTTCTGAAATCTGGTTTGAAAAATGGTGCCAGCTGGCTTAATTAGTATCACCTGGGGCACTTTAGGAATAATACAGATCCCAGGTCCCAGACACCCTCATTCCTAGAAATAGAAACTGTACCTAAGAGAATGGATTTTTTTTCAACTCGGACCTTAAGTGATTTTCTATGTGATTCTGAGGCACAGCCAGATGTGGAAGTTCTAGAAGATGAAATGAAAGTCTCTGACTGCACTGGCTTAGGAAACGTGACCAGGGCCAGGCCTAGGGAGAGTTTAGTCTCCCTGAAAGACAGGCAGACTGCTCAGTCTAAGTCAAAACTATAAGGTCTACCTGACATCTGGAAATATTTGTAGGAACTTTTGACCCCCCAAAATACATTACTCTCACATTGCTGGGCTCCATGTTTAGAATAAAAGGATTATTATGCAAGGACTCTACATGAATCAAAAAACTACATCTGCACATCTTGACTCCATCTGTTTTCTCCTACCCCCCATCCCATGAGGAGAAGGCAAGTTCCTTGAAGGCAGAGCACTCACTCCCTGCTTCATCTCAGCCCCTACAATGGTGTTAGCACAGACTACGCAAGCAATCATTTCTTTAAATAAATGCATAAATGAAGAAAAACCAGTCTTTTTGATCACTGGAAAAAGCAGCCGACATTCACAGATATTTGGGAACCATGTCTAAAATACCCATTTCCCAGGTAAAGACCGAAAAAATTAAATTATGTCCACCATGGATACTGAATGCTTTTGTATACTCTGGAGGGTTCCAAGATAGGGAGGTGACCTGGAAGAAACTTTAAAGAAAACAATGGAGGCAGGAGGAGTATCAAAATCCTCATAGTGGGGTAATTTCAGTCTGATTATAAAGCATCTGTCATCTGCACACATTATGCCTTTCTGGATTATTTTTTCACCTCCTATTGTCTGCAACAGAATTTCTGGGTCATAAAGGAATTTCTTCCCTTCCCATTTTAAGAGTTCTAGAAGTTTGAGAGAATATCTTTAAATGCCCAGAGTTTAGTATTTGAGAGTTGGTAAACCTTTCTTATTCATTTTTCTAAAAATGAGCAAGGCTGTGATGGCTATATAATCAATTATTAATCCTTTAATCCAGATTTTTAAAAACCATTTTAATTTGGCATACTTAGTTGAAATGACCATGTTGTTGAGTTATCTTCCTAGTTTCTTCATTCATGACTTTTAGGAGCATCAACCTGACTTTAAAAGAGGGAAACTGTGGCCTGGAGAGTTGACTCTGTGTCAGTTTCAGAGCCACCACTACAAGCAAGGGCTCCTCATCAAGAGTAAAGTCTACAATATGATGCTTCCTCTCTTAAAACAAATAAAACTTAGGATTTAATGTACTTTAAGCCTAGCGCTTTTTCTTACATAGGCATTTTTTCTTTCAGTAAAGTAATCAAGAAGAAGCAACTTAATGAGAAACTGATTTTAAATGTTTGTGGATAAGATTCCTAATTTTAAATAATTCCATTTTACCAACTAAGAGGGATTAAATTGTCCTTAAGACAGATTAGAAGGGGAAAGCATAACATGTAAAACTAAAGTATGCTTAGTTTTTTCAACACAAGTTTTTAATATAGAGCATTAGTTAGGGGTGGCACCTGCCTCTGCAGATAGGAGTATTTTTATTACACTGTATTGTTTAAAATCACTGGAGCATGATAACAATGGAAAGCAGACCTATCTGGTTTTATTATTGTTTTTAAATTCTCTGCCGATAACTCTCCCCGGACTCACTGCATCTGAGGCGCACTTCGTAGGCCACTGCAGAGGGTCGAAGAGGCGGTGCACTAAGAGATAACCCAACGACACAAGTCACTGCCACAAGTATCGTCACCAGGGGTAGAAATAATATTGGAGGAACATCATAAAACATTTAAGATCTTAGTAAAGGGTATACAAATAGGTAGCAGGGGCTTCCCTGGTGGCGCAGTGGTTAAGAATCTGCCTGCCAATGCAGTGGACACGGGTTCAAGCCCTGGTCTACAAAGATCCCACATGCTGAGGAGCAATTAAGCCCGTGTGCCACAACTACTGAAGCCCACGTGCCTAGAGCCCAAGCTCCACAACAAGAGAAGACACTGCAATGAGAAGCCTGCGCACCGCAACGAAGAGTAGCCCCCCTGGAGCTTCCCTGGTGGCGCAGTGGTTGAGAATCTGCCTGCTAATGCAGGGGACACGGGTTCGAGCCCTGGTCTGGGAGGATCCCACATGCTGCAGAGCAACTAGGCCCGTGAGCCACAACTACTGAGCCTGCGCGTCTGGAGCCTGTGCTCCGCAACAAGAGAGGCCGCGATGGTGAGAAGCCCGCGCACAGCGATGAAGAGTGGCCCCTGCTTGCCACAACTAGAGAAAGCCCTCGCACAGAAACGAAGACCCAACACAGCAAAAATAAATAAATTTTTTAAAGAAAAAGAGTAGCCCCCGCTCGCCACAACTAGAGAAAGCCTGCACACAGCAATGAAGACCCAACGCAGCCAAAAATAAATAAATAAATAATTTTTTTTTTTTTTTAAATGGGTAGCAGTGAACTAAAGGCAGTTCAAAGTGTATCTGGGTGACGCGTTGGATGAGAAAGCTCTGAGTATAGGGCACATGAAAGTTCCACAAACTGAATGAAAGACTGTTCTAGGGGCAGCTCTTAAGCCTCCTCAGACCAAAGGAACTGGCCTTCAGTTTCTCCATTAGGATCAGGCCCTGCTTTGCCTCACCATCCATTTACTAATGTGTTAATTATTAATTGATAGGTTAATGTAAAAAAAACAAAGTAGTGAACACAGATATACAGAATGAATTCTATAAAGCTGAATAACAGCTCAAAATGTGACATGGAGGAAGGGTCCCCATGTTTCTCATCCAGCGACTTGCTTGCCTGACTTTGTGCTGCTCCAGATACCTGTCCTGGTCACCCATTCTTTCCAAAACCCATTCTGTGTGGTAGGGAAAACAATTTGGACTCCTGGGTAGGGGTCCCAGGACTTACATACTAGTCAGGTGTCACTTTCTTCACTCACAGTTCAGGGTGTAACCCTCCCTGAGGTATACAATGACAGTTACAAACAGGGAAACTGACTTTGGGCAACACATTTCTCCATCCTATGGTCAAGGTTTCTGCTGTCCAGGGTTTCATGGTCAAAAAATTAAGGTCAGGGCTTCCCTGGTGGCGCAGTGGTTGAGAGTCCACCTGCCGATGCGGGGGACATGGGTTCGTGCCCCGGTCCGGGAAGATCCCACATGCCGCGGAGCGGCTAGGCCCGTGAGCCATGGCCACTGAGCCTGCGCGTCCGGAGCCTGTGCTCCGCAATGGGAGAGGCCACAACAATGAGAGGCCCACGTACCGCAAAAAAAAAAAAAAAAAAAAAAAAAAATTAAGGTCAATGCTAAATATTATATCCTCCTCGCAGAGAGTCACAATACAGTTTAGTCATATCACAGGCTCTAAGAATGCTGAAGAAACATGTTTAACCAGGTGTTTCTGAAAAATCAGTAGAGCACAGAACCCTCTTTTTTTAATTGGGGTACAGTTGTTTTACAATGTTGTGTTAGTTTCTACTGTACAGTGAAGTGAATCAGTCATATATATACATATATCCCCTCTTTTTTGGATTTTTCTTCCCATTTGGGTCACCACAGAGCACTAAGTAGAGTGCCCTGTGCTATACAGCAGGTTCTCGTTAGTTATCTATTTTATACATATTAGTGTACATATGTCAATCCCAATCTCCCAATTCATCCCACCCGCCCCCTTTCCCCCTTGGTGTCCATACATTTGTTCTCTACGTCTGTGGCTCTATTTCTGCCTTGCAAACAGGTTCATCTGTACCATTTTTCTAGATTCCACATATATGCATTAATATACGATATTTGCTTTTTTCTTTCTGACTTACTTCACTCTGTACAACACTCTCTAGGTCCATCCACGTCCCTACGAACAACCAAATTTCGTTTTTATTGCTGAGTAGTATTCCACTGTGTATATGTACCACTTCTTCTTTATCCATTCCTCCATCAGTGGACATTTAGGTTGCTTCCATGACCTGGCTATTGTAAATAGTGCTGCAATGAATATTGGGGTGCATGTGTCTTTTTTTTCTAACATCTTTATTGGAGTATAACTGATAATTACTTTAAAATGTTGTGTTAGTTTCTGCTGTATAACAAAGTGAATCAGCTATATGTATACATATATCACCATATCCCCTCCCTCTTGCGTCTCCCTCCCACCCTCCCTATCCTACCCCTCTAGGTGGTCAAAAAGCACTGAGCTGATCTCCCCATGTGATGCAGCTGCTTCCTACTAGCTATCTATTTTACATTTGGTAGTGTATATATGTCCATATCACTCTCTCACTTCATCCCAGCTTACCCTTCCCCTTCCCTGTCCTCAAGTCCATTCTCTACGTCTGCATCTTTATTCCTGTTCTGCCCCTAGGTTCATCAGAACCATTTTTTTTTTAGATTCCATATATGTGTGTGTGTGTGTGTGTGTGTGTGTGTGTGTGTGTGTTAGCATATGGTATTTGTTTTTCTCTTTCTGACTTACTTCACTCTGTATGACAGACTCTAGGTCCATCCATCTCACTACAAATAACTCAATTTTGTTTCTTTTTATGGCTGAGTAATATTCCATTGTATATATGTGCCACATTTTCTTTATCCACTCATCTGTTGATGGACACTTAGGTCACTTCCATGTCCTGGCTATTGTAAATAGTGCTGCAATGAACATTGTGGTACATGACTCTTTTTGAATTATGGTTTTCTCAGGGTATAGGCCCAGTAGTGGGACTGCTGGGTCATATGGTAATTCTATTTTTAGTTTTTTAAGGAACATCCATACTGTTCTCCATAGTGGCTGTATCAATTTACATTCCCACCAACACCAACAGTGCAAGAGGGTTCCCTTTTCTCCACACACTCTCCAGCATTTATTGTTTGTAGTTTTTTGATGATAGCCATTCTGACTGGTGTGGAGTGACACCTCACTGTAGTTTTGATTTGCATATCTCTAATAATTAGTGATGTTGAACATCTTTTCATGTGCCTCTTGGCCATCTGTATGTCTTCTTGGAGAAATGTCTACTTAGGTCTACCACAGAACCCTTTTTGCACAGAGCTCCTATTAGTATGAATATATTTGTGGACCAGCATTCTGCATTCAGAACCAAGTGGAATTAGGATATTCAACCTTCCTCCTAAACATATTTTCTGAAACAGAACACACGTATGGAAAAGCAAGTACTTACATTTGGTTGTATGAATAACGGAATGACCTGAATTACAGAATCCAGAGTATAAAGACCAGGCTAAATGATGGCCAAACTTGAAAGAAGAAACCCATTAATGTATTACTGGTGTTCATATATATGTTAAATTTAATAATGGTAGAACAGTGTTGAATATATAATTGCATGTACTTCACAGGCACATGGATATACAAAGCCTATGAGCAGTTAACTGTTCACCTCAACTTTTACCACCCAAGAATTCTCTGATTATGAATTCTTTTCCTGGTTGTAAATTATCAAAAGGTTAAAAATGAGGATTTTTTTATTCTCAATTTAAGTCAAAGACAGTTTCCTAATGTATTTGGATTTAGAGTATTTCCATTTTACAAAAAGAGCCACACAAAGAGAGAAGACAGCAGATGCAAGAAGAACTACAATCCTGCAGCCCCTGGAACAAAAACCACATTCACAGAAAGATAAACAAGATGAAAAGGCACAGGGCTATGTACCAGATGAAAGAACAAGATAAAACCCCAGAAAAAGAACTAAATGAAGTGAAGACAGGCAACCTTCCAGAAAAAGAATTCAGAATAATGATAGTGAAGGCAATCCAGGACCTTGGAAAAAGAATGGAGGCAAAGATCGAGAAGAGGCAAGAAATGTTTAACAAAGACCCAGAAGAATTAAAGAACAAACAGAGTTAAACAATATAATAATTGAAATGAAAAATACACTAGAAGGAATCAATAGCAGAGTAACTTGGGCAGAAGAACGGATAAGTGACCTGGAAGACAGAATGGCGGAATTCACTGCTGCAGAACAGAATAAAGAAAAAAGAATGAAAAGAATGAAGACAGCCTAAGAGACCTCTGGGACAACATTAAACACAACAACATTCGCATTATAGGGGTCCAGAAGGAGAAGAGAGAGAGAAAGGACCTGAGAAGATATTTGAAGAGATTATAGTCGAAAACTTCCCTAACATGGGAAAGGAAATAGCCACCCAAGTCCAGGAAGCACAGAGAGTCCCATACAGGATAAACAATAAACCCAAGGAGAAACACGCTGAGACACACAGTAATCAAATCAGCAAAAATTAAAGAAAAAGAAAAATTATTGAAAGCAGCAAGGGAAAAACGACAAATAAAATACAAGGGAACTCCCATAGGGTTAACAGCTGATTGTTCAGCAGAAACTCTACAAGCCAGAAGGGAGTGGCAGGACATATTTAAAGTGATGAAAGGGAAGAACCTACGACCGAGATCACTCTACCCGGCAAGGATCTCATTCAGATTCAATGGAGAAATCAAAAGCTTTACAGACAAGCAAAAGCTAAGAGAATTAAGCACCACCAAACCAGCTCTACAACAAATGCTAAAGGAACTTCTCTAAGTGGGAAACACAAGAGAAGAAGAGGACCTACAAAAACAACCCAAAACAATTAAGAAAATGGTCATAGGAACATACATATCGATAATTACCTTAAACGTGAATGGATTAAATATTCCAACCAAAACACACAGGCTTACTGAACGGATACGAAAACAAGACCCATATATATGCTGTCTACAAAAGACCCACTTCAGACCTAGGGACACATAAGACAGAAAGTGAGGGGATGGAAAAAGATACTTCATGAAAATGGAAATCAAAAGAAAGTTGGAGTAGCAATACTCATATCAGATAAAATAGACTTTAAAATAAAGAATGTTACAAGAGACAAGGAAGGGCACTACATAATGATCAAGGCATCAATCCAAGAAGATATAACAATTATATATGCACCCAACATAGGAGCACCTCAATACATAAGGCAATTGCTAACAGCTATAAAAGAGGAAATCGACAGTAACACAATAATAGTGGGGGACTTTAAAACCTCACTTACACCAATGGACAGATCATCCAAACAGAAAATTAATAAGGAAACATAAGCTATAAATGACACAATAGACCATATAGATTTAATTGATATTTATAGGATATTCCATCCAAAAACAGCAGATTACACTTTCTTCTCAAGTACTCATGGAACATTCTCCAGGATAGATCACATTTTGGGTCACAAATCAAACCTCAGTAAATTTAAGAAAACTGAAATAATATCAAGCATCTTTTCTGACCACACGCTATGAGACTAGAAATCAATTACGGGCAAAAAAAAATGTAGAAAACACGAACACATGGAGGCTAAACAATACGCTACTAAATAACCAAGAGATCACTGAGGAAATCAAAAAATACCTAGAGACAAATGACAATGAAAATACGATGATCCTAAACCTACGGGATGCAGCAAAAGCAGTTCTAAGAGGGAAGTTTATAGCAATACAAGCCTACCTCAAGAAACAAGAAAAACCCCAAATAAACAATCTAACCTTACACCTAAAGGAACTAGAGAAAGAAGAACAAACAAAATCCAAAGTTAGCAGAAGGAAAGAAATCATAAAGATCAGAGCAGAAATAAATGAAATAGAAATAAAACAATAGCCAATATCAATAAAACTAAAAGCTGGTTCTTTGAGAAGATAAACAAAATTGATAAACCATTAGCCAAACTCATCAAGAAAAAGAGGAAGAGGACTCAAATCAATAAAATTAGAAATGAAAAAGGAGAAGTTAAACAGACACCGCAGAAATACAAAGCATCCTAAGAGACTACTACAAGCAACTCTATGCCAATAAAATGGACAACCTGGAAGAAATGGACAAATTCTTAGAAAAGTATAACCCTCCCAGACTGAACCAGGAAGAAACAGAAAATATGAACAGATCAATCCAAGTAATGAAATTGAAACTGTGATTAAAAATCTTCCAACAAACAAAAGTCTAGGAACAGATGGCTTCACAGGCGAATTCTACCAAACATTTAGAGAAGACCTAACACCCATCCTTCTCAAACTTTTCCAAAAAATTGCAGAGAAAGGAACACTCCCAAACTCATTCTATGAGGCCACCATCACCCTGATAACAAAAGCAGACAAAGATACTATAAAAAAAGAAAATTACAGACCAATATCACTGATGAATATAGATGCAAAATTCCTCAACAAAACACTAGCAAACAGAATCCAACAACACATTAAAAGGATCATACACCATGATCAAAAGGGATTTATCACAGGGGTGCAAGGATTCTTCAACATACGCAAATCAATCAATGTGATACACCACATTAACAAATTGAAGAATAAAAACCATATGATCATACCTATAGATGCAGAAAAAGCGTTTGACAAAATTCAACACCAATTTATGATAAGCACTCTCCAGTAAGTGGGCACAGAGGGAACCTGCCTCAACATAATAAAGGCCATATATGACAAATCTACAGCAAACATCATTCTCAATGGTGAAAAACTGAAAGCATTTCTTCTAAGATCAGAAACAAGACAAGAATGTCCACTCTCACCACTATTATTCAACATAGTCTTGGAAATCCTAGCCACAGCAATCAGAGAAGAAAAAGAAATAAAAGGAATACAAATTGGAAAAGAAGTAAAACTGTCACTCTTTGCAGGTAACATGATACTATACATAGAGAATCCTAAAGATGCCACCAGAAAATTACTAGAGCTAATCTATAAATGTGGTAAAGTTGCAGGATACAAAATTAATGCACAGAAATCTTGCATTCCTATACACTAATGATGAAAAAATCTGAAAGAGAAATTAAGGAAATACTCCCATTTCCCATTGCAACAAAAAGAATAAAATGCCTAGGAATCAACCTACCTAGGGAGACAAAAGACGTGTATGCAGAAAACTATAAGACACTGATGAAAGAACTTAAAGATGATACCAACAGATGGAGAGATATACCATGTTCTTGGATTAGAAGAATCAATATCATGAAAATGACTGTACTACCCAAAGCAACCTACAGATTTAATGCAATCTGTATCAAATAACCAATGGCATTTTTTTACAGAACTAGAACAAACAATCTTAAAATTTTTATGGAGACACAAAAGACCCCGAATAACCAAAGCAGTCTTGAGGGAAAAAAACGGAGCTGGAGGAATCAGACTCCCTGACTTCAGACTATATTACAAAGCTACAGTAATCAAGACAATATGGTACTGGCACAAAAACAGAAATATAGATCAATGGAACAGGAGAGAAAGCCCAGAGATAAACCCACATGCCTATGGTCAACTTATGACAAAGGAGGCAAGGATATACAATGGAGAAAAGACAGTCTCTTCAATAAGTGGTGCTGGGAAAACTGGACAGCTAGCTACATGTAAAAGAATGAAATTAGAACACTCCCTAACACCATACACAAAAATAAACTCAAAATGGATTAGCGACCTAAATGTAAGACCGGACACTATAAAACTCTTAGAGGAAAACATAGGAAGAACACTCTTTGACGTAAATCACAGCAAGCTCTTCTTTGATCCACCTCCTAGAGTAATTGAAATAAAAACAAAAATAAACAAATGGGACCTAATGTAACTTAAAAGCTTTTGTACAGCAAAGGAAACCATAAACAAGACGAAAAGACACCCCTCAGAATGGAAGAAAATATTTGCAAACAAATCAACGGACAAAGGATTAATTTCCAAAATATATAAACAGCTCATGCAGCTCAATATTAAAAAAAGAAACAACCCAATCCAAAAATGGACATAAGACCTAAACAGACATTTCTCCAAAGAAGACATAGAGGTGGCCAAGAAGCACATGAAAAGCTGCTCAACATCACTAATTATTAGAGAAATGAAAATCAAATCTACAATGAGGTATCACCTTACACCAGTTAGAATGGGCATCATCAGAAAATCTCAAAACAACAAATGCTGGAGAGGGTGTGGAGAAAAGGGAACCCTCTTGCACTGTCGGTGGGAATGTAAATTGATATAGCCGCTATGGAGAACAGTATGGAGGTTCCTTAAAAAACTAAAAATAGAATTACCATACAACCCAGCAATCCCCTTACTGGGCATATACCCAGAGAAAACCACAATTCAAAAAGACAAATGCATCTCAATGTTCATTGCAGCACTATTTACAATAGCCAGGTCATGGAAGCAACCTAAATGCCCATTGACAGATGAATGGATAAAGAAGATGTGGTACATATATTCAATGGAATATTACTCAGTCATAAAAAGGAACGAAATTGGGTCACTTGTAGAGATGTGGATGAATTTAGAGACTGTCATACAGAGTGAAGTAAGCCAGAAAGAGAAAAACAAATATCGTATATTAACGCACATATGTGAAACCTAGAAAAATGGTACAGATGAACTGGTTTGCAGGGCAGAAATTGAGACACAGATGTAGAGAACAAATGTAGGGACACCAAGGGGGGAAAGGGGTGGGGGAGGGTGGTGGTGTGATGAATTGGGAGACTGGGATTGACATATATACACTAATATGTATAAAATGGATAACTAATAAGAACCTGCTGTATAAAAAAATAAAATTTAAAAAAAAACAGCCACACATTTCTTCAAATGTATGTGATCATTTAATAGGAAGTTTTAAAATTTTGAAAATGCATGGGTATCAATTCAATTAATGTGCTTTTTAACACATTTCTAGCCACCTGTTATTTTGACACTACATTTAGCAGATGTTGTCTCCAAGGCCAATTAGGTTTTTTCATCCAAGAAGGGTGTGGGAGGTGATAGATTCTTGCTGCCATGCAAGAGCAAAACTTCACATTAATTACTTTACATTCATTACTCTCGATTTACAGCCTATTTTTTCTGGCATGTCTAATTTTCTGTGTCATATTGTTTCCTTTACCCTTTATAACAACCTCTGTTAGTGGACTTTCTCTCTCTTTGGGGCTGTTAGTTACAAGACGTCCTGAATCAGATGTCATTAGCTCACATGACATTCATCTTCTTTCAGGATTAGAAAAATCATGAAATAATGATTAGAGACAGGGTGTTTTGAAATATCCTAACCATATTTCTCAATTCAATACTGATTTAAGTGATTAATTTTTCTATGATGATACAGCATCCAGACCAATCAAATATAACGTTTACAAGGTGCATTAATCATAGTTTACAGTTTTCTTAAAGGTGTGATAGATAGTGAACATTTTATGAATCAATAAACTGACAAAAAGTATTCAGGACTAGAAATATGAAAGCAGACATAGGACTTGCACAATTTTTATATGTTTTTAAAATTCCAGCAATCTCTCAAGTATAAATTCCATTTCAGTCTATATTTAAGGGTTTCTTCTATCAGCTTGTTTTCAACATTATGGAGCAACAGAAAACAAGTTCAAAACTTTAATAAAATGGAAAATGGAAAATAATAGCTAGTAGGGTGATTTATCCAGAGAAAACAATATTTTAAGTAGAACTGCATAAAATGATTTGTATATGTTTCAATTCCTTGGATAACAGTCAAGATTGAAAGATTAAACCTAAAGTATAGTGGACAGAAATGGATCAAGATTTTGCTAAGAGGGCTTCCCTGGTGGCGCAGTGGTTGAGAGTCCACCTGCCGATGCAGGGGACATGGGTTCGTGCCCCAGTCCGGGAAGATCCCACATGCCGCGGAGCGGCTGGGCCCGTGAGCCATGGCCGCCGAGCCTGCGCGTCCGGAGCCTGTGCTCCACAACGGGAGAGCCCACAACAGTGAGAGAGGCCCGCGTACCGCAAACAAAAAAAAAAAAAAAAAAGATTTTGCTAAGAGAACAGAGATATTGTGACAATAAAGGTTTCCTCTCAGAATTCTAATCATAATGTTTCTTTTTATTATTTTTTACTCTTTAGACTAATTCACACATTCATACCATTATCTTATGAATAATTGATTTTTTTTATTTTAATTTTTGGCTGTTGGGTCTTCATTGCTGCACGAGGGCTTTCTCTGGTTGTGGAGAGCAGGGGCTACTCTTCATTGCAGTGCACGGGCTTCTCATTGCAGTGGCTTCTCTTGTTGTGGAGCATGGACTCTAGGCACACGGGCTTCAGTAGTTGTGGCATGCAGGCTCAGTAGTTGTGGCACACGGGCTCAGTAGTTGTGGCTCGCCGGCTGTAGAGCACAGGCTCAGTAGTTGTGGTGCATGGGCTTAGCTGCTCCGTGGCATGTGGGATCTTCCTGGACCAGAGCTCGAACCCATGTCCCCTGCATTGGCAGGAGGATTCCTAACCACTGTGCCACCAGGGAAGCCCCTTGATTGATTTTTTAATTTATTTTGATGTAATTTTGATTGTTGCCAATTTCATCTTGTATATTTTACTTCCATATTTTATCCTTCTTATTGGAACCCAAGAATTACATACGCTAAGCCCCAGAGGGCTTTCCACACTCTCAGCTTACCCTTGTTTCTAACATGAGGAAATTGCCCACATTGTTCCAATGGCTGCTCCTTCCCCGGAGCAAATTTTTCAAAGGCAGAATTTTGAGCAGCAGCTCTTTCATCTTGACATGTGCTGGAATGGAGCTTCTAAATATGTGGAGCTGAAAGGGGGATCTCTAGGTGAGAACAGGGTCATATCATTTGGTTTCCTGCACCTGTAGCCAGCTCTGCTACAGTAGAGCCTAATTATGTGAGAACAAATATCATGATAAAAGGGGATACATGACCAGTCTCATATTCACGACATGTGTAGCTCTTCAGTTCCCAGAGCCCAGGTTGATCTGCCCAGTGGGCAAGGAGGAAAACGGTGTCCACTGCCTGTCTGATGATGGTAGTCAAGGACTGACTCTCAGACAGCACGCTTGATCCTAGGAAATCGACTCTTGGAAATTCAACTGAATCCAAAATGTTACTTCTCTGAGTTTGGCATTTCATTGGTCTCTTCTGAGAGTTTTAACCAAGAGATGCTTCCATTTACTCAGAAAACAGCCCAGTGCTTGAGAAAAAAGAATCTGAAAATTCTCTTATGCCCCCAATGATATCCCAAACACAGAATTCATTTATAAAAACATCCTTCGGGGGTACAAGTTTAATATTAGAGAAGGCAGCTTGAAAACACTATTTTATGACACCAGCTTTTCACTGTGTCTTATTCATCCGACACTTATCCAAGACCTACTATGTAACAGGCATTTGCTTTACACCGAGAACTGAAAAAAAGGATAAGACAGTCCCTGCTCACAAGGGGAAGTAGGCAAGAAAACAAACACTTTGGAATAGAAGCAATAGTGCTGTGACTCAAAAACAAATAAAAGAACTGTAAATGTTTAACGTGTGAGCAACTATTCTGCCCAAGGAAGTCAGAGCAGACCATACAGAGAGTGAATTTGAACTGAGTGTTAAGGAATTAGTAAAAGTTTTCCAGGAGAAGAGGAAATATGTTCTTTTTTTTAAATATATACATCTTTATTGGAGTATAATTGCTTCACAATGCTGTGTTAGTTTCTGTTACACAACAAAGTGAATCAGCCATATGCATACACATGTCCCCATATCCCCTCCCACCCTCCCTATCACACCCCTCTAGGTCTTTGCAGAGCACCAAACTGATCTCCCTGTGCTATGCAGCTGCTTCCCTATTCTACATTTGGTGGTGTACATATGTCAATGCTACTCTTACACTGCCCCAGCTTCCCCTTCCCCACTCCCCGTGTCCTCAAGTACATTGTCTGTGTCTGCATCTTTACTCCTGCCCTGCCACTAGGTTCATCAGTACCATTTTTTTTTAGATTCCATATATATGTGTTAGCATACAGTATTTTTTTTTCTTTCTGAGTTACTTCACTCTGTATGACAGACTCTAGGTCCATCCACCTCACTACAAATAACTCAATTTTGTTTCTTTTTATGGCTGAGTAATATTCCATTGTATATAGGTACCACATCTTCTTTATCCATTCATCTGTCGATGGACACTTAGGTTGCTTCCATGTCCTGGCTATTGTAAACAGTGCTGCAATGAACACTGTGGCACACGTCTCTTTTGGACTTATGGTTTTCTCAGGGTAGGAAATATGTTCTCAGAAGAAGGAATAGCGTATACAAAAGCACAGTCACACTAGAACCTGGGATATCTTAGGAAAGACAAAAAGGTTCCTTAGACAACAGTGTGGGGTGTTTGAGGATTAAAACACAGGCAGGAGATGAAAGTGAAGCAGACTGATGTAAAGCCCCACACTGTAAACATCTGTTGTCTGCCTACTGTTGGTCTTTTGAGGAAGAGCTTCCCTACTACTCCTAGCCAGGGAGGCTGACAACACCTTGCTTTTGTCCCCAGCTGTGGACAAGTGAGCCAGGCTTGGCAAATCGGAGTGCTCCGTACACTAGACCAAGAGATAGGCTCAGGGATCCATACCTAACCCAATTTGGGCCAATCAGAATCCTCGTCAGGGCTGTCAGCAGATCCAGCTTCAGGTGTGTGACCTGTTCAGTCACAACAGCCCTGTGCCCAGCACAGGCCTGCACTTGGTTTAATGTTCTGTTGTTGCCATTTTGAAATTCTTAATAATTTTATCTTTGAACTTGTGTTTTGTAAGAGAAGTCCAATGGCACAATGGACGTGCACATGAGCAGAGGAAATACTCGCTCCATTTTCAGTATAGCATTTATGAAGCCTGTCAGCACAGCACTCCAGTGGACCTACTATGTGTGGCAATTCTGTGAGATTCAAAGTGAGTACAAGGTAAGTATGTTATATTTAAAACAGAATAAATGACAACCCCAAGGGACCATGCTTTCCATATGAACCAGAGCTTACTTCCAGTACAGAAGGAAATTAACAGCATTTTACGAAACAAGACCAAAGAACTTCATCATATCCTTTCTTACATGTGTTACTTCCCTCTATGAGACAAACTCACTGAAAATGATGATATAGAAGGAGAGGAACCTGTAGTTCTTTTTCCTTTCAGTTCTTCCTTACTCATCAGTAAGCTGAAGAGATTGGTAGAATGTAACCGTATCAAGAAGTGAAATGAAAACAGTTGAGTTCATTTTGTACAACATTTCCACTGATCTAGTAAAAACAAAACACATATGCATGTACGAAATAAAATTATGCACTTTTGGAGCTTCCATTTTGAGTTAAATGCATTGAAAACTGGCATTGCATAATATGAATGGTAAGAATTATATACATAATTTTTAGTTTTTCTTTACTTGGAAATACATTAAATAAGAAATCATTTTAAAAACACCATGACAAAAAAAAAAAAAAAAAAAAACCACCATGACAAGTTGAGAGAGAATGTAGAAGAAAGGAAAACACTTCTACATTTTAGTAACTTTAATGATACTTTTTCCTGGTTTTCAAACAAGAGGCCCCACAAATTACATAGCCACCCCTGGCTACCAGGAAAGATGCTTATTTCTTCCAAGATCCCAAGTTAGAAGAACAGTGTGAGCTTCATCTTCCCTGGCCAGGTGGATGAAGCCATCTGTACTAAGACAAACTGAAGCCAGAATGCAGACAAACAGAGCTGAGAGAGAAAGAGAAAAGAGAGAACCCACTATTGTTTGGATGTGGCCAGACCCAAAGTTAAGGGCACATTGTGACCGCCTGGAGGGGTGGGATAGGGAGGGTGGGAGGGAGGGAGAGGCAAGAGGGAAGAGATATGGGAACATATGTATATGTAAAACTGATTCACTTTGTTATAAAGCAGAAACTAACACACCATTGTAAAGCAATTATACCCCAATAAAGATGTTAAAACAAAAAACAAAACAAAAAAAAAAACAAAGTTAAGGGCACAAATATCCTTCTTTGTTATGTAAGTCAACAAATTCTTTTTCTTTTGGATGGGGGTGGGGGGAGCTTAAATAATTTGAATTGGATTTCTGTCATAGTATTGACTAACATAGCCTTGTGTGCTAAGCATATGTGAAGTTCCTAAATTCATACTCCTACAAGCTGATGAACAGAGGCCTCAGAGAGCCAAGAAGAAAAGTGATCTGGATTCTTTCTTAAATTAGTTTTATAATTTCAAATGATGAAATATTTATAAAAGGTATAAATGATATTGGTGAAAAGTAGAAAAATACCAATAAAAATGCATATGCTTGTACTTAACACCCAATTTTAAAATTTCTGCCAGTGCTTTTGATGGTACCGTAAGAACTCTCCCAACTCCACCCCTGACCACTCCAACTTACTCACCCCAAAGTATCCACTATGAACTTTGTAATTAGCCTTCTCTTGCTTTTCCATATAATGTGGTAGCTTTTCCTGGTGAACTGTGGAAGAGGAATCGGTGGAGGCTAATCTGGAAGCCAAGAGACCAGGTAGGAGACAACAGAAGTCTGAGCTCAGCTGAGCGTCATTTGTGAGTACTTGGTGTAGCCACCAGATCATGTTTTGTCAACTAAATTTGGGCAACAAATTTATAAAGTGACATTTTTTTTCACAAGTGAAAAAAGCATCTTTGCCTTTTTTTTTTTTAATGGGCAACTATTTAATCAGGCAAAAGTAAAAGCCTCACTATACCATGGCCCAGTTACTCAAGCACAGAAATGAGCTTTGGGCTTGGGCAAAAGGCACAGAGGGTAGTGGATTTGCTACCTGCAGCCAGAAAAGGAAGTAGAGAAGAACAGGAGGAAGGAAGAGGGAAAAAGCATAAACAATTCCTTGTCTCATGCTACGTCACCCTCTCCCCACATGTTAAAAGCTACCTGACACATAGTATGGTTCTTCTCATGATTTAAAATATGACTGTCCTTCTCTATCAAATTCATTTTAAATAAATCACAGGAATAAAAGAAGAAATAGCCCAGAGAAATAATCCCTAACTGTAAAACTTTGTGCAGTGTGGCACTTAGTTGGAGGTATTTTGAACGGAGTTTCCGAGTATGAGTAGAACCTTCCTTTCATGTCCTCACATTCTTGCTGACTCACAAAATAAGAACTTCTGCTCTAGCTGTAGAAACTGTAGCTCTACCTGTAGAAACTGTAGCTATCTGGACCCTACTCACTGGCTTCTAGTAGAAGGAGCAATTTTTCTGTGCTTCATGCTGAGAGTCTGATGGCCTTTGTCCACCCTTCACCATTGGGTGGATCAGTGGGCTCAAGGCTGCTATATGTGAGTGGCCTCTCACTCAGTGTTAGTTGGGCCATAGTCTTTCAAGAAGATGGCAGAGAACTATCGCTCTGTAGGCCCAACCCATCCACCACAAAGGTCTCAGTGGCTGTACTTGGAAGGGAGGGGAATAGGAAGCCCATTCTGGCCCCACATCTAAGCTACATTCTCCAGTTTTATTCATAATAAAATTCCTACGTCTACTTCTGTGTTCTAGTCTCGCAGTCCATTTCCCGGGTCTGTTTCCCAGTTGTTTCAAAACTCAGATGGGAGATGGAATGAACTGACTGGCCCCTTCAAACCCTGACACCCAACATCTCTCAAGTTACATAATTTAGTTAACTACTTATGAGACTGCCTTGTAAAACACAGAAATTTTTCTCTCCTTGTGAAGAAAATTAAATGGTACAAAAAGTTATGTAACACAATTCTGAGTATAAAAAAGACAGATATGTAAACTCTTAATATGAAAATTGATTTTCTGCCTAACTTATAAAGTCTTCAGTAAAACACTATGAATTTTTACCCTCCTGTTTTTCTAAGCCATGACCTCCTCATATACAAGCTCAGGATTTGTAATGCTCTCCAGACTCCATGCAACAATCTCCAAATACTTAAATCAGCAAAACAAATTTACCCATGAGTAACCTAGGAGCTGCCAGCATCAATTAAAAATAAGTGCTGTAGGGGCTTCCCTGGTGGCGCAGTGGTTGAGAGTCCACCTGCCAATGCAGGGGACGCGGGTTCATGCCCCAGTCCGGGAGGATCCCACATGCCACGGAGCGGCTGGGCCCGTGAGCCATGGTCGCTGAGCCTGCACGTCCGGAGCCTGTGCTCCGCAATGGGAGAGGCCACAGCAGGGAGAGGCCCGCGTACCGCAAAAAAAAAAAAAGTGCTGTAAAACAAATTGATGAAGGATAATTTTGATGCAACACTATTTCGGCTTATATAATCCCTTCCATCTCTAAAAATAAGCAGACCTAAATAACAAAAAAAAAAATTTCCCTAAGAAACAAACATTTGTTCCATTCAATAAAAACAAATTGCTTTTATGTTATCTGAAAGGGTTCAGTCAAACAGAAATATTGTCGTTGAACCACACATTTGAATATTTTGGCAGAAGTGCTTTTAAACCATTCCTTTACATGATTTAATAAAAATGACGCTACCACTGGAAAAGTAACAGAATGGAAAACTTTGCAATGTACAATCGAGTTACCATAAAATGTAAATAAGCTTTATTATGCTAATGGTTTCTATGGAACTTATCCCTTACTGCCCTTGAAATTATAAATTACAAAAAGATGAGTTTTAAAATAACATGACTCCAAACGCTACAAAATATAATTTTCTATTTTAAAACGGTTGTCTCTAGATCAATAAGGAAAAGCTGTTTCTAAGTCAGTAATCAGAAATCCTTACGTACTGAGAGTACTTTTCGGGGCCAGTTTCCCACTCCCCACCCTGAGTTTAAGTTTCTTCTCATTATTCCTATTATGATTCCTCCAAATCTTCTCCATATTGCTTCGACCCAATGCTGTGTCCTCCACCTAACTCACGGTGATAAGCTTATGATACTGAGACTAACAGGTTCTCCTCTTCTCTCCTCTCCTCCCCAAATTCTCTATCTTCACACATCCTCTTCTTCCCCCCCATTTCTGTGTTCTTACTATTCCAGACTAACACCAAGAAGCTCTTCCCTTTTTCCACCTTCCCCTCTACCTGTTCCGATTCCCTGCTGCCCGCCCTGATGACAGCCTCAACACAGACTTCTCCCCCTCACCTAAACAGTCAACCAAGTAAATTTGAAGATCTAATTGGCTTTATTCAACCATTCATGAATTGGGAAGCATCCCATCTTGTAAACAGAAGAGCACTCTGAAAGGCTGTACGAAAAACGGCAGGTTTTTATAGGCAGGGTGGTTGGGCAAGGAGGCTATTAGCGAAAGAAAAGAAAGGATTGTTTCAGGCCAGGTCACCTTCTTTTTGGGGAAAAGTGAAGGTCTATCATGTAGATGATCTCTTCTTCCTCTGGGGGGCAGGTGTGGGAAATGCAGAGGGCCCATGTGACAGATTACCTCGTTGGTGCTGACCAGAATATTCCAGACTGGCTGATTGATTTCTTTCCTGTGGAAGTTGAAACTGCCGGTAGGTCAGGTGCTAAATCTAGGTTTGGTATGGGCTTTAGCACAAGGGATACCATTTGGGGCTTTTGGTTTTCTCTTTAACATCTACAATGGTGCTCTGGGCTCCTCCTCTCCCTTTCAAACCACCTAACAGACACCTGCATCCCTACAGGTCCCAAATTCACTTCCCTACAGAGGCCAGGGAGGTCATGCAAATGAGAGAAATGAGCTGGGTGGAAAGGATAAGCATCGGGGACCGGACCATGTGGTGAACGGGAGAGCGCGGTATTTCTAAGGTGGACAAGCGATTGTTGCCAAGAGGAAGTGAACCCGCAGGGTCAGGTCTCCCAGTTTTTCAACAGAAATCAAAAATTATGTTTCATATGAAACCTCCCAATTTATAAATGTTGAAAACTATTTTTTTAAGTCTCTGAATGCTATGGAGGACAACAGCGTGAAGGCCAACCAAAGTACACTTGTGAGGCACGTGCACCACCACTTTGTTGCCTCTGTCTACACTCCTCCATGTCCGCAGGGGCCTACTCCTTACTTGTTTCACAGTCTGGTTTCCGAACACCATATGCTGAAACTCAGTGCAACACTCTGGCTTCTTCTAGGTCCCCACCATCCCTAAACTGCCATGGCATTTGACGCCAGTGACAGGTACTGATGACCAACTCACACTTCTGAAGTTCCCTCTCTTGGTGACTTTGCTGTGGTGTTTTCCTGGCTCCTCTTCCCTCTCTGACTTCTTCCCCAGTCCCTCTTCTTACGCCTCACCTCCCACATCCTTCTATATTGCCTTGTAGTATAGCGTGGGGAGGTTCACTTGGACAGAATGCCTGAACCACAAACTCCACAAGGGCAGTTTTCTTTTTTTTTTAATGTAAACTTATTTATTTATTATTTTTATTTTTGGCTGCGTTGGGTCTTCGTTGCTGCACACGGGCTTTCTCTAGTTGCAGCGAGCGGGGGGCTACTCTTCGTTGTGGTGCACGCGCTTCTCATTGTGGTGGCTTCTCTTGTTGCAGAGCACGGGCTCTAGGCACACAGGCTTCAGTAGTTGTGGCATGCAGGCTCAGTAGTTGCGGCTCATAGTCTCTAGCGCGCAGACTCAGTAGTTGTGGCGCACGGGCTTAGTTGCTCCGCGGCATGTGGGATCTTCCTGGACCAGGGCTTGAACCCGTGTCCCCTGCATAGGCGGGCAGATTCTTAACCACTGCGCCACCAGGGAAGTCCCACAGGGCAGTTTTCAACAGGACGACATTGTTTGAGCAGCAACAGTGCTTCCCACTCAGAGGGCATATTTGGCTGTGTTTCTGATCCTTGAATGCGTATTAAAATCCCCTGGAGCAGAGGAATGTACTTCATCTGGGTTGTAGCCTAGCCTCAGGATATTTTTAAAGCTCAACAGGTGAGTCTTATGCACAGCAAAGTTGAGCACCACTGGTATACATGGTGACTAAGTGGGTCATTACTCAAAATTGGTGGGTCTCACCTTGTGCATACTGCTGCTTCCAGGGTCTGCCAGACATTGTGGCCCCACATAGGCATTCAACCATGATTTCTGACTGCCAAGGTGTGCCCTGCAGCACGGGCCTAAAGGAAGGCTGAGCCAGCATGGGTGCCGAACATCCTCTCTCAGATCAGACTTTGTATGATCTGAGTAAACTCTTCTGTGAAAGTAAACTGTTCGTTTCACAGGAATATAATTTGTAGAACCTTCTATTACAGCAAGGCTTTTCCTTTGGCTTATAAATGGACACCTTCCAAATTTGTTCTCTATCGCTCTAATTCTGAATACCCTCTTAAATTCTGCATTTCCAACCGCCTGGTGGACATTGCCACTTCTCTTCTCCCCACTACCCACATCTTCTCCTCCTGCCCATTTCCCACTATGATGTTTCCACGCTCCCACCCGCTGGAGTGTGAAATCTTGACATAGTCCTGGACTCCTCCCTCTAGCTTCTCCCTTCTAATATTCATTCTTCTAGGTCATCTAATATTGATTCTTCTCTCACACTGTTTCTGCCATCCGGCTATGCCTCTCCATTCCCACTACACCTTCCAACTTAAGACATGGCTACTCCATGCCTGGCCTATGGCAACGGTCCTCAGTGCTCTCCCTGCTCCCAGCCTCTTCCTTAACCAATCCGTTGTACTCTACGATTGTGTTTCCTCCTTCTTACAAACCCTTGTTGCACTCCGCAGGAATAAACTAAGCCAGGCCTACAGCCTGGGTCTGCTGAGTTGTGTCACTCCACCACCCAGTCTCTTGAGAGAAGACTCAGAGATGTGCTGAGCTTGATTTGGAACAGTTTTGCACCTGGTGAGTAGGCAGACCCAAGCCAGAGTCTACAGCACAGTCAGGCAGGTGGCCAGGAGGCTACAAATCCTGCCAAGAACGCAAAGGTGAACCTCTCACTCCTGGCCAAATGGTCATCCACAGAAGTAGAGTCAGCAGCACAGTGCCCTCTACAGGAACTTCGGGAGACCTATGCCTCCACCTGGGACCATGCCAAACAGTCTCCTGCCTTACGTAGTTACTTCCAAGCTGGGATGTTTCTGGATCTTTTGCCACTGAAGAACTTTTCATCCTCTAATTGTCTATTGGTATCTTTCTATATTCCACATCACCCTCCCAAAGTGACAGCCCCACAGATTTCCAATACTCAACAACTAAGATCCATTCTCCTTGGGGCCGGCATTCCATGCCCTCCCCAGTCCATCATCACCAGTCCTTCTGGCCTTGTCTCCCACTACACCTGGGCTCTGGTCCTATTAGGCTGCTGGCAACACTCATTAAAGCCTAGAAGTATGTGAATCATGAGATGCCCCATCCAAAAACCTATGGCCTTCCATATTTTCCATTAAACTAAGAAAATAACATATCTGAAGCTAACACTCTAGCATAATGTGCAATGTTGGAAATTATAATGAAAACTAATCTTGTTGATTTTAATAAGTTCTGTCCATGTCTCGCTTTAACACTGTGATTATAATTTTACATAACACGTGATAGCACTTGAAAAAGCACTTTGCTTACATTATCTCTTTAATCCTCACAACAATCCTGTGAATATTTACAGATGAGAAAACGAAGACACAGATATATTACTTTGATTTTTCCCAAGGTCACACAATTTCTGGGAGGCAGAGATGGTTTCCAATCCCACATCTCCTGATTTTAAAATCTCATTAACATTCTACTACCCAGTCTTGCTTTATTTACCAATGTAAATCTCCACAATGTTCACCTAAACTCACAGACAATGAAAATTAATAAAACAAACTACTTACCTTTGAGAATTTCAGAGCAAAAGCTATGTTTTCTTGACACTGTTCTGATTCTTTTAGTGCTATAATAAGGGGTATATGCCTCTCTGCAGATCAGTGTCATTAGAAACCCCAACCAAGAATGGCCACAGATAGAGAAATGAAAGCTTGTAAAAAGCACTGGAATTGAACAAAAATGATAGTAATGAAAAGGTAGGAAGACAAACAGCATTTCAGCAATTACACTGTTCTGCACAGAAAGCTGCCCAGCATCAAATACTGGCCTCTTTATGTTGTCATGCAAACATCTAGCTGCACCACTTACCGTCTACAGTGCTGAAGAGAGACCAAACGAGCCAAATGCTATTTCTTTATTGTCATTTGCCATGAATTCTAACACTCAAAGAAAGGAGCAGAGATTATATAAAACTGCAAGAATCTACTCTGTTCTAATACTGGTGAAGATAAATATGCATCCCTGGAAAAACCCTTGGCACCCAGATGGAATGTGGGGTTGGGAATAGCAGAAGTGAGTGAAGGAGGCATGGGATGAACTCCCAGGGCCTGACTCATGGAAAATGCGGGGAAGACTCAAATGGCTCCATTTAAAAGTAATCAAATATGAATATTTTTCACAGTAAAAAATTTTACTCACTTTTAAAAAGAAATGCCTCCCATATCTTTGACTCAGCTATCCCACTTCTAGGAATTTACCTAAGAAGGAAACACACACACATACACACAAACACATACCCATATGTGATAATCTCAACACACATACGCACACACATGCACACACACCTATATGCAATAAAAGTCTTGGTTGAGATTGAGGAGGGTGTCAGAGGAAGACAAGGAAGGGTTGAAAGAGATTTAATTTTTACTATATCCTTTTGTACCTTTGGATTTTTGTCCAGTTGAACACCTATAACCTATATAAGAAATTAAATAATTAAACAAAAAAATTTTTAATCCATGCTTCAAATACACATACTCTGTAACCCAGAAATAACTCCTTTAAAAATATTTACAGAGCTTCCCTGGTGGCGCAGTGGTTGAGAGTCCACTTGCCGATGCAGGGGACACAGGTTCGTGCCCCGGTCCGGGAAGATCCCATATGCCACGGAGCGGCTGGGCCTGTGAGCCATGGCCGCTGAGCCTGCACGTCCGGAGCCTGTGCTCTGCAACGGGAGAGGCCACAGCAGTGAGAGGCCCGCGTACCGCAAAAAAAAATATAAAAAATATTTACAAATAAGCCCCAACAAGTCTATACAAGGATATTTGGTGCAGTAACATTTGTAATACAAAAGATTAGATGGAATCTAACTTCCTTTCCATCAATAGGAGAATGGTTCAATAAATTCCAGCACTTCTATTCAATGTAAAACTCTGCAGCCATGAAAAGTAATATATCCACATGCAAAATACTCTGCAAAATAAATTGTTTTTTTAAAGCAAAGTGAAGAACAACAGATATAGCTTACTACCATTTTTTGTGAAAATAGAGAATATGTAAATATAAACATTCCTGTATATACTTTCTATATAGAAGGAGACTAAGGAAACTAGTAACGGTGGTTAACAGTTGGGAGGGTTTCTGAGAGGTTGATGATTTTCGGTGTATACCTTCTTTTTTGTTTTTAATTTTTAGTCTTGGTATGCATTAATTTTTCAATCAAAAAAGATCTTTTAAAAATCAGTGCCTCACCACAATGACACAAAGAAAACCCACAGCAGCTACCTTTATCAATGAACTTTGTTCTTTATTCACGAATCTGAGTAGACAAGCAAGCATTAACGGTATCTGAGGAACAGCAAGAATCCAAAAGAGAAGGACCAAGACGAGCAAAGAAAACAAAGAAAACAACTGACCTGATACAAAAGAAAGCTACTTAGTACGCCCAGAGATATTTGAGATGATATTATAACCTTCTCCCTGCAAAAAAGAAAGGAAATAGAAACCAAATTGTTCTTGGAAACTGAAAATATGACTGAGAAATATAAAAAGATCACACACATCATACAATCAAAAGAGAAGAGAAAATATGAAAGAAAAGTTGATACATAGAGGATAAATCCTCAAGAACACATATTTATCTCATAAAAGTTCCAGAAAGAAAAAAGAAATAGAGATAAAATAATGAAATATATGATTGAAAAAAATCTCCCAGAGCTGAAGACAGACATGAGTCTTCATATGGGCAGAAAGCCAGGCAGAAAACATGAACAAATCCTTGTGAAATTCAATAATCCCAAGGATAAACAGAAGGTTCCAAAAGCCCTTCCTGAGGATGAAACAAACCAACAAAAGTTTCATACACAGGAATGAGAAACAGAATGGCATCAGATTTATCACCAGTCACACTAAATGTTAGAAGACAGCCAAACAATGGCCTCAAATTCAGAGGAAGTAATGTTGAGCCTGAAATTCAATACCCAAGAATCCTATCAAATATGAGCGTAAGATAGATATAGTTTGAGACGTAAAAAAATGAGAAAGTTTATTTCCCTTGTAACCTAATATGGTATCCTTGCACCTAATATGGTTAATCTATATATTAAAGAAAAATTACGGTTAAGCAGCTGGACAATCTTAAGATATGATGCTTTCTTGCATAAAAAAGAAAAATAAAGTGTCAGGAGAAACAAATATGGAAAAGAAAGATGTCTAAATAAACAGTGGCATGATCTTGAAAAATTGACAGTGTTAAAAAAAAAAAGTCCATCTGAGCTTTGTGCTTAGAACATTCTTTATGAACAACACTAGTTTTGTGACATTAAGATTATATCTTCTCCACAAGTCCAATCACACTATTTGGTTTTGCAAAGAAAATATTTATATAATCATAATATTATAAAAACTCTTTATTTTCCATTTTCAGAATCGACCTACAGACCAACATGTAAGATATAAATATATATTACCAAACAGAATATAAATATATCTTGACAATGTAAAAGTAATATATGTGATGACAGTTGGGAGTTGGTTATATGGGAAGGGGAAATGGAAAGGATAGGAGTGCTACTTTCCTCATGTCAGTCACAGGGAGCATGATTTTGTCTAAATCAGATCAAGAAATAGGGCTTAGGTGTATAATCTAAACTTATAAAAGTAATCAATAGAAAAACTAAAATGTAATTAACCCAAATGAAGTTAGTGTGGCGGAGATAGAAAGAAAATGTGAAAACAGACCTACATTCACCAGTTTTTATGGCATGGGGTCAACTGACACTGTTCAAAGTTGATACACCACCTTAATGAGTGTTTGAGAGACATTTTACATAAAAATTAATTTTTTTATTTTTTTATTTTGTGTGTGTGTGTGCTTTAAATATGTGTTTGGGGGAGGGGAACACACACTTCTACTCAATTAAGAGAAACATTTATACCGTCCAGGTCTTTTATTTTCTTTACACCCATCATGCCATAAATTCATAGGGAATGGGCTCCAACAGTTCAGGCTCCTTTCCATTGGTTCTCATGAAGTGTGCTTCTCTGGGTGGAGCAGGCTGGTGCTTCAGCTGAACCCAAGTACCTTTCTCTTTGGCTTCCTTCTTTTTCTGATCATTTTCCTTCACCCGTTTCAGGAAGCTATCTCGGCTCTTAGAGTGCTTAATATGATCGATACGCACATTAATTCTCTTGGCAAGAATCTTCCCTTAACTTGTTTGTTTACAAGGGTGCCAATAGCATGCTGGGTAACACTGCAGACTCTCTCAAGTTTTGCCATGGTAACATTTGTGGGGCATTCCTTTTTGAACAGTGCCCATTCCCTCGATATCTACAGTATCACCTTTCTTGTAGATTCTCATGTATGTGGCCAAAGGACCAACTCCATGTTTTCTAAAAGGCCTAGAGAACGTGTAGCAGGTGCCCCTTCTCTTTCCCTTTGTGTTGGTCATTTTGGCGAATTACTGGAAGATGGTGGTTCCGGACGAAAGGAAAAATTAATTCTTAAACATTTCCCAGTGGCTTCCTCTGGGAAGTAAAGTTAGGCTGTAGGGCAAATAAGTCTTTTCATTTTTGTTTTATCCACATTTATGCTATTTGAATTTTCACTTCAATGTTCTTACGCTTTTTTATAATTTTTTTAAATGTGCTTCTTGTACAAATGGGCTGCCCCATAAACTCTCATCAAGACATTTATATAAGTTATTATTATGACTGATTCTAACAATAATAATGAAAAATATATCTTACTGAGGGCATTTTACGTGCTAAAGGTTTAGTGAGCACTCCGATTGACTCATCACAACAATCATGTTATACACACCATTATCTCCTTTATTTTATGCACAAGGAAACTAAGACTTAAGAGGTTAAGTAATTTTCCACAGTAACGCATCAAATAAGAAGGAAGGGGAGCTATGGCTTAAACTCAGGACTGTCTGACTTCAAAGTTCATGCTTAAAACCACTAAACCCCACTGCCTGTACTCATCCTATGATTTTGAACTAGCAACTTGCAGACTCCATTTTCTCTGTCGACTATATCAACTCTGAGAGATCTTTATTTGAATTCCAGGGTAGCTCCTTTGACTGAAGACAATTTCCAAGACCAACACTTTATATACCAGTTGCAGTAAATGCTAGGAGGTAGCAAAGCAATGACCACAAATTCTGAGAGCAGAGAATACTGACTAAAATCCAACACTCAAGGATCCTGTCAAATGTAAGGTGAGATAGAGAGATCTTCAGACATAAAAAGGACTGAGAAAAAAGGATGCATTTTGTGCTATCTTAATAATATGTCTTATCCTGAGGCTTGTTTGAAGTTGGTAAATAGAAACATGTAGTTCCAAAAGAGATTTTGGTGTATATACCTAATAAATTTTATTTCCTTTGTACCCTTTCACAAAAAAATCACATGAAGATTTATTTCAGAAAGGGGGAATACACATCTCTACACAACTGGACCATTAGAGTTAAAAAAAAAAATTCTGTCATTCCACTTCCTGCAAGCTTTACAATTAGGAAAACAAAGAAAAAGTCAACACCCATTACTTCATGTGACAAGTAACTTAGTTTCTGCTTTTGGCAAATGGGAATAGATTCTGCTTATTCGGTCATTCAACTAGTGTTTGGAATCACATTGTTTTGTGCTAGGGAGATGACAGTGAACTACAGACATAGTCTGAGTTGCTCACCATAAACCAAGGAGTGGCTGGAGGGGTGCCTGAGGCCCCACCATGTCAACCAGCACCCCCATGCTCACCCTCACTACCATTCTTCTGATTGTTCATGATGATTTTAGTCCTGGGAAAACAAAACTTCAAGCTCTCCATACGTTCTTCCCCTTCAAAGAGATTGCAGTCCCAAAGCCACATCCTATATAAAAATTCAGAAACCATCAGGAGAGCTTAGAGTCCTGTGAGGATAGACAAGCAATTAACCAGAATTACATAATCCATTACACATACATGGGTCATGAAGTAAAGGGTTCTGAGGGGTTTTCTTTATTATTATTTATAACGTTTTATTGCTATATGAAGTGGAAGGGCAGGAAGTTATGGACCAAGCCATGCAACATAGTTTCAAAGTAAAGGATTAGAATAATCAGTCACATTTCTTATCTACCATATACTTTGATAAGCTATAAATTGTATTTTTACATTTCAAAAGTGTTTAAAATTTCCACGTGTCTCGTATAGGTGTATAAACCAAAATCTCTTTTGGAACTACATGTTTCTATTTGCCAACTTCAAACAAGCCTCAGGATAAGACATATTGTTAAGATAACACAAAATGCATCCTTTTTTCAGAATCCTTTTCATAAACTCCACAGCCAGATATTTTGCAGAAGTCTCTTCAGCTTAAAATAGAAATTCTCTTCTATAGATAGCTAAAACAGATTTGAGATGAAGAAGGTTAACTGCTCTTTTGTGGGTCACAGCACTGATGTGCTTCAGCCCTCAGAGCACAGCTGAACTTGTACTCATTGACTGAGTTACCACTTTCTTTCCCTCAATGTCTTTAAGCTGAGTCTGTTTTGGCACATTGGTTTATTAACACATGGACCCATATATGGTAAATTCATTTGATAGCTCCTCCCAATCCCTTGATACTAAATATTGAAGTTTGATTAGAGATGGAAAAATGATGCTACTCATAGTAGAAGAGACCAAAATCCAGTCCTCTCTTCCCCTTTTGCTAAAAAGATGCTTACGTTGTTTGGGTGTCTCCTCTCCTCTGTACATCCTGGTGCTCAGAAGAGGGAGGGGGGGCCCACTCCACACTGCCTGGTTTCCTGTTCTTATTATCAAGGATTAGTTTGGACATGGGCATGAGGTATAATTCTGGATACAATGATGTATGGGAAATCTGGGAAAGGCTCTCTCTCCTTACTAACAAAAAAGATAGTTGGGGACAAACATCCCCTGTGCCCAATGTCATTGTGTTCATGACCATTCCTGGAGCTGTGGCAGCCATCTTGCAACCATGTGGGGAACTAAGTCAACAGGTCCAAGAGGGTAGAACAGAATGATGCAGAGAACTTAAATTTCTGCTCTGTTGAGCAACTGAATTGACCATTGAATCAATCAACAATCTGGAGCATTCACATTTGGACTTCGTGTTATGTGAGATAATAAATATTCCTCATGTGTAAGCCATTTTGAGTCAGGGTTTTCTGTTACTTAGCAGATAAACACATCCAAACTGGTCCATGTAGATTAGTTCTTTCTGTTACCCCTTTCTTCCTCCACCCAGCCACCATTCTTAACATAATTTAATTGGTATTAACATTTTTACACAGGTAGATTTAGCTTCCTTCGGTGATAAATTTAAATTTCTCCTCATGTTTTAAACTTTACCTTGGCAATCTAGTTTAAGAAACTGATCTTATCAAAGATATCTGGTTACCATACCCATGGGGCACTAATAATATTCTTAAGGTCATGGAAGTAGCAGTATGAGGCTACAATGTTTTTTGATAGCCTAACATATCCGTTTCGACCAAAGACTCTTTTCCCTATTAAAAAAAAAAGAAAAAAAAGAAACGAAAAAACTGAGTTATATGTGGAAGATTTCTAATTCTTATCCCAATTTTTTTTTTTTTGATAGACTTTCATTACAGCAACTCCTTAAAGCCTGGCTCTTTGGCTTTCACAGTTTAATTTCTTGGCTTTTAGTTAATATTATTCCCTTAATCTCACTAATCCTCTAAGAAAGATGAACATAATGGTGAACTTCATGTAAGAAATATCCTATTAAATTCTTAAATGATTGAATTGTACACATAAAAATAAAATATGAATTTACATTGAATTTACATAACTTCCTGCCCAAATTCCTGAATTTTAAGCCATCTTTTCACCAATACCACTTCCAAATGTCTCTCTACGTGAGCTTTATCAAGACAAGTGTCAGAATTCATAAAATCAACCAAAGCAACTGAAAGGCCTATGCTAATAATAAGTCATAACACAAGTCAAGGTTAATTACAATTAGATTTTAAATATTTTGCTTGAGGGCGCTAAGCTTATTTAGTCTGGAACATAGTTTTAAAATGAAATGCTTATATATTGATATAAAAGATATAACAGTATAGTACAGCTGCAGGGTAGAGGGAGGAAACACTACGTAGCACTATTTAAACATTACATATTAATCTCAAAAATAACAAAAATAAGCAGTTTGACCGTAAATTATTCTCAGGACTTTAGCTTTAAAAAAAAAAAAAAATGTAAAGGCCTTAATCTCTTAAGCACTTCAGGGCAATGACAATTTTTTAAAATTGTAACTAGGAGGAAGCTAAAATGCCAACATTCATTTCTGAATTTTGCAGCCAACTTTGTCATACAAGTGCTTGACTAATATTTTTTTTCATACTTCTGTTCTAAAAGGCGTTCTCCGGAATAAAGCCTTAAGTTTAAATCAAAGACAAGTTATTCAGAACCCACCCTACCATATTTGTAGTGGCTCTCTAGCTCCTTATAAGGAAAAATACTGGAGATGAGGTTAGAAATTTTAGAAGTAAATGTGAGGATGTGGTAAAGAATGATCTTATCCAGTCTGTAAAATGGGTACGGGATTTTTAAAGTCCAAGAATAGTGGATAGTCTAATATGAAAGTGAATGAAGACACTCCTCAAGCAAAAAAAGAAACCCTTTTTTTTAAGGAAAGCTTGAAGGAATTTTGAGAATTGTACTTTAGCTAAGGAAGATATAAACATCTGGGGGATCTGAGTGGAGGATATGCAGAGTTCTTATTTTTAGTAATTTTTCAAAAAGTCTAAAATTATTACAAAATGATAGGTTTTAAAATATTTTTAAATTATTACTATTTGGCATGAGAAATTAATTCAGTTGTCTAAAATGTTTATTTTCTGAGCAGGGTCATAATAGTTAAGAAGATTATTGTGCTGGAAAAAGCTTCAATAAGTGGTCCATGGCCTCAATTCCTACCCTGGTTCTCAGTGGTATTTAAAGACATCAATCTCCATAGATAGACTTTTACTTTCACACAGCTGAGTTCTACATAGAAGAAATCATTTAAAAGCTCCATGTAACACATGTCAATTATTTTTCAATAAAACTGGAAAAAAAAACTCCATGGACATTGACCGGAGTTTTGTTGGTATTTCAAAGCTGACTTAAATACACTTCTCTTCTATTTGGTGGCTTACCAGTTCCTGTCAAATTCCTTCATAACATTTCTATTTTTTTGGTTCCTTAAAAATAAAATGCAAAACTATCGACCTAAAATGGCCTATAACTGTAGACTCATAGACTCTCAGAGCTCAAAACAATATTATAGATAATCCTACACTACACAGGGATGTAAAAGAACTTACCCAAAGCCACACAGTACAACCTATCACATCACAAAACACAACACACCAGCCAATTGCAATGTGGGAACCTAGACTGGCTTATAAAAAGACATTCTTGTAACAACTAGAGAAATTTAAATATGGAATGGCTGCTAAATAATGTTTATGATTACTATTAACTTCCTTAAGTATAATAAAGTATTTCCATGGTCTTTATTCTTAGATGATACATGTTAAAGTATTTATAACTTTTGAACTTACTACAAATTTTCAAATGGTACAGGATATGTGTTTGTATTTGTTAATATATGTGTGTGTTACTACACTGAATGGGTGAGAGAAAGAAATTATGGCAAAATGTTAACAATTATTTAGGTGGAGAGCACATGGGAATTCAAATTTTCTATATGTTTAAATATACACAGTAGTCAGGAATTCCCTGGTGGTCCAGCGGTTAGAGCTCTGCACTTTCACTGCCGAGGGTTCGATCCCTGGTCGTGGAACTAAGATCCCGTAAGCTGTGCGGAGCAGCCAAAAAAAAGAAAAAAACAACAACAACACAGTAGCCTGTACTTCACCAAAAGCCACAATAGCTCCCACAAAAATTGTACTAAGGACTTTGCTGAGAGCTTTATCTACTCTTTTTTAAGCAGGCAGTTCTTAACGAAGTTGACTTTTCTGTTTTTCTTTAATACAACAGACTAGAAGCAAAAGTTAAAAGAGAGAGAAATGGATATTAGAGACAATCACGATCTACTTGACAAACATTTATAAACAGTCCACCAGATTTGGGAGACAGCAATGGCCACAATATGATCCTGGCCCTGAAGAAGCCCACAATCCAGCTGGTGACAAAGATATGCAAACAATTAGCCATAATGATAACTAAGATACCTGATACAGAGAAAGAATAAGAAGCAGTAGAAACAACTGTGTTAGTAACCAGTGCACAGACTCAAAACCATCACCCCAAGCCATAAGGAAAATGTCAAATTTTATTTCATATACATTTAGAAAGTTAGAGAAATTAACATTACACCCCATAAATATTATTGTGAAGTATTTTATTATGTAAAGTTTTAAAGCTTACAGAGAAATGTTTATGTATCAAAAAATTTATTTCCCTGGTTAGGAAGAGTCAATATTCTTAAGATATCAATTCTTCCCAACTTGACCTATAGATTCAATACAATCCCAGTCAAAATCCTAGCAAGTTATTTTGTGTGGACAAAAATATAAACTAAAGCTTCTATGAAAAGACAAAAGACCCAGCATAACCAACACAATACTGAAGACGAATGAAGTCTGAGGATTGACATTACCTGACTTCAAGACATACGTTAAACTACAATAATTACCAAGACAGTGGGGTATTGGTGAAAGAACTGACAAACAGTTCAATGGAACAGAATAGAGACCCCAAAAATAGACCCACACAAATATAGTCAACTAATCTTTGACAAAGAAACAAGGGCAATTCAGTGGAGAAATGACAGTCTTTGCAACAAATGGTATAACAATGGACATCCACATGCAAAAAAAGAAAAAAAGAATCTAGACACTGGCCTTACACATGTTGCAAAAACACTCAAATGGATAATAGGTCTAAATGTAAAATGCAAAACTATAAAACTTCTAGAAGATAACACTGGAGAAAATCTAGGTGATTTCGGGTTTGGCAATGAGTTTTTATATAGAACACCTAAAGTACAATCTATGAAGGAAAAAATTGGTAAGCTGGATTGCAAGAAAATCAAAACCTTCTGTTATGAAAAAGAGACTGTTAAGAAAATAAAAAGACAAGCCAAAGACTGAGATAAAATATTTAAAAAACATATCTGATGAAGGACTTGTATCCAAAGTATACAAAGAACTCTTAAAATGCAACAATAAGAAAACAACGCAGGGACTTCCCTGGTGGCACAGTGGTTAAGAATCTGCCTGTCAATGCAGGGGACACAGGTTCAAGCCCTGGTCCAGGAAAATCCCACATGCCGCGGAGCAACTAAGCCCGTGCGCCACAACTACTGAGCCCACGTGCCACAACTACTGAAGCCCGCAAGCCTAGAGCCCGTGTTCCACAAGAGAAGCCACTCCAATAAGACCGTGCACTGCAATGAAGAGTAGTTCCCGCTCGCCACAACTAGAGCAAGCCCGCACGCAGCAACGAAGACCCAATGCAGCCAAAAATAAATAAATAAATAATTTTTAAATTTTTAAAAATAAATTAAAAAAAACATCCCAATCACAAAACAGGCAAAAGATCCAACCAGATACCTCACTAAAGAAGATATACAGATGGCAAATTAGCATATAAAAAGATGTTCAACATCATATGTCATTAGATAACTGCAAATTATTATAAAACATCAATTGGATACCACTAAATACCTATTAAAGTGGCAAAAATCAAAAAAATGAACAATATCAAATGCTGGCATGGATGTGGAACAATAGGAATTCTCATTCATTGCTGATGGGAATGCAAAATGATACAGCCACTTTATAAAAAGAGTTCGGCAGGGCTTCCCTGGTGGCGCAGGGGTTGAGAGTCCAAAAAAAAAAAAAACAGTTTGGCAGATCCTTACAAAATTAATTATAGTTTTACCATACAATCCAGCAATCACACTCCTAAGTATTTAGTCAAATGAGCTGAAAGTCACATCCAGACAAAAACCTGGGCACAAATGTTTAGAGCAGCTTTATTCATAATTGCCCTAAACTGGAAGCAAACAAGATAGCCTCCAAAAAGTGAATGGATAAACAAACTGTGGGACATCCATACAATGGAATATTATTCAGCAGTAAAAAGGAATAAGCTATCAAGCCACTAAAAGGCATAAAGGAATCCTAAATGCATATTGCTTAGTGAAAAGAACCAGTCTGAAAAGTCTACACATTGTATGATTACAACTATATGACACTCTGGAAAAGCCAAAACTATAGTGACAATGAAAAGATCAGTGGTTGCCAAGAGTTCAGGGAGGCGGGTGGGAAAGGGATGAATAGGTGGAACACAGAGGATTTGTTTACAGCAGTGAAACTATTCTGTAGGATACTATAATAATGGACACAAGACATGATGCATTTGTCAAAACCCATAGAACTGTATGACACAAAGAATGAACCCTAAGGTAAACTATAGACTTTAGTTAATAATAATGTACCAATATTGTTTCAGTTGTAACAAATGTACCACACTAATGCAAGATGTTAACAAGAGGGGAAACTCTGAGCAGGGCAGAGAGGGAACTCTGTACTACCTGCTCAATTTTCTGCAAACCTAAACTGCTTTAAAAAATAAAGCCTGTTAATTTTTAAAAAAATTTTTGTGTAATACTCATTTGCCCCAAATGCCAAATAACGAAGCTCTATTAGAGTAAGCATGTGTTGCTCACCGTTAAGTCTTTACCTACACTAAACTGGCTTTTTGTGAATTGTCAGTCACTTTCAGAAATGCTCAAATAATGAGCGCATAAATTATGGGTAGACCCTGGGCAGGGTTTCGAAAAGTGTGGTCTTCAAACCACCTGCACCAAAATCATTTGGATGCTTGTTAAAAATCATATCCCTACTAAATCATAACCTCGAGGGGTGGGCAATCTGCATTTTTAACAAGTTCCCTGGGGATTGTGATGCAGGAGAAGTGTGGGAAGCACTGCATTAACAGTGTATAAGCATACTTAAGGACTACTTTTATTTTACTGCTTATAAAAAGCAAACAATTAAAACATACCAGCTGCCCAGTAATTGAGAACAGGTTTCCCTTCATCTCCCTGGCACAAGATGACAACCAGTGACTTATTTCTGCAGTTTCAGGAATTCCAGCCATAAGGACTAAATTCTCCAGAAACACTTTATTATATAACACCATGTTTTTTAAAACGCTGGTTTTTCAAGAAAGAAATAACGAGACAGTGAAAACTAGGATGATGCTTATGGCCCTTCCGTGTTTTTCTTAACTGAAGACTTTTGAATCATACTTTTAATAAAGGATTAAAGAAGAAGCTTTCTGAGGCTTTTATCATTTATTATTCCCCAAATTGAATAAATATTTTTAAATAAAATTCTCAGAGGACACTGTCAATTCCTTTTATCTGCGAAAATTAATTTCTTTGAAATAATTTTGGTCTTGCCCTTTTCAGGAAGGTATCATTTTACTGCATCTATATCAAAGAAGGTCAGTCACAGAGTCAGAACACAGAGCAACACTTCACGTCCAAGTCCCAGAACAATCATAGAGTGTGCCTGATCAATCCTGGCTGTCATCATTTCTTTGACTCTCCACCTTGCCCTTTTGTGACCTTGGCAACCCAGCTTTAAGCTGTATGATATTGTTGTTGCTCCAATTTATCCAGTGGTCAAACTTCAAGCAATCTTAGCCATTCTGAACACAGCAGAGACATGTGTCTTTTAAATCTTTGCCTTGTCTTTCTGCATCCTTTCCCCCTTCAGCCAACAAATCATTTCTAGTCCTTCCTTAGTGGAAACGATCTGATGTTAGTCATTTATACTTATAATCTAAGGCAGTGCTGCTCAAACCTGAGCATGCATCACAACCATCTGGAGGGCTTGTTAAAAGACAGATTGCTGGGCCCTACCCCCAGTGTCTGATTCAGTGGGTCTGGGATGGGCCCCAAGAATTTGCATTTCTAATGAATTTCCATCAGGTGATGCTGATGCGGCTAGTCCAGAGACCACACTTTGAGAACCACCATATAAGATAACGTGCCACCTTACTTCTGGTATTTGTACCAGAAAATGTGGTGACAGGTATGGTAATTATATAAATTGTTCCAAGACTCATCAGAGTGAGAATCCTAATTAACAACCCATAGATAGTATGTTACAGACGATGCAAATTGACAATTCCTTTTGACAGTGCTCAAGGCTACCATATATAATTGCTTTTCTACTGTCCTAGAGAAGATCATGCAACAAAAATCTCAAGTTAGCATGTGAGCACTCTTGCCTTTTATCTATTAATTGACTCTTAACTAGCTAAGCTGCTCATCTGTCCCTGCCACCCTAAGCACTTTCACTCAATTTTCAATTGCCTGCCTTGTAGGCTTGGCTAATCGATTGGACTTGGACCCACTCCATGAAGACCTACTTCTTCCCATCAGAGACCCACGCCCCCACTGCCACCCTGCAGAACCCAACCTGCCTTTCTGACCTCTAGTCATAGATCCTCTCCATCCTGAGGAGTTTCGGCCCAGTTCCTTCCTGCTCTCCTAGGCTTCCAGATGTGTGATATACCTCTGGCATCAGTTCTCTTGGCTGCCTCCCTCGGCATGACTTGGAGAAGAGAGTTTATTCTCTTTTAAAGGGAATTAGGAGAATGCCAGAGCCAAGGGGAGGCCAGGGCCACTCTGGGAATTGGGTAATGAAAGTGTCCCTCAGTAGATGGCAGGAGAAAAGGGAGTCTTCACACACAGGAGTATATGGTTGAAGAAATATCAAATCCTACGTTCTCTGATTTTCTCTGCTATTCTCCTTAGTGCAGTGCCAACCAGAATGGTTTCTCACCTTCAGATAAGAGTTGCACACTCTGCTGAAAGATGTTGTGCTAGGAAGATCAAGATTAAACCCAGAAGAAACCAAGCAACGAGAAAAATGGGCTACTTGGCCAGCAGAGGGCGGCAGACCACATCACAAGAGGGACTCCATCCCCAAGCAGTTCTTCCCATAGGAAGTCCAGGTCTGTAACTAACGGGTAACTACTGGAGATTCTAAAGGGAGTACATTGGAATATTATTAATTACTTCTATGTTATTACCCCTCATAACAAGATGCTAACGAGAAAATGTCAACATTGTATAAGAAAAGAGCATCGGACCTGGAGTCTGAAAAGCGATTCTAGTATTTTCTGACTTGGCCAACAACTCAGAGCTTCCATCTTCTTACCAGTGAAATGGAGGGAAAAAGTAATAAAAGCAATCAATACCAATCACCTGTGGCCCATCAACCTCACAGGTTCGTTGTGGGAGCGGATAAGTAAAAGGAAAAAGTCTATATACACAAACATTAGTCATTTCCCAGGTTGTGAACTCAAAAGAAGTATGTTAACTCCAAGAGGTCACCTCAGCTCTTCCTTCCACGGGTCCCGATGCCGAGGAATACTTTAACCTTATCATCACAATTGTGGAGAGATATTTTAGGCACTGGTCTGCAGGGTTAGAGGGGATTTCTGGAGTAGCAGCCCATGCAGGAAGGTACTAAACCCCACTCCGTGATGAATGGCACAGCCCACTCCACCCCAGTCCCAGGTACTTAAGTGAGGCTGGCAAAAGAGAAGCCAGGAGCCACAGTGCAGAGAATTGAGGAAGGAAAGATTAAAGAGAAAGACTAAATCTAGGGCTGTCTTTCCCAAACAATTACTGGAAAATTGCAGAACCAGTCTGCCCCAGGGAACCTCAGGGAAAATATTACTTTGATTGTGTGATGGCATCCTTCACAGAGCACACAAGAGCCCTGGCCGGCATGGCAAGGCAGAAGCTAAGAGCTCTGGTAGGTATATTATGCCTTTACGGAGCTGCTATGCTACATGTTGAAAGAAGCACAAAATTTAACTGTCAACGTTAAAATCACAAATTCTGGACTAAACTACAAGACAGCATTCCAGATGATCTCATTCTATTTCTGTGTGACAGGCTAGTAATTGCCATCAGTGCACAGAATTTTTATTTTAGGACAGCTAAGATTTCTCTTGCCTCAAGTCCCAACCAACACTGTCCTCTCTGCTGCAGAAATTTCTCTAACCAATCTTCCTGTCATGTGCTTCACGGGCTTGTTCAAATTGACACTTGAGAGTTAATTTACACCTTCCTATTTTACAAAAACAATCCCAGAGGAAGGTACCACATGATCTATCCCACTTGAATTAAAATTCTGATTTTCAGTCTCGGCCATGGATTACATACATGGGAATCCTTGAGGGGGACCCTCACAGGAACTAGGAAATGTTTTCTGTCCTTTAAATTATTTTCTCAACATATTCATGCTGGTTACTTTTAAATCTATCTATTCCTTAAAATCTAGCTAACAAACAAATCATTATAAATACTGCCATTTTAGGGAAACAAATCATAAAACCATTGAATCCTTCTACAAGGAAATCATTAATTCAGATAACTGAATTCGAACAAGTTTTGGAGCGGTCATATCTTTTCTGAACCTTAGAACAGATCTAGGGCCCATTTTAAGTTGTACCTAATACGTATTGGAATTTTTTAAAGCTAACATATACAAAGACCAACATAGATTTCTTTTGAATACACATGGTATTAAGCTATCCACCGACACGGCCTGTTGCCTGCCTGCCTGACACATGGTAATAACACATTTCCCTGCCCAAGTGAAATGAGACAGGGCCAAGTGAATTGCTTTGGCCAATGAAATGAGAGAAGACATGCGCTCATCACTTTCAGGGAGAAGGCCATAAGAGCCCATGCCTGATTGGCCTGTTCGCTCTCCCAGTCACCCTGTCCAGTTATCTAGCCTGGATTCTGAGTGTATAAACCATGAATCAGAGACCCCTTAGAGGCAAAATGGACATGTGATGCCAAGGGTTAGAAACAATAAATCTTTGCTGTCTTAAACCACCGAGATTTTGGCAGAATCCAGCCTAATCCAGCCTATCCTGACAGATCAGATTCAAAATCTGGCTCTGACACTTATTATCCTTGACTACACAGGCAAGTTCTTAAAACTCTCTGAGCCTCAGTTTCCCCCACCATAAAAATGAGGATAATAATACCTTTCTTAAATGAGAAGCTACGTGCAAAATACCTTTTACATAGTAAATTTTCAATATAGATTAATAATAGCTGCTATTATTATCACTTGTTCTTATAGAAGAGAATCTGAAAATGGGCAGTGCAAGAGCAGAATAAACATTTCCACTTGTTCTTCTTTGAAAAATGTTAGGTTAAGGACTGCCACTTACATTTTCTAGTTAAACAAGCCCTGTACAGGAAATACAAATTTTATTAATAGCAGTACTGGCATCTTATGAATGCAGAAAATAATGAATATATAGATGTTAAGTACACAGCAAGTCGATGATAGAGAGAGGGATTTATTTATTTACTCAATTTATGACGTTGTGACCTTGAAACTCTTATGCAAAAAATCCATTAATTCCAATTTGTAAAGTACATGAAACTAGCAACAGGGTGGTAATATGGATAAAGGACAACACAGGAAGAATTAGAATGGCTTTTAAAGCAACATTTGTCTGCTCCCTTCTCATTAAACCTGTTTTAAAAGGTGAGGTATGTCCCTGACCCTAAAAATTAAAATTCTTCACCCCAATCAGTCTGGGTTTGTACATTGAGATATATTGCCTTCCTCCACAAGCACTAAAAGATTTAATAAACCCCAGAGTAGCCAGAGATACATTTCTTAATAGAAATTCAATTTGCAGGGTTTAGATATTATTTACTTCCTGATTGGAGAACAATTTGTGAACCTTACCCAACATGGCTGCATAACTTCTTCCTCTGGCAATGGGAGTAAAATTGATTGGATCTTTTCATGGAATAATATATGGACTGATATAAATTCTTTGCTCTCGCATCTCAATATCACCTTGCTATTTACTTTTTGTCAGAATAATCCTAGCATGCCAGGCATCAGGCAAAACATAGATTTTTATGTAAAAATGTTCATCTTTGTTTAGAAAATGGTTCTGTCTGTAACAGATTCTTTCTGCTCACCACATTCACATAGAAGAAAAAAAGATAACTGAGGCTTGTCCATTTATTCCACCTTTGTCAAAAATCTGCTGACACAAGTCCTTGCTTCTCATTTGTACGAAGAACTCCGTGCCTCATTTTGCACTTTCAGAGCTATTAGTTCTCTTCAGTAATCACTCAGGACTTAATTATACCCTTAGAGACAGAAAAGATGCATCTACTAGCCATGACCACGTGCCTGCCTGTCAGTTACACAGGCCAGTTGGAGGCCTTGGCTCTTCGGACCTGGCTGTGTTTCACGCAGCACTGTCGAGACAAGATAGTCCATGTGGGCACTGCAACACAGGACTTCCGGAGCCTAAAGGAAAATAAATCCTATTATGTTCTCTCTGAATGTATCAGTTCAGGTCATAAATACTTGGACACAGCCTCTCTTTCCCATGAGGGAGTCGCTGCTGGGAATGGGAAGCATGAACACATGTGGCTCTGCAGTGCCATTCCCAGTAAGCTGTGCCCCCTGAATGACCTCTCTGACCAACTGTTAATCATTCAGCTACACTTCAATTGAGAGGGAAAATAACAATAATAAAACTAAAACACTCAACTTTCATAGCACATTATAGGATAATTTCATGCAGGAACCAGGAGCCCGATAACATAGAGAGGGTATTTCAAAGTTGAAAACTGCCTTTGATTCTCTCTGGGGAAAGGACAGAGGACACAGTAAAGGAGACACCTAATTGAAACTGCCCAGAAGCCTCCAAGGGCTTCAGGCTGAAAGTCACCAAGCGCGATGTGGAAAATGGCTGGGTAGCCTGCATTTCCTTTGGACCACAAACCCTGAATCTGGTTGTAATCATGGTCGTTACTGATCAGAACCGGACTTTAGTTGATGGCATATGAAGTGGTACAAGGACATGGGCACCTGTGTGCAAATGTACACAGTTCACAGACTTTACTCTCAAATTCCCAAACTGTGCTCATCAAAACAGTATAGGAGCTGACCCAAAGAGGAATATTCATCCAAAACAGTCAGTTACAAGAGAGGCCAAGGAAACTGCAGCCAGAGGAAGGAATTCTAACATTACAGATGTTTGACTGTTGTAAGTGCAGAAAAGCAAAGAAAATGAGAAACAGAAGCATGAAGCTGAGGTTGGAAAGTTTTCTCTCCTGAAGGCCTTGCCCACAACAGGAGCTATTCAGAAAGCACAAAATGCCACAAAGGCACCTCTGAGAAGATAATCAACAAGAAGGGTTCACCCCCACTGCTAAAGATCAGGAAGCTGCAGACATCCCGGTCCCAGCCTAGAACATCACAGACCAGAGGGATCTGCCTTAGAAGCCTTAGGGAAGAAATAATGAGTTTATTTTGAAAACATACACCCCAAATAAAGAGGTGCCTCCTCCTGCTTTAGGACCAGCATCGTTAGAGACCTATTTTTAAAACAATCAAACAGAAGCCTAACTCTGAAGATTTTCATGAAGGGGAGCTGGCTGGGGAGCCACAGAGGTATAAATTACAATATACAACACACAGTAACACTCTAAAAATCCTCCTGGCTCATCTCTGTCCCCTAAGTCCTACTTCTTAGAACAGCTGCCCCTGTTCTAATTCTCTCTCTTAAAATATTCCAGCATCAGTAAGCTCTGCTTCTCACTAACCTGTCCGCATCTTTCCTTTATTACTCAGATAGTTTCAGGCTCTTTCTTACATTCAGTCCACCAATCTTCTGCAGCTTCTTCAGGTTTTATCTCCAAACATTTCCCCAACTAGATCCAGTAGTTCTACAAGGAAGAATCTTGCTTCTTGACAAGACAGAAGAAGGAAAAGTTTTACATAAATCGCATTTTGAATATTCATTTTTCGGTGTAGAGATACACAGAGACTCTCACACACCACAGTTATAGGCTATATGCAGAAGCTAAAGTCACTAAAATATTTACTAATGAACTGACTCTGTTTATCCCACACGTCTCACAACTTCATCTATCACTCCCGCCCTCTCTGAGGTCAGGATTTGGGGTATCCGGCTGTATTCGTTTCTTATTACTACACTAAGTCCCTTAAAACAACACACATATATTCTTTTACAGATCTGGAGGTCAGAAGTCTGAAATGAGTCTTGAGGGGCTAATAACAAAGTGTTAGCAGGGCTTCTTCCTTCTGGAGGTTCCCGGGGAAAATCCGTTCCTTGCCTCTTCTAACTTCTAAAAGGAGGCAGGCTTTCCTTGGCTGGTGGCTGCATCGTGCCAATCTCTTTTTTTTTTTTTTTAACATCTTTATTGGAGTATAATTGCTTTACTACTGGGCATATACCCTGAGAAAACCATAATTCGCAAACAGTCATGTACCACAATGTTCACTGCAGCTCTATTTACAATAGCCAGGACATGGAAGCAACCTAAGTGTCCATCCTCAGATGAATGGATAAAGAAGATGTGACACAGATATACAATGGAATATTACTCAGCCATAAAAAGAAACGAAATTGAGTTATTTGTACTGAGATGGATGGACCTAGAGGCTGTCATACAGAGTGAAGTAAGTCAGAAAGAGAAAGACAAATACCGTATGCTAACACATATATATGGAATCCAAAAAAATATGGTTCTGATGAACCTAGGGCCAGGACAAGAATAAAGATGCAGACATAGAGAATGAACTTGAGGACACGTGGGGTGGAGGGGAAGGGGAAGCTCTTGCTTCCATCATAGCAGTTACTACTCCCACTGATCTCCTGCCTTTCTCTCATAATGACCTTTGTGACTGCATCAGACCCACCCCAATAATCCAGGATAAGATCCTATCTCAAGAGCCTTAACTTAATCATATCTGCAAAGTCCCTTTTGCCATATAAGGTGACATTCACAAGTTCTGTGGGTTAGGATGCAGACGCCCTTGGTGGGAGGCGTGGGGAAGGGGGCTATCCACACTATCAGATGTCACAAACTGTATAAAAAACTCAGTACAAATTCAATGCAAGACAAAGTAAATTGCCAGACTCGCAAAAGATGAATGAATTCATTAAGGCAACAAAAGTTATGATTGAGAACTGCTGGAATTATGAGCAAAGCTATTGACAAATCATAATTCAGCAGAGATAGAACCCTTTACAATTGAAAAATATAGAAAATCAGCAGGGATAATAACAGCTGGGTACAGCAAAGAAAAAATTATTTAAATACCACCTGATTAAGAGAGAATCTTTGGAAAACTGATAAAGCTGTCAAATTTTTTTGCTCATGATGCAAAAATGTGAAATAAATTATATCATATATATGATCATACAGTTGTCTTAGAAGAAAATTTTTTTTACCAAAAATGAATCAATCTTGATGAATTCCTTGTTCATTTTAAGTTTATAGTTGTAATTATTGTTAATGTTATTCCAATAAGGAAACTTATTTTCATAAGTCTTAATTTCAGTTTTCAAGACAAGTAACTAGTTTAAACTTTTTTCACTATGTACAGAATGTACATTCCAGGAACAGGGGAGGAAATAGCAAAGTCATGGAGGAGGGACTTCCCTGGCGGCACAGTGGTTGAGAATCTGCCTGCCAATGCACGGGACACGGGTTCGATCCCTGGTCTGGGAAGATCCCACACACTGCAGAGCAACTAAGCCCGTGTGCCACAACTACTAAGCCTGTGCTCTAGAGACCGCAAGCCACAACTGCTGAGCCTGTGCGTCAAAACTACTGAAGCCCACGCGCTCTAGGGCCCAAGTGCCTCAACTACTGATGCTCGCACGCCTAGAGCCTGTGCTCCACAACAAGATAAGCCACTGCAATGAGAAGCCCGTGCGCTACAATGAAGAGTAGCCCCCGCTCGCCGCAACCAGGGAAAGCCCACGCGCAGCAACAAAGACCCAACACAACCAAAAATAAATAAAAATAAATATTAAAAGAAAATTTACAAAATTAAAAAAAAGTCATGGAGGAACTGAAGTCTTCCCCACCCTAAAGTTATTTTTACTATACTGTGTTTCTGAGCATGGCTGTATGCCATGACAGGTGTACTCCAGGACCTGCCTCTCCCTGTCATAAGGGGATAGATGAGACTGACTAGATGTGTAAAGAGTGAACTGTGGTAGAAAGATCAACAGTATAAGGGAGAAAATCTGGTCCTAGGCTCTTTTCAAGACTTATCATTTAATAAAGATGTTAAAAAAATTTTTTAAATAAATAAATAAAGACTTATCATCTTTGTGACTTTGAGGAATGAGGATGTTTGGAACCTCTCAGAAGATCTCTGCTTCCTCTATAAAATGAGAATATTATTCATACTTATCTTCCTACATTTGTTAACTTCAAGAAAATTCACCTTAGGACTTCCCTGGTGGCACAGTGGTTGAGAATCCACCTGCCAATGCAGGGGACATGGGTTCAATCCCTGGTCCAGGAAGATCCCACATGCCGTGGAGCAGCTAAGCCCATGTGCCACAACTACTGAGCCTGCACTCTAGAGCCCACAAGCCGCAACTACTGAGCCCGTGTGCCACAACTACTGAAGCCCACATGCCTAGAGCCCATGCTCTGCAACAAGAGAAGCCACCACAATGAGAAGCCCGCACACTGCAACAAAGAGCAGCCCCTGCTCGCCAAAACTAGAGAAAAGCCCGTGCGCAGCAACAAAGACCCAATGCAGCCAAAAATAAATAAATAAATTTATCTTAAAAAAAAGAAAACTCACCTTAAAATTCAGATGAATAGCTTGTAAGACTCAGTATTAAATTAAAGATGCCATTTAATGCTACCCCAGTAAAGACACCAACAGGAATATATGGAATGAAACAAGCTAATCCTAAAGTAAATAAAAAAATAAACTCACAAAATAGTCAAAAATATTCTGAGAAAGGACAGTAATGAGAAGGTAAGCCCAACCAGAGAGAAAAAGATACTATAAAGCTATAATAATTAAAGCAGTATGGTATTACGCCTGAAAGTACAGAACAATAGAGCAGAACAGAAAGTTCTGAAATGGACTCAAATACATACAGGCATTTAAAATATGATAAAAGTGTCCTTCTAAATCAGTAGGCAAAAGATGAATTGTCCAATAAATGTTGTCAGAACAACTGAGTAGCCACCTGGGGAGAAATATATTTCTACTTTTTACCTTTCACAAAAATAAATTAAGGATGGATAGAAGATTTCAACATACAAAATGAAACCATTATAATTGCTAAAAGAAAACATGGAAGAAATTTTTACTATGAAGAACTGACTACATATAATCTTTCATTGTTCATCAAACACTGAATTCAGTGAAGTCTGAAGTTCAATGGGAGAAAGCATGATTCAGTACAAATGCCCAGCAAGTATTTGGAGTTAGAAGACCTGGGTTCAGTTTCCAGCTCCATATCTTAAAAGCTGACTGATCTGGAAAAAGGCACTTACATTTTGAACCTCGGTTTTCTCAACTATCAGGAGTGACAAATACTGTAGGGGTTTCTTGTGAGTTTCCAATTGGGTAATGATAAAATTGAAAGTGACAGGTAAACAAAGTGACATAAACATGCTAGTTAATATCTAACTAATATCTAAGAATTTAGTGCCATATAAACAAAGTAACATAAACAAGCTAGTTAATATGAAATTAATTTTTAAAAATTAAGAAACTCGGGCTTCCCTGGTGGCACAGTGGTTGAGAGTCCAACTGCCGATGCAGGGGACATGGGTTCGTGCCCGGGTCCGGGAAGATCCCACGTGCCGTGGAGCGGCTGGGCCCGTGAGCCATGGCCGCTGAGCCTGCGTGTCCGGAGCCTGTGCTCCGCAACGGGAGAGGCCACAACAGTGAGAGGCCTGCGTACCGCAAAAAAAAAAAAAAAAAAATATTAAGAAACTCAGTGGCCCGAGTAGAAGACAATAATGTGGAAAGTCTTGATGAAGATCACACGACAATGAGGATTAAACAGAAAAACCCTCTACGGCTGCAGGCAAAGATGTTCAGTGTGCCCAAGTAGAGGGCACTGTTCACATAATTGTCCAAAGAGTGGCACTGTGTGTGTGTCTCTGTGTGTGTGTGTGTGTGTGTCTATGTTTATGTGTGTATTGAGAGCAGGGGACATATATATCTTTTCCTTTCAGCTTGAATCCCACTCAAGAAGTTTTTCTTCCTCTTGGAGAAATTCAATGAATTCAACCCCTCCCTCTGCCCTGGCAGATGCTGAGCACAAAGGGATACAGCCCAGAGGCAGCTGGCCACACAGCCCAGAGCTCAGTGAAAGGCAGGAAACTCTGACAAGCCATCTGCAGGTGGGCCAGAAGCATTTCATGAAGTAAATTTGAGAATCATAATTCCATATAATTTTTAAAGATATATTGTTTAAAATCTCTATTTGACTAACCTCAAATAAAAACTGAAAAAAAAAATCTACAAATAGTACTAAGGACCCTCATCTAAGGAAAGGATAATACACATGCAGCAAGAATGAAGAGGATGATGAGCAGAACACAGAAAAGTCCAAAAAATGCGGAATCGGAGGAATCTGGATGTGAGCATTTTAATTCATGTCTGCAAATTCTTTGACACTCCTGTCATCACAAGGCAGGTTTCTATGTTCCCTGCCCTTGAATCTGGGTTGACCTTAGTGATGGGCCCACCAATAGTGTATGATGAGAATGACACTACGTGACTTTCACAGTTGTGGGACCTATGAAGTCATAGAGGGCCACATGCTTAGAAGGGCCCCTCACTTGGTTTAATGCTCTGCTACTGCAATCTTGACATTCTTGTAATTTTTGAACAAGGCACCACCTTTTCATTTTGCACAAGGCCCCACAAATTATAGAGACAGTCCTGCCTCTGACCCTGGGTCATAAAGGCACTTGTACTTGGTCTTCTCGAACATGCACGCCAGAGCCCTAAGCCACCACGTGAGCATCATAAATTACCCTGAGGCCGCCATGCTGTGAGGAAGCCAAACTATCCCAGCCAGGGGGACCACAAGTGCTGAGGCTACAGGAAGAGAGAGGTGCCCTGCCAGCACCCAGCTACTCTAGGTTCCTCAGTTCCAGCTCCAGCTCCAGCCACTGTCTGATGTGATCACACAAGAGACCCAGAGCCATGACTGCCCAGCTGAGCCCTCCCCGTATCCCTGATCAGAAACTGTCACAGATGATAAAATGGCTGCGATGTTCTGAGTCTTTACATTTAGGCACACTGGAATATTCTAGACTAGATTTATTTCCTTAAACCATACCTTCTTAATCTTTTTTTATGCAACAAAGGGGAGAGGAGCAGGTAAGAAAGAGTAGAGACACCTTCTCTAGACCTTTTCTCTAGCTATTAGCCATTAAACATGAAAGGGAGGTAGTTTAGGGGAGCAACAGGACCTGGGGACGCAGGAAACAAGGCACATCCTGACCAGTCACTGCCTGGTTGGAGCCCTGACCTGGAGCCTGGTGAGCCAGGGGTGCACAACTCCATGAGCCTAATTGAATGAGGTAATGAGAGTGAAAAGTGACCGTATCCTATTAACCTAACTAATCTCTATCCGATTTGTGTGTCTCATGGGATCAACCATCACACTGCCCAATCCTTCTGCAACTCCAACCTCTGGCGGGGTTTGCAGGGCTCAGGGATAATGGCGACCATTCACCAAGGATGCAGCGTGAGCCTGACTCTCCCCCTGAACCAGCTCTAATTCCGCGAACAACTCCACGGAGAGCGTTTTACTGTCCCCATTCGAGGATTGAGGAAACGGAGCTTAGAGTCAAGAAGTGACTTTATAAAGCTGACGTCTATCGAGTGCTGATTACATGCAGGCTCTCTCTACTCCCACTCCATATGCAGTCTCCTACTGACTGCTCACAGCTGCGCTCTGAAGTAGGGAATAGCATCATCCCCGTCCGCAACAGATGATACCTAGTTTCACAAAGGTTAGGGAACTTGCCCAGGGTCCCAGAGTAGCCTTGAGAAAGCAGGGTTTGGCTGTTTTGATATCCTGCTCAGAGCCCCTCTGCCATGGTAACTGGCCCCAGGGGACATGTCCCTCACTCCCAAGGTCCTATAATGAGATTATTGCAATGCACAATCTTTACAGGTTAGGAGACGCATGAGGCTTATTTTATAACAGATATCATCATGGAACTTCAGTGAGTTCATCTTGTGCCCCACAAAGTCTCCCGTCAATGGAATGTACTATTCAGATTACATATAGCAAATAGTATAGCAGACGATTTGGCAGTGGAAAGCGCTCTGGAAACACGGGCTCACCTTGCCTGTACTTGCATAAAATGTCTTTCTGTGTCTATACACAACTGTTGTTCGGCTCCACTTCTCTCAGACCAGCAAGGCAGTACTGCTTAAAACAAGCAACCAGCTGCACCACTCAGGCCAGGACCTGTCACCATTATGCGGGTGACGTGACGCCACACAGAGCCTCAGCTTTTCCTGTCCTTTTGGCTTTATATTCACAAGCGTCTGATAGCTTTCAGAGCCAATTTTGCTGGCAGTTCCTAAGGTGAGCAACATCGCCCCCGTCAGACACCCCTTTTCCATCTCCTAGATGGGATCTTACACCATCTGTTCCCAATCATTGCTTCTTGCTTATTGTGTAAATTGCATTTATCACTCTAAAAGGACCTGAGACATCTTGACTGTTTTCTTCTATGTGGAACTTGAAATGCATCGATTTCTGCTGCTATAGCCCTATAGCCACATGTTTACTACCTGTCAGTTCTAGTTTACTCAGAAGTTGCCTCTACAGAACTGAACAGTCTAAAACCAGCTCACAAAATAAGAGAATCAAAAGCCATATTTCATCCACGTGTGGACACTTACATCCACCCTCCCACTTCTACCCCACAAGATTCTACCAGAAAGGTCCCCAGTATCCATCCTTCGGTGGCCAGCAGAAAAGCCCTCTAAAAGCTTCCATTGCTAGAAGAGAACAAAGTTGTCACTTCTTGCGATCAAATTCAGCACCTCCTGTTATTCCTGCCACCATCATGAATGTATGTGACACAGAAAAGCCATGTGAGCCTGAGTCCCAGGACTCCCATAAAGCCAGGGATAAAATGATCTCCAGGCAGGTCCTGGGGAGCCATCTCAGAGAAGTAAAGGCAGGTCTAGAGGGCAGAGGGTGGGCTTTGGAGCCACACAGATGTGGTGGTGGAAAAGTCATTTAACTTTTCTTGAGGGGTAGTTTTCTTCTCCATAAATGGTGAAGATAATACCTCACTTGCAGGGTTCATGTAAAAATCAGAAATAATGTCTGAAAAAACTTATTTTCATGCCTAACAGAATGACCTCAGTAAACAGTAGCTATTATTGTTAGGAAAAGAAACTAACATAATAGCTTTCTTTAAAATAGTTTGTTGGTTTTTTTTTAACAGTTACACATGTGCATATTTTAAATGGTCAAGTGGGGAAATCAGCCTTCTTATAAAAACCCTACCCCTTACATTAGACCTACTTTCTCCTCCACATGTAATGCCAAACTGGTTTGATCCATTGATACTCTCACGAGTCCATGGGCTCTTTGAATCTGGAAATTCTTGTCCTTCAATACCGGAATGTTTTCAAAAATATTTTTTGGTCTACCTTCTGGCTTATTTCCTCAACTTTATCTTCCCACCCTTCCACTGAATTTTCATTTCTTTTCTCATAGTTTAAATTTTTAGTATCACTTATTGTTTTCTGAACGTTACTTTTTATAGCCACTATTTTTTGTCCACGGCTGCAGTATCTTCTTCCATCCCTGACTATAGTAATTTCTTCTGGTTCTATTTTCTTCTTCTATTGCTTTCCTAGTGCTTATTCCCTCCAAGATGCTTTTTTAGGTTGTTTCTATCTCTGTCTGCCTTACTGGACGCTTTCCTAAAAGGTATGAACATCTCTGGTTGTCTGCCTCTATTTAGAAGTGTTGTACTAACAAGTTTATTGAAGCTCTGTATGCTTGGAGGAGGTCTGGTTACTTTGTTCTTCTGTGTAGTCATCTGCCAGAGGCCCATTCACTGAATGTCAGCAGATGAAGGCCTTTCTCTTGGGCTGGTCAGATTTTTTTGGATAGGACTCTTCCAAGTCTCCTGCATATAGGTAAAGCCTGACTCTCTATTCTGGGAACCAGGAGGAGAAGAAGTGAAGGGGGAATTGGAGCCACACTATCAGTATGTAAACATTCACTTAATCTCCCTACTTTTAATACAGTCCTGGATAAATAAACCTCCAGTCTTCTGCCAGGGTAGGCAAGAAACAGTCACCCGGTTGTGCAGAGTTGGAGAGAAGGTCCAAAGATCTGTTTCTATGTTAATTAGGAAGATACTTTATTTTTCTCTCAGAAAGTAGTTCAGAAGTAGACAGATGGTCCTGGATGGGCAGGCTGTGCTTCATGAGGAGAAAAAAAAAAAATCCAGGTGCATTCTATCTGTTGCTCCACCTTCTCCTTAGGAGGTCCTCTTCATTTGTATGCGCATGGTCAAGGTTAACTCATCATGATATCTACATTCCAGCCCACAGAAAGAGAGGAGAGAGAAACTGAAGGGCAATTAACTTCTTTTCTAAAAGCCTGACCCATCACATCCCGTGAGCTAAAACTGATTCATGCAGCCATCTCTCCCTGCAAAAAAAAGCCGGAGAAATGTCATTGCTAACTGGGTGGCACGTGCTCAGCTAAAACTTGGTGATGAAGGAGTTCTGTTCCAAAAGGAAGCAAGGGAGATTGGATCTGAGGACAGCAGCTTTCTCTGCCACCACTTACTAGACAGATTTTCAATCAGTCTCCCTGTCCTTGGCCCACCTCCACCTCTCCTTCTAGAACCTGTAACACCACTTGGGGGCTTTATTGGGGTTTTGCAGTGCTAATCAGAATGCTTTTTTAACTTTCCCAACTCTGGGCCAGGGTTCAGACTTCCCAAATCTGCTTTAGCATTTGCAATGGATCCATCTGCTCTCCAGCGTCCGGAATTTCATGGCTGTTGTCTTCTCCTGATGTCCTTTCCCTTGAAGATGTATTCCTTGTTAAATAAAACCTTTTACTCTTATTATAGTGGAATTGGGGGAGGGAGCGATGGTTAAAAATGTGTGCTCAGGGACTTCGCACGGTCCAGTGGTTAAGACTCCACACTTCCAATGCAGGGGGCATGGGTTCGACCCCTGGTTGGGGAACAAAGATCTCACATGCCACGTCACGCAGCCAAAAAAAAACAAAAACAAAACCACAATGTGTGCTCAATCAGCCAATTTTAAATAATTCTGATTTCACCAATTCTGATTTTTAATCAGGATGAAAGATGACAGGCATCTACTTTTGGTCCATTCATTGGTCATATTTCATATACTCATTAATTAATTCCACAAGTATCTATTAACTGTCTGCCATATGGCAGTCATTGTGCTAGGCACTAGAGAGACAATGGCTTTATCAACCACATAGCCCAAGGCAAAAAGAGATAATAAGTAGATTTTTAAGAGGTAAACATGAAGTAAAAATTAAGAAACATGCAATAAAGAAAACAAACATTACAGTGGGATAGAAAATAAAGAAGTAAGAGAAGGCCTCTGAAGTTATCACATTTGAGATGAGATTTGCAAAAGACCTAGAAGCCACCAAAGCAAGGAACAGGCACTAAATGTGTTTTGTTTTAGGAACTAAAAAGATGCTACTATGTTTTTATGGCTTCTTATCTTTACAACGTCTTACCTGGTGACTTCTAAATAGTCCCATAAAATTTTTCTTGCTTTTTTTTCTCAGCTTACAGTTGGTGGTGGTATAATAAATAGAACATTATCCTTTGACTCAAAAGACAGGGGTTCAAATTCCGGCTCTGCCGTTTTCCAGCTGTGTGACTCAGCCAAGTTACTCAACTTCGTTGAACTTAATGTCCTCAGTTGAAAAGTGAAATACTATAAGAAGCTTATTTCTAGTGAGAATCAAATTAGATAATGCATGTGGAAGTGCCTGGCATTTAGTAGGAACTCAGAAATTGTTTGTTGAAACAAAATCTGAACATTGAACAGGTTCTCTGCTAACATTAAACTTGGATTCTCCCCAACACTGGCAGAAGACTGATGAATTAGTTTTCCACTCAGATAATAAGGAAAATAAATAAATACCATCAGTGCATGTTACAAACAAGTATACTAGGTAATGAAATTGGAATGACTGGGTCGGGTCCCTGGCTTCCCCCACTTAGAACTGCATCTGCTGGTGACATCCAGATCCAGTTTGTGTGAGGCAGCGGTTATGCACCCTGACATCTGTTTCAAGGGTAGGGACGTAACATGCCTTAACACTCTCCCCTTCCATAGCCTATTACAGAACTACAGCTGATGGACTTACCTAATGTGTTTCTAGTAATTCTGTTTTTTCAGCACATATGAAGTCTTGGAAGGCATAAGCTCCATAAGTTTGGATTTGGAGTACTCTTGTTTATTTTTCCATAACTTAATGTCTTGAATATCGTGAAGGGTTCCTAGTGGTATTATTTAGACTTAACTCAACAAACTTTATCCTTTGCTTCCTCGACACACAATACTGTGTTGATATAGTGGGAGGAATACAAAGATGATCTGAATATTTGTGGTCTAGAATATAATAAAATGCAGATAAGTCTAAGGTCTGTTTTCAGTGATTCACAGGGCACTTTAAGAGCTTACAACATCACAGAGTCATCATTATGGACATCAGTTACTATTCTATATGATCACGTTTATAAGGAAAGGCTGAATAAGGTCTATAAGATACAAAATAGTGGCAAAAGAGTGAGTTGCTTTCTTCATGCTCCCACAGAGAGCACTCAGCTCTGCATGGAACTTGGAGATTTGTAGTAACTCAAGTATAGAGAGAATTGCCCTCCAGATTCTGATGTGAATTCAGATTCAGATTTTTGCATCCTCAGTACCTAACATCAGGTGAGGCATGTAGTGCACACTCAATAAATGTGGAGTGTTGGCTGGACGGATGGATATTTAAGGCTTTCTCTATTTGTTGCCCTAGAAACTACACAATGGTAAATGTTGATATTAAAGACACTCTACTAGCACACTGAAGCTTGGCATTAGCATCGCATCTAGTGATGCTACCATTTTGACAGCAGCATATATGACTGTGAGTAAAGGGTTAACGTCAGGCCTGGCTGAGGCAGGCCTGCCTGAGAATGACCTCGGTCTCCCAAGGCCCTGTTTCCTAGGAAACAGTGGAGTTAAGATAAATAGGGAACAGTTGTGTCTCCCTCTGTATTGTGTGAAACAAAAACCTGGGGTGGGAATCTGCAAGCTGGCATGCAGACCTCAGGCTTGATGAAAACCATATACCAGACTGAGGGGGGGAGGGGGCTGTGGCCTCTTTGTGACAAGATGACCCCACACACCTTGGCCCTGCACGTGGGTGTGGTGGCAAAAAAGAAGCAGCTACTAGGGGAGCTGCTGCGCCTCCCCATGAGCTGATGATGCTGCATCTCCTTGCTATGTCTCCTGCTGTCTTCCCTTCCAGAAAGCTCAGTAAGAGTAGTATCAGATTAAAGCCTGTCTGTGTCTCCCGAGTTTGATTTGCCAACTCGGACTCATAACGGCAGCTGATGAGCTGTCACAGTCAGTAACCTTCATACCTGTTCCAAATGTCACTCTCAGCACAGAGAAGAGGCAGTTTAAAAGGAAGAACAAAAGAGAAGCAAAATCTTCTATACTACGCCCACAAGGATGGAAAATAAAACGTGTATATATTTGGGGTTGCCGTGAACCCCAGGCAAAACCCAGACCGGCTCCCAAGAGGTCAGCACACTTGATGATCGTGTCCCAGCAAGATCAGAAGGGAGGGGATTAAAATGAATACAAGTGGCAATGTCTGGAGTAGGCACTGCACAATTTAAACTGCATCACCAAAGAAAGGCCATCTGGGAAAGGAAGCGCAAAAGAGAAAAAGCAGGATGAGGGTAATTTGATGACTAGGAAAAGGTCAAAGGGGCATATTCGCTAAAGGTCCCTCTGGATCAGCGAAACAAGGTGGAATAAAAGCATATGCATGTTCATTGAAATTAAAAACCCTTTTAGGTTGTCCTCTCTGCTAAATTCTTATGGCTTGAAAATGACTTTAAATTCCTGAAAGCAACTCCTTCCCCTGTGAGTGAATGCGTAGCCACTTTAAGATGCTTTGCCTGGGAGTTTCATATGTGCCTTCAGCCAGGAAAAGTTTTAACGGGCTCTACTATTCACTTCAGACATATGGATTTTTTTCAAGCACCAAACAAACAGAGTCCACAAGCTAACAAATGCCTAAAAGTGCCACATGGGTGACATCGGACAGAGTACCACCCAAAGCACCAGGCTAAGAGCCCTTAGGACTCACGTCCACTAGGCTGACCATCTTCACTATCCTTCATTATCATTCTTTTTTTTATTGCATTGAGAGCCCAACATGAGCAAATCAAAGTGGCCCTACTATGTCTTTTACTTCATTTATTCCATGTGTTTATTTCCAAAGAGAAGAGCACTACAGGTCATTACTCTCCGTATATTCTAAAACATCCAAACAACTTTCAGTAGGTCAATTCTAAAAAATATTGATAGTGTTAGTTACATCAACATAATACTAAAGTAGATGTCTGTGAAATCATGCATCTTCCTCCAATAAAATCCTAAATGCAATATATTTAGTCTACATATACTAATATTATTTTAAGTAAAATTGCTTATATTGCTGTAGTCCTTTATATGTCTAAACATTTTACATAACTCATCTCATTTGATATTCTCAATAACCTGTGATATAGTAAGGCCAATATTATTATTACAATTCAGCTCTCTTGGAAAGAGAAAGTGGTTTAAAAATATCCATAAGAACACAGCGTTTTTAAATGACCTTAAACTACATCCCAGTTAGTCTGACTTCTAGCAAAATATTACGGAACTTAATAAAAATTAATGCAAATTTTTTCAGTTCATTTCTTCAAGATTTCAGTCAGTTAAAACAATAAAAGTTGTTAAACATATCTCCTTCCCTCAGTAATAAGGTAACTAATTCGTCTGTAAGTAATTATGTAAAAATTCAAGCTTTTGAAAAACATGTAGCCATTTTTGTGAAGCTGCTGGGTAAGGAACTTACCCTATTTCTTTTTTTATTTTTCAGGAGGGATTTGTTAGACAAATACCAAGTTTAAAAATTCATATAGCTCAAGCACAAGTTCAAAAAGTTTAATCCCAGCAATACGAATACTCTAACTTCCTTGGAAGAAAAATTTTTTAAAAATCAAAATTTGGACCCACTTCCTTTACTACTCATTCTAATAGTTCACCAAGCTCCAAATTTTGTTTCAGAACAATTCTAGTGGGCAGTCCAACCCATTGGGGTAATCTTGAGATTTGATTTAAATTCTTCTGGAAGATTCATACTTTTATAGTTGGGAAAGGAAATTGATGACTTCTATAAAGTATAGAAAAAAAAGTATTTATAATGGGATTTCGGGGCAGGAGCTTTGCAATTAAAAATACGATTTAAACATTTTACTTAAATCCAACCAAACTGGAGTGTCAGCAAAACTCTATTCGTTAATTTTGACATGATTTACTGAGTATAATCCCCTTAAGTCAGAAGCTGACCTCCACAGCATTCAAGCTTCCTGTGGGATCAAAAGGAATAATAAGAAACATGTTACTACTGTAAATAAGCAAGTCTGGTGTTGTGTGCAGGTTTGTTCCTATGTTGTCAAATAGACAAGCACGCAGCAAATACTCAGCAATAACCAAATAAATGTCCGGAGACCTTTTCCCAACCAACCAAGCCGACAACTCAGCAACTTCAAACAGATTTTTTTTTTTTCAGAGCCAATTCACTTGCAGTGTAGGCTGATAAAGCAGTATTAATCTCCTGCTTTAAATCACGTTTCTGTCACTGGGCTCCATTAATCTCCCCCCTGTTATCAAGTGTCTCCATGGCAGGAAATTATATTTCTAAATTGAATTTTGTTCTGTTTCGATGTAGTAAGAAATATTTTCCAGACTACTAATAGGATGCATAAAGATTGTGACTCTGACAATGCCGTTAAATAAATAAAAGCTATAAATTAAAACCACCTTCACTCACTATCCAGCAGAATAGAATAGAAAGCATTGATTACCTGGAAAGAGTAATCAAATAAAAGATTTTAAATGAAAAGTGAGGTAGCAGATGGTTAACTTTTTAATTTACCTTTTTATAGCAATTGCCCATAAAGGTAAAAAGGAAAAAAAAATCAATCCAATGAGTCTCTCGGTGCTAATAAAACACATATTGATTCTTAGTGCATATGCTTACTCTACAAGATGCTAGAACTTGGTTCTACCACCCGTAATGGAAGCAGATACTGTTTACGAGCGCTTCAGTGGAGACAAATTTACAGTAAAGAAATATCTTTGGACTAGATTTATTATCAAAGAATAAAAACTTATAACCACAAGAACAAAGAGATTTCATTTTACGGGCAGGGATCCACTCATAGTAGGCCAGGACAATTCAGCCAAATGGCAGTTCAGTCACTGGAAAAGGTCTTCAAAATGACAGTCTCCTTTTTTGTTGGTGAGCAATATAGTGATTTCAACAAAGTTTAGATTTTTTTCATCGATACAAATTGCTCTGTACTACCTCCTTTAACACAGATCTAGGTTCTCCTTGACAGTAGCAATGTGGGGAAAGTCTCTTCAACCTGCTATTGAAAGGATGCTCCCAAGGTGGACCATTTTAAACTCCCCATATTTAAAGGTACATTGCATGAAAGAAGCTTTTCATTAGGCATCAACGTAAGGAACTTGTGGAACACGTAACGAATGCTACCTATCCTAAGATGCTTGAAAGATAAGTAGGATTTAACAAATGTACAAAAAAAGAAAGGGGTAAAAGTTTTCCAGACAGAGGAGAGACGAATGGTTACCAGCACCTCTTTCCTACTCTAACCTATAGATTTGGCCTGAATAGATAAGATATTCAGATCAAATCACATCTACCCTCTTTAAGTTCAAATTCAGAATATTTCAAACAGAATTATCATGGTAGACTGAAACCACTGTTACACATACTATCTTCATCAATTTAAGTATTCTGAAGCTCCATTAGATTAAATACATAAAGGTTATTTATAATGGGTAAAGAAATAATAATCTGAAATCACGGATCTTAAGGTTTGCAAAAGTAAAACTAAGAATCTGATGAAAACTATAAAGAATACCTTCAAAATAAGAAATAAATATTAACCAGAACTGGAAAGCACACTGAAATGGAATAAATTACATTCAGAAGAGGAAGAAATACAACATGTTCTTTTTTATAAATAAAAGCAGGTGGTAAAACGGAAGTCAGCATTTGAAAAACATACATCCTCCTCCTTTATGCTTTGAGCAGATCTTACCTATGCGCGTGAAAAAGAAAGAAACTGCAGCATCACAAAGTAGAGATAAGTCACATTCCCTAAGAACAACCAACTGGTAATGGTAGGTTTGAAACCCTGTGAAGCTTATCTATTATTATTATTATTATTATTGTCATTTAACATAATTTTGACTAGTGAGCAGAAAATAATATGCTCCTGGGAGTAATGGCAGCAAAAGAGAACAACGATCATTATTTTTCTATAGGCTGCAATTTGACAATATAAACATATTGCATAAATATGTTTGCATATTTGCATAAATATGTTTGCATAAACACCACCATCAGGTGTCTAGCCTCTGGACTCACTTTTTATCAGAAAGGCCAGCCAACTTATCCAGTGTGATGTACATTTCAAACATTAATACCATGCTCCATTTAATGCCAAAAGTTTTGGTGAGGTTCCACGTGGAATTAAGATCCTGAAAGCTAGCTTAGGACATTCTCAATTTTAATCTAAATCCAGCTGCCAGAGAGTTGCTTCACACATGAAATGTACTCGCTAGTGGCTAATTTTCAGAAGCGTCTCATAGTCACCTTACTGGCACATAAAATGTATACTTCAATTGCTTGTTCATTAAGGGGGAAAAAAATCTATATTGCCTAAATGGGGTACAAAACAGAAGTCACACACAAGGGAGGAAAAGCACTGCAGTCTTTCAGCAAGAGAGTCTTACACCACATTTTTAAAAAATTTTCCAGCACCAGGCATTCTCCCTGGCTAACTGTTCAAGACTTCCATTTTTACCATTAAATAGTCCCATTTTAAAAAGACTGCCTTACTTGGCAAAACATATTTAGACACTCAGTTGCGTTGGTTCAAAGGCTTCTAGTTCTAAATATTTATAGGTAGAAAAGAGAAGGGCTAGGAGCCTACTTCACCTTGCCTTTTCCTGAGATTTGTAAAAGACTGGCCACACACCAGAATGACAGGATGTGGCCAGAGGGCTTCATTCTTTTGCTATGAGACAAAGTTTCCCCAGGAAGGAAATCTCAAGTAAGAAAGGAATCAGGAAACTAAGGACCATGGCAGTCATCTGTAAAGAGCTCAAAACACTTCCGAGAGCAAAATGCTCAACCCAGCTCTTTTTCTGAACAGAGAAATCAAATCCCAAGATCAACCAAGAAGAAAAAGATCACAAGGGATATTCTATCTCTAGCTCCAAAAAAAAAAAAGGACCCATTCTCAATTTTTTAAATGCATCTTTAGTCACTTCCAAGTATAGCTTTAAATATATTGCTTTGAATAATGGTGCTGGACTTTCCATGGGCATGTATCCCAGGCCGTTCACCTTGAATGTCAAAGTGCCCAGGATGCTTCTTTACAAGGGCCTCGCTTCCAGAACATACCAGTCCTTAAAACTTGAGCTGAGTAGGAGAATAAATGCTTGATTTTAAGGCATTTTGTCAAGTTCCAGCTGAGTAAAAGGGACAACTCCCAGGCCTAACATAAAGTGTCTTTAAATATACAACTTTATAAATAACTGGCTAATCAAGTGTGAAAGCTTAAAGAGGGAAGAAAGTTCACTGACATAGCTTCTTAATACCTAACTGGTTCTAAATAGCCAACATTTATACTAAAAAGCTAAAGTTGATCATTTTTTTCCTGTCTGTGTCAGTGTTAAGATATAATCTCCTAGAACGCCTTCACTTATATTCTTTAGCTACATCTATCACCAATCCACGGCACGCTGAAGACAAAGCAGGATACAAATAAACTAAAACAGCAGGGCCCCTGATCTTAACAGAGTTTTTAAAGTTTTTAATTCATTGCTGCCATTTAAAAACTTGGAGATTTCCCATAAATTTCCAGATTTCCTTTTTTTTTTTTTTTTAATTGGAAGATCCAGCATCACTAGGCCCTCAGTCCAGTCTAGCAATAATTGACCGGCACTGAGCGACGGCTGTGTAATCCCTGAGACAGATAATCTCCAAAATTCTGAGTGCCTAAACATGACTGTAGAAAGTTAAACTTTCCATTCAAATTGCATTAGCAAAATCGACTTCGTAAGTGTGAAGCTCAGTACACTTCTTTGAACTTTAAGTGAATTCCAGAATTGTGATTATTTAAAATGACTGGGCAGTTCCTCTTACACGAAACAGGATTACCATGGCAACAACACATCATCAGTAGGGTGAAACTCACCTGTCCCACGACGGAGACATCCCAGCTCACGTTCCCTGTTAGTGGGTGAACAATCCAATGCTTGGTAAACCGTGCTTCACAATGATAGGAAGAGCCAACGGCAAAGGACGGAAGAGCAGCATCGCTATGAATGCTTCGTCACCACAAGTCAGTTACGTAGCTCTGGTCACTTTTCTGACACCTCCTACTTAAAACTCAAAAGGTCAGGAGGATTGTGAGGCCCCACTTTCACAGTCTGTATTCATACTGAAAATCAAGATCAAGCGAGTTTTTGCCCCTCTGCCCTGATGGCCCCAGTGCCGATGTGCTTGTTGAAGGAGATGTTGGGGGATGGGAGGCCAGTCCTAGCACTCGATCATGTCGAAGGGGGTCTGAGGCATCATGTTCATCCAGGCTCATCTGCTCGTCTACTTGTTCCTCTTCCTGCTCTGCTCACCTTCTTCCAGGTCTACAGCCTGTGGCGAAAGCTGCTGGAGGTAGCTGGAGGGGCCTACATGACGCTGGTACTCATTGCTGGCCCAGTTCCGGGGCTTCCCCACGATGAAGCACATCTGTGCCAAAGCATGAGAAGCACAGGCAGGGCCGGCCGTGGCCCCTGCTGATCCCCTGGACCCCAGCCAGGAGCCAGGGCCCGACAGTCTCCAGGGGGCTCTTCCCTGCCACAGAGATAGCAGTGGCGGCCATGGCTGGACCACGCCACAGTCATCCACTCCTGGGCGTGCTTCCTTTTCGAGTCTGGAGGAGAAAGCCCAGACCGAGAACCCCAGGCCGTCGGCACAGAGCGCCTTCCAGATGGACTACCAGCCGTGGGTGGCCATGGCCCAGGAGGTGCTGAGGCACAGCGTTAGGAGCGGCCAGGGCAGCTGCCCATGGGAGCCGGCCTCAGCCAGGAGGCGGAGCCGGCGGTGGGCCCGGAGGACAAGGTGGCGCGGGCCACGGCCACCTGACGCAGCGAGCGCTGAGCACCGGGCAGCTGCTGGGGCTACTGGGGCGGGCGCCAGTGGGCCAGCTGGCGGGCTGGCTGCCCACCTTCACGCGGCACCAGGGCGTGGGCTGCAGTGCGCCTCCTCGCGGGAGCCCCTCAGGGGCGAAAGGTGCACAGGACCAGCTGTAGGTGAGCGAAGCGGAGGCCGCGTTCCTAGGCCCCTCGGAGGCCCGCGACGCGCCGAGCACTGCCCCCAGAGGGCTGGAGGCTGAGGAGCTGCTGAGCAGCCCCCCTGCGCATCCGCTACAGCCCCCGCAGAAGCAGCAGCAGCAGCAGCGAGGAGAGGGTCACTCAGCCCTGGGCTTCCCGCGCGGCTCCCGGGAGCTTTAGGCCCCGCGCTCGCACGCAGACGCACTGGGCCCCCGAGCGGCTCCTCGCAGGGCGCCTGCGCATCCAGAGCCGGAAGAGGCCGAGCGGCTCGTGGAGGGGCGGGCCAGAGCTGCCTCTGCGGCGGACGGTGGACCGGTGTGTGTCGCGCTTCTCAGAACTGCTCTGCTACTTGGTCATTGTCCTCCACCACGTGGCCACCGCCTCGCCGCCTCCCTGGTGCTGCCCGCGCTGTCTGGCTGTGGGCCAGGCTGTTTCAGACTCAGTGAGTGGTCCTTTGTTCTGCTCAGTGGCCCTCAGGTGCACCCCCTTATTTGAGTATTTCAGACCCACAGAGGAGGGGTTGAGGTACTTCTGCTGTGGGCCGAGATGGGTGTGTGAAGGCCGACTGCCGTGTGTCAGCTGCTGCGGGGGCAGCGCTAGCTAGAAGTGCCCGGCGTTTCCTGTTAGAGCGCATCTCGCTGCTCCATCTATTCTGTGTGAGTAAAAGCTTTGCTCCGGGCAGCACTTGGCAGTGTTGTGTTTTCCTTGGTGACTCTGATACCAAGATGCAGTGGGCAGAATGTTTGGACTTCTCTTCCCGGTGGCAGGCACTGTGATGATCTTTGCTATCCTCCGTGTACATGGCGTTCTCCCCTGGCATTCATTCCTGGTACACAGTGCTCTGCTCAACACACTGCTCATAGATGCCTGGGTTCCTTTGGAGTGATGAAAATGGTCTAAACTCTGTCATCATGATGGTCACACAGCTCGACCCATATACTAATAGATGGACATGGTAATGATGCTCTTTGTTGACAAAAATTCACTACAAATTCACTAAAATTAAAACTGTATAACCAAGGCTTTCTGTAGCCTAGGTCCGTGTACGGATTATACTCTCAGGGGACTTAGACTCCTAAGAAAGTAGATAGGAGCCCATCAAGCGAGGCTTCTCATCTCCTCCTTCTCTCAGGCAGCCTCCACATTCAACGAGATCTAGAAGCCTAAATATAAAAGGAAGCTGTGATAAAAGCGATGGTATGAGACTTTCCTCTTACTCATACTCGTGTCACTCTATTTTGCCCATCCACCAGAGATAGGTTGGATGTCTGCTGAATGACATCTCAGCCTCTTTTTTTTTTTTTAATCTACTGCTCATGCAGGCTGGAAATGTAATGTCAGGCATTAGGCTTAAATTTCACTTAAATGAGATATTCCACTCATTTTTTTAAAAGATGATTTAAATCTTATCATACTGCTATTTCATTCTCCTTGATAGTATTGTTTCTTCTATTAAATTCCTGGGTCCATTCAGAAAGGGGGAAGTGTGAGACCCCTGCCTATATCCCCAAATACTTTCCATTGTTCAGCCAGAAGATGAGTCCTTCCTACTCCAGTTCTAACGGTGGTCAGTGTTGTATGAATGTGGAGCAGAGCGGTACCTCACACATCCATCACCACCTTCCCAGTACATTGGGCACAGATACAGTTGCTATTAAAAGCAAAATACACTTCCCCTCCCTCACATATGCCTAGGGTCACTTTTGTTTGGCATTTACACTCCTTCAAGTTATTACAAAACCATACCCCGGAGTATTGCTAACTCAGTTTTCTCTTCACTACGTTCGATGTAATTTTCACATCAAGGTGTTTCTATAGACTGGACAGAGTTAGAGTTCAGCTTCTTCTAGCCAAAGTGCTAAAATTTGACTAGACAGCAGCAATTGCTTTTTAATCTAAGCAAACTGATCTGTCAAAGGCAATCCACTCAGGGAAGCTATTCCTGGAGGATCCTAATGATCCTGATGAATCACACTGCCCCATGGGAAACTCAGCTGCTGAACTCTTGACATAGCATGTCACGAGTACTTAGAGGAATAAGTACATACAGCCGAACTCTGTGTTGACACACAAACTCTAGCCTCTTGCGCGTAGGTTAATGATCACTGCTTTCGGTCTGGTGGAGGGGTACCCTCCTGTGCATGGTGATGTCAGTTCATGTTTAATGATATTACATCCACTAGGCTTCATGTCATACAACCCACTATCCTCACAAGCACCTACCAACAGTGTGCTCCATTCCTCATGATGTAAATAAACCTTTGCCTCGTTGTTTTTAATGACCTCCTATCCTTTAAACAAGGGTTCCCAACCTCATAATAATGCCCGTACCAATTTAGGGCTTTACTGTTAGCAAGATCTTTAAGTACTTTATCTTGTTTAGTTATCACAACAACACTGAGAGGTCAATAGAGATGGTAGCATCATTTACATCATTAGTTAAGTCATACAACTGAGACTCAAACCTAGATCTGATGACTTCAAGTTTTGAGGTCTTCCCAATGCTGGAAATCTTGTTATTGGAGCTTTTGTTCTAGTGTTAGTCTAGGGTAGCTGGGTTAGGGAGGGATAGCAGTGGTGAGGTCCTATTCCTGAGTAGGGCAGCACTGTCAGGGTCCCTCTGCTCCCTACAGAGAACTCTTTCACATTTCAGATAAGGAAACAGCAGATGTGGAGGCAGCACTAAATGTGTGGGGTCTGGTAGAGGGCAGTGCTGAAAATTCTCCAGTTCTCCCTAAGTGATGGGACAAGTGTTCTTTGAGAGTGACCTCCACTTGTTAACAGTTGGAGGAGAGCTTTAAGAAAAATATTGACACGTAGTCAGTGCAATCAAAGGGCAATGAAAAAGTAGGTTGGCTAGAAGGTATATGAAGGAACGATAATAATGGGATTAGTAAGAGCTAGGGAGTTCCCTGGTGGCCTAGTGATTAGGATTCTGGGCTTTCACTGCTGTGGGCCTGGGTTCAGTCCCTGGTCGGGGAACTGAGATCCTGCAAGACATGTGGCACGGCCAAAAAAAAAAAAACTAATGTATAATGTATCAAGCACTTAATGTTTTCCACTATTCTAAATGCTTTATGTATATTTATTAAATTCTCATCATAACCCTATGAAATAGCTACTGTTCTTCTGAGGAGAAAACTGAAGCAACAAGAGGTTGAGTAACTTACCTGTGACCACATAGCTAGTAAATGTTAAAATTAAGATTCCAGCCTAGGCAAACTGATTCTCCAACTTGTGCTCTGATTATTGTGTGGCAATAATGATGAATTTGGGAAGACTTCTGAATTCTGAGAAATTTCATTAATTTTTCTAAAAACAATAATGAGTATTTCCACATCAGGCCATAGCACAGCCTAGATAGTCAGTCTAACTGATCCTCTCACTGAAAAACACCTAAAATTGATGCATAAAATTAAAAGGAAAAAACTTTTAAAAACATGCTAACAAGCTGGCAAGAAAGTAAGGAGGGGCTTCCCTGGTGGCTCAGTGGTTAAGAATCCGCCTGCCAATGCAGGGGACACGGGTTCAAGCCCTGGTCCGGGAAGATCCCACATGCCGCGGAGCAACTAAGCCCGCGAGCCACAACTACTGAGCCCACGTGCCACAACTACTGAAGCCCACACACCTGGAGCCCGTGCTCCACAACAAGAAAAGCCACCACAATGAGAAGCCCATCCACCGCAACAAAGAGTAGCCCCCACTTGCCACAACTAGAGAAAGCCCGCGCGCGGCAACGAAGACCCAACACAGCCAAAAATAATTTTTTTTTAATTTAAAAAAGAAAAGGAAGGAATACTGAGGTGCCTACAATTACAAGAAAATGTGGGCCTAGAGAGGCAAGCTGAACGGTGAAGTCTGACAATATTCACTGATCCTGAGGACCTGGCTCTCTGATTTCATAGGGTTGTGGGGATGGAGACACAAGTCAAAGTGCAGGGCCTGAGCAAGGTGGGGAGTGGGAGACCTCAGTGACCCAGAGATCCACTGCCCCCTACGTCAGAGATAATAAGAAAGACTAATTTCTCAATCCCTAGTGCTAGGAGAGGAGGAAAAAAGTCTCTCCTAAGAATTCATAACCACAGAACAGACCTTCATTTGGGTTTCTAGCCCAAATGCACATCACTGGAGTGGTACCAAAGAAACGTCAGGATAGGAATAGGGTTTAGAACGGTTCTGGGTTGGTGGTGCACCCAGATGCCTGGCAGAATCAAAAGCAGCCCAACTCTAAAGGAGCCAACCTTAGAGTCAGATGCCACGACGTCAAAGTGTCCCTTGTGAGAGGAGCTGTCTGCAGAGACACGTGTAACGCAGTGGCTCTCAACTAGAGGCAATTTTGTCTCCCAGGGGACAGTTGGCAATGTGTGCAGGCATTTTTGATTGTCATGACTCGGGGGCAGATACTACTGACATCTAGTGGGTAGAGGCCAGGGATGCTGCTAAACATCCTATAGTGCCCAAGACAGCCCCTAGAACAAAGAATTATCCAGTCAAAAATGTCAATAGTACCAAGGTTGAGAAACCCTGCTCTACCTGGATATATACTCCATACGTAGCCTGAGAAGAAAAAAACAGTATGACTACTATCTCTCTTTGGCAAGAAACAAAGAGGGTTATTAATGCAGCTAGATACTGCGCTGACTATTTAGCATTCATTCGTGTCACATTGTTGGCTTTTATGAAGCTACTTAGTGGTCCCCGGAAATCCTCAGGGTAGTTTCCCCCTCATTAATTACTCTCAAGCTACATGTTCCCTATATTTTTCAACTTTTTTTGGGAATCAAGATATAAAACTTTAAAATTTAGCTGTTTAAGTTTCTTGTTTTTTACTTCTTATTTTTCCAATCCAGAGATATCTTTTTTTTTTAATTTTACTTATTTATTTATTTTGGCTGTGTTGGCTCTTCATTTCTGTGCGAGGCTTTCTCCAGTTGCGGCAAGTGGGGGCCACTCCTCATCGCGGTGCGCGGGCCTCTCACTGTCGCGGCCTCTCTTGTTGCGGAGCACAGGCTCCAGACGCGCAGGCTCAGTAATTATGGCTCACGGGGCTAGCCGCTCCACGGCATGCGGGATCTTCCCAGACCAGGGCTCGAACCCGTGTCCCCTGCATTGGCAGGCAGACTCTCAACCACTGCGCCACCAGGGAAGCCCCAGAGATATCTTTTTAAAAATTGAGATATAATTGACATATAACATTATGTTTCAGATGTAAAACATATTGATTCAATATTTGTATATATTGCAAAATGATCACCACAGTAAGTCTAGTTAACATCTGTCACCATACAAATATTTTTCTTGCAATAACTTTTAAGATCAATTCTTTTAGCAACTTTAAAATAAGCAATACAATATTATGAACTATAGTCACCATGATGTACTTTACATCCCCATGACTTATTTACTTTAGAAGTTTATACCTTTTGACCCTCTTCACCCTTTTTGCCCACCCTCCACCCTCCTGCCTCTTGCAACCACCAATCTATTCTGAGAACTTGTTTTTTTGTTTTTCAAGACTCCACATATAATTGAGATCATATGGTGTTCATCTTTCTGACTTACTTCACTTAGCATAATGCCCTCAAGGTCCATCCATGTTGTCACAAATGGCAAGACCTCATTTGTTTTTATGGCTGAAGAATATTCCACTGTATATATATACCACATTTTCCTTATCGATTTATCCATCTGTGGACACTTAGATTGCTTCCATATCTTGGCTACTGTAAATAATGCTGCAATGAACATGGGGGCACAGATTTCTTTTTGAGTGTTTTCATTTTCTTCAAATAAATATCCAGAAGTGGAATTGCTGGATCATATGCTGGTTCTATTTCTAATTTTCTGAGGAAACTTCATACTATTTTAGAATTTGACTGAGAATATTAATTTTACTTGAATACTGTATAGACATCACTTCAAGCACTCTCCCCCACTTTTTCAATAAGCTTATCAAAAAGAATCAGATATGGCCACTCTTCTCAGAAAAATGTAGAGCCTTGTGGACACAACAGCCTCCAAATCATGAAAGCCACCAGATCAGAATTCTCAGGGAATAACCAGAACATAGAACTGAGCAAGCTAATAATACACTAATGAAATATTTTAGAACTCCATGACTAGCACACATTAGTTTTTTTTTCTAAGTTTATCATGTTTAAGCTTTTCAGTTAGTTGCTCAATCAACAGGCTAATCAATTTATTTGTCTCCAAATCTAGAGGGCAATTTAATAATTCAATTAGGCCAGATGCTTAAAGCTGCCTTGGACACTCAGTCTATATTAAACCCTTCTTCCCCTGCACCAATACTTTTCTGTAGCTGGTTTTTACACTTAATCATATGCTACACAGCAGTTTTAAAACCTGGTCAAGTAGGCCTTCCATCTGCCCAACTGAATTTTATTTTCTTTGAGGGCAGGGCCTGGTCACAGTCCCTAAACCAGTATTGCATACATAGAAGGCATTAAAGGGAATTTGTTGAATTGATTTAAAAAGTTTTCTACACTAACTGTATAACCAGCACCCACCTAGGACTTCTTCCCCTCCATTTCACTCAGCATCGAGGGGGAGCGCATCCCCTCGATGCACTCACACAAGTCTACCATTATAGTCATTATATTCTGTTTATGGTTTTAATGGTTTTGCAACATTAGAGGCACAGTGTCTTTCCAAGCACCAAGTATGCTTGAAATTGAACATTTTTATAAAGATAATAAAAGTTAATGACTACCCATGACCTACAATCTGACAGCTGTTCCTTTCCATCCTGAGATGGTATAATACCCACCCTAGCTTGCTGTGGCACAGCGGGAGAAAAGAGATACAGTCCAAGTAACCACCTTAACTATCAGCTCAGTAAGTTAGAGTTTCCCAACAGGTTTGTCTTACATGTAGGCGGCTGCAGGTGTTTCTCTAAAAGTCTTTTTATAAATGCGGTTATGTCATAAAGAGACAGCATGGAGTAAAAGAAAACCTAGTGGACTAAAAATCAGAAAATCTAGGTTCTAAATTCTTCCTTGGTTAAAGAAGTCATCGCCTCTCCGGTCTCAAATTTTCTCATCTTTAAAATGAAAGGACTGATTTTAAATTAATTTGTGTCAATTTGCACGGGACCAATAGACAAGTAACCATAATCTAAGACCTAAGAATTTCACAAAGGACATTCTAACAGAAATCTTGTCCACATTAACATATCTTAAACCAAACTATAAAATTGGGATTTCTGTTACTATTGTTAACCTTAAAAGTAAGTTTGTTGCCTAACAACTGTGAAATACGTAGGAAACGGGGGAACATATTTCACACAAAAAAACAACTGTGACTACAGATATACATAGATATGCCTAAATTGTGGTGAAAATAACCAAAATTTTAATATTAGCTAAATGCCCACTCATAAAGACAGCTATTACACTCTCTCCAGTTGACAAAAAGGTTGCACTCCAAAAGACTGTAAGTCCATTTGGGGGAAACTTTATAAATGGAGGCTAAGTTTTTAGTTTAATCCATAAGCACGTAAGTGACCCTTGATGTAGATGAACTATATAACATTAAATGCTTGAGTTCTGGGTCCTGAGACTGGGGCTTGTGCCACATAGAAGATGAATTTCCTTCCCTATTCTTGGGAAGAAGACTGGAAGTAAGCAATTATTAAAACTAATCTACCTTTGTCACAGCTTTCTACCTCCTTCTAACCCTTTTACATTCTGGGAGGGTACATAGCCCTAATCATGCTGTTGGAACAATCCTATCAGTCCTGCTTAAGCGTTCTATGTTCCAACAGCCCCTTCCTAAGCCTTCAAACAATAATTCCACAACTATGGAGCAACTGATGAACATTTCAACAAATAACCCAGAAAATGTTACTACTCTGAGACTATAGTGTTGAAAGAGGCCACCTTTTATAAAACCAAAAAATATTAGAGGGCTTCCCTGGTGGCGCAGTGGTTGAGAGTCCACCTGCCAATGCAGGGGACACGGGTTTATGCCCTGGTTCAGGAAGATCCCACATGCCACGGAGCGGCTGGGCCCGTGAGCCATGGCCACTGAGCCTGCGCATCCGGAGCCTGTGCTCCGCAACGGGAGAGGCCACAACAGTGAGAGGCCCGCGTACCGCAAAAAAAAAAAAAAAAAAATATATATATATATATATAAATCTAAGTGTTAAAAATTTTAGAGATATGATCAAGTAAATTATGAAACACCTGTATAACAGAATATCATGTCATCATTTTTTAAAAAGTTTACAAATAAGCTGTTAATAACATGTTTAACATATAATGCTGAATAAAGAAGATACTAAATGCTATGTTATGAACACAACTATTGAAAAAATGCATTGAGAAAGATTAGAAGGAAATACAGTTGTTGGGTAGTATAATTTATTGCTTTTTTCAAGTCAGTACATGAATCCATGATTTCCAGATTTTCCCATGTTAAATAAGTACCACTTTTTGTTATTTTTAAAAAAGGAAGGGCTTCCCTGGTGGCGCAGTGGTTGAGAGTCTGTCTGCCGATGCAGGGGACATGGGTTCGTGTCCCGGTCCGGGAGGATCCCACGTGCCGCGGAGCGGCTGGGCCCGTGAGCCATGGCCGCTGAGCCTGTGCGTCCGGAGCCTGTGCTCCACAACGGGAGAGGCCACAACAGTGAGAGGTCCGCGTAACGCAAAAAAAAAAAAAAAAAAAAAAAAGGAAAATTGGGGGGAAGTGTAAATTCAAATAAATAATTAATAGAATTTGAGAGAGCTATAAACAGTGCTAATTATCAGGCAATATGGAAACAGAGTTTTGTGGGCAAAGGAGCATTCCTTTCTTTGACTATGTTACCAAGAGTTTAATTAGGATACTCATTTTAAATTAATCATATTATAAAATAAGTTTTGTGATTATGAAAACATTACTTATCACTATTGCTATGGCATTTTATAGATTCAATAAAACCTATTACTGAGTCTTCTCTTGATTTAGGATTCTGGACATTTTATATATATCATATAGAAAATAACACAGGGTTGTGATTTAGACAAACAGGAAAAAAAGGTTATATAGTGAAAAAGACTTAATCCCATCTTACGTTTTCCCAGATATTGCAAGTCTCTGGGCCACAAACTTTTCTTGCATATAACCCTATGTATACTGTATTTACACACTAATAACACTTCTATACACCTTATTTCACTTAATGTACCTTAGAAACATTTACGAATCAGTATGTATACATCCACTGCATTCTTTGTACATACTTTCTATTGTATTTACTTAACACAATTAGCAACCCCTTAACGATATTTAAATTATTTCTGTTTTTCTCTATAACAAGTCTTTAGTGAACATTCTTGTACAAATATGTTATGTATGGGAATAAGTATCTCCACAGATAAATTCTTATAAGTAGAATTGTTGATTCAAAGACTATGGTGTACATTTAAAAAATGTAATATTGCCAAATAGCCTTCCAAAGAATTTGTATCACTTTACACTCCGGGGGAACATTTCTAATCAACACAGATTTTTTTTTTTAAAGCAAACGCTGATGCTGTCAACAGCCAGGAAAATAAATTAGTGAAGCAGGCTGCGGTAAGAAAATGGCAAACTGGAGAGCATGTTCAGTCACTGCAAGAAGCAGCTTCTACTCAATTCCAGCCTACTAATAATGCCTTCTAGGAATCTCTGCCCAATGTTAAACTGTCAGATTTCTCACAAAAGCCAAAAATCTGGACTTCTGCATGAAATCTCCAGATTTTTAAAATGTTGCCAACTCACGAAAAATTTAGAATTGGTGTAACAAACAAAACACATGTGTGAGTGGGACTCATCTGTTGAGCCTCCAACGTGTGACCTATGTTTAAAGCTATCATTGCCCCACCAAAGCCAACAAAGACGTCACCACAACTGGCTGTGTTTAGCATCTTGTTGTAAAACTAGGATTTCAATAGATTACATTATGTTTTTGGATGAATTAGAAGATGGGTTTTATTAACTACGTGGTCACTATCCCCACAAACTATTTGAATAACTTAATCTACTCTTGCCCAGGTGTTTTCATTAATCAGTTTCCTACAATATGCTCCCTTGCCTTCTAGTTTCATTCCTGTAAAGTGCTGTATTCCTGTTTTCTTCCTTATATGAAACTACCACATGTTGTAAGAGTTATTTTCCTGTTAGTGTAATCGTCTTTTACCCAAAGGAGAAGAAAATCTCTAATCATTTTTTTATATTTGCCTTCAACATATCCATCTACTTACAGAAGAAATTGTGGGAATAGAATTAAAAAGACTTGCTGCCTCTAGTTTAAATAGGATTTTTAATCCATATAAAATCTTTTTATATTAGCTAAATTCTTATTGTTTAGAAACTAAAGATAATATAAAAGAATAAACCCTAAAATTGCTAGCTCTATATAAAAAAATATTCAAATTCATGGATATAAAACCATGAGATTTTTAATGTTTTATTATCTCCTCTCCATAAATACCTGCAAAAGAACCAATCTGACAAAGCCAATGTATGATTATAAACAGAAACAAATGTTTGTAAATACTAAAATTATAAGCAATGTAATATTAAATAAATCAGTTACCTAGCTGAAGTTAGAAGGCAATGACTTCTTGTACAATTAAATTTCAAAAACCAACATTTAAAAAATTATTAGCTTCATTTGTTGTAAATAATGCATCTGAATCCTAATTTTAGGGCTAATAGTAATTTTAAAAGATTTCTTAGTTTTTAATGTAATCTGTTGAGAGATGTTTTCTTAATATTAAAAAAAAAACCCACAATAACAAAAGAGGACCAAAAAACATGTATTAAAGAAGTTGTATGACTTAGCAAAGCTTTCAACATATATGCCTAAATACATGTATATACAATACATATTTGCCTATATTGACATATATACATTGTCTACATTTGTCAGTGACAAATACAGTGGCTGCTCATATGAGAAAATATGCATATGAGTCATTTTACCAATAATGATGCCACTGGATAATCTATTTTTAGTTTCCAAAGGCAAGGTCCTAAACATTACAAATTCCCCTGTTAGTATTTTTAAATGTCTGAGTGTTCCTACTTCCCCTAAAAGGTATGCTGTAACTACTCAACTGTGTCTTTTCCAAGACACCCTAGAGGCTTCCCTGGTGGTGCAGTGGTTGAGAGTCCGCCTGCCGATGCAGGGGACACGGGTTCGTGCCCCAGTCCAGGAAGATCCCACATGCCGCGGAGCGGCTGGGCCCGTGAGCCATAGCCCTGGGCCTGTGCGTCTGGAGCCTGTGCTCCGCAGCGGGAGAGGCCACGGCAGTGAGAGGCCCGTGCACCGCCAAAAAAAAAAAAAAAAGACACCCTAAAATTAAACCTACTTCTTTGTATTACGTATACATCACTTGAACTCAACATTCTAATAATAAAAAGAAAGTTTACGGAAAAATTAAATTAAATTACAAACTTAAATTGTTATCTGCACATCAGATTACGTTTTCAAATGTATCATTAGAGTTCACAGATAAAACAACAGTAACAAAAAGAAACCCAGTAAAATATCGTATTTTAATTTTATCTAAAATATAAATTAAAATAAGGCATAAGAAAAACTTTGAGACAATATATGTATGTGAAAAACTGACCACTGAAAGATGCAAATAATTCATACAATATAGCATAAGCTTTAATATATAAATTAGATGTCACTGCATCAGCTGTTTATTAGTCACATCAGTCTAAACTTTACATATTAAAATACTGAAAGGCTAGAAAACATCACTGCAATATAGATTCAATATGGGAAAATACATATTTGTGGCTTTATACACAATGTAAATTAATCCATTCTATACAATAGTTTTCCAAAATATAAACGGCACTTTACATGCAATAGGACATACCAAGCTGGATGTCCTAATTAATTTACTATATAGAAAAATAAAGGAGACAACACCTTTTTAACAGAACAGTTACATAGCAGACATGGAATGTAGAATAAGATTCTGCCCTAACACACTCTTGGATAAGATTAAAGAAATATGAAAAAGGACAGTTTCTACTATTTTCAATTAGCATTTTTTAAATGAAGACTACTGTGATTTATATTTTCTAATTGTATCACAAACTGAGAAAACATAAAAGGGAAAAGAGAGGGGGAAGAAAGAAAACCTGATCCTTTATGAATTTTAAACATCAGCCCTGCCTGTGGGCTGCATTTAGGCTGCTTTTCTGTTGACGGTTTCCTAAATTACTTCTGCGACTCTGCACTGCACATCAGCAGTCAGATGAATTTTCCAGACTTCATTATGCCATTGTGTAACCATAGCTGCCACAATGTAGTGCCACAAGAAGCCTGTCCTTGAGTATTTCTTTACTTGGGTATTCAGGTAACTTGAGCATGTTGATGCTTTAAAAGAAAAACATACCACTATTAACTAAGAAATCTCTGAAATTTTTTATTGTTTTGTCTAGCATTGAAAACACTACTCAAAATTAACGTAAAACCACCCTCTTAAATTTGCAATCAAATTGGAAAACCCTGAAGTAGTATTTAAAAAGGAAAAAAAAAAAACAAAACCCTGCTGCATTGCAGTTTCCTTTAGCATGCAAATGTAGTAGAAGAAAATAAGTTCCCTTCAGCCTAAAATAAATAAGCAATAGGGCAATTTAGTTTGAAATGATGGTGTAACTCAGTGATACTTATGACAGCGTAACTTTAGTGATACTTGAACTACACATATTCAATTAGAGTACAGGTAGGTAGTTTCCTCAAACATTTTCCCTACCAAAAAAGGGGAAGGCAAGAAACTATGTAGCTACTTATTTATCAGTGATTACAAAATGTTGAATAGAGATCACTGTTGAGATTTTCCTCTCAATGCAGCAATACAGTAGTTAGACCTTTGATCATTCAAAATTAATCAGAACAATTTGCAATGCATCTAAGTAAACCAATTTAACATACCATGTGCTTGAAGTCGGCAGAAGATTTGGAGTATATGGCACAGCAGCAATTGTAAAGTTCTGCAATCCACTTCCACCCATGATATTAGCAAATCCACCATGTGGGACCCTGGAACTAAGAGTTCATATCTTAGTAAGTCATAATCATGCAAGGAAAATCTTGGTAACAGGTATATTTCGAATTAGCAAAATGACTAGTATCTACATTAAATATTTGCTGAATAAATAAATGGCTTACTTGATTAATTCAAGCAACAGAGGCTCTTACATGTTATCCAAATGATTTCCCTGTCTGCGAAAAGTATCTAGAGTCAAAGGGTTTTTGTTTTGTATTGTTTTACACGGTGGGAAAACTAGAAAATTCTTTACACTTCTCTTTCCAGAGATTTACACATTGGTTGTATTCTTTTCAAATGTCCCCTAACATAGTGAGACCACAGGAAGGTGAACAAACTCAGAAGTCTCACAGTTCCTAATTTCCAAACTTAAACTACAAAACTGCAGTCATCAAAACAGTGGCACTGGCATAAAGACAGATACATAGACCAATGGAATAGAGAACCTCAAAATAAACCCTTAAATATATGGCCAAATGGTTTTTGACAAGAGTGCTAAGAATCTCCAATGGAAAAAGGACAGTCTTTTCAACAAACTGTGTTGAGAAAACTGGATATCCACTACAAAAAAATGAAGTTGGACCCTTACCTAATGCCATATACAAAAAGTTAACTCAAAATGAATCAAAGGCCTAAATGAAGAGCTAAAACTATACAATTCTTAGAAGAAAATACAGGGGAAAAACTTCATGACACTGGATTTGGTAATGATTTCTTGGATATGACACCAAAGGCACAGGCAACAAAAGAAAAATGAATTAGACATCATCAAAATTAAAAACTTGTGTGCCAAAGGACACCATGAACTGAGTGAAAATGTGAGCCACAGGAGAAAATATTTTGAAATCATAAATATGACAAGGAATTAATATCAAGAAAATATATAGATCTCCTACAACTTAACAACAACAAAAAATAGGGACAATTTTTAAAATTTAAAAAATAGGGACAGGACTCAAATAGACATTTCTCCAAAGAAGATACACAGATGGCTTATAAGCATTCGAAAAGATGCTCAATCAACATCACTTGTCATTAGGGAAATGCAAATCAAAACCTCATTGAGATAACCACCTCATAGGCATTAAGATAACTATTAAAAAAAAAAAGATCACTAGAAAATAACAAGTATTGGAAAGGACATGCAGAAATTGAAACCCTTATGCAATTGCTGGTGGAAATGTAAAATTGTGCAGCCACTGTGGAAAACATTATCGCAGTTTCTCAAAAAACTAACCATAGAATTACAGTAAATATCCAAAAGAATAGAAAGTAGAGACTCAAACAGATATTTGTACATCCATGTTCATAGCAGCATTACTCACAATAGCCAAATAGTGGACTCAACCCAAATAACTGTCCATGGATGAAAGGATAAGAAAACTGTGGTAAACACATACAACGGAATACTATTCAGCCTTTAAAAGGACATATGCTACAATATGGATGAATCTCGAGGACATTATGCTAGGTGAAATAAGCCAGTCACAAAAAGGCAAATAATGTATGATTCCACTTACATAAGGGACCTAAAGTAATCAAATTCATAGAGGGACTTCCCTGGTGGCACAGTGGTTAAGAATCCACCTGCCAATGCAGGGGACCTGGGTTCGAGCCCTGGTCTGGGAGGATCCCACATGCCGCGGAGCAACTAAGCCCATGCGCCACAACTACTGAGACTACTGAGCCTGTGTTCTAGAGCCCGCGAGCCACAACTACTGGGCCCACGTGCCACAACTACTGAAGCCCGTGAGCCTAAGACCCGTGTGCCTAGAGCGCGTGCTCCACAGCAAGAGAAGCCACCACAATGAGAAGCACATGCACCACAGTGAAAAGTAGCCCCTGCTCAATGCCAACTAGAGAAAGCCCATGAGCAGCAACGAAGACCCAACACAGCCAAAAATAAATAAATAAATCTATTTAAAAAATTATAAAATTCATAGAGACAGAAAGTAGAACGGTAGTTGCCAGAGGCTGGGGGTAGGGGAAATGGAAAGTTAGTGTTTAATAGGTACAATTTCAACTGAGAAAGATAAAAAGCTCAGGAGATGAATGGTGGTGATGGCTGCACAAATATGTGATGTACACAGAACTGTATACTTAAAAATGATTAAAATGTTTAATATTAAGTATGTTTTACCACACACACTAAAAAAAACTGTCGAATAATGCACCAGGATTTTCTATCTGAAATCACAGATGATATGTTTACATTCACAGGGGGAAAAAAAACAATCCAATATAAACAGATCTCTTCCCAGCATTTTTCTTTTCTAGCTGGGAAGTAGTTTGGTTGCTATTAAACACTTTATTGATGAAATGCCTAAGCTTACTTTAGAAATCCAAGTGAATGTTAAAAGGATGCCTGCATTAAAAAAAAAAAAAAAAAAGGATGCCTGCATCTTGCTAACAAAACACTAACACATGAGCAATTCCTACTTAGGGAAAGAGAATATCTAAAGACCTGAATATGTCTATAAACTGAAACATTACTTTCTGCATATTTCCCTTTGCCTAAAAAATTAACAAAGGTGACCAAAAATGAAAAGGAATAAAAGGCAAGCTGTTTTCAATTTCCTACAGAGGCAGACTTTAAAAACAAGTATTCCACTTCACCAGGACAGGGTGAGAAGAGAGCCTTGACACTGATTCTTACACAAATTATATCACAGTATTTCAATAACAGAATGATCAATCTAATGTCTTTCATATAAATAAATTTTGAAAAATAAGCTTAAAAAATCAGATGATCCCCCAATTTTCATATCTAAATTGAAATTATTCTGTAAACTGATATTCACAAACAATCTCTGAAACCTTACTCCTCTTCCTCTAAACTACAATGACTGGGCCCCACACTTGAATAACCAGTGGATCTTAGCTAAGATCATGGCTCATCAAGCTTAAGCATGTATGAGAAAAATAAATGGTCTTTGGTTGAGTATTATGACACCTGACGTATACAATGTAAAATTACAGTTAATAAAAATGAAATATTTCTATTTTATACACAAATCATCAAGTCTGACTTTCATTATTCTTAAGAGATAATGAAACAAGAGTAAGACATTTAAGACAGCCTTGTAGATAAACAAAATATTGTCACCACCATAAAAATATTTTAAAGTTACTGCTGATACAGATTCTTGCTTCTACAACTGGAATACATTTGACTCTTTAGTAAGATTCTTTTAAATTATACTATGGACACAGAGAAAGACATTTTACAATCTAAATATAAATGATAGAATTTTCCAAAAAGTGGAAAAAAAAACCACACACACACACTCTAGGTCTAGAATGGCAAATGCAATACCTATTGATAACTGGGTCTAGTGTAAAAGGAAAGTTAAGGTTTAAAAGAACTTAAGGGCTTCCCTGGTGGCGCAGTGGTTGAGAGTCCGCCTGCCGATTCAGGGGACACGGGATCGTGCCCCGGTCCGGGAGGATCCCACATGCCGCGGAGCGGCTGGGCCCATGAGCCATGGCCGCTGGGCCTGCGCATCCGGAGCCTGTGCTCCGCAACGGGAGAGGCCACAGCGGTGAGAGGCCCGCCTACCGCAAAAACAACAACAACAACAATAGAAGAACTTAAGACTTAGTTTGAATTCAAAACAAGGACTCCATGTAGACTAAGTGCTGAAAAGTGGATTCTTCAACCTGAAGGTAAAGCTTAGCTCCATGTAGTTTCCCCTCAGCTTCCTTGGCTTCTACTCTTTTTTTTTTTAACCTCTTTATAATTGCTTTACAATTGTGTGTTACTTTCTGCTTTATAACAAAGTGAATCAGCTATACATACATATATATCCCCATATCTCCTCCCTCTTGGCTTCTACTCCTTACCCACATTCTTCATCTCAGTTTAAATGGATTCGCAGCTACACTTCTCGACCAATTAAATAGTAAACAGTACAGTTCTTTTCAGCACTGCTAACTATGACTGTACTATTGACATGGGAGATGTACAGTGTATTACTAATCAAAGTGTTTTTTATTCTACAAGAGCAGCAATCTAACAGACATTTTTAGTACTAAAGAACTTGAATAATTGTTTCCTACATCTTAAAGACTCATACCAACTGAATCATGAAGGAAAATATAATAATTTATTAAATGGCGTTTAAATATAAACTGCTTAGAAAAATAATCAAAGAGCCCTGCCTTATAACATAAACCAAAATAAAGTCCAGATGGCTTAAAAATTGGTAAGTAAAAACAGAAACTACAAAAAAGTTACAGAAAAAAAGGTAGATAAACATATATATACAAAATCTTGGGAGTACGGAAGAATTTATTTTAAAAACATAAGGAAAGTACTGATAATAAACTTGCAACCTAATTTAGCACTTTCATTATATAATTTTTATAAATTAAATTTATAATCTAAATTACAGGGAAATCTGTATGTTTAACTTAATATAATTAAAAGGCAAATGATAAACTGGGAAAGATATTTGCAGAGTTAATGTCCCTATATATAAAGAACATTTAAAACCAAATTTTTGAAAATGATGGTAGAATAATGTGCAAAAAACAAAGGAAATCCACACCACACCATACATATATGAAACTATGAAAATAAAAATGATTACATCCTGTATTGATAGAATAAAAGAAACAGGCTGAGGTGAATACTGATATTTTTCTGAAGGTTAAATGAACAATGTCTCAAGGTTATAAAAATTTATATACTTTTGTATCTAAAAATTTCCCTTCTAAGAATTTATCCTGTATTTTTATCCTATATATCCTATATATTACATTTATCCTATATTTATAAATAATCAAACTGGGCTGCAAGTGTATAAAGCACAAGATTTCCTTATTCAGCATTATTCATAAACAGGAAAATGTAGCAATAAAGGACTGTATCAATTAAGGGAGGTCCATAGACTGAAGAATAGACAGCCATTTAAAAAACTAGATCTATAAATGAAACAATGTTTAATGATATATTGCTAAATTCAAAAGTTATAAAATAGGAACAATGTTTTTTAAAAATAAAAATTTATATATGTGAGAAAAATTCTAGAAAAATAACCAAAATGTTAAGTGATTATATTCAGAGACTGATATTAAAGGTGATTTTTTAAAAATTTGAATTGTCAGGCTACCCTGGTGGCACAGTGGTTGGGAGTCCGCCTGCCGATGCAGGGGACATGGGTTCATGCCCCCTGCATCGGCAGGCGGACTCTCAACCACTGTGCCACCAGGGTAGCCCTTAACGCTTTTTATTAAATTACTCAAATCTCTAGGTATTTCTGGCACTAAGTAGACAAAAAAAAAAAAAAAAAAACAAACTGACAAGATTTTCTTTCATAACTTTAGTCTATAATCTGTGAATAATTCATGTTTTATTCTTTGAAATTAGGTACATAGTATATATTATACAGGTATATAATGTATATTTTTCTAATTATATACCTAAAAAACTAAGAAAGTACAGCAAAATATTAATAGTGTTATCTCTAAATAGTAATTAATTAATGGGATTTTCATTTTCTTGTATCTATAGTCTCCATTTTCAAAATTTTCTATAATGGTTATGAACTACTTTAAAAATAAAACAGTTGACTTTAAATTACATATATATAAGATAGATATATAGTCACACTATGTTTTTAAAACAGGTAGGAAAAAGATACATCAAATTATTTACAGTGCTTATTGCTGGCAGGTGATGGTTTTTCTATTTCTTCTAATTTTCTGTGTTCCAACTTTCTTAGAAGAACCATGTACATTTATAATGGAATGACTAAACTATATTTTCATAAATAGAAGGACACAGATGAAATTCTAACTTATCAAGAATGAAAATCAGGAATTCCCTGGTGGCGAGGTGGTTAAGAATCCACCTGCCAATGCAGGGTACACGGGTTCGAGCCCTGGTCTGGGAAGATCCCACATGCCGCAGAGCAACTAGGCCCGTGCGCCACATCTACTTAGCCTGCGCTCTAGAGCCCGCGAGCCGCAACTACTGAGCCCACATGCCTAGAGCCTGTGGTCCGCAATAAGAGAAGCCACCACAATGAGAAGCCCGTGCACCACAACAAAGAGTAGCCCCCGCTCACCGCAACTAGAGAAAGCCCATGCGCAGCAATGAAGACCCAATGCAGCCAAAAATGAATAAATAAAAAATAAATTAATTTTTTTTAAAAAAGAATGAAAATCAGACCTTTTCTTTTACATCTTTCAGAACTGTAAGTTAGAAGAGGTTTAAATCATCTAGTTTTCTAATATCTATGATATTTAATTGGTTCCCAAAGTAGACTTTTCAAAGTGTGGTATCACAAATTATTTTTCAGGCCACAAATCTTAAGACTTTAAAGTTTGATAAGAATTGGAGAAAAACTGCTGTATATGGGTATTATTATGTATTGTGTGCATGTGTATGTGTGTGTTGTCCCAGCAACAAATGTTGGCTACTATCATTGACTTACCTGCAGAAGGAAAAGACTACCAAGTTACAAAATATAATATACATGCTGATAGTCCTGATTGGAACAGTTTATCTTTTATACCTTAAATAAACATTTATTGAGCACTACTATATGTTTTAACTTTAATGCCTAAATAAACCTTTGTTTAATATCTAAAAAAATGGAAAAGGAGGTAAGAAATTGACAATTCAGAGTAATAATTCATTTTGAGTTGTCTATGTCTAAGCCATTAGAAATGGAATCTATTAAATTCTTTCCACATTATCATCAAAACACTTCTTACCTGCCAGTAACAAACTGCAACAGAAGAACTCTCTCCTCTGGAGTAATATCTTCCACAACTTCCCAGAACCACTTAAAAACAACAATAAAAAACTTAGCTCATATTTCAGAGCAACTGCAGGCTTCTTAGTACCAGAGAAATATGCAATATTCATAAAGCATATTTTATTCCATGAAACTCATTTATCAAAAAAGATGTCATACAAAGCGCTCATATGCAATTCCCATGAGAAGATTTAGGGGAAAACTTTACTTTGTTAATTAATGTAGGTTTTCATCCAATAGTGCTGAAAAGCTTACAAGATTAAATAGCAAAACTTAACTTCATTCTAAGCTCTGGAGAGACTTTACCTGAATAACTGGATCTTCTCTTTCATAGCCACTTGTGTATTCAGTATTTTTTATCCAATCACTCACATCAATTTCTGGCATACCAGAAAGCAGTAGCTCCTTTGGGGAAGAAGCAAAATATTTCATTAGTCTTCTCTGGGGGAAAAAAGTGATTACATTTAAATAGTAAATTTGCCTTAATTAGAAACTTTTACATTTAATCCCATGTAAAACTGATTTATTTTTGTAACAGTGTCTGCAAGTCATCAATAACAAGTACTACCTGAGAGAGAACCCTTGATACTAATAATCTCAAATATTGTGAGATGTGGAGATGTCTCTACACTGATACAATTTAATTAAAACATGAGATAGGGCTTCCTTGGTGGCGCAGTGGTTGAGAGTCCACCTGCCGATGCAGGGGACATGGGTTCGTGCCCCGGTCCGGGAGAATCCCACATGCCGCGGAGTGGCTGGGCCCGTGAGCCATGGCCACTGGGCCTGTGCATCCGGAGCCTGTGCTCCGCAGCGGGAGAGGCCACAGCAGTGAGAGGCCCACGTACCACAAAAAAAAAAAACCAAAAAACCATGAGATAACAGTTTACCTTTATATAGAAACACACATGCCACAACAGTTTATATGTGCAATCATTTTGTGAACATTATTATCTTTGATTTATATATATTTTATGAATTTGTTAAATTCTATAAAAATACTATACTCTCAGTATGAAAGTGAAAACAAAGACCTAAATAAATCTGGGTTAAGCAAAGGAAAAGATCAAGAAACCCTAATCACTAGGAAAAAGGAGTTATTATAATAAAAATAGTTATTATTTTTAAAAAACCAAAACACATTTAGGCCTTTGAAGAACTCTATTCTGGAATAATTCCAATCCAACTTTCAAGTCAAATTTCTCCAAGGTGAAAAAAAAATGCAATTTTCCTACTAATGACTTTTGGTATCCTTCTTTTTTCCAGGAAGATCATCAAACAAACAAAATATCAATCCAATAACTAAGAATGAATTAATAATGGCAAAAGTATTTACCATCATGATCCCCAAGAGAAAAGAGAACATGAAAAAGGCTTGTCCAAATCTCTGAATCAGCCCGTATTACACAGGTGGATGTGTTTACACAGTAAAGTGAGGTAATAACTAGCCTAAGCTTAACACCGACAAGCCAGAATAGCAGAGTTTGTTATTGCAGAGATAGATACCATGTGGTTCAAAATCACTTCTCCTACAGCAAGTCCTCATAATATATACCTGCCTAGTATAGAGTATGCTCCTAGTATAGAGTATGAAGGCCAATGTAAGGTGGTGTCTCAGAACTCTGGGGTGTTTCTGGGATCTATTTAAGGAGTCTGCAAGGTTCTCCCTTTTCCAACGTATCTGAGGCTGGATTTTCTCCATTTAGTTCAACCAAGCAACATACCACAACAGATTATAAGCAGAAGCAGATATGAGAACCCAGTTTCTCCTATTAAGCCAGATATTAAAGAAACTTGCAAAGATATAAAACAATGCCACTTCTCCCACTATTTTTGTTTTATTCTGGAAAATGCAGTTTTAATTTCTTAAATGTTTTATTTATGTTAATATGTAATGAATTGTTATTTTTATGTGAATTAATAAAAAATTTTACATTTCTGTTTGAATTTCAAATACAGTTAAGTATCAATTACTATAAACCACATAAACAAACTCTTTTCTTTTAAGGGGTCCTAAGACCAAAAAGTTTGAGAACTGCCTGTCTAGGGTGTGTTTTAGTCCTCCTTGCCATAGTATTATAAAATACTTTAACTAGATGAAAGCATTCTGGTAGGGTGCATTTTATCACCCCCAAATACATTTTCCATCTTCCTTTGCACATTCTATGCCCCAAGAGGCAAAGACTGGCTCTCTTGCCTGTTGGTTTCAGGTTGGGCTCCATCACTGGGCAACAGGCAGGAGTCTGCAGGTAAGGGCATTTTCTGCTCCCTCCCTGCTTCAGTACATCTTTGCAGTAGCTATGTCTCCCCAACTAGAGCTGCCACCTGGTGGCCCCTGGTGGTTCAGGCTCTCACCGGGCTCCTCACAGTACTTCCTCCACTTGTCTTCAATTCTAGGGGTGATAAGGCTTTTCCACTGTTGCTATTCTCTGGATGCCTCAACCATATCTTGTTTCTTCTTAACCTGCCCATGCCTCTTTAAGTTCCTCCATTAAAGTTTCTTTATTTGAACCATCTGGGGAAATTCTGCTCCCTGGCAGTACCCTGACACAGATCTGCCAAAAGGAATATGGATGATTGTTACATGTTTCTTACAACCCATGAGTTTAATCCTCTTCCCTTCTAGGCTGAAGATAAGCTTTTAATAATATTAAGTATGCTTTCATTGTTAATAATTGTGAATAAAAATGAGTGAGAGGATATTCTCTCAAGAAATTTGAAGCATTTCATGAACATCATATGTTATGACTTTGTGAAGAGGACAAAAGCTGTTTATTATCCCATTTAACACCTGGGCAAAAAAAGTTATTAAACTGACTGAAAACAGACGAAATGGGAAGTCCACAATACAAAGTACATATGCATATAACAAAAAGATTTTAAATCCCAATCAATAATTTATTATTTTTTTAATATATATATTTTAAAGTTATATACTTTATTTTTGGCTGTGTTGGGTCTTTGTTGCTACGTGTGAGCTTTTCTCTAGTTGCGGCGAGCGGGGGCTATTCTTCATTGCAGTGCGCGGGCTTCTCATTGCGGTGGCTTCTCGTTGTGGAACACGGGCTCCGGGTGCGCGGGCTTCAGTAGTTGTGGCTCGCGGGCTTAGCTTCTCCGCAGCATGTGGGATTTTCCCAGACTAGGGCTCGAACCCGTGTCCCCTGTATTGGCAGGCAGACTTTTAACTACTGTGCCACCAGGGAAGCCCCTATTTACTTTAAGATTTTTTTTGATGTGGACCATTTTTAAAGTCTTTGTTCAATCTGTTACAATACTGCTTCTGTTTATGTTTTGGTTTTTGGCCCTGAGGCATGTGGGATCTTAGCTGCACCCCCTGCATTGGAAGGCAAAATCTTAACCACTGGACCACCAGGGAAGTGACAAAATAACTGAATTGGTCTGTTGGAATCAATTAGGTACAACATATATAACCCATAAACTAATAGTCAGGAACTGAGTCATGCAGGTGTTCACAGCTCTTAGCTTACCTAGAGTTTACATGACTCAGTGTTTTAATATCCTGGGACCACCATGGATAAACTCATAAGCAGCACAGTATGGCAGGACAGTCCCTCAGACATTTGAGGAACCCCTCAACTGTAATAATGTTATAGATACAGTAATCACAAAATGTTGTCACCATTTTTGAACCTGATAATCACCTCTTGACTTGAGACTGCGTTCTGTCCACAAATGGATGAATACACATCCAGTTAAGGACACTGATGCTACTGGATCCTTCTTTTCACTAAAACTCTAGAATCTAACCAGTATCCTTTAACTCTGATGAACATCTAGCTTAGATGTTTGCACAAACTTATTTAAAAAGTTTTCTATCCCAGTGTAGCAGAGCCCTTTCCTACGAAAGACACAAAGTCACACCAAAGGTTCTAAAACCAAGTCCTACTTATATAGTTCACGCCACTGAGAGGCAATACTGATGAAGAGAGACTGGGCTGTGGTCAGAGACCATGGGTTCACAGTCTGGCTGTAACACATACTCTGTGAACATGAGCAAGTCCCATAGCTTCTTTGGCCTAGTTTTCCTCATCTGTAAAATGGGAATAATAAGTTACCTCAGGGGTCTGATGTGAAGGTTTTAAAAGTTAATACACATGAAGTACCTGGCAAATACTAAGTGTTTAATAATAATAATTATCATCACTGCATAAGTAAGCATCATGCCAACACAACAACACTGCTCTTCCAAAACAATCCCACCATCTGAATCAGCTCAACTGAGTAAAGCCAGAGTAGAAGACAGACTAGGAATCCTGACCTAACTTCTAATGTAAGAACCACAATTAAAAACTTACCAGTAGCAAACCTAAATGTAAAAGACAAAGGAATAAAGTTTTCAGAAGAAAATACAGGAAAACACTTTCATGACCTTGGAATAAGAAACAGTTTCTTAAACAGGACACAAAAAGCTCCACTCATTTAAAAAAAAAAGGGAAGAGAAAAAACAAGTGATAAACTGAACTGCGTTAAAACTAAAAACTTTTATTAGTTAAAAGACACCAGAGTAGGAGAAGATCTTCATAATACATATCTCTAACAAAGACTCCTATAAAGAATATATAAAGATTCCTACAAATCAGAGTTTAAAAAAACACAAAAAACAGAAAACACAACAGAAAAATGGACAAATTACTTGAATAAACACTTCAAAAACAGAGTATACAAATGGCCAATAAACATGTAAAACACACTCAATCCCACACTCAATACCAGGGAAATACAAATTAAAATCACCAGGAAATACCACTACTATTCCACCTGAATGGTAAAAAGAAAAAAGAAAAATATCAAATGCTGTTTAGGATGCAGAATACCCAGAACTCTCATAACCTGTTGGTGGGAGTGTAAACTGACATACTACTTTGGAAAACTACTTGCTAGTATCTACCCTAATGGAATAAATGCACCCCCTAAATCCCAGCAATTCCACTCCAAGATATATAATCTACACAATAGCCTGAAACTGAAAACTACCCACCAAATGTCCATCAAGAGTAGAAAAGACAAAAAAAAAAAAAAAGTATATTAACACAATGAAGTACTACAGAGCAATGAAAATGAACACATTACAACTGCTTGCAATAATACACATGATTCTCACAAACAAAAAGCTGTGCTAAAGAAGTCAGATATATTCTAGGTGATTATTCCATTTACATTAAGTTCAAAAACAGGTAACCTAGTCTATATTATTAGAAGCCAGGAGAGTGGATACCCATGAGGGGTCAGAGTGACTGGAAGAGGACATGAGAGGGATCTGGGGTGTTAGGATTTCTCAGTTTCTTGATCTGGGTGCTGTTTCATGGGTGTATACAGTTTGTGAAAATTCATCAAGCTATACATTTACAATGCATGTACTTTTCTCATGTATATTGTAGTTCAATAAAAAGTTTCATTAAACTCAGTATCAGTAAATTATGAGGCAAAGTTTTTGTCAGTTATTTGTGTTGTTGCTATTTGTTTTTTATACATAGGTCCAGAAAATAATGTAATTTTCTGCTTAACAATTCATAAGTACGTCTCCATTTTTAAATACTAAAAATAGTAACTTTTATGGTTATACAAAAACTAGACAAGTCTATGCTAAATAAAACCATTCATCTTAACCGTAAAAACACAACAAAAAAACCTCAAAACTGACATTTAGTGAAACTAAGTCACCATGGACTTCAACATTATTTAGCAAATTTTGTCCACTACTCTACTAAGACATACTATGAGTGATAAATTGAAAATACTGGTATATGTAAAATTAACCGGTACACACCAATGTACTTATTCATATATTAAAATGAAAGGCATAGGGTGAAACTAATTTTATGAGACAGAATAAAAGCCAAAGGACACTTTTCCACTGATCTAAAATTTATTATTCCAAATTATAAAATTTTTTTATTCCAAATCTAAAATTTATTATTCCAAACTAAGAAAGCAGCCGTACTCTATTTAAAATATTGTGTGGTTTTATTAAGGAGTTAGACAACTCAAAGAGCTTACAAATAATTTATTACCAAAAATAAAAGAGAAAAAAGGAAATGAGGGAAAATGCAGACATAATTCATATAAAATCAGAAATCCTGTTAGATCACAGTAAAGGGCAAGCAAATTAAAGAAGCAAAACAAAACATTCATTAGAGACTAGGGGCCAGCAAAGACAGTGGACTCCATACATGGTTAAAATGGAAAATTATAAAATTATATACATGATGAAACAAGAAGCTGGAGAAGATAACAGAAATACAAGAAAATCCCTCAGTCAATTTTTCTTTTTGGAAAAAATAAAAGGTACAAGAAGTTACTATCAGTATCCTTTACCTCATACAGCCAAACAAAAAATTTAGAAATAATGTGAATATTGCTTTTGGGAAGACTGGCCTTCAACATTTCCCATGTAGAACACTTTGGAAATACATTTTTCTTTATCACCAGTTCACTCCATTCCACATTAAGAAATTGCTAATCTGGTTATTAACCTTAAGAGAAGCACAATCACAAATCTTATACCTCCCTAAAAATCAACATTAAACCATAATGTCTTCTACATTATTCCATTCATCATTGTGCTCCAAAATTATTTCTAAACTACATCAATTGGAGTTTTGTGTTGTGTTGCACAACAACAGAAGAACTGATGTTTGGGACTTCCCTGGTAGTGCAATGGTTAAGAATCCACCTGCCAATGCAGGGGACACGGCTTCAAGCCCTGGTCCAGGAAGATCCCACATGCCGCGGAGCAACTAAGCCCGTGTGCCACAACTACTGAAGCCTGCACGCCTAGAGTCCACACTCCGTAACAAGAGAAGCCACCACAATAAGAAGCCCGAGCACCACAACAAAGAGTAGCCCCCACTCGCCGCAACTAGAGAAAGCCCGTGCGCAAAAACGGAGACCCAACACAGCCAAAAGCAAATAATAATTTTAAAAAAAGAACTGATGTTTTTCCTTACCAATTCATATTCATCAAAAAGTTGTATGAGGGAAGGTGGAATGAACATATGAAAGCCCTGTAAAAAAGCATTAATCTGAGGCTGAATGGCTCTTGTCATTCGAAGTTCAGTGACAAGCTGGACATACTCCGCCTATTAAAAAAAAAAAGTTTCTGTGATGATTTCTTTTTAATTTCACGTACTTAAGACACTATTGATATAATCATTTCTCATTTAAGAGGTAAAGGTTTAGAATTAATTTGGCAGAAATATCATACACCTCAGCAAACCAGTAATCTACCATTCACTAACCTGTTTAGGCCAAAATCCTAAGAATCAATCACCCAGGTTTCTCTCACACCCTCTATCAGCAAGTGCTATCAGATCTACCTGAAAAAACATTCTCAATCAGACCTTGTCTCACCACCTCCACTTTTAGCACCTTGGGCCAAGCCGTCATCATCTCTCACCCGGATTACTGCAACATCTGGTATCACTGCTGCCTCTGTTTGCCTCTGTTACTGCTTCTTCACCACACCAGAGTGACTTTTTAAAATTACGTATAGATTTTTTATATATAATTCAGATCACATACCCTCCTTCTCAAAACCCTACAATGACTTCCTATGACACTTGGATTGAAGTCCAAACTCCTTTCCTAGTCCATAAGGCCCTAAATGAGCCAGCCTCTGCCTTGCTCTCTCATCTCATTTCCTTCCACTTTCCCCTTTGCTCCCTCACTCTATCCCCCAAACACAAGCTTGCTCAGGCCTCCTTGTCTGTATACTTCCTGGTTTCTCTGACTGAAATCTCTTACTAGACTGTAATCTCTCTGTAAGCAGGGGCTGTTTTGTTTACCAGTATATATCCTCAGCTCTTAAAAAAGAGGCTGTCACTTTGTAAGTGTTCAACAAATAATGTGATGAATGCATACATTCTACAAATTCATTTAAAACACACTTAGAACCTGATAAAAAGACTCATTTAAGTGTAGCCTATTTGATTCTGAGTTAAGGTAACCTATTTTCACACATTTTCTTTTAAAATACACATCACCATCATCTAGAACAGTGTCTCTTAAAATTTAACTAAAAAAATGTATTTTGGCTCAAACAAAATGAATTATCATCACTCTCTGTATATAAACCCTACCATTGTCATTATTCATATATTTTAAATTACAACTAAGTGAAACTTTGAGAGTTAAAAGCAATATGCTGTACATGGTTCTCACCTCCCAGGAATGAATGCTCTAAACACAGAGGGAGAAAACCTATTTTAGGCCCCCTCCTTTAATATATTTTTTTTTTTGGCACTAATCTGATGCTCTGTTCCCCCTGCCAAAAAAACGTCAGGCACTGAGCCAGCAAGTTATACATGATTCCGGCTATGAATTCTCCATACATCTCAGACCTACAGAATTGTCACAATGGATTACTCACAGCTCTCCCCAAACCCTGCACGGCTCCTTCTGCAATCTGGCACGGGGAAAGCTACCGTCTATGCTATTCAATCTACTCCCACCCCAAATCCCACCGCCAACCGCCCAAAGGTTTTTCTCCATTGTATAGGAATTAATCAGTTTCTACAAGTTACATCCAGGTAGTTACTAGAGAGAGGGAAATAGAAATGTGTGCCAAACAATCAAACAGAAACACAAACTAAATTTTCAGGATCCAATCTAAAAAATAATATATATAACACACTTCCAAGTAATAACCAGCAATGATTTCAGCATTAACACGTGATTATCTTTTAACTGATGTCTGTTCTAACTAAACTGCTTAATGAACATACTAAAATTTTTCTCCTCCATTCATTCATTAATAATTATATATTTCTCTCACGATGTTTTGCTTTTATAATCTTAAGGTACTATTCACTAATAATTATTCAAGACCTCAAATTATAAAGCATGAACTGCTCAAGTACACTTTATTTTAATTTGCCATTGTATTCCATATTTATCAGAATAGTACACACTCTTTTCTATCAATTAATTCCTATTATTTCCTCATACATTCTATTTTTAAAAATTAATTTCACAAATATACTAATGTCCCCTCTAATATTATTTCCCACATTTATTTTTGTAGCTCTGGCCCACAGTTATTAGATATCAATTTGTGAAAAATCAGCTCCTCCAGATACCAGTCTCCACATTAAGTTAATTTAAATATGGACAAATCTTGGTCTAATTATTTCTCAGTCAAATAAAATCCAAGCCATCACAAAGTCTCCTGAGTTGTTTAGTAAAGTAAGAGTTTTCCAGGTAGTTGAAAGACAACTGTGTTTAAGAGAAAAAATCTGAATCCAGCTGCTTCTAAAATGTTTCCCTGCCTCCTTAAAGAGCACATCCTCAGAGAGAATAACACACATTAACGTGTTCTTGATGACACAATTATTACTATGAACATCCACTATTATCATACACTAACATTCTGACGGTTCATACTGTACAGAAATACACTGGTTGCATTCCCACCACCTACGAAGGCATCGAAGTGACTCATCCACACACTTCATGCCCTTGAGTAACTACATCAAATACCTTAAATGCTCTAAGGAAACAGTCAACATGTAGATGACAATCAGTCCACAAAACACCGGCATAAAGAGTTGTTCAAATAAACATTAAATATAAAGGAAACCTAAAATCCCACTTCATTCTAAGGTATTTAAAGCGATGATATAACTTGGGTGTGGGGGGTATTTTTATCCCCAACAGATGTATACGTGCTCCCACCTGAGTTGTACTGTTAATTCTTTGAGGGCATAAGATAATACCAGATGCCACAAAAGTAAATTGGAGAATTAACTATACTAAAGAATCTGAGTTAGTACCTGTTCTGGTGAAATAGTTTGTTTATAGAAAGCTTTCAACTTACAAAGCCTCAGCATAGAGATAACAAAATTAAAAAGAGCCTTAGCAACTTTTTCCTAGCTCAACCTCTGAGCCTCATAACTGATATAAGATAGGTAAGCAAAGAATAAGTGCCAAGGGAAAAATAAAAACACTAAGATTGAGATTCAACTTTCAGATATTACGTTCCAGTTAAATTGCATGTCTAGTTACAGAAACATTTTGTTTTAATTATCTCCTAGTCTTCTGAATGTGTGCAATGAATAATATCACCCCTTGGAAATCTTCCTTAAAATTTTAACTTCTTTTCAGGCTTTGAATCTAAATTATGTCTTCTTATGAGAAGTGGTGGTAACATTGAAAATTGACACCTTTTTTTTGAAGCTATTTTTCTTCTTGAAAATTTTTTTCACGATTTTTGAAAGATATATATATATATATATATCATGTTTACTTAACTAACAGTTAACTTTTAATAGTGAAAGCAAAATGTTCTTATCCCAAGTAAGCTGATAAACTTGGACATACTTGTAAAACTGTTTGAAATAGTTATTTTTACTTTTAAATTAATAGTTTAAAATGGCATTATGACTGGCATAATTCAATTCACTGTTTGAATATAAATGCTTTAGTAATAAAAGCTTCTTTCCTGGGCTTATCCACTTGATTATTATTGCTCTGGTATGTAAGAGTTTTCACTGAAAATTTCTCCATTGAAAACTCAAAGGATACCAGATTTCTTCTGCAGGAATAAGTAGATATAAGAAAAAAGAGAGGCACATTTTTACAATGTAACATTTTCCAATAACTTATCCTTTACCAATATATTCTTATTTTTAAGGTCACTAATTAGTTATAAAGATTGACAGTCTGATAAAATCCTATTACATCAGTTTCCGTAGAACAAATTCAGTCATGGAAAATAGTGACTCTTCAGGTTACCATTACAAGGATTTGGTGATTTTTTTTTTTTTTTTGCGGTACACGGGCCTCTCACTGTTGTGGCCTCTCCTGTTGCGGAGCACAGGCTCCGGACACGCAGGCCCAGTGGCCATGGCTCACAGGCCCAGTCGCTTTGCGGCATGTGGGATCTTCCCGGACCGGGGCACGAACCCGTGTCCCCTGCATCGGCAGGCAGACTCTCAACCACTGCACCACCAGGGAAGCCCCGGGTTTGGTGATTTTTAAAGTGAATTTTTAGAATATACCGACTAAAATGCAGAGGAAAGTATGTCCTCCTTCACTGACAAAAAGATACTAAAGATAATTTAAAACCCAATCTAAAAATACATACATACACTCAATATGGAGAACCTTAGACCTAAACTGTTTTAAAAGTTTTCAGAGTAATAAAAAGATCTCTCATAGTATACTTTTCTGAAGATACACATAGGAATCCACTTTAAGTCAATAATCTATATAGACAAGCTTGTATTTTGTACTTGGATGGGTATCAAATGTGCTTGTATGTGAAATAAATCAAATTAAACGAGCAATAAAATATAAGGTATTAACCAAATAAAAATGAAATGGAGGAAAACATACTAAATTTTTAAATTGAACTATAGTTGATTTACAATGCTTTGTTAGTTTCAGATGTACAGCAAAGTGATTCAGTTATATATATATGTGTGTGTATATATATATATATATATATATTCTTTTTCATACTCTTTTCCATTATAGGGTATTACAAGTATTGAGTATAGTTCCCTGTGCTATACAGTAGGTCCTTGTTGTTTATTTTATATATAGTAGTATGTATCTGTTAATCCCAAACTCCTCATTTATCCCTCCCTCCCTCCCCATCCTTGCCCTTTGCTAACCATAAATTTGGAAAACACACTAAATTTGTATTTGCTACCTTGTTCATATTCAGTGCCTTAGTATATGAGAGGCCCAGCAGTTACACAACCATACAGACCTCGATTAAAACTGAGGGTCTACCAGTTACCAATTTTGAGCCCTTAGACAGTTATTTTACTGTCTATATTCTAAAGAAATATAATGTCATAGTTACAAGCTCAGGCTTGAAATTTATAGACTGTCTGGATTCAAAACCACCACTTATTAGTCTTGTGATTTGGAGGAAAGCTACTTAACCTCTCTATGCTTCAGTTTCCGCACCTGTAGAAAGGGGTATCTATACCTCATAGGATTGTTTAACTGTAAGTTAATATACATAAAGCACTTTTAACAGTGCCTAGCACATTATAAACACCTAATACATGTAAGACGCTTTTATTATTAAAGCTGTTCCCACACTGAATGAATAGAAATAACTATCTCAAAAGGCTGTTAGAGTAAATGAGAAATGCATAAAGAGCACAACTCAAATAAATGAAATATACACAAAGTACTCAATAGGCAGTGGCTATTATCATCACTAGAGAATACAACTGATGTGATGAGGCTGATGACTAGGAGAATGACAACACCACCCATCATTCTAGAGCCCATCCACCTAAGTGGCTCATCCTGGAGTCCTTCTTTTTCACCTTCCCAAACAGCTAATTATCATGTTCTACAAATTCTACATCCTCAGAAAGATGTCTCATTTTCTCCATCCTCACTGCCACTGTCTTATAAAATCACTCATGCATGCTCCCCAGAGCAACGCCACAATCACTTATCAGTTGCCCTGACTCCAATATTGCCCCATTTCAACCCATTCTTCACAATCCAAGTTGAGATTGGTGTTGTTTTTCTTAAAAAACATAAATTCAGTCATGTCAGTGCCCTCTACAGCATCTGCAATCATCCCTAAGCCTTCAGAATAATTTTCAAATTTCTAACTGTGGATGCAAAGTCTTTCAAATTTGGTCCCTGTCTACCTCTCCCACCTTATCTTTTCCCACTCATTTACTTTGCAATCTACGCTAAGATCTACAACTCTGACCTACCTGTGGTTCCCCAAACAGACCATGCTCTGCCATCTCTGTGCCCTTCTATAAGCCCAGAACATGTCCTTCTCCCCTTCCTCACTCCTATCTGACCACTTAATGCTTCTCCTCTATAACTCAACTTCCATGCCACCTCCTCCATTCCCTGATATCTGTCCCATCTCACCCCCCCATTTTGTTCTCTCCCAGACTTAATGAACTTTATGATTAGTATGGTAAAAGTGTTGTTAACACTTAAAAGCCACGGAGCTTACTCTTCAGTACTAAGAACTAGAACTGAAGGTCTAGCAAAAATATGTCACTCCTAACTTAAGGTTTTATGGTTCCACAATTTTATCGTTTGGTCAAGAATTTAAAAGTGAAAGTGAAAAGTTAAAGCAAAACTTTTTAAAATGCTGAAAATACTATTTAAATGTAAATGTTCAGCTCCTGGTAATTCAGCCATTTTCTAAAGTGAAACCAAGTGATCTTATTTTTCCCTCTAGATTTTAAAACAAATCATTGACAGATATAAAATTGAATTTAAAAGAGAATTTTATTTCAAATATGGAATATATACTGTTCTGCCTACATTACTTATTACGTATTTATTAATATACTTCTTTTTAAACAAAGGTATTTTATCTATTTGGTTTCAGTCTACAATTACCAAAGCCTTTCAATAAAACTTAGGAATAAATGACTCCCCCATGTGGAGATTAGCTTACATCGACTTTTTCTTACTAACATGCTTGGCAAGTCACTTAAGCTTCAATATGCTTAGAAATTCTGAAGTTGACGCCAAATGTGACAATTATAACTTTATACCTAAAGTTAAGTAAAAGGCTGACCCTAGAGTAACAGAAAAAGTTCATGACAGAAATGTATGTTAAAATATAACAATAACACCTCTAAAGAACACGGTTTGAAAATTTTATTTGTAAATTGAATAATTTAACAATTCTAAATCAAGTGATCAATTTAAGATGTTAGAATGTTTTTAAAGATTTTTAATTTTAAAAAATCAGGTTGCTTATTGCACAAACATTAAATGCTTAAGCATCAACAATTTGATATACAATTACACTTGACCTTTACTAGTAATATTAGAAAAATGAGAGGCTCATTTTATTGTGAGAAATGTTTGTATCAGAAAAACAAAAGCTGAGAATTAACATATTAGTGATTGAGATCCTGCTTTTACCTCTGTATTACTGAACCTCATCATCAAAGTTAGCCTGTCATTAACAAAACAATGTCAGTAATATAGTTAAATAAAAATGTGCTAAACTTAGAAACAAAACATCCAAGCTCTTTCATGTTACAGCAATATTCCAGCCTCAGGCTAGACTCACATCAAGCCTCAATGTAAGTGTATTCTTATTTGTTATTGTTTATTAAATATCTTCCTTCTTTATAGATTTTAATACAAAAACACAAATGCAAAAGAATAAAATACATATTTAAAAAATCTAAACAAAAATCATGTCATATGGAAGAGAGGCTGTTAGGAGATACAAGTATAAATATAGCTATCTACCATGCAATTGTTAATGAGCCTTTCCACTTTTCATATATCTGAGAGGAGTGACAAATCCAATCACCAGAGAGTGTATTCACAGATAGGAATCATGTATGAGACTCTCTCATGAAAAGCAATCACTTGCTTATAATGAAGATTTTATGACTTCATTACCCCTAATTGAGAGGAGGTAGCCACTGTAAAATAAAATAATAAATGCACTATGAGGTGGACAATCTAATAATTAGAAGATTTTATAAAAATTTCCATTCACTGGCAAGTTCATATAGATTCAAAAACTTATTTTAAGCATTTTACTATTTTAATCTTCCAGAGTTTAACGTGACTCATTATATTAAATCAAGTAAGATCTACCTCAGTGTGATTACTTTTACTAACAGGATGAAGAACCTTAGACTTGAAACTAGGAGACCTGGGTTTTGGCCCCAGCTTTACCATTAACTCTTCAGGCTTCAGTGTCCTCATGTGTAAAACGAGAGGGTAGACTAAAACTTTACTAAGTATAAATGTACAAAAACTCAGGTCCTGATTTTATATGCAAAAACTAAATTTCTTTTGTTTTTAAATATGTATAGTATCTAAGTTTCAAAAGGTAAAATTACCTAGCTTAATTTAGGTCTTCATTCCTATAGATATGTGAAATCTAGGAACCTATTTTTATAGAAAACTATCCAATAAAAACTAACTTTTGTGTTGTGTTTTTCAGTTTAACAAATGCTGGTACCAATTCTGTATGGGAGGTATTATTATCCCAAGCACACAGAATAGAAAACTGAGGCTCAAAGAGGTTAAAACACAGCCAAGTCTTTTGGCTTTAAAAAAAAAAACAAAAAACTACATTTTACTATATCTCTAGTCTACAAAATGATTCAGTGGACATTACTTTTTAAGTTAGCTGATTCTGAAGCTGTCTTGGAATTATAATCCAATAAAAGGAAAGGAAAAAGGTTTTAGTCCTGTTTTACCAGAAGTTGCTACTGGTAAGTGATAGAACTGGAATTCCAAAACCAGATTTTCTGACTCCCAATTTCCTACATAATCTATCAAAACATAAAATAAAGCTGTATTATATATTAAAGTAATATTAACTTTCAACAGTGTAATTTAAAACGTGCACCAAGTTTTTAAAAAATATGTACAAACAGGAGATATAATAATAAATAAAAATAATCAAGTTATAAAGTTAAAAAAAGATCAAGTTCAGAGGTCCCGTAGAATTTACTGCATCCCAAAAGTGTGTACAAAGTTTAAACACTGGGATTTCTTCTCTCTATTGGAACTATTAATATCGTACTTCTAAAACATGAAATAGTGATCTAGTGCAAATATGATATTGATGTAAGTTTGTATTTCTAATCAAATGTTTTGATATGCAGATGCCCAACTTACACAATCAACTGAACTATGCTCTAGGCTGCTTCAGGAACTGCCTCAGCATATCTAACACAACAATGAAATGATCCTTTATAAGTCGAAGTCTGGTATTTGACGGTTTAGTTAATTTAAATATTTTATCTGTTATAAATGTTACAAAAGTCTAACAGTAAAAGTTTTCCTGGCTAGTGCCAGGAGACTTAGAGTAATTAGCAAACTATCGGGGCTAAGTTACAAACAATGGCTAAGGTAAAAATTCAAATACTTACTTTGTTATTTTGTGTTACAAGAATACTTCCACCCCCAGGTTTCAAAGGCACCTCTTCCATTGCTCCAAACACATCAGTCTCAACAGAAAAAGTTAGTTCTAGACCCAAATCACTAATATCATTATCTAAAATCCACTGCAAATTTTTGGCATATTCTGGATCAATGGATGCCACATCTTGGTAATTCACAGGAATACCTAAAAATGCAAACATACAGCGGTTATAGTCTAAATGTTTCTGCCTTTCCTTATCTGTTTAATGGTGAAATACTGCCCTCTACAGATACTCTGTAAAACTGCAAAATATAATCCAATTCACAGCATGACTTAAATGAATGTTAATTCCTGAATTTGGAAGTCTGTAAATTTAAGCTTACATTTCTACAATGTAACCTTTCTTTGAAACAGCTCTTCAGGAACTTATTATAAACTTTAAAAAGTGCCAATTCTCTTAAGTATATTCATATTAAAATGCATTTTTAGCATAAACCTACACACACTAAAATGGAAAAAAAAAACTTTTTTTAATCAAAAATGTAGGTTATTTTTTCTCTCCCTCAGGCCCCCAAATGCCTTACATACACAGTCTCCAATCAAAACAAAAATTATTCACCCAAAATGCCACCATTTATCTACTTAATTTTCGCTAGAGCCTATAAGAAAAACACTTTAAATAAATGCCTAAGGAAATAACAATGGAGCCATACCAAGAATGTGCTTGTAGAATGATCTCGTGAAGTAAATGTTCACCAGCTGCCTATGGTTCAGAGCTAATCCCAAGATCTGTCCAGCAAACCGGAAATAGTTCAAGTGATCGGGATTTACATAGGAGTTGCTATTAGGTTGAAAAGTTGTTCCTATTAAAATAAAGACAAAATAATTTATTTTTAAGACCATGCATAAGAGAGATCATTTCAATGCAGGTAAATTAGTTCACATACAACTTCAGCAAAGCTAAGGTTACATTATGTATAAACGTTCTTCAGCGAAGAAAGTTCTTTGTGGAATATTTAATAGTGGAATTGGAAATACTAATCATTAATTCACACATTTATCAGAATAAGTCTTTGTGCAGAGAGAAAATTTTAGAATACTTTTCACTGAAAGTAGTTGGAAGAGGTGTCAGAGAGATCCTAGAAATACATACACACAATAGTGGAATTGGAAATACTAATCATTAATCCACACATACTTAATCAGAATAAGTCTTTGTGCAGAGAGAAAATTTTAGAATACTTTTCACTGAAAGTAGTTGGAAGAGGTGTCAGAGAGATCCTAGAAATACATACACACACACGTTTTCCCAGGCAGTGTGGAAATAACTACTTAGGCTATGAATTAGGGCAGACATTGTTTCATTCACCTATACATGCCCAGCGTAGCAGGTATTCACTACCATTTTGCTCCTTAAGGAATTGAGCACTACAAGAGAATAACTAAAATTTTTAAATGTACAACTGTTTTCCTCATGACAAATAATCAAGTTTGAATAAGTACCACTGAGGTATAAAAGTAAAAACAGCATTAGCAATAATTATTGACTATTGCCAAACTCTAGTGCAATGGAGGGTAATTCCAGTTACATGAAAAAAAAGTCTGGAAATAAGATAGTGGTGAATGTACTTAATGCTACTGAAGCGTACACTTTTAAATGGTTAAAATGGTAAATTTTACGTTATGTATATTTTACCACAATAAGAAAGTCTCAAAAACAAAAATGTAGTGCAATGGAAAAACCTAATACCAAGATCTCAACTTTAAATAACCTTCCTTATTTTTTCTGTGTGACCACTACCTCTCATTCATTCAACAAATATTTACTGAGTTCATGCTATTTACTTCTCTTCTAGGCACCTGGGCAAAAGAAAGACTGATAAATCTAATGAAATAGAATCAAAAATAAATAAACAAAGGAAAAGTGAAAGTATTGGAAAGTGAAATGTTTGGCCATTGAGCATACATATTTTAACTCTTTGTGCTTTGCTGGTCTTTGATTTATCAGTGCTGGCACTGGACTAAATTGCCATGACCAGTAAGTTTACTTAGATACAAGGTACACATTTGGAAGCTTATGGCTGAATGACTTAAAAGGGCCACATGAAGCTAGTCATCCACTGTTAAGTACCTTTTGAGAATCATTCCCAGTCATGATATAAGATTGGGTATTAAAAGTCAAAGCAGGGACTTCCCGGTGGTCCAGTGGTTAAGAATCCGCCTTCCAATGCAGGGGACGCGGGTTCGATCCCTGGTGGGGTAACTAAGATCCCACATGCTGCGGGCAACTAAGCCCACGTGCCACAACTGGAGAGCCTGCCCACCGCAACTACTGAGCCTGCGAGCTCTGGAGCCCACGCACCACAACTAGAGAGCCCACATGCCACAACGAAGACCCAGCACAGCCAAAAAAAAAAAAAAAAAAAAAAAAAGTCAAAACAAAGTTTTGTGAGATGAAGAAAGACTTCAAAGACAAACGTAACCATTATTCCAAAAATACAATATTCTGAGAATAATCAGAAATACTTTTACCTATTTCCTCCCCTAGGTCTGTGTGTAATTCCTTCTCTAAGTACTTTCTGGGAAATTTGGGTTATTAAAAAGAATAGATACAGAGAAGTCAAAAGAAAAAAAGGAAACACACGGGGGAAAAGGTCTTCAGGAAATTAATAATTTTTAGCTCGAAAGTGAATTCAGATAGAATATAAAGTTTATGTCATGTTTTAAGTTCAAAACCAATAAAACTGTGACATTTCATCATCTCAGAAAAACCCTATTCAATAAGAAAATATCATTTTCACAGAACAGTAATAATAGCATCGGGCTTCCTTGGTGGTTCGAGCCCTGGTCCGGGAAGATCCCACATGCCGCGGAGCAACTAAGCCCGTGCACCAAAAGTACTGAGCCTGTGCTTTAGAGCCCGCGAACCACAACTACTGAGCCCATGTGCCACAACTACTGAAGCCCACGCACCTAGAGCCCATGCTCTGCAACAAGAGAAGCCACCGCAGTGTGAAGCCTGTGCACCACAATGAAGAGTAGCCCCTGCTCACCTCAACTACAGAAAGCCCACATGCAGCAATGAAGACCCAACACAGCCAAAAAAAAAAAAAAGAATAAATAAAATTAATTTTTAAAAATATTTTTTAAAAAATAACAATAATAGCATCTAATATTTATTTCTGATTTCTATGTGCCAGGCACTGGGCTAACCATTTTTACACATCAGCTGATTTCCCACTATATTACAAAACATAGGTTATCACCATATTCAAATAAGGAAATCAAGGTCCAGAAATACTACATTTATTGGATCAAGATCATAGCAGAGAAAGGGACCGAGCTAGGATTCACATTCAGTGGAATGTGCCAAAGGCCAAACTCTTAGCCACTCTACTACACTACTATTGCTCTATAGTAAGCATCTTAATTTAATTAGAAAGCAAGTTTTAAAGAAATTACTACATACATTAGGTCTATCCAAACATTCCCCACATTTAGGAACCCTAAATGTAATTTTCTTCTTGTCAACTAAACGTAAGAACATGAAAATATTTCATCTATATTTTATTAATATTACAGCCCCAAAGAGAAGACATACGTGGCTTACAAAAAGGACGAATCAGAAACTATGGTCTATGTGCTTCATCATATTACCTGCCATAAATTTGCAGAATAAGCACCTCAACTAATGATTCCACACCAAATCTGTTTTTCAGATATGAAACTAAATAAACAACTCAGAATGAGTGACTATAAAGAAAAGAAATAAATCTAAAATACAATGTTTTAATGCTAAATCTTGCTGCAAAGATTAGGCCTAAAAAACTAGGGCCTCATCATACTTGTCGTAAAATCACAAAGACACTAAGTTCATCTCAGAGCAAAGAATCAAAGGTTACAGAATTAAAGTAGGAAGTCCCATATTCCTAAGTAATTTCAAATACACTGAATGCGTCTGAGGAGCCCATCACATAGGTGAATATCTGCAGTTCTCTAGCATCACTGCAGCCCACCCCCGCTTGCCTCTCATACAGTCATCCTTCTTATTCAATGGAGATTTGCTGCTGGTTTGGTTGGATACAATAGGAAACTACAATTAATAAGACACTCTCTCCTTATAGGAGAATTTAAACATTGGGAAAGAAAAATTTTTCAGGAAATAAAAGCAACTGAACAAAGCATTTAAAAACTGAAATCCCACCTTCACTTGGATGTAAGTCTTTATTAAGTTAAAGAACTCTCAGGTATATCTTATACAAATGAGGTGGTAACCATTGCCATTTAGCGTATCAAATGACAATTCAGTAGGTAGCAAACATCATTTCAATGATGTTTTTATTTGCATTACATGGTTAAATAAGAGCTTTTTAGTTACCAAGTCTTAATCTTTTAAAAGAGCTGAAAACAAAGTTACTATAAACAAACAGATTATAAGTTAAGATTTAACACACCATGATTTCTAGACTTTGTTTTTAATGACCAATAACTTTTAAGAGTTGGAAACTCAAATAGGGTTAGCAAATTTTAACTTTTCCAACACGGACTTGTATTTTTTTTAAGTTCATCTACTAGCACGATTTTATAAAAGGAAATTTTAACTCAAGAAAGTTAGACTAAAGGACGATCCTTAAATTGAATAAATTTAGTTTTATTTTATACAAAGAACTGATGAAAACTTCCTTGAGGCCAGCACTAGTCCTTGAGACAAGCATTTGAGAACCAACTGTTCAGAGGAAAGAATGCTAGGCTGAGTCAGGTTCCACTCAAGATCCTACCACTCATTAACTGCTAACATAAACAAAAACCCTGAATTTCAATTTCCTCTTCTATGAAAAGGGAATATCCAACCACCCTAGCTCACAGGGCTAGTATAGGAATCAAAGGATAAAATGCACTGAAGTAGTCTGAAAATGTGACAACTCACAGAAAAAGTCATCTAGACTGTACAACTTACCATCAGCTGACTGGGTAAACAATGCATAATCAGGATTGACTATCTCATTAGACAGAATATCAAACCACTCACGCACAACACCTTGACCCTGAGTTCAAGAAAATAAGATTAAGTATCAACAGAAATATATGGTGAAAATTTTTTCTAAATAATAATAACATTAAAATTATATTAAATTTCTTCCATTATCAATTAAATATTAAACTTTACTGAAGGGCATTTCAATCTTTTAGAGACAGTGATCTTTACAACATTTATTTTTATACCCACCATGCCTTCTTCCCCATGGAACCGTACAGCAATTCCTTGCTTTAGCTTTGCACAATTTGCTTTTGACACAACTTCACAGCTACTCCTAAAAATAGAATCTAAATATGTAGCATTGGTTAATTTTACATATTAAAATTTACAATAACTAGTATTTTGTGCCTCACACACACATCACTTTGTTAAACATACCTCTGTGAACTAGCAGGATATCATTTTCATTCACTGGCCTGTGCACCATGTCTGAATCTGGCTGTCCTGAATGCAAATGTTCATAGAACCATTCACAGCGATCTTTAAATGGCTACCCCAACAAATAACAGTGAAATATGTTAGCAGTATTTCAGTCACTTAACTGTCAGATTTACTTAACTAGCATGCTAAATGCCCTTTCTACAAATAATCATTCTTAGACCTTTATTTATAATAAGTAGTTCTAGATAAGGTTCTGACATTGCATCCACTATTCACAAAAAGGCAGATCTGAGCTGAAACACTTTGACTACCTAGAGAGCATATTTCTTTTAATTCCCTATATTATCAACAGAAAAGACTTGATAAATTAAAAGAATTCAATATCAGACATACAATTGAACACACTCTCAATTTCTTTTAAACCCAAGAAGGCTTGTAAGAATGAATTTCCACATCCAGAAAAATTATGTTGCATGTTCATTTAATTTTCTATGAAAATAATCTTTATGGCTAATTGTAATTTCCATCCTCTGAATATATGCAGCAACTAGAAAGGAATTTGTTATCCTTTTTTCTTCCCTTCCTCCACCCTAAAAACTGAAGAATAAGATCTCGTGAACAGTAAATAAAGTCTCTACCTTTTGTTCTTTTGCCAGATATGCAAGCTGTAAGTGATCTGTAATTTTATTCATCAGAAAGTATTATTGAGTACCTAGGATGTGTAAAATGCAAAAATTTCATTGCTGAAAACTGTTTAATACACTTAAAGAGATGAGAATAACATTGGAACAATATAACACATAATGATATCAAGTTCTAAACAGTGAAGTACAGACCACAGTGCACTAAGAATTCAGAGATTGTGCGGATAAGTGGAGTACAAAGGCTTCATGAGGTCCTGGTCTGAACCAGGACTTAAAGATGGGTAGGTCTTGCTCAAGCAGGAGGAAAAGAAAGCACACCAGGCTAAGGGAGACAAGGAAAAAGGCTCAGAAGGAGAAACTGTGTCTCCGTGGAAGATGCAGTGAAGGCGCCGGCATAACCCTACACATATTGAAAGAAGGAAGTTTTTGTAAGTAAATCAAGGACATAATTATGGATTCTTCGAATCAAGTAAAAGACACAGTGGCCACTGAAGATACTTGGCCAGAGGAATAGCATGGTAAATGCACTCATTAAAATGAGAGTAGTACCAGGATAAAGGGAGGCCATCTAGGCAGCAGTTGAAATAATACGTATAGACTGATACAGTCCTGGTCATGGTAGGAAAGAAGAACAATGAGGTAAATCTGAAAGACATTACTCCTCTGAATAAAGAAGAAAAGTAAAAGATCTCTAGGGGCAGAACTTAAAATCAGAAACAGCTTAGAGGGGGAACCCCAGCACCACCACCGTCTACCCCACTCCTAGAAGGCACTGGTGGAAGACAACGAATGAGGTTTTATATGTTCTGAATTTAAGGTTACTTAGGATATAACTACTAAGAGCTTAGAAATAAATACTAGAACGTTCTGCAGCTGAGACATTAGAAAGAGAGTCATGAACAAAGCTGAAATGGGAGACAAGGTAATGTCCCTTGTTCAAGAGATTAAAGATACAGGGACAAACACCAAGAACAGAGAAGTTTATGATCACAGGTCAGGATTGAGAATTTGCTTATTAGCAAATGATACACACAGCTAGAAAAGCCAAAGGAGAACCAGGGTGGTGCAATACCACAAAAGCCAAAAGTTTCAAGAGATAAATACGATTCATGTCCAACACCACAAAGAGGTTCTCTCTCATGCAATTTTTAGGATACCAGTAAATTTCTTCATCTGAGCTAAACTAAACATTTGTTTTCTTCAAAAGACTTAAACATCTTTTTATTAATTCTTAATAAAAATATTTTTATGAAAATAACTGGTGCAAGATTAATTTTTGCCTTTTAATGTCTGTTCTTTCAATAAGAAAAGAGTAAATGCTCCCTTTTCCAAAGTTAAATGTATAATTTTGTCCATACTTCTAGCAGTTTTCCACATTTTGAATAAAACGCTGCTGTTGTTATATTCATTACTGGTCATATAAATAAAATATTTCATTTTTAGTAAACAGGCTAGAATGTTAAGTGTTTGAAATTTTAATGCTGATTATTCCTAAAACTTAGGTAAAAGAGGAGAGAAAAAATATTACACAGAATTAATGTATTTAAATATGGGCTTTGAAGTTTGATAAACATGGTTTGAAATCCTAGATCTGCCACTACTAGGTTTGTGATCTTAGGGGAATTACAAGTCCTCTCAGAACTTTAGTTTTCCTACCGGTAAAATGGGGAAAATAATACTACTTCAAGGGCTAATTCTGAGGATTAAATGAAATAATGCAAATACAGAACAAAATAATAATAATCATAAATTAACTAACGTTTATTAAAGCATCTATAAGCCAGGTACTGTTTTAAGCACTTTACATGCATTTTCACATTTAATCCTCACAACACTCTGAGAAAAAGGGACTTTTATCATCTCCATTTCATAGAAGAGAAAAATGCAGCACCAAGAGGTTAAGTAATTTGTGCAAATACTCAACTCCCAGAACACTAATAGATGTTGTTCTTATCACTCACAACAACGTAAAAATTATTGCGAATAAGTATTTTAAATGACAGTAAACTTATCTGCCATTATAAGATATTAAATATTAAATTCTATCCTTCATATAGAAAATGTGGACCATTTGAAAATAAATACAAGTGGCAATTTTTTTAAAGTAATTCAAATGTAACATTAAAAGGTACAAAATACTACCTTCAAAAGCTAGTAAGTTATCTGTTAAGATCAAAACATCCACACACACATCCATATACCTACAAAGCCAAAGACCACATTTCTGTATGTAAATTTTCTGAGTACCTGCATTTCCATAAAATAATTCACAAAACAGGACTGATTACAGAGGCTCTTCTTAATAGTATTTGTACAGCAATACAAAATGTCTCTCCCTTTAACTAGCAGGCCACCTGAAAACCACCAACAGAAGAAGAAGTCAATCCCTTAGCAGAGGTAGTTGTTTTTGTTTTTACTTTTTTTAATAGCCTCCAAGTTACAGAAAATTTCTTAGTACAGTACAGTGGTGGGTTTTTTTTCCCCCTAAGGTGAAAGTAAACTGCTAACATGAATAGTACAATGGGGTGTTTTTTTTCCCCTAAGGTGAAAGTAAATTGCTAACATGATGTCCAGTTACCCCTAAATACTTCAGTGTGTATTTCCTACAAACAAGAGAATTCTCCTACACAAGCAGTTTACAATCATCAAAATCAGGAAATTGACACTGATATATTACTATATCTAATCTTCAGACCCCATTTCAAGTTTTGCCGGGATCCATATGATGTCCTGTATAGCATAATGACTCATGAACTGCGTTCAGTTGTCCGCTTTCATTCTGGCAAAGCTGTTCAGTGTTTTCTGAATTTTCATGACCTACATTTAAAGATTGCAGGTCAGTTATATTGTAGAATGTCTCTCAGTTAGAGTTAGTCTGATGATTTCTCATGATTAAATTCAGGGTATGCATCTTTGACAGGAATATCAAAGAAGTGACACCGTATTCTCAGTGCATCCTATCAGCTGGCACACTGGTATGGCTGCTGTGATCGCTGCCAAGCTTCTCCACTGTGAAGTTCCTTTTTAATCGTTGTAATTAGTTAGTATTCTAAGAGGAGATACTTTGAGACTATAAAAATATTCCACCCTTCATCAAACTTTCCATTTATTCATTAATTCTTTCACTATAGACTTACAGGTTCCGATTTTATTTGCAATATTTTGCCATCATTATTTATTTTGATGTTCAAATTGTTCCAGATTTGGCCAGTAGAATCCATTCAAGTTGGTTCTGAACCGTTTTGACATAACCTCATAATTCTCTACACAACTTTCTGGCACAATAAGATGATCCAGGCTCATCTTGTACTTTCTCTGAATTAGCCATTTCTCCAACAGGCCCTCGTTCATTGAGAATGGTATTCAGAGACCAAGAAATGGATGCCAGGTTTGCTGTATCTATCTAACCACATAGGAAGCTATAAGTTCACAGTGATATCTCCAATTCCAATCCAATAGTACATGATTCATCGTTTTCCTCCATTTTTTAACTTTCTCCAACAGTGAGACACATTATCTTTACTATACTGACTTATTCAATCAACTGCCCCACCTCATATATAATCAATCTTTTGTCACTGACACGGACCATTCACTGCATAGATACCCTATATCCCACTCAAGCTTTGTCAAATTACTCTGAGCAACTGTCACCACCCTGCACACTGGACATCCTCCATATACCGTGCCAACTCACATACTCCGTGCTGAGCTCCTCTTGTACACAAACACCCTCCTTAGCATGTCCAAGCTCCTCACTGGGCCACCACTATGCATGTGGACACCCGCACTGGTCAGGCAACAAAACCCCCTCTGTGGGTCAAAAAGGTGGATAGCTAATGCAGATGCTTTTGCAGGAATGGAAGAGGGAAAATGAAGTGAAAAGCAGAGACAGTATTAAATATAGCAAACTACCTCTTTCAAAAACTAAAAGCTTCTTTCACCTATAATCTCATTTACCCTAGAATGGAGTAATTTAGTGTAGATTAAGAAAATGAACTTAAGAACTAGATGGACTTTTAAATTCTGGTTCCCCCACTTAGTAGCTGAATGACTTAAACAAGTTGCTTAACCTCTCCGGCTTCAGTAAAAGAGTACCTATCTCACATGATTGTTACAAAAATAAAATAATCTATGTGAAAAAATGTATGGAACCTGACATAAAGTTAGCATTAAATAAATGCAAGTTATTACTACTACCTTATCTTTTACATCATCATTATTAAACAGATGCCAAAGGAGACCTATATACATGTGTATAATTTTATAAAGATTAGTTCTTAGCTTTCTTTAATTTCTAAAAGGATCAGTGTCCCTGAAGACAATTTAAAATATCTACAGCCTTTATCTTATGACTACTAACCAAACCATTACCTCCAGTCTAGCCTACATTTCAGACAAATTATTTCCTAAAACTTTGTAGGATCATGTCATTCTCCTAAAATTATTAGTGGCTCCTGACAGCCTAGCAAATGGAGAGTCTGCAATCTGGCAATCAATGTTCCATACATTATAACCCTAATCTACCTTCCCAGAATTACATCTCATTCCTCACCTACACAAAATTTCTGCCTACACAAAATTTCTCTTAACCCTCTTAACCCATTTCTCTTAACCCATTTCTCACCTACACAAAATTTTTCTTAACCCACTGTATTTTAATACACTTTTCCATCTATATGTCCTGACCCATATCTTGGCTAGAATGTTCATCTTCCCCATTTACTCCTTTCAAAATTTTGCATGTTTTTTAGATTAAAATCCACCTCCTCTTTGAAATCTCCCTTGACTACAGCAGCCAAAAGCAAGCTCTTCCTCCCTTAAACTCCTAAAGAATCAGGTCATACTGTAATTACTGTATTTTACGGGTACGTTCATTATCTCCCCTGCTAGACTGAATTAAGATCCCCTTGGAGACAGAACATATCCTTTCTATCTCCAAAGCAACTACCATTTATTGAACATATATACAAGTCACTATTTAAAACTTATTATTCACCATGGAGGTTTTATGAGGTTGGTGTCATTATCTCTGTTTTACAGATGAAGAACCCAAGGCTCAAAGATGTTAGAAATATGCCCAAAGTCACATAGCTGCTAAGTAGCAAAACAAGCTTTTCCCAAGCATGTTTCATGAAACATGAGATATATGGAATGAACCCTCATCAGGGAAAGCTCTCAGGTCAATTAAGTTTGGAAGACTAACAAAGCTAAATTATTATTTTTACCAAAGGGCTTCTCAAAGCCTTTAGCAAGCTGCTGATATGCTTTACTAATCTCCAACAGGGCATGTGTTATACTTCCCAAATGTATTTGGGGATAAAATCCCCAAGGACCATCAGCCTTATAGGACTAGTGTTCCATTTCAGCAATGTGGCAACATGTTGTCTTTGCACATAGTAGGCACTCAATGCACATTTCTTAAAGTTACTCCTCATACAAAAGTTACATACTAATGTAACTCCATATACTAAAGTAAAGAATAAGGTAATGTCACTCCACTTACAGCAGGTGGTCTCAAGTATAATAATTACTGAACAGTATTCATTAGACATTCTAAAAACAAGATTAAAAAAAGCACTACCTGTGCTTTTATGATATGCATGAATCTTGACATCAGTTCAGGACATTCAAGGAGGAAGTGAAAGTGGTCAAATATAATCTTGGGATTCCTAAAAGAAAAACACATTGTTTACATGGAAGGGAAGGATGAGCAGCATTAAGTGACATGCAAATTTAGATATACAGATATTGAAACAGAATAAAAATACATATTAATCCACACCTACTATACTTGTACTTGTCATTGAGCATTTTTTGAATAGTAACAGAAGTAATATTTTTTCTGTTGAGATGAAAACTGTAAGAAAAGGCTACAATAGTAATCCATGAAACCAAGAAAGCTTTACCTGTTAACAAAGCATTTTAAAACTTCATCATGTTTGCAGACAAATTCAATGAAACGGGGTGAAGTCATTCTGTGGGGGGTAAAAAACCATCAGAACACACAGACCAAAGTTGGTGATATGGCAAATGTGACTATGCGTTGAATTGGACTGGCTTCTACACACACACAAAATGGGGTTTGGATTGTCTTCATGGAATCTGAGGCATGCCTAGTCAATTTATAATATGAAATATATATACACACTCAGATATATATATATAATAACTTTTCATTAACAGATGATATAAACAAGTGGCTTTTTAAAAACCTTGAAATTTTAAGCATCTCTGTCTATATGTTTCCAATACATGGTTAAATGATCCTATAGAAAGTGACATTCACCATCCAACATGTTAATAACATAAATGATGCTTAAAACTCAAATATTCTGTACTAATTCCAGATCAGTTCAATGAGTATCCTAAAGATCAGAAAACAACCAAAAACAGCAAAGTATTGTTACTTCTGCAATTATAAAAAAAATTATAGCTTTTCTTCATCTATCAGAAAAGGAAATAATAAGCATGTAGCGTAAGCCCAGATAACTGGGTTTTCTCTACTCTGTAATGCAAGTGCCTGACTTAAGGTTTGATTGGCGAAGTATCCACTTCAAAGATGGCTATCTCGAATAAACACAACGCCAGGCCCACAACTAGATAAAGAGCCAGGATGCCTCCCACTGAGTCTCCTTTGTTTCAGAGATCTTGGTTAATTTTGATAACTAACCATTTGGGCTACTTGTTTTTTTTCTCTTCTCATGCTTTATACTCCCACTCTTACGTTTAAATTCACCAATCGTGAGCCCTCGAAACCCTAGTCCCCTGCCCTCGACCCCAGGCTTGTGTGTGCTCTTTCCCTCTTTCTCTCTCTCCCCACTCCCCCATGATGACCTGGCTGTGTGGCCCCAGGTGTGCCATGTAATTTCCAGGTTCTATAAGTAAAAAAACTTTTTTCCCCCTAAGTTTTCAATGGTTATTGCTGAAGGACATCCTGTAATCATACGAAGAATCACAAGGGCCAGTCCGGCCACGACACTGGTCATTGACAGGTGGAGACTGGCACACAGAACAACTGGCGTACTCAGCAGGACTGCATGACTGCCCTGCAGGGAACCAAGAGGAATGCCCTTTGGCTGCAGCTTGCTTACCACCACCTAACTCAGGTAAGTAACGTCATCTGGGAAAGGAGCACCACTTGCTGGGGATCTGCCTTGCAGCAACGTGCTTTTGCGTACTGCCTCTGTCATGTGTTGCCTGAGACATCCAACCCAAAAGGTCACAGCTGCCAACAATCTCCTCAGAGCAGTATGATCAAGGCCATACATGGTCTAATGAGAGGATGACACCACTAATTATAAAGGCCTTGAATGACTATTAATGTGTGTGAGGATCCTCTTCGCCTCAAGGCCAAGGAGAGCTAAGGAAACTGAAGTGGACAGCAAGGCTATTACCGCAACCCAAGGAAAGGCTCTGGGCTAAAGGCACGAGAAGATTCCGTAGGTGAGGAGGGGAGACTTCTGTCTGTAACCACGGTGTCAGTATGTTGTGCCTAGACTAAGTGTCCTAACCTAGCAGAGTAAAACAGCCTCACAGTGGAAACCAATGGTACCACCTGAGGGAAAATACACCAGAGGCCCATGGTCTGTGTCACCACTTCACTCACTACTGTCACTCTTTGTCCACTAACCCAATGGGATATCGGGTCCAATCCCTAGTATAACGCTACTGAAAAATGAAGCGCCAGTGCTTCCTAAGAACACTGAGGAGGTACACCGGCTCTTTGATAAACGCAAAACCCCTTGGTCGCTACCTGGGCATTATTCAATGCTATGCATACTAACATGCCAAGAATTTGATATTATTGGGTTGGCCAAAAACTTCGTTCGGTTAATGAATACGTTGTTCAATAACGTTCTTGGTGAAAATGAAAAATGTGTCTTCTATTTTTACTTAAAACCGAATGAACTTTTTGGCCAACCCAATACATTCCAAAAGCCTGGGGGCTTTTCCCAAAGAGCCTGAGTATCTGGTGCTAATAGAAGCCGACCACAATCCTGGAGTATTCTCTTGGGACCCCTTGAAAGGAAAGCAGCCACCTACAAAGGGGCTAAGAGTGACGTCACCTAAAATTTTCCAGTAACAACACATAAGATTAAGGTAACAGGAAAAAAACAAGAAGTAGAAACTGAGTTCAAAAACCACTCCTTAATTCAAAATTCAAACCCTTCTCAAAGATTTTATGCAACAGGAAGAGGAGAAGGGAGCAGACTACTGCAGGTTTTCTTGTTTGTTTAGAATGAGCTCTAAATTGTTGCGACCACCAAAATGCATCAACTGGTCAGTATCTCTAAAGACCCTAAAATCCATAACTTTCTTAAAGATCCATCTGGACTACAAACTTGTTTCCTCCAAGAGATCACAGATGCTGAGCCCCTTTCCGCTTTCCCCTGAACGGGGCAGAACTAAGAAAAACGCCTCACAAGGCATCCCTGCCACCAAGGCAAAAGCTGACAGGGTTAGCAAGGCCTCTAAGTGAGGAAAAAAAACGGATATGAGAAGGCAAAAGCACCCAGAGCCACAAAAATTCATACCAGGGCACCTCCTCTCCTCACTTGGATATTTAATGCCTGGCACCATGCCGACTCTTCCATACTGCTAAGGCTCACTGTGAATGGAAAACATTACGATGAGGCCCATCTCCTGCTGTGCAAAACTGGCATGGTCCAATGGATTTATCATTTCCATGACCACAGTGACCCAAGTGACCTCCTCTTCACTTCCAACTCTGGAGAAGCCCCATTTGACCCTGAGTCCAGGGAATTATTTTTACAGGACACTCCCCCTAATTACAGGTTGGCCCTACTACATTTTATTGGGACTGCCAAAACCATCCAAAAGGCACTAAAAATCCTAGGAGGAAACTTACATTCTTTCTCTGTCCCTCAAGATGTAAGTCTTACCATGTTTTTGAAATACAAATACCCTAGGAGGTAACTAAAACTCTGCCCACAATCACCTGAGCCTGAAGGAAAAAGAGAAAGGGAAAGAGGCCTTTTAAAATATAAACTGTTGTAAAACCTCTTACCCCAAATCTAGTCCACGCCCTCCTTAAGAAAACATGTCAAAGACAAATACAAATCTTAAAAGTCTTCTCCACAAATATTTGTAAAAAGCTTTAACCGCTGGAGCAGGTAACCTTAACTTGTTCCATCTGCCAGACACAATTTGGACTCAAAGGTAGTCTGTAAACTAGTAAGTTGTATATTGTTGTACCTGATCCACAGCTAAAATTTTAGAATGGAAGCTATAGGGTCTCTGGGTCTGGCTGCATGTTTATGTATGTCTATACAGATGTATGTTACATGCAAGTGATTTTTTTTTCTACCTCTGGATGGTACTGACAAAATTAATTTGTAAAAGAACTGTATTTAATTGGCTTAAAAATAAATACTATGAATTAAGTATTCCTAAAACTCAGTAATAAACTAACCCTAACGTTTTTCAAGTTCATGTGATCTGGGATAATCTTCTGTAAATAAAAGGTAGTTTAAACTTGCTGGTTTAACTTAAAAAGGCATAGCTCAGATTTATCAACATTAGATATAATGCAGACATGCAGCTTTTATTCTACTTGGGTTTACAATTCAAATAAGTTCATATTAGCGAGGTTACACAATTTGTTAGCAAGAAAAATAGCTTGGGATGATGGCCAATTTTGTCTAATGCCTAATGAGACTTTCATGAGTAATCTAGACGTAATTGTTAAGAACAAGTGATTTAAACAGATGTAAGTGGAGTAAAGTTTAGGTGAACTTTTCAGCAATAGCTATGTTTCATGGTATGTCTACTTAAAAAGAGTTTCCCAAATCTCTTTGGTAACTTAAAAACTTCAGAGTTTTGCTAAGTTAAATTAAATGATGGAAAATTTACTGAATATCTAGGTCATTTCCAAATAAGGTAAGATATTGAAACATTAATTACTAAACATAGGTTTATCCACTTTTGGCTTTCTATTACAGAGGAACTAATGATAAATTTGGTTCTCTTACTAAACATGTCTTGTACCACACTGAAAAATTATACTATAAGGAAGCACTCTTGTGGATATCAGATTCTAGTCCTGTTAACTGCCTTTGAGGTTTTCTTTTTCTACCTGTAAACTGTACTGGATGCTGAATTTTCATTTCCTCCAATATCCAGCTACAATTCTTCAAATTAATGTTTCCAGTTTTTCTCCCACCCTTCTCACTTGGAATCACTGAGAACTAAAACTGCTCCTTTTCCAAATCCTTACAATATAAAGTAGAATAACTTGATGTAAAATTCAGAGAAACAATAACAACAGCTCATATATGGACAATCTTTGTGCCTGTTGCTATATGGGCCACTCAGAAAAATCACCAGATACATTCAGACTGCAAACCAGGAAAATCTAGCAGATTGCCTCCACTTTATCCACTTCAAAGAGGCATCCGCTTCAAAGATGGCTATCTCGAACAAACATAATGCCAGGCCCACAACTAGATAAAGACCCACCCCTCCATCTCCAAGCTCCTTTGTTTTAGAGATCTTGGTTGATTTCAATAACTGACCATTTGAGCCACTTGTGTTTTCTCTTCTCATGCTTCAAATTCCCACTCTCATGTTTTAAATTCACCAATAAAGAGTGAGCTTTCAAAACCCTAGGCCTCTACCTTCAACTCCAATAAAAAGAGAACCCCAGGCCCTCGAGCTTTCTTTCTACTGGCAACCTTGCTGTGTGGCCCCAGGTGTGTCATGTAATTTCCACGTCCTGTAAGTAATAAACCTTTTTTTTTTTTTTCAAAGTTTCCTGATGGTTATTGCTGAAGGGTGTCTTGCAATCATAATAAGAACCACAAGGGCTGCTCCAGCCACAACATTGGTTATTGATAGGCAGAGATCAGCACACAAAACAAGCAGAAACCTTCTTACCCTGGAGGCATCTGACAAGAACAGCACATGTAAAAAGCTTGAATGACAGCACTTAGCCGGTTAGCTGTCATAGAAATAACATCCTGGCAGTCTGCACTGGCTTCCTGTTTCCCTCCAAGAGCATCTGGTTTAGATTCCCCTGTGCCAGTGGATAGATTTTCATAGCTCCCAGGTCCTGGAGGTTCAAATGCAGGAATGGAAGTACCATCTTGATCTTGGCCTTTTTGTTTCAGTAAAATAGAAGTGATATCCGTTGAGTCCTTTTTGTTTTTCATTAATTCTGTAGCTATTAAAACTAGCCATTCATCTAATGAGTGCCAAAGCAATTCAAGAGGCTAAGAAAAAAAGAAAAGTGTTTTTTTAAAACATCATTCTTAAACTGCAGGATAAAAAACCCACTCAGACAAATATTATACAAGAGAATATTTACTCTAGATACTTTTATTTTCCCAAGTTTATGTGTCAGCAATGCCTAAAGGTAAGTAACAAAAACATAAACCTCATATAAATGACAATTTCTTCATTTATAGCAAAAACTTAATTTGCACTTATTTATTCCTTAGAATAAAAAAAGGAAAATTAAACTCTAACAAAAAAATGCATAAGCAATATTTCTTTTAAAATTTTTCAAATATTTAGTTTTAAACCATACTTTTATGAATACAATCCCCCTAACCTTTACTGTATTAATGTGTCAACTATTTTTAGTTATTTTGTTTTTCAATTAAAAAAATGAGAATTCATAAAGAGCTTAATAAACTTAGTTTACTGCACTCTTCTTTACATGGAATCTGAGATTTTGAAAATTTATGATGAGAAACTTTAAAATATGATGTGATATTTACATCCACACATACACACACACACACACACATATACATATACAGGCATACCCAACCACACACGAATCCATCTCTAATAACTAGAAACTATCAAATATTGGCTAGCAAATCCATAATTCAAAGTAAAGATCAACAGCTTAATAAAAAAGGAACACATAGGAGTAAACAGTTTCTTAATTCTATACTATTTTAAATATTCCTTTTGAGAATAACGAAATGTCTTTTGTAAATTAACAGCAAATGAAATTTTATCTTTAAAATATTATGTGATCACAAATGCTATAACAGGACTAAGTACTAGAGAAAAATGAAATATATATATCATCTCTAGTAAACAGTAATTTTTAACACAAGGAGAAATACAAATGCCCAACTACTATTAAAAGACATGCTACTGGGGATCCAATGTACAGCATTGTCACTATAGTTATCAATACGGTATTGTATGCTTGAAAGGTGCTATGAGAATAAAGCTTTAATGTTCTCACCACAGCAACAGCAACAAAGTGGTAATTATGTGAGGTGAAGGATGTGTTACCTAACCTTACTGTACTAAACATTTTGCAAAATATACTTGTATCAAATCATCACACTGTATACCTTAAAATTACTCAACCCTATATAACAGTTACAGCTCAGTAAAGCTGGGGGGAAGAAAGACCTGTTAGAACATTTTTTAATCCCAAATAAAGATGAACAGTGAAGGCACAGGGGAGCAGGGGGGATAGTGGTTTAATGGTCTTCCATTCCTACACTATTCTAAATATTCCTATTGAGAGTGATAAATTGTCTTTCTACAAATGAATAAAAAGTTAATCTTACTTTTTGATTCTATATGATCACAGAACACTACAAACTAGGCCACATGCTTCTGAAAAACCCACCCTAAATATTTCAACTAAAAGAAATAATCTTACTTTTAAAGACCACTATGTAAAGAGATTATACAACCATATTTGGAACTTTAGGAAATGTTTAAATAACCTGTTCTGCCAAGCAATTCTTTACAATTATTATCTAATAAATCCCCCTGCTGTTATCGTCAGCCTTTCTTCAGATTTCCAGAACACTCTCTATTTGAGAATAATCTACTTATTGAATTTGCAAACAATTAAATCACCCCTAAGTCTTCACTTAAAAATTAAACCAAAAAGCAAGAAGGAAAAAACCCTACCACCATCAACAAAAAACTAGTTTACTCATTCAACAAATATTTAGTTAGTACAGCCTAGGTAAACAGGTAAGCAAAGTGAGGTAAGCAAAGGGTTTCTGAGAAACCCTTTCTGAGGCTGAAATGAGCACCCTTCTCCTGCACAAAGACGGCTTTTCCATGGTTAGTCACAGCAGTTGGATGCCTAACTTCTTAAAGGGTCCCTGAACTGCTTAAAAGAAGGGCAAGAAGCACCAGCTGCCATCAACACTGACATGGTACCTTCACTGAAAATGTTTTAATTTTAATCATGATCCAAGTTTGGGTCTATAGTCTCTCTTCATGAGAAAAACATTAAACCCTGCTATAAAAGATGAAAAGAACTTCTTATGTCAGCAAAACTATTTAGCTTTCATCAAAAAATGAACTTCCAAAAAAGAAAGAACAGGTGGTGATGAAAAACTGCTTGAAACAAAAGGAAAAAGGAATAACTGGCCTCTAAGTGAGAAGGACTAAAACCCAGAAAATCCCCACACTAGATAGAGATGAAGGCTAAGGCTGGAAGTGATACTGCTCCTCACGTGGATGAGAGTGCTGAGCCTGAACTACGATCATCCTATTCTCAAATACTGACAACCTGCAAAAATTAAAGGTGAATTCTGAATCATTCCAGAAATAATATCCAAAAACAGCCAGATCTGTGTAAAAATGATAGTGACAATAAAGATACCGAGAAAAGCTAGAAAGAGTTTTCAATAAAGTAGCACAGCAAAGAATTAAAAGAGAATGAGGGAAAAAAAGAAGTAGTAAATCATCTTGGGCTTTTCTTTAGTTTTCTCTTTTCCCCACTGTTTATTTATTCATTCACACATGCACTAAAACTAAATCCCAACCTTAAAGCATTTTTACCTAGGGAGTTGTCCCTTTGAAGACTTGTTCAGAAAATTCATTCCTCAATAACAAAAAGAATACTGTGAAAATAACTTTAATTTCTAACTGTAGTAGCAGTCACAGACAGAAAGGGTTAAATTTTAAAAATTAAAAATTAACAATTGCAAACCATGTCTATGAAGCTTTTTTATACTCATACATAATAATGATAAAAAACATCAATACAAAGTACCATACATATTAACTGTTATAGAAAAATGAGTCAATGACTATGGAAAATATTAGGCTTCTTGGCACTATGGAAGTATTACTTCATTTCATATTATTGAGTGATCTTCACCACAGAATTATATTCTACCTATAACAACGATTTGACAAGCATACATGATTTTCAAAACATTTCAAGTTAACAAGTCAAAGCTGTAATATATAATCCCAAACTTGTTGGACAATTTAAAAAATCTCAAGATCCACGTGTCAAATGAGATACAAATTTGACAGGAAAGCATTACTAACAAACTTATTAATAGCATCTTGAAATTCTGTTAATCGGACCGTTCTCAACTCGATAATGTCAAATGCCATGATCCAAAAGATAAGATCTTAAAGTTAAAAGTTTCTCAGTCTTTCTTGGCTTCCAATTATAATTCTATGAAACCGTTAATAGTCGCAGCTTACTACTCACAAAAAAGGAGCATATCAAGACTCAAGAAGCCTAAACTCTCTTCCCCGCGCTCACCCTACTTCTATAACCAGAACTACTTTCTCCTTCAGACGTTCCAAAGTTCGCAAGGCTCTAGATAAAAATCTCTTAACACTGAAAGAAGGGCTAAGTGTTAAAATTAACTTAAAGGACTTCTAAGATAAATCAGGAAACTAATAACAGGATGTTAAACAAACCTACTACAAACACATGGCCTATAAACCCACTCATTCTTAATGGAAAACCCATTAGCTAACCCCAACAATAAAGTGACATAGTAACTAGTTAATGAAATAGAAAGTAGGGATCAATTGCTACCATAGACAAAATGTGGTAAAAATTAAAATGGTATTTCCAATCTAAAATTGCAGTTAACTCACCAGATGGTTCAGATTTTTACAACTTCAATCATCCCAAAATGAAAAGACCTTAAATACATGGATGACAGTGTAGTTTCTATTTTTATCCATGTAAGTGGGAGGGCAGATCATTTTGCCATCCTCCAAAGAGTCCACATTTAATTCATAAAATTAGATAGAAAGAGATTAATCAGTTCCTTAAGAGTAACACTTGTTAATGTTTTAAAAAACTGGCTGCGTTTGTAACAAAAATGTTTTACCAAAGTGAAAGGTCAAAATTTAAGAGAAAATAAGTGCTCAGAGACAAAGGCAGTTGTCCATTATACAGGGAAAAAAAAAAAAAAAACCTTAAAAAGAGAAATAAAGATACTAACAAATGAAATAAAAGAGAAGGAAAGAACTTTATATATTATATATATCATTGATATATAACAATGAAAACAAAGAGTCTGGATTCCATAAAAGAAAAGCTAAAAGAAAAGCAATAATATCCTTTTCTACTCTGTTTTATCTGTACTGACGGTCTAGATAGAAAAATAACGTTTAAATCAAGCACTAAACGCCTATAAAGAGGTTACTTAGCACATAAGTATTTTCTGATATCATTAGCAACAGGTGGCAAATTGAAATTTTAACAAAAAATAAGACAATAATAAATATAATATATACTCAATTTGTCAATAGTGACCATATCTATACCTGGTTTGATTTTCATTCATCATTACAGATGAGTAGAAGGACAAGTAGAAAAATCAATCAGGAGAAGTTTCAGTAACAAACTGCATGAGTCATATTAGAACACATTAAGAAAAACTTCCTGTAATATGAATGTTTGAGCAGTGAAACTCACTTAAAACAGCACTAACAAAACAGAGGATCAATAATTCAAATTTTACGAAGACAGGAAGCTATCACTTCTAACTAGTATTAAAGGAAGTGGTACGTTGAAAAGCTAAAATCTGAATTACAAGAAGATGCATAACTTCCTTCTTCCAGGAGATGGCACAATAGGGGAAAAAAAAAGGAGGAAGAAAAAGACACATACACACACACACACACACACACACACTCGCGCGCACAACTGCGGGGGGAGGGAGAAGCATGCACATATGTGGCTGAACACTCCTGCACCAATGTAAAAAAAAAAAGAGCCTGAAGCAGACGAACAGATGCACAGAAACTGATACATACCTATTCTAAAAGGTTATCATACCTATTCCAGGTATTAAAGAATTGACTAGTGTCAAATGCTTGCTAACCATTTATTTGTGTCTGCCAAAAACTTGCCATGTAAGAATAGAATCATTTAGCATACATCATTAATTTAACTTTATATAACTTCAAATTTTATAGATAAGTAAAGCTGTCAATCACAACTCGTTTTTGAGGATGTGGCACATAAAAACATTTATATCACCTTTTGGATAAACAACCTATATTTATACCTAAAAGACTGTTTAAAGAAATATAATTTTTCATGAACCCAAAAGCTAATTTTATACTATGAAAAGCTCTCCAGATAAATTACCTTTAAAAAAATAACATGAAAACAATTATTAAATTACACATTTGTCCAAAATCTGAGTTATTTGAAAATATAATGCCATAAAAAAGCATTAACAATAGCAATTATAGTCACGTACATTTATTAACAATAGCCATTATAGTCATGTACATTTTGCTTACTTCACAAAATTGTAATTTGACATGGTTACACTGCCTTGGAAATCTTTCTTCCAAGGATTCCATTCATAAATGTGCTTGTAAAGAAGCAGCAGCTGAAGCAATATAAAATACATCAAGAAAATACCTCAATGTTTCTTCCTTGAAGTTACCCAAGGAATTGTTAATAAACCCAGTAAATGAAAGTAAACTTATTTAAAAAAAAACATACACGGACACACACATAACACAAACGATAATAAAACCTAATTAAAAACCGGATGTCTTCTTTCTGAATAAGACATATTTTTTAAAAATCGTGATGGCTGCATTTAGGACCTATAATCCAATAAAAAAAAAGTAGATTTAATTATATTTAAACATTAAATACCTTTACCCTTAGAATAAAACACTACTGAAATTAAAATTTTACTTGTAAGAAAAACAGAAAGCTCACCAAATGAGACTTGCTGCTGATTAGACAGAGATGAAAGGAAAAAGGTCTTAGTTTACAAAGTGTCAATCACTGGTATAAACCAAATTTACATCCTGTTTATGAGGTTTCCAATTAATGAATGTATGCTTTGTCAAATTCATCTCTTTTACATCTATCTTCCTAACAACATCATATACTTTTCTGACCTTGAACACCTGGCTTCTTGGAGTTTTATTCCCATTGTAGCCCATATCGATTCCATTACTGGGAGAGGATGGACCAATTCGAAAGACATGACAAAATATCCTCACAATCCTTAAAAGGCTCTTCATTTGAGCATCATAATTACTAGATATGCTGAAAATAAAAATTAAAATATGAACAGATTAGATGGAATAAAACAAATTACATCTTAAAATACTGATTTTAAAACATTTTCATTACATTTACCATCTGTTTCATAATTTAACGAGTAAAATTTCTTTCCTGTCATGATATGGGATGGAATGTTTTGTTTACCAGGAAGTTAGCAAATGTACATTATTTGGATTGCATGTGAATGATTTATTTACTTTTAAGTAACTAGAATATAACCAATGATCAAAGCATAAAATATGAAGAAAATCACCAGTATAGAACAGTATATTTATAAATTAAACTAATTCTTTAGAACTCTGAGAACATTTCACTGAGAACCAATAGTAGGAATGTTGATTATGATCTTAGGCCAACCCACAACTGAATTGTAGAGGCTGAACTCTACTATTCTATCCATAACCCCATTTTCCCTAACTCATCCCAGAATAGTAACCAATTGTTCACATACAGAACATGTACAAATTGAATAATCTTAAAGTTACTATCTGTATCAGGGTGGTTCTCCATATTATGGGTTGTCTTATGACTGTATATAAATAAGCGAAATACATCCTACTATGAAAAAGACTGATCCAATTAATACTAAACCGTATTAAATATAATATAAACTTTCTTTGACTAATCAAAAAGCCCTTCAAAATCCCAGTGCCTGGGGATTGTTCATCATCATCATGAATATCAATCATTACTCTTCCACAGAGAAACTGTAGGAGTTAGGGTAAATGTGTATTGAATCTAATGATAGATCTTAAAAAAAAACTTGTTTTTGTTTTTCAGGGGTGGTTTTATTTTGAAACCTCCAACATCAGTTATCTTGTATTACAATGGTTACACAAAAGCAGAGTAAAGAGTTGCATGACATTTGGGCAGAATGATATGACTGCCTTTGCATAAGTTTAATCATCAAAGCTTACTCTATCTTCCTCAGTTCATTAAAATCTTCCTCTATGGTATTTTTAGGTAACCTCTAACATGAAAAACAATAATGATTAGTTATATGGAAACAGCAAATGCCTATTCTAAGTATTCGGATTTGATAAGTGAAAAATCAGAGAGTATTTTCTATTCTGGTGACAACTGAACCAAAATTTCCTGACATTTTTACTTCAACATTCATGTTGTTTTCTCATTCTAAAAATTATTAAATTGTTAAAAACAATACATAAAAATTAGCTATCAGTTACAAGTGTTAGTAAAATACAATAGCTATTGCTATCCATACTGTATTTGACTGGGATAGCTACAACACATTAGCAAAACTTTTTCTTTGTTTTACTAACTTTGAATCAAATGTGTATAGAATCATTAGTTTAATTCACACTGATTTTTACATATTTGCCTTTACAAAGTTGTTTTTAATTCTATATCATAAGATTGTTGAGACTGACGAAAGAGAAATGCAGTATGGTTGAAACTATTTCCTTCTTTTATTGTGTTGCAGCTATTGGAAAAGTTAACTCCAATGACTCTCAAATTCTTCTATGAGAAAGATGTGAATTTAATTTTCCTCTGTGAAATTACCATATATATAAATATTTGTTTTAAGTACCTGATTTAGGGAACTTCATGAGTTACCTTAAGGTAAGAAGTATTCTCTTATACAATGGAGTCTGAACATCATCAATTATTAATATAGTCTAATAACAGTCTAATATAAGATTATCAGACTATATTAATATTACTTTACCCAGTTTAAACTTCTTCCAATTAAGTCACTGATCTAAAAAATGTTATTTTTCACTTTCCAACCAGTGAAATATCTCTTTCATATTATATGAAAAGATCATAAAATCCAAACTTCATCACAAACTGCTCCAGCTCATCACAAAATGATAATTTCTTCCCAAGCCACCAGGTCTCAAAATAAAAGTTTAAAAATTAGCTTCCTAATTCAAAGCCCTGTCAATGTACTTACCTTTGTTAATATAAGATTATACTTTCATTCAGTGTCTTACTTAGCAAATAGCTGTGACTTCTCTTTTCATTTGCACATTGGTAACTATCTTTACCTTCAATCATAAATATATAGAAAGCAAGATGACTCACTTATTTAGTGAAACACAACACTATGTGCAAAAGGGCCCTCAGTAAATATTTATTATCTTCAGCAAATATTCCTAGAATCACTTAGACAAAAAGGCTATCCATTTTTCCGAAAGTATGCTAAATAACACCTCAATTGCCGCTAATTAATATGTATTTGAATTATTTTCTTAACTAAAATATCTATTAAAATAAGTGGCCAAAATTACATCACATTGTGGGTTAAGAAACATAAAATGATTGACAAATGAACAGAAGGAAGACAACCTGCAAAAGTACCATTAAACTAAATTGGCAGGGGGGAATGATTTGTATTTGAGGTCCTCTTAACAATCTACTTCGGTAGCTGTGAGATAACAGAAAAATATATATGTTTTCTGCCCCCAGCCCTTTTCCTGGCACAGAGCTCCTAAAAACCCTGTAATTTCTGAAGTGATAAGTGCACTAGGAGCACCTTCTGTTCTCATATTGGGTCTCTGACCCTGGTTCCTGACACAGAGCTCCTAAATCCCTTGGAATTTCCTGGGTGATAGCAGTAGCTTTTATTCTAATGAGGCAACTCTTAGTGGGCTTTTGGATGGGGGCTGGTCACCAGAAAGACCAAGCAATGATTAGAGACTTGGAATTTTCAGCCTTATCCCCCATTATCCAGAGAAGGGCTGGAAATGGAGTTAATGATCAACACACCCATGTGATGAAACCTCCATATAAAAAACAAAAATATGGGGGGTTCAGGGAGCTTCCAAGTTGATGAACACATCCACAAACGGGGAGAGTGACATTCCCCAACTCTATGGGGACAGAAGCTCCTGTACTATGGACCCTCTCAGATCTCATCCTATGTATCTATTCATCTGGTTGTTCATCAATATCCTTTATCATATTCTTTAAAAAACTGGTAAACAGAAGTAAGTGTTTCCCTGAATTCTGTGACCTGCTCTAGGAAATAACTGAATCCAAAGGGGAGGAGGTCATGAAAACCTCTGATCTGTAGTCAGGTAACAAAAGTTGTGGGTAATCTGGGGATCCACTAATTCCAAGTGGCATCTGTGGTGGGGGACAGTCTCCTAGAACTGAGCCCTTAACCTGTGGGATCTAATGCCATCTCTAGGCAGAACTGAGGTAAACTGTAGGACACCCGCTGGTGTTAAACAATTGCTTGGTGTGGGGAATAAAAACTCCCACCTCTGGTTTCCAACGTGTTGTGGGTGTGGTAGTAGTGCGAGAGTAAAGGAGCGTGGATGTGGTAGTAGTGTGAGAGTAAAGGAGAAACGCAGCAGGAAGACTAGGTTTTGCCAAGATGGTACCAATACAGTAAATTCTAACACAATACTAATAACCAATACCGGTTACCAATCCCAACAAAGAGATGTTTACAGACCAAATTGGCCATAATAACATACTCTATAAGACATATGAAAGGTATCATTGTAAATGGTGAGGCAGTAAGTCTAGCAAGGTAATTTTAAAACTTGTTCTGGCATGGATCCCTCTTTCCTACCCTGTTTCTCCTGTACCACTAATATCGCTGTCATTTTTAAGAGCTAAATTGGAGCCCAGGATCTGCTCTTTATCAATTAGTAAGGATGTAAATCCTGGTTCTTCTAGCCTAGCAAATCACTGCACTTCAGTTTTCTTATATATAAAATGGAGATAATATCTAAATCACAAAGTCACTGTGAGGTTTAAAGGAAATAATGTATCTGAATGTTCTTTAGCTTATTAGAACCTGCTTAAGTACATATTAAAGGTGAACTTAAAATAAAAACAGAGAAACATAAATGCTTTCTGATTATTAGAAAGAGCAGAAAATAGGGCAGAGATTTAAGTAGAAAAAACAAGTTTTCTAATGTAGGAAAACAGGTTAAGGTATTATGAGGAATTTAAAAAAGAACCATCATTATCACCAGCATCATCATCATCTCTACTACATGCCAGACATAATGGTTGGCACTAGGCTTACAGAACCTTATCATTTCATTCTTACAACAATTCATTAAGATATTTACTATCATTTTCCAACAAGGAAATAAAATCCTGACTAGACTGTAAATTAAGTGTAGGGTGAGATCTTGTCTGTTTTACTCACTGTTATCTAGCAGATGGCCTAGTGAATAGCAGGCACTCAAAAATATGTATTGGATAGATGGATGGATGATGAAAGGAAACTCCGAAAAGTTACTTGCTGCGGTCACACAGTAAATGGTGATGTCTGGATTAAATCTGAGTCTAGCTGACTCCAGAGCCCATGCTTTTACTCAGTATGTCTTAGAAAGTCCTCATCATATAAATGGATTAACAGAAATGGCTAATAAAAGGAGAGCATTATGTAAAGCTGGAATTCAATGAATCTTATAGACAAAGTTTAAAGTAGCCTCAAAAGTAGAAAGAGAATAATAGAAAAATTAGCAAATGGCATACTGAGTAGGACTGCTGAAGAAAGACTTAACAGCTAAAAAGACACAAGAAAGTAATCTTGGACCATGAAGTGTAAGAGGCCTTCTAAGCAAACAGTACAGAGTGTGATTCTGGTCTGAAGTATATGAAAAGTACAAAGGAAGACAGGAATAAAGGGCTAACATAATGGACTTGTCAATGTAGCTGATTTACAGAAGCAGCATACAGTTGGGAGGAACAAAGTCCAGTTCCACATACAGAGGTGAGAGAAGACCACGACCTATTCTAATACTGTCAATGTATTAAAAGTTGACATGAAAAGAAAACTATTGGGTTAGCCAAAAAGTTCATTTGGGTTTTTCCAGCTTACGGAAAAATCCAAACGAACTTTTTGGCAAACCCAATCAAAGGAAGAAAGCGTCCATAACAGAAGTAGGCCAAATTTAAGCTAAGAAATAACACATTAACCATTTAAAAATGGCTGTTTACTCCTAACTGGGGTGACTAACCACATACAAACAAGCGGAGGTACAGGAAAATATATAAAGGCACTAACTTCATGGACTTAGTGATGAGCCATTAAAAGCACAGATTTGGAAAAAAACAAAGAACTGAACTGAGCGGGACAGTTCAGGGGGAAAACTTTATAAAGAAGCATGAGGGTATAATACTGCAAGGCTGAACAGTAGCCTATACCCAGTTTTGTAAATTACTGATCAAGATTCCTAAACTACGTTCTTGATTCTTTTTTATGAACATTTTACTTACATGACTAGTCTAAGCAATCATTTTCTAAAATTCTAGACACATTAAGTCCAAATGCACTTAAGTAAGTCTCTATTTTTAGTCTCTTTAGACAGGCTAAAGTCTCCTCAGGAATAGCTGATTGCCCTGATCCTTTAAAACAAAACAAACAGTGATAACTCAACAAATGTTTAGAACATCTTAACACTGACAAAAGACATCAACAAAATAATCAACAAAATACACTATTCCCAGAAAAGCCTAAAAAGTGACGAAGCTGACAGATATTCCTGCCTACCGATTTGCTTATATTGTGAAACACTTACCTCAGCAACTTATGACCATTTGTTGTGGCAACTTCAGCAAGGCTTGTTAGAATCTTTAAATACTGGTTCTCACTTTGCTGAGATAAATGCTCCAGAACTTGCCGTAACTAATTTTTTTACAAATAAAAAAATGTGATTACATAATAATCCACTAAACTTTGTCAAGAAATTAAGTACCTATTAGTTTAGTAAGTATCCCAAAGCTCAATTAGCTGAAACCAAGTCCTTTACAGTTATTTGGTCTTGCATAAAATCAAAGCTTATAGAGAGATAAGATGACATACAATATTTGTTCAAAATCACCCAGTGAAAAAGTATAAATAGAGAGAACAGAAATCACCAAGTTTATTTATGGAAAATTAATTCCAAACTTCTAAAAATGTAAGAAAAAAACTCTGTAATTATTCAAAGAGTAGAACTATTAACAAATACAGAGCTCAGTAAACTAGTGATTACTAATTGTAACATGATATTCCTCCTTAGATTCTTTTCCGCTACCTATGGGAAATATTCTAATTATCTTAAGGAGAGATCAAAGGCACAGAGGACAGAAGACTCAAAGGGTCAAATATTAGCATAAAGTTTATTAATTCTTATATAATTCATACTTAACCTATAATGCAGATAAGCCAATTCAAATTACTTAAATATTTATAATAATAAAATCAATAAACACATTTGTAAGATGCCATATACACCAAACATGAACAAAGCTTGTTCAGGGGCTTCCCTGGTGGTGCAGTGGTTAAGAATCCTCCTGCCAGGGGCACTGGTTCAAGCCCTGGTCCGTGAAGATCCCACATGCCACGGAGCAACTAAGCCCGTGTGCCGCAACTACTGAACCTGAGCTCTAGAGCCCGCGAGCCACAACTACTGAGCCCACATGCCACAACTACTGAAGCCCACATGCCTAGAGCTTGTGGTCCACAACAAGAGAAGCCACCACAATGAGAAGCCTGCGCACCACACCAAAGAGTAGCCCCCGCTCGCCACAACTAGAGAAAGCCCACATGCAGCAACGAAGACCCAATGCAGCCAAAAATAAATTAATTAATTAAAAAAAAAAAAGCTTGTTCATTTAATAGCTACCAGCACAATTACATTACCATGTTTTCTCGGAGATCTTCATTCTGTGTCATTTGAATAATTGTCTGGAAAAGCCTAGGGTGATACTGAATTAGTACTTCACAAGTCTCTCCATATCCACCCTAAAAACAAGATTTAAAATTATCTAGGTTTAAAAACAAAACTCCTAAAGGAAAACATTTCTTCTATATATGAGTCTGACACCAAATATGTGGGATTTCCACACCAACCAATTCTCCAATTCTCTGTGGATACTGATTGGGTGTCCAATTTAATTCCATTATCATGCTAACTGCCTAGAGTTAGGGCAGACCACACAGTAGGGTTCCGTCCCACAAGAGTGCCCCCCACTTCAAAAGCCAATCACAAGTCCAGGTCACCCATACTTCTGACTAACCAGCTGTAAGTAAGGAACTTCCTCAACCTCCTCCTCAGGTTTGATAATTTGCGCGAACAGCTCACAGAACTCAGGGAAACACTTCATTTACCATTACCTGTTTATTATAAAGACTACAACTCAGGAACAGGCAAATGGAAAAGATGCATAGGGTAAAGTATGTGGGAAGGGGCACAGAGCTTCCATGCCCTCACTGGGCATGCCACCCTCCCAGCACTTTGATGTGTTCACCAACCCAGAAGCTCTCTGAGAACCACACTGTTTAGGGTTTTTATGAAAGTTCCATTACACAGGCCTGAATGACTAAACTCAGTCTCTAGCCCCTGACTCCTCCCCGGGGGTGGGGGAGGAAATTGCCTTCTAATTACATGGTTGGCTCACCTGTCAACCAGCCCTGTTCCTGAAGCTACCTAGGACCTTTCAGCCACCGCTCATCTCATTAATATACAAAAAGACATGCTTATCACTCTGGAGATTCCAAGGGTCTTAGAAGCTCTTGTGTTAGGAACTGGGATAAAGACCAATATATATTTCTTATACTATCACAGTTCCTTTTAAAGATCATATTCTTAACAGAATAAAAATCTTTGCACCCATCCTCTCATTTGAGGAAAAAAAGTGATCTTGTCGGTTTCTCTTACGAAGTAAGGGACTAAGAATATACGCGAACAGCATACCTGCACACATAAATCCAGAGGGCTTACTCCATTTTTATCCGGCAGATATTTGGCTCCTCGCAACAGAAGAATCTGTGCTGTGTCTCTCTGACCATGACTGTACAGAAACAAAGTTTAAACATATAATCTTTTTAATTTTAAGTCTTTCTCTATAAATTATGGACAGTTAGCATCAATCGATTAACAGAGGATTAATAATCTTAAAAAATTGAGAGGCAGATCTGAACTACAACCTCAACCGTTAGAAAAACTTCCCAACGTTAAGTCATACTTTTTACAATGTAGATAAGAAACTGGCCTACTGAATCTTAGAATTGAACTTGGGACACATTACCTACAATAAATCATAATATTTTGGGATAAGTTGCTGGTACTCAGGCTTATGCTTTATTTTTTTCTTCCAATCTTTTCCTTCTCAACTCTAGCCTGACCACCTTCCTACCACATACATCCAAGTCTCCAGACTTCTTAGTCCAAAAGAACCTCAATACTCAAAACAAAAGTACATTTTATGACACTTTAATATGTGGTAAAAAAAATAAAAACAAAGGAAGGAGAAAAGACAAATATCAAAATGAGTAAATGGGGGGGATTCATTAGCCAAAAATACTAACTAACTGCCAACCTTCATTTTATCCACCCACTCAGTTTGGCTTCTGCTGACAGCTATTCAATCTGACCTGGAATGAACAACTCTCATCCACATGCCCCATTCTCTCTAATTGTTCTTTCAAGTAGGTTTAACAACCACTCTTTAAGCTAGGAGGAAGCTGCTTTGGGGGTAATAATCACTAGACTCTACATTTCATTATTAAATGAGCTAATCTGATCCTAGACACAGACAATAAATAATAAATTTATAATGCAGGGACATTAAAGTTTAAAGCTAATTTTACAAAATGCCCAAGGAAGTCATACAGTTTGGAAGAGTATCTCATCAAAGAATTTTATTTTGTAAATTGATACAGCCACTATGGAGAACAGTATGGAGGTTCCTTAAAAAACTAAAAATAGAACTACCACAGCAATCCCACTACTGGGCATATACCTAGAGAAAACCATAATTCAAAAAGACACATGCACCCCAATGTTCATTGCAGCACTATTTACAATAGCCAGGACATGGAAGCAGCCTAAATGTCCATCAACAGAGGAATGGATAAAGAAGATGTGGTATGTATATACGATGGAGTATTACTCAGCCATAAAAAGGAATGAAATTGGGTCATTTGCAGAGACGTGGATGGACCTAGAGACTGACATACAGAGTGAAGTAAGTCAGAAAGAAAAACAAATATCGTATATTAACACATATATGTGGAATCTACAAAAATGGTATAGATGATCTTATTTGCAAAGCAGAAATAGACACAGACATAGAGAACAAACGTATGGACACCAAGGGGGGAAAGCAGGGAGGTGGGATGAATTGGGAGATTGGGATTGACATAATACACTATTGATACTGTGTATAAAATAGATAACTAATGAGAACCTACTGTATAGCTCAGGGAACTCTACTCAATGCTCTGTGGTGACCTACATGGGAAGGAAATCCAAAAAAGAGGGGATATATGTATACGTATAGCTGATTCATTTTGCTATACAGTAGAAACTAACACAACATTGTAAAGCAAATATATTCCAATAAAAATTAATTTAAGAAAAAGAATTTTATTTTGTAGATGAAAAAAATTACTATTCAAGCACAAGTGAAACTAGAACTCAGATCTCTGGTCTTCTAGACCAATACTCTTCCCACAGTACCATTACCTAAAAAGGTATGTTATTTCACAAAGACTACACAGCTTCCTCAGAAACTTAAAACAAACAAATAAAAACAACCTATTCTTTCTTTTCCACAAAATGACGCTGCATAAAGTATAACTGGACTTAATTTAAAAAAACAGGATCATACTAGGAAGCTGGTGGCAGGCATTAGGTATATCACTCTCTTGATACTTTACTGTACTGATTACCTTCCTTAATACAAATATCGACAGATGAAAACTAACTTAAGAACAATATCTAATTTACTCCAGAAAAAGCAGAAAATCAAGAAAGCAAGTACATCAGCAATCCCTCCAAAAGCAACAGTAACTAATTTTACTAGTCTACATTAAGAAAATTCTTCATCAATCATCATTTGTCAGCTGGGCATGCTGGCCAACACATTATATATTACAGCTAATAGGAATTACTTTATAATTTACACTGTTCTATTCCGTATAATACCTAAGTGAAAAGAAACTAACTTGAGCTTAATTTATTTAAGGAGTCAGTGATTTCTTTCCTAGGACCCAAGGTTCTGAGAAACCCAGATTTGCAAAGCTATTCTGCTCAACTTTAATGACATTTCTTTTACAGTTATTATCTGTGTTAGATGTGTTTAATCTTTCCAACTAAACTATAAACTTCTTGACAATACCCTTGTTCTATAACACCAAGCATGGCTTATAACATGTACTCAATATACTTGTTGAGTTGAGGGCTTTAATTTTAGATACCATTCATCTGACAAGTAAGCATTAAATAAGGTACTAAGCTACACAAAAATAACAAAAAGACCCGAATCGTTATTTAGGATTAATTTTGTACCACATATAGCAACAAGAATAATTAATATCAAGAAAAAAATACCACTATGACATCTTTAGAAAGCTGGAGTAATTTCTAAAACTACATTAAAATCTCATCTGTGAACAGGTGGCATTTCATTTCAAAAGTAAATTAAAAGAAATGATTGCTAATAATATATAAAATCTGCATAACTTCATTAGGGGCTCAAGTGCCCCATGTGTAATATTGCAAAAGATAAAGATTATCCTGTTACAGACTGCTCAAAGTGTCGCATGAAAGACTTTTCAGTTCAAATAACTGCAAAAATTTGCTCAATGAATAATTATTCTTTACAATTGAACTTATTTTTTTTATATTGATTGAGATAATACTCCCTTCAAGGAAATGCCAGTGTATTTTCTGGAAACTAAGAAGTTGGCAAAGATTTAACTAATAAGAAACGTGTAGTGCTTCTAAAGCACTTAGAACTGATTTCTCAAGCACTTTCAAGTCTCCTAACTTCAGGCTTTGCAGTGATACAATTTGAAAATTTGGCTAACAGTGCATATGTACTATATATATAACAACACTTTTTCCAGCTGCTTATGAAACAAAGAGGCCATATTTTCTAATGGTCCTTTTCTATTCTAAAAGTTTGCAATTTTGAATCTATGGACTGTTTCACGTGGCTACTTTGTGAGTTTCCTAATTGAAAGGAGTTGCTTAGCAGTAGCTGCAAACTATGTTCAGAATCTTACCTGTTTCTCACTTTATTACAGACCTCCAAAATTCCATAAAAATCTCACTAATTTACTGTATCTTTATAACCCCAGCTAAACCTTGCTTTCCTTTACAGAATAAAAGTTTTCTGCAGATACAGAAAATATTTGAAAATCATTATACATCCAAACCTTTATTTGAGGAACCCAGTTAAGGGAATGGGACGTATTATGACGAATATAAAACCAATCTAATCATTTAAGGACCTGAAGCGTTTGCAGATACCACATAAAAGTCCTGAAAACAAAGGCACCTGAATGGGCGGGGGGGGGGGGGGGGTGTCAATATATGTGTGCCTATAGTCCACATGAAAGAAAGCTAGTGAATTAGAATGTCTTGTACAAAATACCTAGAGAGGAAAAGTGGCTGGGAAATAGTTCCTGTCATAATTTTAGGTCAAAATCAATCTGAAATGACTCACTCACAGAAGCATTACTTTATTAAATAGTGCTCAGAATTAGAATAGAATACAAAGGAAAAAAGAAAAGGCCTGCCTGTATGATGGGATAAGAGTCAAATTTCTTAGAAAACCATGCATTGCAATGAAATTGAAAGAGGACAATACAACTTTGCGCTCACTGGGTGTGGAAAAGTGTACTAGAGCTTAGTGAGCACCTACCAACTACTAAGTATAAAGTCCTCTGCAGGATGCTTTATATAAGCCACCTCATTTAATGATCACTGTAGTCCCACGAGGCAGATATCAGCATTTCCACTTTACAAAGAAACAAAGCTTCAGAGGTCAAGAAACTTGACTAAAGTTGCATAGCTTTGGGGATGGGATTTGAACCCTGCCTCCTATATATTTCAATACAGTTTCGATTTAAAGAAAACAGTTTTAGCAGTTAATCACTGAATTAGACATATGACATATCTAGTAACATCCCTCAACAATAAAAATTTACATTAAGTTCAGCTTTTTATCTTAGAGCCCTGTAACTTGTCTGCAGGATCAACTTGTTCTATTTCTCACATTCCTTTCCCTTTCATTTATCAGAGACAATACATTGGGAATAATTTATAATTTTTAATGTATACCTCTATCTAGATATCATGAATATAATTAGAAGTCTGCCTATAAAAGGAACCATTTTCCATGTTCCATATTTATCATCCTGCAACAATGAAGAATTTATATTCTAGTTTCAATTTTAATCATATTTGCTTAGCCGTCTCCGTTCAAAGAGAGCTAATGTTTGCTAGATTAAACCTTAATGATGGCTATACAATACTAGCAGAAAGTACTTCTAAAAAATTCTTTTACCATAACCCTATGCTCAGACTAACTATACAAATATCACAGTTATGTGAACACTAATATATACCTATATTTTACCAGTATACATGGCATTATTTTATATATTTTTATATATTTTTCAAAAACCTAACTATAGTGATTCACTCATTCAAAAACATTTACTAAGCATCTAAGCACAAAGCACTATACTACTCATGGAATATAAAGTGATGAATAAAACAAAATTCTTGCTTTCATTGGGCTTGCAGTCTAGCAGGGGAGACACACTATAAACAAGTATATAAACACTATAAAATACGAAGTACAAAGTGCTACAAAAGGAATGATCATGATACTGTGATAGGAAATATGGGGAGAGGCCTACCTAGATTGATCAGGAATTCTTTCCTAAAAAGTAACAGTGAAGCACTGACATGGAGGCAGCCACATAAAAACCCTACGGAAGAAGGTTTCAGGCAAAATAAATAGAACATAGAAAAGCCTGCTGGAAAGAGTCTGATGTACTGGGGGAACTCAAAGAGAACCAACGTGGCCGAAGCACAGTGAGCTAAGCAGGGTCAGACCATGCAGGTCACGTGGAAGAAGGCAGAGTTTGGATTTTATTGGAAATGCAACAAAGAGGCACTGAAAAGTTTAAATACAAGGTTTAAGCACAAAGTGACAACAGCCGGTTCATTTTTTAGAAGGTCACTTTGGCTTCTGAGGAAAGAACAGCAGGGAGGGAAACAACAGAGGAATCTGGAAGACCAGTTAAGAGACTACTGCAGTATTCTAGACAAGAAGTAAAAAATTTAAGGTGGTTTAGTGAGGTGGAGAGCAGTAATGAGATTCAGAATGTATTCTGAAAGTGGAATTTACAGAACTTACTAATATATTCCAAGTTGAGGGTCAGAGAGAGAGACAGAAATAAAAAATAATGACCTAGTTTCTGGTTTACACAACTGAGAAGATAAGGGTTCCAATGACTGAGATGAGAAAAACTGGAGGAAAGGTTTGAAAAGGAAATCAGAAGCTATATTTTGGACATGCTAATATCTGAGATTCTACGAGACTTGCAAGTGATGATATATATCAGGTAGATGGACATTCAAATCTGAAGCTTCAAAGAAACGTCTGATCTAAAGATAACCCCTCAAGACAGGATACGATTTCAGGGAATCAAACAATGATATTATTCATAAATTCAGGACACTAAAAAAGGAATTTGTGTTCTAGCCAAGCAATCAAATTGTAAGTATAACTTAAGAAAAAGCCTGGATTCAGGTAAGATCGAGAAGTCTAGAGGTCCAAAAGTCCTTGTATTCTAATTCAAGGCTGTTCAATGATGATTTGAATCAGTCAGACCAAAGCAACATCAGAGACCCTAAAGAAAAGCTAAACGAGAAGAAAAGCAGATCTTTCATTTTAAACAAAGCTCCAGGGAATTCCCTGGCAGTCCAGTGGTTAGGACTCAGCACTTTTCAATGTCAGGGCCCAGGTTTGACCCCTGGTCGGGGAACTAAAATCCCACAAGCTACATGGTGAGGCCAAAAAAAATAATAAAAATTAAAAATAAAACATAAAACAAGGGCTTCCCTGGTGGCGCAGTGGTTGAGAGTCCGCCTGCCGATGCAGGGGACACAGGTTCATGCCCCGGTCCGGGAGGATCCCGTGTGCCGCGGAGCGGCTGGGCCCGTGAGCCATGGCTGCTGAGCCTGCGCGTCCGGAGCCTGTGCTCGCAACGGGAGAGGCCACAACAGTGAGACGCCCGCATATGGCAAAAAAAAAAACAAAAAACAAAAAAACCATAAAACAAACCTCCAGTAAAATGACATAAAACAGGAAAAAGGATAAGAAAAGAGGAGCTTTCTGGAGAGCTTTATATGTAAAATAGAGCCTAAATAAATACTACAATTCCTGTAATCTAAACCAAAAAGAAAAATCAAGTGTATTGTGAACTGCTCCTAATTGCAACTAAATTTACATAACATATTATGGGGGGGGCGGGTATGTATACAATTATTACACTGTTAGCTCCTTAAGGACTGGGGTTTATTTATTACTGTGTCACTAATGCCTATAATAATGCATGGCACACAGTGAATGCTAACTAAATGCTTATTACATGAATGAATCAATGAACAAAACATATGCTTTAGGAAAATGAACCAGAAAAAAAGAAAATGAATCAGGACAGAGTATTAAAAACAACTTAATGCATAACTCAATATCTAACAAGAATGACTCAAGAAATTTTTTAAAGTTACAAATACAGAGAAAGCAAAGACATGGCTCTGAACTAAAGCATACTTTAATAGCTTATCCCATTGGAACTAACTTGATACTTGATAAAGAAAACTATGAAAGTTACTGGATTATTGGTATGTCTTTTGTATTACTAAGTAATTCTAAAATCTAAGTAATCAAGTAAATCAAAAGCTCCCACTTACAATATATAAAAACACTGGCAATATAAAACACTTTTCATCATGCAGTTAAGTAACAGAACCATAATGCTATATACTTCATCTTAAAAGGGAGCATAGTATTTCTAGGAAAGGAGAAGTTTTAGAAAATACACACAAATGTTTGTGTTTGGAAATATAGCAGATTCAACATTCTTTAATGAGAGCATCTGGCAATATAAATTATCATACCTGCAAGCAAAGTACAATGGAGTGGCTCCTGATACATTCGGCCTGTTAATATCAGCACCACTGTCTAGCAAGCATTGCACTGTCTGGGGGAAAAAGAAACAAAAGTAAAGCCAGAGAAGTTGAACAAAGACACAGTTATCACAATTTTAGTCCATATAAGGAAAGTTCTCACCACAACCTGAAGCTTTAAAGAAGAAAGAGTAGGAACATGCCAATTATGACGGCTGAACAAATTCCACTTTTTGGTAAGCTCTGAGCCTCAGGCGCTACACAGTATATGTGGAATTATCAATGTAATGTAAATTTTGTTAACCTGGGAAGGTTCTAGAAAATCACTGACATGTGTAGTAGCTACCAAAGGACTTGAAATGTGGCTAGTACAACTGAGAAACAGAATTTTAAATTTTATTTTATTATAATTAAGTTTAAATAGCCACACGTGGCAGCACTGGACAGTGTTGCTCTAGATTTCTGAATTTCATTAAAAACCAGAGTTTTTTGCCTCTAAAAACAAAAAGTTGGTACCAGAGCTCTTTCTCAAAATTCAAAGAGGATAATTATTAAAGTACAAAATATTAAAAAGCTAAGAAGTCCTTTTGCTACTGACAGTCACCAATACTGACTTAGTTTCTCTGATTGTCCCCTAAGCTCTACTTCTGCAATCATTTGATGTGTACTAAGGGAAAATAAGCTAATATAAAATTTTATCTGATGATTTGGGCTTCCCTGGTGGCGCAGTGGTTGAGAGTCTGCCTGCCGATGCGGGGGACGCGGGTTCGTGCCCCAGTCCGGGAGGATCCCACGTGCCGCGGAGCGGCTGGGCCCGTGAGCTATGGCCACTGAGCCTGGGCGTCCGGAGCCTGTGCTCTGCAACAGGAGAGGCCACAACAGTGAGAGGCCCGCGTACCACAAAAAAAAAAAAAAAAAAATCTGATGATTAGGAATATGGCAAGGCTTGCCTGAAAAACCTTAAAAAAGAGAATCTTTTCTGGTTTTAATTCCTATGATCTTCATTTTAGTTTCTCCTGCAAAAAGGAAGACAAGATGTAAAAACTTAAATGTTTTTGGAATTAGACTGTTTAATAATTACTTCTGGATTGAACACACATGTTCATCTTTATTGCTGCTCTAAAACCTAGTACATTGTCAGCAAAATATTAAGACTACAAACTCGAAGGAAGAACAGCAAAGAATACAACACATACTAGATAAGTCAGAAGTTTTAGGAAAATGGCAAGCAAGTGAAAGAAGAGTAACTGACTTAGCAGATCAAAGAAAGCTGAAGTCTAAGTGTCTGCAAATGCAGATTCCAACAAGAAACCATCAAATTCTCACTACCGAACACACACACACAACACAGGAATTGGAAGTAACAGGTATCTTGGAAGACAGGGATAGTTATATAGAGCTAAGACAGGAGAAGTAGCTGAAAACCTAACAGCTGGGCCCTCCCCCAGGACCCTTCCTCCCCATCCCATACAGTTAGCCACTATCCCTCCCTATCTGTCTTGGAAATAGGGAGGTTTATTATCTGGACAAAGTGAATAGTGAGGCTCTGGACTGGCAGACAAGAAATACAGGGAAGAGCAGGGATGAGCAGCCATGCTGAAAACAACTAATTAAGTGAAAACCTCCAGCCCCCACGCTCCACTAGGCTCCCAGAAATCCAGTAGCCAGGCTTAAAAGCTTAAGCAAGAGGAGACTGAAGGTTTCCTCTCTGCAAAGTGGCACCAGAGAAGAGTCCGACTGATACTGGCATTACAGACACCAGTGAAATAGCCCAGTTGGCCACAAGGGGACATTCAGCAATGCTGGGAAACTTTTTCGAATTTCATTACTGGAGAAGGGAGGGTTCAGTTGGCAGCTAGTGGGTAGAGGCCAGGGTACGTCTAAACATCTGACAATCTACATACAGGCCCCACAACAAAGAATGTTCAGGCCCCAAATATCAATAGGGCCGAAATTAAAAAACCTTGACGTACAGTGAGACCAGTCAACAAACCCAGCTCATGTACACGATGCTTTCAGCCCCATTTCAGTGCCTCACTACTATACATGAATGGACAGACAATGTTTAAGACACAACTGAAGCAGGCCTCTAACCTGAAAAACAAACAGAAAAAGGAAGTAAGAAAAATAAAGACAATAAAGGGAACCAAAAAACAGCAACAAAAATTAGAAAAGTAACTGATACCCTCAGAGAGAAAAGAAAAAATACTATCCATGGGACAAAAACAAGATGCTGGGGGAAAAATATTCAGAGAATAAGATATCAAAAATATGATGGAAGAAATAAAAATTCAATAGAAGTTAGAAATATAATGTTGAAAAACTCTACAAGAAACAAAAAGACAAAGAAAACAGGAAAAATGAGAAAACTAGTAGATCAATCCAGGGAGTCACTGGAGAAATTGAGAATAAAGAAAATGAAGGAGGTGGGAGACCAAAACGAAGTAATCAAGAAATAATACCAAAAAATTTCCCAGAACTGAAGGACACAAGTTGCCAGATTGAAAAGGCTCACCAGTGTCCAGTCTAATAAATCAAAAGACCTTCAACAAGGCACATCAAAGTGAAATTTCATAATACTGGGGATATAAGATTCCAGAGATAAACAGAATTCAGATTGACATTAAACTTTTCAACAGCAACACTGAAATTTAAAAGGTGAAATGCCCTCAAAATTGTAAGGTGAATGACTTCCAATGTAGAATTCTATAGCCAGCCACACTATCATTCAAATACATGCTTTTAAATAAGAAATAGGCTTAGCTATGTAAGATTTCCAAAAAAATTACCTCCAACACACCTTTTCTCAAGAAGCTACTGGAGGATATCCTCCTCCAAACAAGGGAATACATCAAAATAGAAGATGTGGAATCTAGAATACTGAAGATCAAACACAGGAGATATCAAGAAATTCCCAGGTTTAGAGAAAAACAATGGAGTGACATTATCTAATGAATTTGTCTTTGAAGAAAACAGTACTGAAAAAGATTCTGTGGGAGCATATAGGAAGAACTACTGATTCACCAAAAAAAAAAAAAAAACCTAAGCTAATAGTCACCCTAGTAGAAAATTTTATTATAGTTCACTACTTGACTCAGCAGTAAACAATATTTACCTAACTGTATATGCAACTAATATTGTCTCATTAAAATTTATGATATAATTAATTTTAGAAATGGGGCGACAGGGCATGGGAAGAGGATTTAAATGAGTTAAACCCTCACTCACCATAACAAGAAATGATTCAGTGATATCTAAAAGTCATAAATTGAGGAAGAGCAGTAGAAGCATATTATGTGGAAATAGATACCAGAAGAAAAGCTGAAAGAGCTGAAAATTGCCACCTAGTGATTGTGAATTGACAAAGAAGGGTGATTTAAAGGACTATAATTTTTTATTACAAAGATTTTGATAAAAATAAAATATTTTAAGATATAGTATTCATGTATTATTACTATTTGAATTTACTTCTATCTCAAGGAGGAAATTGAAAATCTATGTAATAGAAACATTGTTACATAAAACTTTATTATCAGCTATATAATTCTTAAACTGTGGACAAGTGGTCAAGTACTGCTCTCAAAAATATAAGAAAATAAGCATTTAGGTTATTATAAGGCAAGGCCCACTTGAGCCTTTTGATCATGGCTTTGCCCTTTTTGATATCTGACCTAGAAGTTGTGTGTATGTGGTCCCAAATCAGAAGTGAGATGGATAGCAGCAATAATCTTCACTGACTGTTACAGAAATTATATAGACAATAAGCCATCTCTCAAAAAGGCTCAGGAGAGATAAAAGCAATTATATCAAAAATACGTATTAATATTCAATTAAAGCCAGCAATCCAGAGAGAAGCTGAAATAAAGTAATTATTAACAAAACATACTATGCATTCATAAAAATTATATAATTGTTAAAAGTATATAATGATATAATAGTATGAATAACCTTAGCATGTGCCTGGATACTGTGCTAATAAGCATTTATCATTTCATTTACTGCATCCTGATGGGAAGTTGATATCCTTCTCTGCACTTTCACAAGTAGGAAACTGAATCTCAAAGAGGTCAAGTAATGCGCACCCCAACACACAAATGAACAGGGGAGCGGGGATTAAAACCTAAGCCCAGGGTCATAACCACTAAGCAATTTACCAAAAAACAGAAATTCTAAATCCAGAATACTAAATAGTATTCTGGCTAATTTGGCATATCTTCATAAGCTACATTAATCACAGATAATCTACTAATTCCCTACTAAATAACTATTTGAAAGTCAAGCTCAAGGGCCTAGACAGTTATTTCCGTTCAGTTTTTAAATAATGCCATTTCTAAATTCATATACTTTTTACAGTATTTCTGTATTTTTATTTATACTGTAGAGCTAACAGTAAAACAAATTAGCCATTAGACTAACATTAGACTAACATATTCCTCTACAAAGTGGTAAGACAAACTTCAGGCAAATCATAGCAAGACAGCATGATTTGTTTTAGCAAATTTCTCACCCCAAAACCCCTACACACAAATATTTCTGTGTCATACGTTTCTATCATACCCTTGTACACAGGAAATATCCTATGAATACATTAAAAATTCTGTTCTTAACAGAGAAAAACTTGATTAATAAAGTGGAAAAGCTCATTCCAGCATTTTCTTTTACATTCATAAATCTGCTTTTCTGTTTTAACAAAATTATCTCAATTAAGATCCTCAAAATATACAACTATTAAAAGAAATACATATTTTAAAAAAGTTTTCAATAGCTCACTTGTAGATAAAATGTTGCCTGAAGTCAAAGAGGGAGAAAAACCCATTTCCCTCAGAGTAAGAAGAAAAAAAATACATAAAGGGATTTGAATGTAAAGAGTAAAAAAAATTGCCTTGCAGCACTGACATGAGTGAAAAGTCATCAATCTTTGTGATTTAAAAAAAATGTATGCAGATTTCTTTTGGTAAAATCTCTGAAACAGGAGGAGTAAGAATAACACAGAATTCAATTATTGATTAAATAGCATAATAAAAGAAACAAGAAAGTCACATAACTTAAAAGTTTCATTTTTTTTAAAATTTCCAATCTATGTAAATGAAGGGCAAAATAACTTTGAAACTAGGAGAATTCAGGTGGAGGAAACTATTAAATTAAAAACGTAAAAGCCCTTGAAGAAACAATACTGCTTGAAGATTTTAAATTATACAGAAGCATAAGGCAAAACAAAATCAAAGAGAATAAATTCTGGATTCAACCACTACAATCCCTAAGGAGTCTCAAAAGCAGAAATCTTCAGCAATGAACAAACCAGATACAATCTTTTATAAGAATCAGCACTATCAATATACGCTTCACTTAAAGGTACAAAAGAAAAAAATTACAAACATTTACAAACGGAAAGAAAATGGCAGAAAAAACTGCTTGGAATGATACTGCATTTGACTATCCCATTCCATTTTTCAACAAAAATTTCAATGTTGGTATGTGCTAGTAGTATGTGCTAGATGTTAGAGTCACAGCAATGAACAAAATGGACAAACATCTGCCTTCATGAAGCTTACATTCTAGTGGAAAAGGAAAACAAAGGGACATGAGAAATAAAATATGTAGTATGCTAGATGGTGACTAGTGCTATCCAGAAAAACTGATAGGATTCTCTATGACAGATTTGGATTCAATTTGTTTGAGCAAATTTCTCACCCCTAAACCCCTACACACAAGTACTTCGGTGAAAACTGCATTGTGTCTGTTTAACAGACTATAAGCCATGAAGTCCAAAATAAATCACTGTAATTTACAACGGTCATAAGTTCCCCTGTTTTCAAACTTTTATGGCTTCTCATTTACTTGCAAAAATTAAGCTCAGCAGCTTACAATTTAGTAAATGTAAACATGTAAAAGTATACTAACAAATATCTGTGACTGAGAGCTGATTACCTGTATCTTTCAAGTTAATATAACATAATTTTAAGAAGTACACTGAACTAAAATCATTTTATGTGTGTAATATAGATCACCAAAATATGTTTTTAAAATAATTCAGACCTTCAAATTCCCTGTCCAACCCTCTCCCCCTTAAAAAACAAAAACACATTATTATCCTATTCCTAGATAATCTACAAGGGGAGTCTTCCCCCTTACAGAGTAAGGAAGAGCTGGGAAGGAATACTGAAAGAAAAGCATGGAAAGGCGATTTTCACATAGGCTTCAAGAAATCCTCAAGAAACAACACACTTTCAACAGACATCATGACCTTTCAAATGATAAAACAACATCCTGAGTGGAAAACTAATGTGCAAAGCTAATGTTTGGGTCAATCTCAAAAGTCATTTAATTGAAGGCAGTGACTAACCAAGACCACCTGTACCCAATACACTGATAAGTTACAAAGCAAGAAATCCAAGGCAGCTCTACTTTATCAATGTCAACTCTCTGAACGACACTGACCAAAGTAGAAAGGAATATTCAATATTAAACCATAAGTAAAAACCAATATTAAACCATACAACATAAGTTGTATCCTCATTTACTAAAACAATGATAGCCAAACAACAAAAAAAGCATCTTTCATCTCTTATTAAAAGTAATTCTGGGGCTTCCCTGGTGGCGCAGTGGTTGAGAGTCCGCCTGCCGATGCAGGGGACGCGGGTTCGTGCCCCAGTACGGGAGGATCCCGCATGCGCGCAGCGGCTGGGCCCGTGGGCCGTGGCCGCTGGGCCTGCGCTTCCGGAGCCTGTGCTCCACAATGGGAGAGGCCGCAGCAACGAGAGGCCCGCGTATGGCAAAAAAAAAAAAAAAAAGTAATTCTGATGACAGGACAGCAATGCACAAACAACTTATGCACTAAGAAAAATGGCCAACTCACTAGTCAGTGACTGGTGTTTATAGGTCTTCTCTAGAAACCTGTCCACCTAAGCCTATCAAGACTTTGAACCCTTATGTAATACCTAGCAAAAAATCAATATTACCCAGTTGTGTTAGGAAAAAAAATCACAGTAATAGAATTTCCTATTATTTGCTCACATTTCTCAGAAGTGATGAAAGGAGAATTCTAACATTAGAATAAATAAAATTACTCTGAACCTAAAAACATATCCTGAAATGTTAAGTACATCTACCTTCGTGCTTCAAGGCTGAATCCAGTTAATGTTTTTGCAAAAGCTTTCAATTAAGTTTGCATGGCTGCCCTGTAATTCTCTGGATGAAAAGCTTGGAAGCTGGCTAAAGATATCAAGAGAGCTGACTGAACGTAGATGAGCACTGTTCCTTAACAAGCCTACAATTTCAGTAAAAAAAAAAAAAAATGCAGTCAGTTCTATCAAAGGTAATCTACTCTAAGCAGGGTTCAACTATCATTTCATATTGTTTGTGAACCATCATATTCAGTTATCTAAATTTAGCAATATAAAGTCTATTGTGAAAAATAAAATTTCCTTAAGTGAACTGAAATTAGTCCAAGAACTAATCCTGCTGTGTACTGTAACTAATAGAAATTGAGATTGAACCGTTTGACAGTTCTCTAGAGTTTCTAAGTCCAAGTTATTCCAGGAAAACAGTAATCAACCATTTGTGGCAATTCAACACATCAATAAATCTTAAAGACCTAATGACAAAGAAAAAAATTACCAAAAAGTAAGTTCAATTTATGGCCAAAAAAAATGGAGTCAATTATACCTATGTAGAATAATATTAGGTTTTACTACACTTTCTAAAAATGAGATTAAAAATCAAACAACACATTAGGCCTAGCTTACTGCATAAGAGCAAATGAATGAAGAGTCCAGGTAGTGCTCTTTGTACTGTTCTTACAGAATCACATCATCAATATTAATAATGGTAGTAACAGTACCAATACTATCATTACTCTTTTTGGTTTTTTTTAAGATGTTGGGGGTAGGAGTTTATTAATTAATTTTTTTTTTTTTTATTTTTTGCTGTGTTGGGTCTTCGTTTCTGTGCGAGGGCTTTCTCTAGTTGTGGCAAGCGGGGGCCACTCTTCATCACGGTGCGCAGGCCTCTCACTATCGCGGCCTCTCTTGTTGCAGAGCACAGGCTCCAGACGCGCAGGCTCAGTAGTTGTGGCTCACGGGCCTAGTTGCTCCGCGGCATGTGGGATCCTCCCAGACCAGGGCTCGAACCCGTGTCCCCTGCATTAGCAGGCAGATTCTCAACCACTGCGCCACCAGGGAAGCCCCTATCATTACTCTTAAGTATCTTCCAAAATATTCACAACACTTTCCTTAATTGTGTAATCAGCAGATTATATCTTAGGAGGCAGATAAAGGCAGGGGAAGAAAAAGTTGCCAAAGACTATATAATAAGCCAGATGAATAACCAAATTCTCTAATTATTTTTTATTTTAAATCAATATCCAAAGACAAACCATAATTCTGGTATTGTATAGCTAGTAACAGCTGACCTAAGGAAATTTATAAAAAATTAAATTATTAAGGAGTTGATCATTTCTTTCATCTGATCATTTTAAAATAGGAATAGAAGTCATTTAAAATCATAGTGCTATTATGTTACAAGAACAAAAATGGTCACGCTGCACTCTTCAACTGCCCAAATCACTTCCTTCCAACAAGATGATGAAAAGACCCTTATCTTGGTTTACCTCTAATTAAACAGATGCATCTATAGGAAATCATGGCAAAAATTACTTGATTTCTTAGTTATGACAAAATCAATCTTTCTTCCAAATCTTTTATCTGTAAAAAAGTCATGTAAATCTAAAAATTATTTGTCATCAAAGCAAGAATACGGTATTCAATTATAAATTCTACAAAGCTTTAGAGCTCTTAGCCAGTTATTCAAAATCTTTTCATGCATTCTTGATTTACCTTAAAATGAGATTAGAAAGTAAATTTCAGAGGATTTCTTTATCATATCATCCTCTTTTTTCTTTTTTGTATCATCCTCTTTAATTTGAAATGAGCTGATGTGCTTTTGAGAATATTTTTAAGGGAGTTTCTTTCCCCCTTTAAAGTTTTACATTTCATTCTATAAAATATATATATAACCAATATATATAAATCTTGAAACCTATGTGCACTGGTATATGTCTATATGGGCACAAGTTTTAAAGACCTTTTAATGAATTTATGCAAAAACTGACTACTTTGAGACAATGAAAAGGCCATTTTCATTTGCTGAAATCTGACAAAGCATTTTAGACTCTGTTCAACTTATGGAAAGATATACAAAGGGTTAAAAACAAACTCAATAACATCTACCCTGTAATAACATATCTCAGAGCTCTTAAATCATATCTAACTCAAGATAAAAGAATATTCTCATCCACTGAGATCTGAACATGTCCCAGAAATACATGAGTAATTATGACACACAGGTAGTAATAGCACAACTATCAACACAGATTTTTAGGGGTATAATTCAGCCTGGAGGCTAGGAGATGGCCTAATTTTTCAGGATTCCTTTTTGTCCTATTGAAGGATTAAAGGTGCATACAATGAATTGGAAAATAGTGCTAAACATTCTCTTTGTATACGATCCTCACAGATAACTATAATGGACCAACTATGACAGAAAGGAATCTCACTCACTAATACAATCAATCACAAGTCAACATGACTTTTTGTACTCTTCCTCCTGTATCAATACCTGCAAAATCTCACCCTGTGAAGCCCATCACCACAGTGAAGTCAGGCCCCCTATAAATCTTCTGAAAATACAATTCTTCAAAGGCATATGACTATGAGGAATTCTCCCTTACTTTACCACGCCTGCTTTAGGTGGTAAACCATATGGAGCGTATTATACTTATACTAACTACTCTTCAATAACTTCAGAAGGCAATTCTAAATTTTTAATGCACCCTGTAATGCACATGTTTTGAACCAAGGTTTTTTTGCGTCATTCTTGTTTCTTCACTGGCTTAAGGCAGCTAAAATTAGCCTTTGTAGGTAATTCCTAATCTGAATTCCAGTTTTTTACTACACAAGTTCCCGGGCAACAAGTAGGTTTACAATCTTAGTAAATGACACGCCACTCGTTCGTTAACGGCAGGGAGTATTTCTATTAAAGCGGGTGCTTTTCTGTCCTGTAAGCTACCAGCAGGACTCTTTCTCTAACAGGCAGCAGTTGCTTACTGGGGCCAGTCAAGATTAGAACATTTCAGATGATTTTTTTGTTTTCCACACAGAATACTTCTTAAATTTAGTAGTACTGACATAGAGAAAGTAAAAGGTAACGAAAAGGAATACTCCTTGAATACAAATGGGTTAGTTTTCAGATGATAAAAGACAAAAGAATAAAAACGAACATTGGTGTTCAGAAGAAATGCCAGGAAAGAAAAAAAAGAAAAACCATATATCCTTCCTTTTATCCAACTCTTATTAAACATAAGACAATGTGAGCTCACTATCTTAAAAGAAGTGCAGTATTCTATGAATTGAGGTCATACATAAAGCATCTAAATACGTAGGATCTGACATCCTGAACCTAGGTTAGGAAAAAAGTGTTTGCACAGGGCTTCCCTGGTGGCGCAGTGGTTGAGAGTCCGCCTGCCGAAGCAGTGGACACAGGTTCGTGTCCTGGTCCGGGAGGATCCCACATGCCGCGGAGTAGCTGGGCCCGTGAGCCATGGCCGCTGAGCCTGTGCGCCCGGAGCCTGTGCTCCGCCAATGGGAGAGGCCACAACAGTGAGAGGCCTGCGTACCACAAAAAAAAAAGTGTTTGCAGAGACAGAAATCTAGATTCTACTAGGAATTCTCCCAAGAAAAAGATAAGACTCAGTGTATACAAAAAAATAAATATAAACAAGCAAACTTCTGTATCTTTGTAGATGCTGGTGGTGTTTTTTGGTTTTCAATTGGTTTTTGTTGTTTAGTTAGTAAATAAATAATATTCTATTATCCATAATGTTAAATGTGGGAAAAAAATGAAAGTAACCAGGATAGGAAAATACAAAAAGCAGAAATTCAATCTAAAATCTTAAGCTAACAATCTTTAAATAAAGCACCAGTCTTCTAATGAGAGAGAAAACTATTAGCAATTTTAAAAGCCAAATGTTTATACATAGGGATAACAGGAAAGTACTGCCTAAAACAAATGCATGATTTTAGAAATCAAAAGTAAGGAAGAAAACAGCTGTGACTCTAGCACTTAAATCATATTCCAAGAGAGTAGAAAAATAATTAATCCAAGTTGAATTATTTAAGCAATGTCAGAGCTCACTTTTTTCACTAATTCCAAAACTTGAGGCTTAAGGGTAAAAATATGAAAATGGTAAAAAATATGAAAAAGTTATTTGATAAAACTGAGGACAAGAAACATTATAAAGTGTTAAAATCATTATATGTGAACATACTACATTTAAAATTTAAAATATTCAGCTATTAGAATCTATGAATCAGAAATAAAATTGAAATCCAAATTACAAATACATTAAACATATTTTAAAACACTATTTTCTGTTCCTTTTATCCACATAGAATATATTAATCAGAAGACCACATGACACAGAAAATGTTATAAGATTTTGCTTCATGTTTCCAATTATACACAGTGGAAAACTTTTCATGAATTCAAAGTTTAAACAGATGCAACTTAATTTAAAGTCCTCGAGGCTTTATTTACCGTCTTGTGACCGTTCTGGCAGGCCACATGCAGCGCTGTCTGCCCCATCGCGTCCTCAACATCGACATCACTGACATGCTGTACAAGGTCATGGAGTAGTTCTGTCCGCCCATTCACAGCCAGCCAGTGTATCTGTGCAGCCATTTAGGTTACTTAACATTTGTGCAAGAGTGTTTCATATAAAAGCAGCAGATAAATAATGCAATTATTTATCAACTGTGAGCATGACATGCACACTAAATATTAAAATTAAAATTTAAGCCAATATACTTTTTTCCTATATTTTTATACGGGGAAAAAATATGTATCAGGATGTAGGTTACACCACCATGTACTTCAAAATCAAGCATTTCATGGTTTCAAAGTAGTTAAAAATCCTAAACTTAGGATCACCAAATACTCTGCTTCTTAGATGACCATGGACTGTATGTATAGCTTATCTCTAGAGAAGAGGTACTGGATATTTTTCCTCCCCCAGAAACAAACATAAGTTAAAAAGTAATTAATATGACAGTAGGTGTCATATTCTTTACTTCCTATATTTTACACATAATGCATGTAACATATATAAATAACATATATGGGGAGGATTAAAAAAATATAAAACACCTGTAAGTCTACCCCACAAAGATAATCAATGTTAAAACTTTGGACTATGCTGTCCATGCATTTTTCATCTGACTTTTTTTCCATTAAAAAAATATATCATGAAACTTTTGTTTTAAAATGGTAACTCTGAACCCATGCATCAGCTCCTACTTCTTCCCCGAACATCACTGAAATGACAGTAAAGAGTACTTTTTCTTAAAGGACAGACCTATTAAGAAAAAGAAAAGGAGAGAATACAAGAGCAACACATTTTGCAAGCTGGAAGCTTTCGTCTGAATTGTCAGAACAAAGAGCTGAATCCTAAACCAGTAATAGAGCACCAAGAAGGTAGATTCAGATCACAGAACTCCCAAAAGGCTCAAGGATAGGTAGCAACACTCTGCTGCACTTCTTGAAGTTACATATAACTTTTATATGCACTAGGAAACCAAAATATTTGTATGACTTGCTTTATCTCAGTATTCATTTTATTAACATGGTCAGGAACAGAACCTGCACTATCTCTGAGGTATGCCTATAAATAAAAACTCAAAACAAAAGAAAGGCAAAGGAATCTCTGGGATGATGGTGAAGAGATATTCCAAATAACGCTGTAAAGCAGGCCTAGAAATCAACCAATCTCACTTAGAGAACAGCAGTCCCCATAACAGACTCCTTCAAAACTATTCAAGAAGGTGAAAGGTACTGAACACATGTTATGAGGATATTTACAAAGCTCAGGGAAGTCTAGTAATGAATTAACAACACGTATTTAGAAAACAAAAAAAAATGTTAAGGTTCAATAAATGAAGAAACAGAAATAAAAGACATACAGATTGGAAAGGAAAAGATAAAACTATCTCTATTTGCAGATGACATGACTGTCTATGTAGAAAATCCCAAGGCATCTACCAAAAACTCCTAGAACTAATAAGTGAGTTCAGCAAGGTCACAGGCTACATGATCAACACATAAAAGGCAACTGCATTTCCATGTACTATCAATGAACATGCAGAAATAAAAATTAAAAACAATGTCGCAGGACTTCCCTGGTGGTGGAGTGGTTAAGAATCCACCTGCCAATGCAGGGGACACAGGTTTGAGCCCTGGTGCTGGAAGATCCCACATGCCACGGAGCAACTAAGCACGTGTGCCACAACTACTGAGCCTGCATGTCACAACTACTGAAGCCCGCATGCCTAGAGCCCGTGCTCCTCAACGAGAAGCCACTACAATGAGAAGCCCGTGTACTGCAACAAGAGAAAGCCTGTGCGCAGCAACGAAGACCCAACGCAGCCAAAAATAAATAAATAAAATAATTTTTTTTAATTAATAAATATAAACAACATCACTTACAATTGCTCCAAAGAAAATAAAATACCTAGCTATACACTTAAAACATGCACAAGATCTGTAAGCTGAATAATACAAAATTCTGATGAAAGAAATCAAAGACCTAAATAAACGGAGAGACATACTGTGTTTATAGATTGGAAGACTCAACATAGTAAAGATGTCAATTCTCCCCAAATTGATCTACAGGCTTAATGCAATTCCAATAAGAAATCTCAGCAAGGTTTTTTGTCATAGACAAGTTTATTCTAAAATGTATATGGACAGGCAAAGAACCAGAGTAGCTAACACAATCTTGACAAAGAAAAATAAAGTGGGAGTAATTACTCTACCTGATATTAAGACTTACTATATAGCTAGAATAATCAAGACAGTGTGGTATTGGCAAAGGGACAGACAGATCACTGGAACAGAACTGAGGACCCAGAAATAACCCCATACAAATATGCCCAAAAGATTTTTGAGAGAGAGACAAAACCAATCTCATGCAGGAAGTATATAGCCTTTTCAACAAACAGTGCTAGGGTAACTAGACTCCATAGGTAAAAAAAATAAGCCTTGAATTAAGCATCACAGACAAATATTAGCTCAAAATAGATCACAGGTTTAGATGTAAAATTTAAAAGTATAAAACTTTTTGAAAAAGGTAGGAGAAAATCTTCAGGATGTATAGCTAGGCAAAGAGTTCCTAAACTTGATACCAAAAACACAATCCATAAATGGAAAAACTGATATACTGAACATCAAAATTTAAAACTTCCATACTACAAAAGGCTCAGTTAAGAGTACTGTAAATCATCTATGCTTCAATTTAATAAATAAATAATAAAAGTAAATAAAAACATAAGTGATAGAAGAGTGATTTTGAAGGTGAAGGTGGGAAGTGCAAGGTGTCCTTGAGTAATCAGCTTGAGGAAGGAGCACACATATAAAGGCTGAAGACCTGGAAAGTGACCCCCTTAACTATCCATGCTACAGACCTTTGGAAGTCTTCATAAACCCCCAGCGGTATCTGAACACCAGTTAAGCTCACTGCTCCAATGTAGCATGCTCTCTTGCATCTCCAAGCCTTTGCCAACCTATTCCACAGAGCTAGAACCCCACTACCACTCCCAACCTCACAATCACCACTTACACTAGTCTAACTTCTGTTTGTCCCTTTGGCCTCAGCTCTTGTGATACTTCCCTGGGATGCCTCCTCCAAGGCCACTGGTGAGGATGGGTCCCCTTATCTGACTTCTACAGCATCTCCATCACCTATGTTAACATTCATTACAATGTGTCACCATTGCCTGTTGACTATCCTGACTTCCTTGGAAGTTTGGGGAAGACAAGGACTGGGTCAGTCAAATTACTGCTCTAACCCCATACCAGTAAAGTGCCTAGCACATAATAGGTATCCAAGAAAATCCTGTTCAAAGAACAAATGAATGAAGAAACATGAGGAGCCCTTTGTGAGGGTGATCAGCCTACAAAGTATGCAGTCAACAGTTCTCTCCTTTTGTATGAAAAATCCTGGGGATCTTGACTCCCCACTGAAGGTTCTTCCATCTCAGGAGCCCTTGACTTTACTGCCCCACATGCTTGGTGGCCACTATTCAATTCTGCAGCACCACATTTCCACCATCCTAGCTAGCTTCCTTCAGCTGATGGGGTCAATGTGCCTGGCTGTTGAATTAATTCCATCATGTGACCTGGGACTAGGCAGGAACACACTTGGTGGCCAGAACTGTTTCTAAGAGAAGGAGGCACACCACACCAATCAGGGCCACAGGATAGAACACTGAGATTGGTCCCAGGCAGAAAAAGAGCTGAGACTGTTTTTATATAATAAGCCTTGTAGAATCATTTGACTCTTTAAATATATGCATGAATAATTTTTTAATAAAAATTTTATTTTTAAAAATTTTATATTCCACTTCCCTTAAAGTTCAGGAGTGAAGGGGGAAAATTAGCAGATAAAAACTTATGCGATTAAACAGACTATGTTAGTACTGAGCATCTTATCTTACCTATACTAGAGAGTGTCCTAAGGATAGAGCTATGTCAATTCCATAGTTTTATAACCCTCTGTGGTACCTACCATATCACTATAGCATTCTGTAGATATCTGGAATACAATTTTCCTTTACAGAGTAAATGGTGTTATATTGTTACTATGTAACAAAAATGTAGATTATCACAGGAATTGTGAATTCCATATAATAATCATGATTGAACTTAATCTTTAACAAGTCATTCTCAGAATAACTCACATCTTAGGAAAGCTGTTTTGTTATGCCCCAGCTCCCTCCCTGCCCACTGAAAAAACAAAATTTAATCAGAAAGGCCTTGAAAACTAGCATGGTATGTAAATACTCAATATTCTTCTTTATTCACAAATTAAAGGACTCAAAATTTACAAAAACTACCAAAGGAAGGTTAAAAAAAAAAGTTCAGCTTTATTGAGGTATAATTGACAAAACTGTAAGACATTTAAAGTATACATCACAATGATCTGATATACATTGTGAAAGGATTTCCACTATCCATTTAATTAAAATCTCCATCACCTCACATACAGGAAGGTAAAATTTAACAAAATTTATTTCTGTCACAATGTCAAAACAATTTCTCAGTAATCACATAATTCTATTTTATCTCTACTTCTAAATCAAATATGCTCCATTAAATGACAATATGATTAAAATTTTTGGATTTCAGCAATCTCTTCAGAAATATCCCACACCACCCTCCCTACAATATCTATGTGGATCAAAAAAATATAATCATATTTTTGAAAAGAAAGTGACATGGCAAAAAGGATAAAAATACTAGATTAAGTAAGATATAACAAGTCTGAAAGGATACAGGCTAAAATATTAACAGTGATTATCTCTGAGTGCAGGGAGTACAGGTGAGTGATCATTCCCTTAGTTACCTTTTATTTCCTTTCCTTTTTTTTTATTCATTCCTTTCCTTTTTTAAAACTAAAATGAGTTATAAAAACATAGCCATCCAAATTTTCCTACCATGTACATATTAAAAGAATTTAAAAGGACATAATGAAAAACAGCTGTCCTATAATGAACTCATAACACACCTCAGTGGAGATGCTCCTACAAACTCCCTTGAAAGTCAGTGACAAAAGCTAGGGGATCAAGACTTCAAAATAAATGAAAGGTCATAAAGTTAAAAATAAGGGGAAAGGAGAAAAATGGTGAACCTTAACTTCTCTTAATAAATATAGCTGAGAACTGTGTCTCAATCATACTGTATCTTCCCAATTACCACAAAGAGGAACTGCACAAATACTTGTACTACATTTTGCATACTATCACCTTCAAATATTATTTTCTAAAAAGTATTTTTAAAATCGCAGATAAAAATTCTTAGCACTTACTGCTGTAAGGCCTTCATTATTACAAATGTTGACATCAGCATTGTATTCTAATAATTTACTCATGCATTTCTTCTGCCTGAAAAGAAAGAGACAGTTACAGATAACTGGTACTAGAAAAATAAGCAAATGACAATTATTTTACTGAAACAGTAACTATACTCAACATTAATTAATGGCAAATATCAACTTCCATCTGCAATATTTAAATAAGTACTGTAACATCTGAAACAAAACACAAACTTTTTTCTATGACTCAAAGATAATAGGATAAAGAAAAGGCACAATGAGGTTTTCATGCCATTGGGACAAATTCATCATTCAAAATGCTGAGAAATTTCTAGAGTTGACAGAATATTTGGAATAGTAATCTTCATTAGAAATGTCAGACAATATAAGTCTAATTGAAGGGGAATGGACAGAGTAAAAAGATGTCTCAATGTTGTATCCTACATTCTTGATTGCAAAATATTTAAAATACTAAGATGAGTTATAAAAACCACAAAATTAATAAAATGCCTATCTATTCATCCCCCTACCTACTTCACTTTTTTTTCAATTTATTTTATTGTGGTAAAATACACATAACATAAATTTATCATCTGAACCATTTTTAAGTGTACAGTTCAGTGATATTAAGTATATTCATATTGTTGTGCAACCATCACCACCATCCATCTCAAGAACTCTTTTCAGCTTGCAAAGCTGAAATTCTATATCCATTAAACAATAACTCCCCATTCCCTCTCCTGCTAGCCCCTGGCAACCAGTATTCTACTTTCTGTATCTATGATTTGGGTTTATCTAAGTACCTCATAAAAGTGGAATCATACAGTTTGTCTTTCTGTGATTGGCTTATTTCACTTAGTATAATGTCCTCAAGGCTCATCCATGTTGTAGCATCTGTAGCATCAGAATTTCTTTCCTTTTTAAGGCTGAATAATATTCCACTGTATGTATATACCCCATTTTGCTTATCCATTCATCTGTCAATGGACACATAGGTTCCTTTTGTTTTAGCTATTATGAATCATACTGCTATGAGCTCAAGTATACAAATATTTCTGCAAGACCCTGTGACAAATTTTGGGGTGTTATATACCCAGAAGTGGGACTGTTGGATCATATGGTAATTTTTTTTTTTTTTTTTTTTGGCCACGCCATGTAGCTTGTGTGATTCTAGCTCCCTGACCAAGGGATTGAACCTGGGCCTTCAGCAGTGAAAGCGAGGAATCCCAACCACTGTACAGCCAAGGAATTTCCCATATGATAATCCTATTTTTTATTTTTTGAGGAAGCACCAAACTAGTTTTCAGAGCATCTGTACCATTTTCCTTTCCCACCAACAGAGCACAAGGGTCCCAATTTCTCCACATCCTCATCAACACTTGTCATTCTGTCAACACTGTTTTTCTGATAGCCATACTAATGAGTGTGAGTTGGTATCTCACTGTAGTTTTAATTTGCATTTCCCTGATTAGGGGTATTGAGCATCTTTTCATGTTCTTATTGGCCACCTATATATCTTTTTTTTACAGTACGCGGGCCTCTCACTGTTGTGGCCTCTCTCACTGCGGAGCACAGGCTCCGGACGCTCGGGCTCAGCAGCCATGGCTCACGGGCCCAGCAGCTCCGCGGCATGTGGGATCTTCCCGGACCGGGGCACGAACCCATGTCCCCTGCATCAGCAGGTGGACTCTCAACCACTGCGCCACCAGGGAAGCCCCCTATGTATCTTATTTGGAGACATGTCTACAAAAGTCCTTTGCCGCCTTTTGAACTGCCTACCACTTCATTTTGCTCACAATGTTTCCTCCTAGCCTGAGCCATTCCTAGTCACTCTTCAGTATTTATCTCAATTTCCCCTTCATTAAATAATTAAATGAAAATTCATGCTTTGGAAACAAAGTGATACACACACTATATATATACATAAATAAATTTAAAAATATGCTTTTTATGTATATACTTAACTATGCTCAGTATTGAATTAAGGAAATATGATTTAATCCATGGCATGAAAAAGTTTATGATCTAGTTGAGTAAATGATATATATATATATATACACACACATAAAAAATATAAAATAGGGTATGTGTAATAGCATATTATGTATAATGTTACACAATATAGTATATATAGTATTAATATGAGTATTGAGATACCATGATTTATGGGAAAAACATATATTTGGTTTTAATCCACACTTTTTGGGTCACAGCTCCCAAACCCTTTGAATTTCCTAAGCAGTTAAGGGCAATGGCCCTCATTTCCTGAAAACGTTTCAGGGAAGGTGAATTTTGGGTCCCACCCAAGGGTGGGGGTTGGTTGCCAGGAGAACCAACCATATGACTACAGGGTACTTTCAGTCCCACCCTGATTTCCAGGGAGGGGAGAGCACCTGGAGGTTGTATCAACTGCTAGTGGCCAATGATTTAAGTCAATCATGACTATGTAATGAAGCCTGCATAAAGACCCAAAAGGAGAGCTTTTTGTCCCTTTCAGGGAGAGCTTCCCGGATGGGAATCAAAATGTTTCTCCGTGTGACCATGCCAGGACCTTCTTTGTTCAGGACCTCACCCTGTGTATCTGTCTCTTCATTTGGCTATTGATTCGTATCCTTTAATACCCTTTTATAATAATCAGTAATCTAGTGAGTAAACAAACATTTTCCTGAGTTCTGTGAGCCATTCTAGCAAATTAATTGAACCCAAGAAAGGGATCGTGGGAACCTCTGATTTATAGCCAGTCAGTCAGAAGTACTGATAACAACCTGGACTTTCGACTGGAATCCTGAGTTGGAGGGGGTTGTCGGAACCTCCAATTTGTAGCCAGTCAGTCAGAAGCACCACTTGTGACTGAGCTTGCAAATGGCATCTGAAGTAGAGAGTGGTCTTATAGGACTGAGCCCTTTACCTACAGAATCTGCTTCTACCTGAAGGTACATAGAGTTAGAATTGAGCTGACTTCTAGGACACTCTGTTGGCATCCGAGAATTGCTTGTTGGTATGGGGAAGCGTACACACACACACACACACACACACACACACACACACACACACACACACACACACACACACACACACAGTGGAACTGGGTCCAGGAACCCTTTGCAAGTATGCTATATATATATATATGACATACAAAGAATATACATAATACATGTAATATATATAACTATTTACTCAGATAATAAATATCTTTGTGCCATGGATTATATCATATTTCTTTAATCAACTCAGTACTAAGCATAACTAACTGATTACTAATTAGTAAATCTTATAATCAATAGCTAAAATTTTTATTAACTGAATAAACCTTTTAAAAGAGAACAAATTGCTTTCCTTGCTTTGATATTTTATATCTAAAATGAGGTTAAATGTCATTTAAAATCAGCTTTATAATCAAAGAAATGGAAGAAAACAAAGCTCTGAGTAAACTTTTAAGTTCAAAAGTTTACAAAGTGGGCTTCCCTGGTGGCGCAGTGGTTGGGAGTCCGCCTGCCGATGCGGGGGACACAGGTTCGTGCCCCAGTCCGGGAGGATCCCGCGTGCCACGGAGCGGCTGGGCCCGTGGGCCATGGCCGCTGGGCCTGCGCGACCGGAGCCTGTGCTCCACAACGGGAGAGGCCGCGGCGGTGAGAGGCCCACGTACCGCAAAAAAAAAAAAAAAGTTTACAAAGTTCCTTCATCTAACACATTGTTATGAAAACCTTAGAAAATAAATCTTCAATAACGTGAGGCAACAGACCAGAAAGTCTTATTAAAATTAATATTGCATTGTTTAAATTATGTGTGTGTGTCTGTGTGTGTGTTTGTGTGTCTGCACCCATATTGCTGGATTTCTAAAATCTATTCAGAAGCCTGTCGTGGACCACTGGCATATTGTCAAAATAAACACTTAGGTGGGACTGTACCAGGGAAAAAAGCTCTAAAGAAGTGTTTAGGGTAGAGATTGTTGAAGAAAAGCAGCAATCCATAATCCCCATCCCAAAAATGAACTGCAAAACTATGGGGCAATATAAGAGAACTATATCTTTTTTCTTACTTAATAATCATTATTGCTATTTTCCAGAACCCTGAGTAAATCAAAAAGACCAACTAAGTGCACACCAATGTTGCTTAGAATGGAGCTAAAATGTTAACTAACACATGAGTTCTGCTCTTTATGAGCTCACAATCTAGCCCAAAAAATAAAGAGAAAATGTTTCTGGGACTTCCCCGGCAGTCCAGTGGTTAAGACTCCACACTTCCACTGCAGGAGGTGCGGGTTCAATCCCTGGTTGAAGAACTAAGATCCCACATCCCGGTGTGGTGCAGCAAAAAAATTTTTTAAAAATGAAAAAAGAGGGCTTCCTTGGTGGCGCAGTGGTTGACAGTCTGCCTGCCGATGCAGGGGACACGTGTTCGTGCCCCGGTCTGGGAGGATCCCACATGCCGCAGAGTGGCTGGGCCCGTGAGCCATGGCTGCTGGACCTGCGCGTCCGGAGCCTGTGCTCCGTGGCGGGAGAGGCCACAGCAGTGAGAGGCCCGCGTACCGCAAAAAAAAAAAAAGAAAGAAAAAAGAAAAAATGTTTCAAATCTGACCAATATGCAACATAAGGATAGACAATAATTTTTAAGTCTTCCCTTTTTATATTCTCATACAATCATAAGCAATGCTGGATCCTACTGTACAGGAAACAACTATTTTCCTGCCCAGATACTGCAACAATTATGAGAAGTTTATGGTAACCCAAATGACACAGGGACCAGTCATCCACATGCTTGGAGGCAGCTTACTGGGTTTTCCACTGGAAAGGAGGGCAATTTAGTATTAATGCACTGATGGCTGAAGACAGAAACACTAAAGCAGGCCAAGACAAATACTCTGACAACAATAGATGAGGGGACAAAACAAAATCCCTCATAAACCAGATAGACCAGCAAAAGGGGTAGAATTCACCTATGACTTCTGCTTCAGTCTAGACAAATTTGAACTTATAGAGAAATTAGAGCCAAAGACTATTTCTGAAACCATCAAAAGCTACAGGAAGCAACAAGTAATCAAGTCACTTAATAAACATTTACTGAGCACCTCTATGTTGTACAAGGCATTCATTCAATATATAAAAACCAAAATAGTTAAGTATGGAATATCAAAAGTAATCTTTATAGAAATAGAAAGGCATCCAAGTTAGATGTTATGTTAGGGTTATGGACTCTTCTTACTCCTTTTCTCTTCACTGATTTACCATATGAATTATGTAATAATATCTGTTATATTTCTTCATCTTTAAAATGTAATGGTCTCCAAATTCAATGTCTCACCAAAAAAAAAAAAGATAAATATGTGAGGTGATGGATATGTTAATTAACTAGATGACAAAAATCCTTTCACAATGTATAGATCAAATTCATCATGATGCACACTTTAAATGTATTATAATTTTATTTACCATTTATACCTCAACAAAGTTGGAAAAAAAAAAAAAGCAATGGTCTCCTAAATGACTAAGTCTCCTACTACAACAGCAGTAGACATTTTATCCCTGCTGTGCACCAATCTGTCCTTTCATTTACAGTTGTTGAGACACTGTACTAAGATATTTTTCTATATGTAACTTTTCCAGAGAGCTTTGTCACTATCCTACCAACATTTGGGATAATGTATCTAGACCTGAGATCAATTCAACAAGGGAATGAATGATTTAGTCTATGACCTTGGGCGTGACACCCTACAACATACCTAATGAGGCCAATTATTAGAAAAAACAATGGTTTAATCAACACATTACCTCTTGCAACAGTGGACAACTAAACTGGTTCACGTGCTAAGTCAGGAAATGGGACAGACCAGACAGGGTCAAAGGGCTATGCTTCTCCTCTGTCCAACTGAGACATCACTATGGTTCTAGTCTTTCTGGTTCCACTTTAATCCTTGTCTACAAAAATTTGGCCTCAGACTGAGGCAGTGGACAATTTTAGCCCCATATCCATCTCACTTAGGCAGCCACCTCAACTACCTAGAATTCCTGTTCAAAACAGTCAACAAAAATACTTCTAAGAGTAATCAAAAGAAGAGACACATAGGAATAGTCTTTCATAGAAAAGTTTTCCAGCATTCAAAAAATGTTTATAAATGTAAAGTTCCTCAAGCCCTGAATCAAAAACTACTTATTTTAAACATAATTCCAACTATTTTAGTCTGGTTTCTCAGTCCAACAGAAAAATATTGTGGAGGCAGACACAGAGACATGACTATCTGAAATTCTTGACAAAGAAACTAGGTATAGGGACTTCCCTGGTAGCACGGTGGTTAAGAATCCGCCTGCCAATGCAGGGGACACGGGTTTGAGCCCTGGTCCGGGGAGATCCCACATGCCGCAGAGCAGCTAAGCCCTAGCACCACAACTACTGAGCCTGCGCTCTAGAGCCCGCGAGCCACAAGTACTGAAGCCCACACGCCTAGAGCCCGTGATCTGCAACAAGAAGCCACCGCAATGAGAAGCCCACGCACCGCAACGAAGAGTAGCCCCACTCGCCGCAACTAGAGAAAGCCCGCGTGCAGCAACGAAGACCCAACGCAGCCAAAAATAAATAAATTTATTTTTAAAAAAAAACTAAGTATAATGTATTTACTCTGTCTTTAATTGCATTAATAAAATTAACTAAACAATGTGGAAAATAAGCCATGGAGTTCAACAAGGCAAAAGACTACCAGGAAAAAGGACACTAAAACAAAGAGGTGAAAATTACGCTTTTCAGAAAATGTCATTATAATACTAGTAAAAATAAACTTTGACAAATATATCTTCAAGAAGAAAAATATTAGTAAACTTAATAAATTATTAAAATTATAGTTTAAAAGTGTAACAAAATAATCCAAGACCCTCTTCCCAAGGCAAATACTGGGCAAAAGAAAAAAAAAATTCCCAAATGAAGGTAGAGTGCCTTGACTACTCTTAGTCATAACAATACAACTTAAGCTACTTAAGAAAAAATATTTACCCATTTCTAGCTGCCAAATGAAGGGGTGTACAGCCTGAAATATCTTGATAGTTAGGATTTGCTCCTTTCTTTAAAAGCAGAACCAAGCATTCCACCGATCCACAACTAAAACAATATTAAAAACAGTTCAGACACATTTAACAAACAGCCATAGTTGACATAGCTTAATTAAAAAACAAAAAGCCCTATTAAACACATTATTTTGGGGGTCCATATTGACCTACAATTTAACTCCTGTCACAAATAGTAAATATCCTCTACTTTCAAGATGGTACATTCTACTGCAAAAGCTATTAAGTATTTGAGAAGTTCATATAAAGCGAAATAAAGTATTAGCACATAAAAGAAACCATACAGTACTCTCAACTTTTGGCTTTCCAGAATCCAAATTTATATTGAAAAATCAATTTTATTTAGGTAGAGTAATCTCAACCTAAATCCTAAAGGGTGATGAGATATCAACAAATTGATTAGCTACACACTGGAATATTATGAATAAAAATCATTCCCACAGCTAAGTAAAAAATATAAAGCCAACAACTTCACATGCAATTAGCATATAAAATCTTATATTGGTGGGATAAAAGTAAAATTTTGGTGAATGTACCCTCTTAAGTATATCCAGGAAAGATAATCCCCGTGCCTAATCTCCTCTAATCTGATCTAGAGCAAGTTAAAACATCAGATGTAAGACTTGAGTCCAATCCCAAGATTAACAATCTATCTAGTGAAAGAATGTAAGCATAGCACACTATGCCCTCGACAAAACAAAGAACCACTCAGCTGTCTGTTCTCATCTCTCTCCATAACTACTAAGGAACACACTGATTCAAAGCTTACTGATCATTACTCTAGACCAAAATTTAATCCAAAATGTCTTAAGTCTTACTTTGCTGCAATGTGAAGCAAGCTTCTTTTCACACGTCCAAATGCATAATTGACATCAAACTTTGAATTTGATAGTAGTTCAGAAACAGACCTATGCCAAAAGAAAATTGAGTCAAGGTTAAAAAAAAAAGTTTTTAAAAACATAGTAACTCAAGTTAATAGCTGTTTAGTGTTACTCTTACCAATTATTCAAAAGGTTTTGTCCCACATCAGCCAAAAAACAAGGCACTACTCTCTAAGCGTAGCACAGCAGCCAGTGCAGCATCATCCAGAAACCAACTGCCCTCACCTATAAACTGGTGCTGAAGGGTTCCTTGTCTGCCGCTCTGACTATGTCACCTGCTCTGAGGACACCTAAGTTGGCTTCAGCTCCCACTAGATTCTTGAGAAGCAAAGAGAGTAGGACTGGCTGCTCCCCCTGCAGAAAGTTGAGCCTATCTATATTAATTTTGGTCAAATAAGAAAAATCAGACAAAAACATGCTTTAATTATATCAGACAGGAGTTCAAAGCAAAAAAATCATTTATATTTTAAACGTGTTTCAAAATACAGTGTCTCTTTACTTTCTCCTCATAATACCAAACTACCCAATGGCTAACCACAGCAGAGCTGTCTGTTACAGCTCTCTCATCACACAGCCAGACAACCACACCTCACGTGCGCCCTGTAAAAGAAGTGTCGACACTACCTCAATAGAAAGAACATCAAAGTAGTAGAATATTAGGGAATAACTTGTCCATCAGCCCTAACTTTTGCTATAAAGATCAGTAGTGACCTCTAACAGAAACCATCGTAATGTTTCTTTCACTGTCAGTGACCAAGCAAATACTTGTTTTAAGTTCTGACTATGCATTTAGAAAATTTCTTATCATAGAATTTTACAGTTGATACGGATCTTAGAAAATCTTGTTTCTTATTTCACAGACAGAAAATTATAATAGAGGTTAAATAACTTGCCGCAGGACAAAACCTATGTCCAAACTCTATGGTGTGTTTGTGTGTGTATGTGTGTACGCAACATTTAGGTAAATTTATATTCTTAAAAAATATAAATTTGTGGAAAAAATATATAAATTTGTAAATAGGCACTCACCTGTGTTGATCAGCCATAACCATTGGCATTAATGTATAAACAGCAGTTTCATTATCTAAGTGTTAAAAAAAAAAAAAGAAAAGGAATTAATTTATCTCCTACTTTTTCCAAAGGGTGATACTTATGACTACTTCAGAGTTTTCTTAACTCTAAATAAAAAGCTAGGAGAAGAGGTGGAAGAAGATTATGGATAGTGAAAAACACCAGAGGTATTGCAAGATTTGCAATAATGCACAATGTTTCATCATACTTACAAGTACTTGGAGGAATGTTAAGTATATATGAATATCAAAGATAAATATGCTAAAATTATTTTAAAATATTACATATACATAGTATTTGCTCCTTGTCAATAACACAAGAAATTTTTATGAAACAGCATTAAAGTCTTATTTTTACTTAACTCACATTTTCATTTATTATCTTTTATAAATTCACAGAAATATGATCCAAAAGAAGTTAAAAGTCAATAACATCTATGATCTCATGCGATACTTATATAAATTTCAGATAGCGTTTGAATTTTTTTTTTTTTGATGTGGACCATTTTTAAAGTCTTTATTGAATTTCTTACAATATTGCTTCTGTTTTATGTTTTGGTTTTTCTGGCTACGAGGCATGTGGGATCCTAGTTCCCTGACCAGGGATCAAACCTGCACCCGCTTTGGAAGGCGAGGTCTTAACCACTGGACTGCCAGGAAAGTCCCTGAATTTACCTTTATGTATTACTAATGGTCATTCCTCAATTCAATGCATATTAGAGCTTTACGTTTTTTAATAAGTTACTTACAGAGAAGTAACACTGACAAGTCCCATTTAGCCCTTAAAAAGTTAATAGCAGTACTAAAATTTGTGAGTAAAAGTTTGAGAAAAAGGATATTTGCATAGTATCAAAGTATTTCCCCCACAGTGAACTTACAGTGGAGAACCCAGCAGATTATCACCTTAATCATCTGATAAAGGGTAACATCACCAGAAATAATACATATCAATATATTGTAGCCCTTGAGTTTCCACTGAGAAGGGCACATCACTTTTGTAGTATTCTTGCCAAAAATCTGTAACTTTAATCTACTCATGGGAAAACATCAGACAAACCCAAATTAAGGGGAATTCCACAAAATACCTGATCAGTCCTCTTAATCAAGACCATTAAAGTCAAGGAAAAATTGAAGAAATATCACAGTTCAGGGGAGGTTAAGGAAACATGACAACTAAATGCAATGTGGTATCCTCAATTGGATCCTTATATAGAAAAAAGACATTAGTGGGAAAACTCATGAAATTCTAATAAAAGTCTGGAATGTGGCTAACAGTATTACACCAATATTAACTCCTTAATTTTTTTTTTAACTCCTTAATTTTGATCACTGTTCTTTGGTTGTATAAGATGTAAACATGAGGGGAAGCTGAGTGAAGGGTATACAGGAACTGTTTATGCAACTTTTCTGTGAGTCTAAAATTACTTAAAAATGGAAAGTTAAAAAGAAAAAGAAAAAATAGGGGGAACTGTTATCATTAAAAGATTCTTAAGAGATGAGTCAACCAAATGTAATGTGTGGACCTGACTGGATACTGATTCAAACAAACCAACTGTAAGTGAATATTTCTGAGGAGAAAACTGAACATGGACTGGGTATTTGATGAGAATTAAAATTACTGTTACTTGTGTTGGCTCTAATAATGGTATTGTGATTATGTTTGAAAAAACATTATATATGTAGAAATATATCCGGAAGTATTTAGAGGAAGAGAAAAAAAGTTACCATTTCTTTACATTTTTGTTCATTATTTTACTATTTTTGAATGTATACATGAAGAGCAATTTAGTCCTTGTCAACATTCACAAGTACAGTATGCAGATGCAACAACTTTCACTATAATAATAATTCAATAACCAAAGAATCCTACTAATAACAGCCAACATGTTTTAAATTATTACCTTAAAGGCACTGTTCTAAACACTTCACATGCATATGCATCATCTCTTTTATCTTCACAGCCACCTTATGAAGTAGGTACTAGTATTATCCCTATTTTACAAATGAGAAAGCTGAAGCACTAAGTAATAAGCCGTGTGATGGTGGCATTAAATGGCAAACTGGAATTCAAAGCTGGCTGATTCCAAAGCCCCCACAAGAAAAATCTTCCACTGCCCACAGTATACACTATATAAATAGCCAAAAGGTCTACAATACTATTCTTTTTTTTTTTTTTTTTTGCGGTACACGGGCCTCTCACCGCTGTGGCCTCTCCCGCTGCGGAGCACAGGCTCCGGACGCGCAGGCTCAGCGGCCATGGCTCACGGGCCCAGCCGCTCCGCGGCATCCTCCCGGACCGGGGCAATAACCCGTGTCCCCTGCATCGGCAGGCGGACTCTCAACCACTGCGCCACCAGGGAAGACCTACAATACTATTCTTAACATGTACAATACAGTCTAACTTGTTTTATTCTCGTCCATCTCAATTTTTTCAAAATGCTGACTGAAACCACTCAATTATTCTCATTATCTAACAGTGAGTCACCAAAAGGAGTTGAAAAACACTTCACTAAGCCTCCCTCAGCATGGCAACATTCTTTCTCTCTCATATAATACACGCCCCAATAAAAATCTGAACTTCTAAACCATGACAATTTCAATTAAGTCACTCCATAATAAACAAAGTCATAAACAGGAAATACCCTTATTTGTGAATTTAAACTTATAAATCAAGATAGTACATACTTTTAAGTGAGCACCATAAGGTTCGCATGGGTTTTACTTATAGGGTGTTCATTTAGATAAAATTTAGAGGTAGATCTTGTTTTTTAAGTAGTATCTAACCTTATTAAAAAATAGCTCACATACGCTAAAAGGTACGAAGACACAAATATAACCACAACTATGATGCTAGAAGGAGACTATCCAGGAAATACTATACTAAGAAAGTACTGAATAAAATTTGCTGTCAGGTGCTTCCTTCTCCACACTCATGAAGAAATCTTGAGAACTAGGTATGTAACAAAAGTTTTCAGAGTGATAAGAAAAGTTTAATCAATCTCTCACTTTATCAGATATGTTGGCCATTTTTATTAATAACATTTCAGAACTCAGCAACTAAAAGGAAAACCTCAAAGAACAGGAAGCTCAGATTCACTATGCTATATTCAATGTCTCATCAAACCATAAAATGGGAGAGATTTTTTAAAAAATTGATAACTATCCTAATCATTATTCAAATATACGCTCAAATGGGCTCAAGTTCTATTATTTTATTAAACAAATTACATTCACTGTAAATGCAGTAGTTTAAGATTACTTTTTCCACATAAATGAATAATATAAGCCAACTTTTTACAGTCCACAGAGAATCTATATCCCTAAAGTAATTGTTTTCCTTTCACTTCCTGTCTCACAAGAATATTCCTGTTAGCCCTGCCTAAGATGACTCAACAACCTGCACTCCATTACTTAGAGGGAATACTCAGGTTTTCATCATCCCAAGGAAACATAAATATGTTTTCCCAGAATTCAATTCAATAAATAAAATATCTGCAGGTTAATCCTATGCAACAAAGTTAATTTTAGAGTGAGGGCTGATTAAAAACTTTCCAACCTTAATAATTAGCTCCAATCAAGTGCTTATTAATCACTGAAGTCTAACAAGGCAAGATAAACATCTGATTATTTCCTAAAGTTAGACAGATCTCAGAACTTCTGTTCAGCCCTTAAAATGAAAGCACAACAATCTAAATTTTTATAATTAGAATGTAACACACACACACACACACACACACACACACACACACACACATTTGAAAGGGCCAATCTCAGAGAATTCAAAAACATTCATCTTAGGGACAAAGATAAATTAAAAGGACAGGATGAGCAAACTCACTATAATCAAAGAAAAACAAATGTAAGCAACATGGGAAAAAGTTTTATTTTTAATTACTCTAGTTTCCAGGGACTCTCAGACTGTGGGTGGAACTTTCTTTTCCAAAGAGTTAGTTGAGAGGTTGATACTCAGTCTTAAAAATGCTGATATAATTAGATCTATACTCTTCTATGTAATAATCCTAAGGAAATATTTATAAAGGCAGACTGAGATTTAAAAATGTACAAACCTGTTCCTCATAAAATCTATTATAAAAACAATAATTAGATTCAATATTTGTTACATATTAACCTACAAAATAAACCTACATTAAATCCTACAAAATAATTAAGCATTTAAAGATATAATAAATGTTGTATGTTTTCTAAAAGCAAAATAAAAGACTATATGCAGTATGATCTTAGTTTCAGTAGAGAAAGAGAAAAAATAATAATAGAAGGAAATAAAGAAAATACTAACATTGTTTATCACTGGGTGTGAAATGACAGATTATTTTATTTTTCTTTCTTTTCAAAATGTTCCACAATGAAAACACATTACTTTTAAAACAAGAAACATTATCAAAGTCTTCTAAGTCACATTTACGTTAAAAAAAAACGGGATTTAAACTGAGCAATACAAATACCGTGTAAATGAAACTACACACGCAGCAAAGGATACCAATAATTTGACTGCGGAAAATGAGTGAGATCAGCACTTAAGAAATGGACTCAAAGGTGGAAGGTGGAAAGAAAACAGAGAAAGAAAACGTTGAAGTCAAAAGTCTTGTTCCTAAAATCAGGATCATTTTCAGTCTCTTACTTTACACTAGCAAGGTACCAAGTACAAAATTATCTTTTGAGAAACAGTCGCCACAAATCATCCTGTTCTGAATCATAAGTAGAGACTAGGGAAAATTTTTTTCAGAAAAATTATCCTCAGGTCTCCAGTCCCACATTTCTTTTATGGCTCTCGCCCAAGTTCTCCTTCACTAACCTTACAGATCACCTCCCCAGCAGCAATTCAAAGAAATTTTTTTAAAAAATGATATAAGATAAACTAATGCAATGCATTTAAAAAAAAAATCACCAGACTTAACTCCTACCCTTTCTCTCAGTTGGGCATACAGAATCAAGCCTCTTAGAGACAGCACTGCGCTCTCCCACTACCACTAAACCATCTGAATTCATGAGGCTGCAAACAAAACGGCTTTCTTTCTCATCTCTTTTATTACTAGTGTTTTACCTATTCTGAAGAAATCCTGGCACACTGAACTAAAATTCCTAAACGACAGGGCTCATGCCTTACTCCTCTCTGTAGAAGCGCCCCAGCCCCCTCCGTCTGATGAATAAATGAAGGCAGACATGCATATTAAAGTAAAGTGTATATATGTAAACACACACAGTACTTCAAGTACATGTTTGATATTTGACACCCTTTTATTTATTGTCAAAATATAACAGTGCTCTACATTTAGAAAAAGAAAAGAATGCTTAATTCCCCTCAGCAACTTAAAGTAAACAATACTACTTGGGGAGCATCTCTCTAGCCCCAGCAGGCAGAGACTGTAAAATGGCCCACAACTGTGATGTTTTCTGAATCCGGATCTCCGCCCTCCGGGTGGTATTTCTGCTCCTTCGCCAAAACCCCTAATCGATAGTCTGGAGAGACTTGGGTCTATCCTGCTTCTTCTAGCAGCAGAACCTTCACAGCCCGGACCCCTCCCCCAAACTCCCACCTGCCCCGGGCGGGAGCGGCGGGCGAGGGGTAGCAGGAGGTCCCAGCCCGGCCCCTGCCAAGGAAAGTAAATGTGGGCGTTTGTTCAGCTTTTGGTTAGTTTTCCCAGCCGGGCCTCCCCGCGCCCCGAGCCCCGCCCCCGGCGCCCCTAGCCCGCGGCCAGCTCACCGTCCGGCAGCTCTACGGTGCGCGCGCGGCGCAGCGAGCGCGTCAGGCGATTGAGCTGCTCCATCGCTCTCTCCATCCTCGGCGCGCCCTAGGCGCTACCCCTGCCGCGCCCGCGGCCTCCGCGCCCAGCGCCCTACATCCCGCCCCGCGCCCGTCCCGCGGGCGGAGGCGGCGGTTCGCCCGGGCCAGCGCCCGGGACTACGGGGGCCGTTAAGGACTGCGTCCTCCGTCCGGGGGCCGGGAGCTGTTGGACAGACCACCGAGTGGACACCCGCGGCCGGAGACGCCGCTCTGGCCCTTCCTGCCGCCGCCACCGCCTCTTCCCTCCCGGACTCGCACAGCCTTCTGGGAGCGGTAGTTCCGAGCCGCGCGCCCGGGGCGGAGCCACGCTGGATGCGCCCGTGGCTCCGCGCCCCTGCCACGCAGACGCCTGGGTAGGGCGGTGTGTGCGGGAAGCTGCGCGCAGGCTTGCGGAGGGACTTATTGGGTGTCCCCACGAGCCCCTTCTCCTGCACCGCAAAGCTGTACGAGAGCAGCTCCCTTCAATTCTGTCACTCCCCCCTATATAGACGATTGGGGATTTGCACGGTTGTTCTTAAATCCATCGTCAATCATCCCAGTTTTGGTACATTTGTTTTCCAGATACATGAACTGTTGAAATATTACATTTTCATATGTTAAAGAATGATAAAGTCAAACAAATGCAAACGCAGAATACACTTTTTCCTTCATTGCAAGTAACGTAACCGTAGCTTAATTATTTGTCTCCCCTGCTGGGCGATTTCGTGAGGGCAAAGCCGTCCCTTTATCTTGTGCCTTGTATTCCCGTACTCACCACAGCACCTGACACAAAGTTGAAACTTTGGGGAATATATGGATGATGACATCCTAAAAGAAAATTTTAGTTTATTTGGGAACAATGCTGAAGTCTCAAGATGATGACAGATTCCAGTGGGAAATCCAAAGACTGATTTCGTGAGTTGCAAAAAAACTTGACAATACCAACAAGTGTGGATGAAATTAATTAAAAGGAAATCAGTGGGGAAAAATCATATTTGTCAGCTCTACACAGAAGTAGAGCACAAGCCAGGATAAAAACAAATTTGAAGCAGCTGAAACATGAAAGAATTTATCCAATCCAGGTGAGTATGAGCCTACCTAACACCACTGACAATGAAAAGAGGAATTTTGTCTTCTTGGGCATAACCAGTGCCAAGATGATGCTGGAGTTAAGAGAGAACCAAAGAGCTTGGTCTTTCTCAGCTTCTCCTTCCTCAAAGAGGCAAGGCTGCTCCTGCAATGAATGGGCACATGTACGTTGGTGATATATATTAGCTGGCCCAGAAGGAGAAAGAGAATCTCACCTGACCTTCCAGGATATGCAGGGGCAGATGGTGGCTGGCATGGGTGTTCCCTGCCAATGCCATCCTGAATCAGTTCCAACCTGCTGCTACCAGTTATTTGTGCCAGTGATGCAACAGGCTCAGGGTAGACCTTCTAACCAGTTGGTTCAGATGAGACCTAAACCAGTCCAACAACAAGGTGGAGACGTCAGAGCTTCGAAGGAATGCCAAACACTATGGGCTAGGCCATGTCCAACCCTTTGCAACCTAGCTTCAACTGGAAATGGTCCTGCCTTTCTTGGCTTCCCCATACCATTCAGAAAGTCAAGATCCCCACTGCTATACAGAAGTTAGCATCTCAGCCTCTGCTATTACTGCCACCCCTTAAGCTGTTGCTCCATATAAATCATTTCCGATGTCCTCTGGGCACCAAGACTGGATTTTACGTGCAGAGCAGGAGTCCCCAATAACGTCTATGGTGGGCATCTCTCCCCATGCTGGTCACTGTTCACCACAGGAGTAAAAGATGCTGGAAGAATGTTACAGAATGCTGCTGTGGGTTGTCAGTTCTAAATCCTGCAATGTGATGCACTCTCTCAAATAGCTCTGGTCCAAGGTGTATGAAGCTGTGGTACCGCTATAGGCTTATCACTGCCTGTCCAATAGAACTTTCTACAATGACAGAAATGTTCTATAGTCTGCACTGTCCAGAATAGTAGCCACTAAGCAAAAGGGGTTACTGAGTGCTTGAAATGTGGCTAGTGTAACTAGATTTTAAATATTTATTTAAATGTAATTAGTCTACTTTAAATTAAGTAGCCACATGTGCCTAGTGGCCACCGTATTGGACAGGGCAGTTTATCACACCAAGAAGGAAGCTGCCCATGAGAACAACAAAAAAGTGAAATAGCTCCTCATAGGTTATAGTTGAAGAACTGAAAATTCTCACTTGCCCTGTGGAAGTCAACACCAAGAATATCAAATGAAAGCTTTAAAAGGGCATTTTGTATCATAAATTCCATTATCAAAAATATAGCGCTTTTCACTTATAAGAATCCAGATTTCTCTGTGACCCAGTTTTAACTTTCTCTTTTCTATTTCTGGATTTTCTTCTCCCTGAAAATTGGTTTTATTGGAGATACCCAAGCTTAAGTTTCTCCATGTAAAAGAAGAAAACAATCAGTTCAATAAAAGGCAGGAAGAGAGTGGGGGGGGGGACAAAAGAAAAGAACAAAGAACAACCATTGTAAAAACAAAACACAAAAATAAGATGGTAGAAATAAATCCAAATATATTCATGGCCATAATCACAGAAAATATAAACAGAGTCAACTGTGGACAGGGCGGAAAATGTTCTCCTTTCCAGACAACATATATGCTTAATATATGAGAAAGAATTAGTCCTGGAAAAATCTAACTGCAGTAAAAATTTTTTTTTCTATTTTCTTGTGTCCTGAGATAACACACTACAAATATTGAGGATATATATTCAAAATCCATATCTAACTCTATGAATTCAAAGCACTATAGAAACCAGTTCTCCCTGCATATCAACCATGGGAAGGAAGTATATACCAACAGCCGCTATTCCTCGTGGATATGAATTGCAAGCCACCAGAACTTTATCGGGAGGTATTGCAAGCCTACATGAAGTTTAGGATTAAAAATGTATTAGCGGGCTTCCCTCGTGGCGCAGTGGTTGAGAGTCCGCCTGCCGATGCAGGGGATACAGGTTCGTGCCCCCGTCTGGGAAGGTCCCACATGCCGCTGAGCGCTGGGCCCGTGAGCCGTGGCCGCTGAGCCTGCATGTCCGGAGCCTGTGCTCCGCAATGGGAGAGGCCTCAACAGTGAGAGGCCCACGTACCGAAAAAAAAAAAAGTATTAGCTCTTGGGAGAGATGTAAAGTATGGGATTTCCATAAATCATTTAAATTGGGATTGTGTAAAGGAGGGGCTTTTGGCTATGACTAAAATAATTTTGATGTTTCAAATTTTCATATACCTGTTGCAAAAATTTCATGGTTCATGCTACTATTAAGAGCAGTGCTATGTCTTCCAAAGTAAGGTATTACGATATACATAGAGATAGACAACATCCAAAATGAGACATACTGAGAATTTAAAAATTTTAAATCATTAATAATGCATTTGTAGAAATCTGACTTTTGTAATAAATGAAATGAAATCAGTAATTTCATGAAATTACTATGAAAGGATTTTCCTAATTTTATAGTAAGTTTAACAATCTTAGTGATCACTGGAGAGAACATGAAAGATAATGTCTCCTACCAAAAACATAATAGTGCTAAGAAAACCAGTATCACTAAACTTGTGAATATTTGAAATCTTTTTTTTTTTTTTTTACGGTACGCGGACCTCTCACTATTGTGACCTCTCCCGCTGTGGAGCACAGGCTCCGGACGCGCAGGCCCAGCGGCCACGGCTTACGGGCCCGGCCGCTCCGCGGCATGTGGGATCTTCCCGGACCGGGGCACGAACCCGTGTCCCCTGCATCGGCAGGCGGACTCTCAACCACTGCGCCACCAGGGAAGCCCAATAACTGCCTTTTTAAAGCATTCAATTTGGATTAAATAAAAAATGTTGGTGAGTTTACTCCATCATCAGTAACTTGGTCCCAAATTCAATGCAAACCAATATTTATATGCAAGGTGGAAGTACAATAAAGAATAAGACTTTTGGGCTTCCCTGGCGGTGCAGTGGTTGAGAGTCCGCCTGCCAATGCACGGGACGCGGGTTCGTGCCCCGGTCCGGGAAGACCCCACATGCCGCGGAGCGGCCGGGCCCGTGAGCCATGGCCGCTGAGCCTGCGCGTCCGGAGCCTGTGCTCCACAGCGGGAGAGGCCACAATAGTGAGAGGCCCGCGTACCGCAAAAAAAAAAAAAAAGAATAAGAGTTTTTTCACTCTCAAGGAGTTCAACTTCTGGAAAGGAAATTAGACATGCACAAATCTGACAGTAATACATAGCAAACTGTGGAGAGTCCTTCATGCTCTACTCAAAACCCTGGGGATGTGGGGGAGAGAATCATCCCTTCATTGTAGAGAGGGAGCAGAATCAAGGAAACTTCCATGCTTGAAAGGAGATCACATTAACACATGGGAAATAGAAACAAGCAGGACAATCTGATGAACAACAAATATTAACAGTTGATACTTGTTGAGCATCAATAGCTTATTTAGCTAAGGCTTGTGGGTAATTGGAGAATTAAGGCTAACATGTGTTAGTCAGATTTCAGTTAGCCTTGAATGTCATGATTAGGAGCTTGAAGCCAGTTCTGCAAACAGCAAGGGGCAACACAATTAGATGGTAGCAGAAGAGAATGGTAACAGCTGAATGAGTTAAGAGGCCACTTGTACAGGTGAGTGGAAACAAAACACTGTGTTAAGGTGGGAGTGAAGGAAAAAGACAGATATGGGTACTGTGGATTGACAGGATGCAGAATTTTGACTCTACATGAACAGTGGACTAGATGGGTAAGAGTTAAAGATGACTCCAAAGTTAGTAGTTGTCAGGAGTAAGTTCTTTTGAGAGGAAAAAAGTTGCTCAAAAGTTGCATATTCTGGGGACTTCCCTGGTGGAGCAGTGGTTGAGAATCTGCCTGCCAATGCAGGGGACATGGGTTCGAGCCCTGGTCTGGGAGGATCCCACATGCCGCGGAGAACTAGGCCCGTGAGCCACAACTACTGAGCCTGCGCGTCTGGAGCCTGTGCTCCATAACAAGAGAGGCCGCGATAGTGAGAGGCCTGCGCACCGCGATGAAGAGTGGCCCCCGCTTGCCACAACTAGAGAAAGCCCTCGCACAGAAGCTAAGACCCAACACAGCAAAAATAAATAAAATAATTAATAAACTCCTACCCCCAACATCTTCAAAAAAAGAAAAGTTGCATATTCTGTTGCATAACTCCAAATCATTAGATTGCAGAATCTGAAGAGCCTTATCAAGGCTGAGTCTGGAGTATGGGATAATCCTATGCTAGATATATTTAATAAAGGCCTGTTTTCTGAGTGCTGGTTTTCCACATCCGTATTGGTGTGGGTTTCAATTATATTTAAAAATCACTTTCAATTGCCCCTGAAGAAGAATTATTTTGTTCACCTTTTCTTCAAGACAAATAGTGCAGTTAAAAAAAAGTAAAAGGTCTAATTTCTCAGGGTAGGGTGGTTTAGGGCTACAGATTGGAGACATAGTACTGACATTGAGACCAGAAAACTGTGATTCATTTCAACTGTCTGGTTTCAAGTTTCCTCATCAGCAAAATGAAATTTATTAATCAGGACTTTTCCAGTTGCAAGTGACAGGAATGTGACTTCAGCTAGCATATGTCAACTAAAAAATTTATTAATACAAGCGGATGGCTTAAGGACCCCCAAGGGATGGAAGCACCATTAGAACTCTCTCTGTTCTTTGTCAGAGTTATCTTCTTAAAGAAAAACTGGAAACATTTCACTTCCTCCCTCAGAATCTATGCAGCTGTCCCCATTCTCCATAATTTAAAGTCTAACCTCCTAAGCATGCTATTCAAAGCCTGACACAATCTGTTCTCACATAACCTTTCCAGTCCTGTTTTAATAATTGTCTGCACTTATTGAGTGCTTACTGCAACCAGGATTTGTCTTAGAGGGAAACAAGCTATGATTAGAATTCCTGGCTCTATCCGTACTAACCATGTGCCTTGAAAAAACTTCCTTAGCCTCTGGAAACCTCCATTTTCATCATTTGCAAAATGGGGGTAATTACAGTATCTCTCTTATTTCACTTATTTCTTTCTTTATTTCATGGAGGGACATATGATCTCATATCTTACAGCTTTTCCTGATGGCTCATTCTTGGATCAAGGTGCAGGGTCAGGCTATTTAAATAGGCTGCTCTCTTAAAAACCACATACTTGGGAGATGTAGTTCCCCAAAAGGTAGAAGTTGAGAGATGCAAAATAATTTGGCCAATACAGAGGATGTGGACTTATTTATTCAATCCTACAAGTCTGTGTCTGGGAAACAGCATCCTTATTTGGCACATCCTTGACATCTATTCTTCCAAAATGTTCTTGTAAATTTTTTGCTTCTTTTGTTCGTACTTCCAGCCTTGCATTTATCTCCTGAATCCTTCAGTTTTAGCACTACCACACCCCAGGAATTCTTGATTAATTGAATATCTTATCACTTGTTTTTGTTTTTTTTTTTAAAGTAAGCTGAGCTGATCTAGCAGAATTTGCTGTCCCCTCTACCCTCTGTAATAGCCATTGTGGAAGACTGCCTCCTCACCACTCTCTTGACCCAAATTGGCCATTCGGGACAGGGTCGAGAATGTTTGGTCAGCCTCCTTACTCTGAGCCTTGGAGGTGGTGGATTTCATGCTGTCGAGAGAGAGCAGTTTTCTTACAGCTTTATTTCACCTGGACACATACCACAGCTCCAAAGTCCTTATTTAACCTTAAATCTCCCTTATTAACCATTGATTTCTGTGCCCCCACCTGCTTCCTACCTAATCCCACAGCTCCAGTTTAACCCCTACATTTCAACATTTTGGGCACTGGTTCTTCAAATTACATTTATGACTTAGTATGCCTATAGCATTCACAAAGGCAGGGCTACACTTCATATGGAAATTCATGCCAAAAAACAATAAAAATGATGGATCTATCTTTTCTTCACAATTACCTAAAATGTGCATACCTGGAAATGGAGGTATGTAGATGTAGAAGTAGAGTGTAGCAAATCTTTGATGCTTAATGGTACTTTCTTAGCTGAGCACTAAGTTGGTGAGGAATGATTTCTTTTCATCTTCCTGATTAATCTCTACAGAATCTTTAGACTCTCTTTCTTTCTCTGAATTTCAAGACTGTGGATCCAGTTACACTTCCTGGGTCATGTGGAGAGAGGTTTGGTGGGGATTGGGGCAGAAGGCTGATGAAAGGGGAAGTGGGTGCTCTAGACTTGATGTCTGAGAAATTGTCCAGGGGTTGAGGGGATCATCTGTACTCCTGTGCTCAGACCCAGCTTCCTGTTAGAGAATTAGATGGCTCTGACCACCTCATTTCAGGAAGGGGCTGTTCTCAGGAGCACTGAGGGTGGGAAGGAGTCTGATTCTCACTGAGGGACCCACATGGCTATGAACCGCTTACAGTGATGCTCACAGAAGTGCCACTAGGCCAGCACTATTCTATTATAGCTATTCTATTACAGTTATAGAATAGCTACTATACTAGCTATTCTTTTCTGAACAGCTTTTTATAATTGAGTTGATTATAACTTTAAACATTTTTGGAAGATAGCATCAGACTGTAAGGCTAAAAGAAAGCCTTTCATCCTTCTGACACCTCCTTACTTCTCCAAATCACTATTTCATCAAGTGTTCAACAGGTGGAAAGAGGGCAGAGCCTGTGCTTCATGCTGAAGGAGACACTGATTAAATATAAGGTGTTGTCCTTGTCTTTAAGAAAATAGCAAGCGAGAGCTGGTGGTAGAGATGGGGGAGAGGTGAAATACCTGGCAGAAAACAGATTAAGACACGTGGGTTTTTTGTTTTGTTTTGGCCGTGCTGCGTCACGTGGCATGTGGGATCTTAATTCCCCGACCAGGGATCAAACCCGTGTCCCCCACAGTGGAAGCACAGAATCTTATCCACTGCACCACCAGGAAAGTCCAAGGCACACACGTTTTAATTCACTGAACACATATTTATTGTGTATCTATTCCATTCCAGGCACTGTCCTAGGTACTGGGGACATAGCTATAAGTAAAACAGACAATATCCCTGTCCTCATGGGTTAACATTCAAGTAGAGAAAACTTAATATATGAAAATAAAAATAAATAATATAATATTAGCTATCTAAAATTGCTAGGGGAGAAAAGCAGAAGGAACCAGAAGTACAAAGGTCATGAAATGGGAAAGAGCTTGGGGTGTTTGAGGAATAGCACAAAGCCCAGAGTAATTATGATACAGGGAGCTTGGGAGAAAGTGCAAGGAAATGACGTAAGAGACCATAGTTTGAAGAATCACCAAATGGTCTGAACCTATGGAGTGATGTAATCTAATGTATATTTTTTAAATATTTCCCTAGCTACTGAGTAGAAAGCAAACTGTAGGAGTATAAAATTGCAAACTAGGAGGTCAGTTAGGAAGCTATTAGAACAATTCAGTACAGGGATGGTGGTGGCTTGAACTAAGATAACTACTTCACTGAAGGTGGTGAGATATGATAGTTTTCAAGAATTTGCTGGTAGATAGAATGAGGAGTTTGAGAGAAAGAGGGAAGACAAGAGTCTAAGATTTAGAGCCTAAGGATTTTGTCCCGAGTTTCTGGGTGACTGGGGTTGCCATGTATTTTTTTTTCATTATCAATTTTTTAAATTGAAGTGTAGTTGATTTACAATGTTGTGTTAGCCTCAGGTGTACAACAAAGTGATTCAGTTATACATATACATATATATATATATATTTTTTTTTTTAGATTCTTTTCCCTTATAGCTTACTACAAAATATTGAGTATAGTTCTCTGTGCTATACTGTAAGTCCTTATTGGGCCATGTATTGATATGGAGGACACTGGAGGAGGAGATGGTTGGAGATGGGAGAAATCAAGAGTCCTTTTATGCTTACTAGACATCTAAGAGGAAATGTCAAGTTGAAGGCTGGATTATGAGTCTGGCTTTGAGGAAAGAGGTTAGGATTAGATATAATACATTTCTCATATTACATATCTCATCAGCATTAGACTGTAGTAAAACAACAGAACTGGGACTTACCTGGTGGTCCAGTGGTTAAGACTCTGCACTCCCAATGCAGGGGGCCTGGGTTTGATCCCTGGTCAGGGAACTAGGGCCTGCATGCTGCAACTAAAAAAGATCCCACATGCCTCAGTGAAGATCCCACACACAGCAGCGAAGATCCCACATGCCACAACTAAGACCTGGCCCAGCCAAATAAATAAATGTAAAAAATAAATAAGTAAAAAATAAAACAACGGAACTGAATGAGACCCCTTAGGGAATGACCGTAGATAGGGAAATTTGAGGTAATAAGCCATCCAACATTTACAGATAGGGCAGTGTAGGTAGATCTGGCACAGTCGGCTAAGAAGGTGCAATCAGTGGTATTTGGTAGACTAGAAACCAAGTGAAAAAAGGGTTTAAAGCACTCTTGAGAGTTAGAGTAATAAGACTGAAAATCGACTATTGAATTTGGCAGTTTGAGGTCATTTGTGTCCACAAGTGTGGTTTCAGTAGAATAACCTGCTTGGAATGGGTTTGATGGGAAATTGAACAGCTTTCCTGTATCGTTGAGGTAATGTTAATTAGTGTAACTCATCTGGAGGACAGTTTGGCGATATCGATCAAAATACAAACCTTTGCACGTATCTTTTTTTTTTTTTTTTTTGGCGGCACGCGGGCCTCTCACTGTTGTGGCCTCTCCGGTTGCGGAGCACAGGCTCCGGACGCCCAGGCTCAGCGGCCATGGCTCACGGGCCCAGCCGCTCCGCGGTATGTGGGATCTTCCTGGACCGGGGCACAAACCCATGTCCCCTGCATCAGCAGGCGGACTCTCAACCACTGTGCTACCAGGGAAGCCCTTGACCATTGTCCTGTATAAATTAATACTGTTAAATTAATTAAACAAGGAGGCCATTAGACTGAGGCCGTCTCTGTAAGCTAACCAGATACTAAGCCTGTAAGTGCCTCAGTTCTAAGAACTCAAAACCTAAGGACAGCCAATCACAAAGAGCCAACTAGGCTTTCCCAAATAAGGCAACCACTTAAGCTATAGCCAATCATCTAATTTCCTTGCTTCGCTTCCATGTCTTCTCTATAAAAGTCTTGCCCCAGCTCCTGTTAGTGGAGCACTTCTAACCACTTCCGGTTGGATGCTGCCCAATCTGAAAGGATTTTTGCTCAGATAAACTCTTAAAAAATTTAATATACCTCAGCTTATCTTTAACCATATCCATCTGACCCCTCCTGTCATCTTCTAGCTCCTTCTTCTTGTTTCATTTTTTCTCATTACAGTATATTTATTTCTGCCTGACACATAGAGTTGTTTGTCTCCCTGCACTGGACTTTATGCTTCTTGAGGGTAGGACCTTCGTTTACTTTTGTTCATTGTTATATCCTCAGAACCTAGCACAGTACTTGGCAAGTGTAGGAGCACAAATACTTGTGGGCATGAATGAGGTTCTGGAGGGTAAGCATTCCAATTCTAACTTCCTGGCTAATGGATTAGACCCTGTCCCTGAGGATGTGAGTTCTCCAGGTGTTCAGCCCTTAGTTCTTTCCTCCTGTTTCTCTCCATCAGTTCTCTACAATCACAACTTTTTTCTTAATGCAACTTTGATCCATTTCTTATCTTTTGCCACCGTTTCAAATTTAGTCCCCTTGTCCTTCCTCTGTGACCTCCTGAAAACTGCTACCTTCAGTCCATTGATGTCTCCAAGATACATGAACATATTACTATTTCTTCCTCTCTCTTTCCTTGTTTGTTAATATTATCCTGAACACACACACACACACACACACACACACACACACACACACACACACACACACACACGAGGTTTCTGGAGTAGAGACAGATCATTATTATTCACTTTAAACCAAGTAGGCACCCTGTGGTTCCCCAAGTCCCTATTCTTTCCCCTGGGGTGATACAACAAAAGCCAGATATTACTCTACAAATACAGGGATTGTATTGCAGGAAAGGGTTCCCCACCACCAACCAAAAGGAATCAGGACATTTATATAAAAGAATCAAGCAGCTGTCCCCTTCCCCACAGAAAGTCTCCTTGGAGGTAGAATGGAAAGGATCCTGGATTCTCATGTAAATAAACCTCTCGTGGAAAAGACCATTGTCTTCAGCTTTACAACCCACAGATGCCTTCAAGGTCCTGGCTTTCACCCCTCCCTCCGCAACTCTAAACACATGCCTCTCTGAAGTAAATCTCTACAGAACTCTCATTATCTAATTAGTCGTAAGTCACCTTTAAGGGCTTGGTAGAACCAAGTTCCAGTAACATTTGTTCAGAAAGCCCTAGCTAGATAGACACATAAAAACATTTTCTCTACAGCCCTACACCATTCTACCCTCCAAATTTGCTAGTATCCATCAAAGAATTTGATCGCAAGCATCAGAAACTTATGACTGATTTAAGCTGAAGAGGAGTTACTAGGAAAAATACAGCCAGGCTTGGGAACCAGGCAAACCCAAGGGAATCTGGACAGCAGCCAGGTTACAATCAGGATCTGCAGAAAGAGTCTGATGCACAGCAGACTATTTTTTGCTATAGTATCCGACTTGGTTCACTTGAGTCAGGCCTCGCCCCCTGCAATCAATCTTCCATCCTTCTATTATACAAATGTCTTTCAAATACTTGATCATATCATTCCCCTACTTAAAGTCTGTAAAGTGGTGTTTTGGGTTTTTTTTTTCCTTTTTTCTTCTGGCCGTGCTGCGCGGCTTGTGGGATCTTAGTTCCCCGACCAGGGATTGAACCCGGGCCCTCAGCAGTGAAAGAGGAGTCTTAACCACTGGACCGCCCTGGAATTCCCTGTCAAGTGGTCTTTATCACGTTCAGAACACAGTTCAGACTAGTGGAATGGCATGCAAGACCCTTCTAAATCTCCATTTTCAGCTTCATCTTCTTTTGATATTGTGCTATATGAACCCCTCACTCCAACCATGACAAAATATTTGTTCTCCAAATATATAGTGCTTTCTCACATATCACATCTATGATGTGCTGTTACCTTTCCTTGGAATGTTCCTCCAGCCTCATTTACTTGCTTAATTCCTACTTTTTCTTCAAGACTCAGCTCATGACACTCCTTAGATGAGTTAGGGGTATGCCCTCTAGGATCCCATTGTTTATTCTACACACATATATTACACTTTAATCACCATGTGTTAGGTTGTTTTACTGTCTGGCTCCCTCACTAAGTGATTTCATTGAGGTCTTTCTATCTCTATATTCTCCCTGCTCCTCCCTACAATAGCTACTCTTCTACAAGACATACTGCCTCTTATGAAAATCTCACTACAGATTTGATTCTGGAAATATGCTCCTGCATATGGAAGGGACACATGATTTTCAGTAGAAAATATTAAAAGATATCACCCCAGCAGCAAGTCTCATTGGTAAGAGGGTACATAGCCTCAGGAAAAGTTACCCAGGTTTTATCAATTTCATATACACAGAAATCCTATCATAAAGTATTTAAAAGTCAATGTCTTATAACACCATTGGCTGATATGCCTCAGTGATATTTGAGGTAATGTTACTTAACGTGAAAGCAAAAATCTGGATTTTGAGAAAGACAAATAATGTATAATATCACTTATATGTGGAATCTAGAAAAGACAAACTTCAGAGAAACAGAGAGTAGAGTGGTGGTTATCAGGGGATGGGGGTGGGGGAAAAGGGGAGATATTGGTTAAAGGGTACAAACTTCCAGTTATAAGATTAACAAGTTTGGGGATGTAATATACAGCATGGTGATTATAGGTAATAATATTGTATCATATACTTGAATGTTGCTAAGAGAGTACATCTTAAATGTTCTCACCACAAAAAAATAAATGGTAACAATGTGATAGGATGGAGATGGTAATCATTTTGCAATTTATAAATGTATCAAATCAATACACTGTGCACCTTAAACTTACAAAATCACATCTCAATAGAGCTGGGAAAACACACACACACACACACACACACACACACACACAAACAGCTAATGCAAGAGGGAAAAGTATCTGAGATTTAAGGAAGCAGGTAATGTTTTAAGACATCAACACGTCAATAATATGGGGTGGCTTTGTGCTATCACCCTCGTTAAGCAAATCAGATAATTGTTTACGTCCCTGCCAGTGCTTTGATGCTGTAATTGCAGTAATTGTATGCTCAATAAACGTAATGGAGAACAACTGACAGGCAGTCATGAGCACATGGATGACCCAGAACAAAGCTGTCAGACTCTGCATGTTAGGGTGTAATTATGGACCAGAGCAGAATCCACCATGATTGGAAGTCTAATTTTGGCTCAGTACCATGACTCTGGGAAAACCAGAGAAGTATTTCCAAATCATTACTGCCAGGTATTTTATAAGCTCAGGCTAACAAGTAGCCATACTTACATCGGCTGTGGTAATAATAAGTGATAAATATTTTCTTTTATCTTTAAAACTGCATCCTTTTTTTTTCTTCTATACCAGGAAGGCTCAGAAGCTTGTCATTAGAATAATGAGACAACAGACTCAGTTCTAAGATGAAATAGGTATTTTAAATAGATGAGTAAATTCCTTTTTATTTTATTTTTCATTATTTTTAAAAAATCTATTTAAAAAAAACTTTTTTGGGCTACGTCAGGTCTTAGTTGCGTCCTGCGGGATCTTTCATTGTGGTGTGGGCTCTTCATTGTGGCACGCAGGCTTCTCTCTAGCTGTGGCACGCGTATTTTCTCTCTCTAGTTGTGGCACGTGGGCTCCATGGCGCATGGGCTCTCTAGTTGAGGCACGTGGGCTTAGTTACCCCGCAGCATATGGGATCTTAGTTCCCTGAGCAGGGATCCAACACACATCCCCTGCATTGTAAGGTAGATTCTTTACCACTGGACCACCAGGGAAGTCCCTAAATTCCTTTTTAATGACTATTATCATCTCTCAAATGCAATTAAGTTTAAAATTCAATTGACAGAAAAACATCACACAATTTGTTAACACATATATGTATAATAGAACTATATATTTATAAATTTACACATTGATATTAATTCATTTTTTAAAAAAAATCTTCAAGGGTAGGGTAATACCCATGAACTGATAAAGGTGTTACTTCTGAGGAGGGACATTATATTGAGAGAAGTAAAGCTAAGGCCACATGCAGAAATTTATACATTTATTTTAATGTCTCTATATTTTTTAAGTTTTTACCAAAAGAATCCCAAGTTGTATTAAGTATTAATCTTGCCAGTTGAAAAACAAAACAAAACAGAAAAACCACATGAACTGGTAGAGCAGGATTTGACACGGACTTGATAGAATTTCCCATGCCCCTAATAGCTCTGTTACTATGACACAGTTATATTTTAAGCATACTTACATAAAACATTCAGAAATAATTTTAATATGTATCTGGTATTTTATTATATAGATGTAGTATAATTTTATTCATAGGTCTCTTATTTTGTTCCCAACTATATAAAACAACTGTTAAAACTTTTTGTTACGTTTGCCAAACACAAACAAAAGTAGAGGGACCATTCATAAGTAGCCCCCAAGTATCCATAATCTAGCTTCAGTGATTATCAATTTATGGCCAAATATGTTTGCCTAAAATGAAAACTTTACTTTCTCTATTCATATAACTTCTTCCTCTTTGTAATCATCTTTCGCTAAAGAAGAGATTTTTAAAATAATTTACTTTTTATTTTATTTTTAAATTTTTGGCTGTTGGGTCTTCGTTGCTGTGCACGGGCTTTCTCTGGTTGCAGTGAGCAGGGGCTAATCTTCCTTGCGGTGCACGGGCTTCTCACTGCAGTGGCTTCTCTTGTTGCGGAGCACAGGCTCTAGGTTCACAGGCTTCAGTAGTTGTGGCACACGGGCTCAGTAGTTGTGGCATGAGCTCTAGAGCGCAGGCTCAGTAGTTGTGGTGCATGGGCTTAGTTGCTCCGTGGCATGTGGGATCTTCCTGGGCCAGGGCTTGAACCCATGTCCCCTGCATTGGCAGGTGGATCCTTAACCACTGTGCCACCAGGGAAGCCCAAGAAGAGATTTTTATAAATATCTGGATTCTGATCCACTCACCATTCTCAACAGTTTTAATTAGGCTTTGAAATCATCTTTCATTAATGACAAGGTCATTTATCAGAGTTTCGCAACTATCTGGGCAAGCTTATTTAAAATCTAGATCCTCTAAGATTTTTCTCTGTCCCTGTGACAAAAATGAAATATCAAAAAATATAAAAATCCTGTGCAAAGAACTACAATGATAATTATGTATATAAACCTATCAGTGTGCACTGACAGATAGTTAAAGAGTTGAGTAAAATAGAGGGATAAGAAAATAAAATAACTTGGAAAAAAGTTCTAAGATTTGTACCCACACAACATTTTCTTTCAAGCCATGGTCTTTGGTTTTAAACATGTTTTGATCAAATGAAAATAAACTCAGGTGGCAGATGCAGGCCAGGTTCACTATTTCAGGGCCTCTACATAGCATCTTCCTGGAGGTGCTTTGCAATTTAAAATAGTGTTCACGTCCAATGCTTGGCAGAACAGAATTCAGAAGCCAAGACCGTGAATCAGACTGGAGAGCAAGATAAATGGAGTGTAGGTAGATCAGAGAAGACAACACCGGGGTGTTTTAGCGCAGTGGTAAATTCAGGACCATGGACAGTGATATGCGTGCCCTTACCACCTCTGTTTTGTTTTGTTTTGTGTTTTCTGTATCATAAAAGTATATTTTTTAACATCTTTATTAGAGTATAATTGCTTTACAATGTTGTGTTAGTTTCTGCTGTATAACAAAGTGAATCAGCTATATGTATACATATATCCCCATATCCCCTCCCTCTTGCGTCTCCCTCCCACCCTCCCTATCCCACCCCTCTAGGTGGTCACAAAGCACTGGTCTCCCTGTACTATGCAGCTGCTTCCCACTAGCTATCTATTTTACATTTGGTAGTGTATATATGTCAATGCTACTCTCTCACTTCGTCCCAGCTTACCCTTCCCCCTCCCCGTGTCCTCAAGTCCATTCTCTACGTCTTCGTCTTTATTCCTGTCCTGCCCCTAGGTTCATCAGAACCATTTTTTTTTAGATTTCATGTACATGTGTTAGCATACCGTATTTGTTTTTCTCTTTCTGACTTAGTCCACTCTGTATGACAGACTCTAGGTCCATCCACCTCACTACAAATAATTCAATTTCGTTCCTTTTTATGGCTGAGTAATATTCCATTGTATATATATGCCACATCTTTATCCATTCATCTGTTGATGGTCACTTAGGTTGCTTCTATGTCCTGGCATTGTAAATAGTGCTGCACCACCTCTACTTTGGATAGTCTGCTTTTATAGAAAAGCATATTTTATTGTGTATCATGCAGTAGTGGCTGGAATGAAAGCACAGGCACAGTTCAGAGGCCAACTGCAGAGGCCAATCTGGCATCCACAGAGCCCAGGCAGAGGCATGGTAAAGGTCTTAAAATCAGATATCCAGGAGTCACACTCAAGGAAAGGAAAAGTCAAATCTGAGAACAAAAATAAGGATTGGGGTACAAGCTAAGGCTGTATAAAATAGAAAGGGAAGGAATTCAGACTTGAGAACTAGAAACAGCACTTTCAAGTGAAGCAGCAGGCAAGCAGCTGCCAACAACAGTGCACAGAGAATAAGGTCTTCCTGCCCTTTGATCTGATTCAATTCAATTCAGTTTGATTCAAGTCCACAAGTACTCAATGCATGCCAATAATAGTGAGACAATGGTTTTAAGCAATAATCCTGTGTGGATAGATAACAGCTAACAGATTTGCGCTGCTCACAGGTGTGAACAGCATTAAATGGAGGCCATTGATTACAACTGTGACGTAGGTCCGCTGGAGCCCTCATGGTCTTGACATTTTAGAAGCAAATACCTTAATTCACTACCGATTATTTTGCTCTAACCCAGAGAAGATTAAAAAAAAAAAAAACAAAACAGAATGAAAAGAAGAATGAGGTAATTGGGGAAGGGGGAAAAATGATGAGTACTGATATGATTATTCTCATCTTTATTTTAGGAATTTCATTTTAACTTTTTTTTTCCTGTCAAGACAAAAAATGACTTTATATGAACCTGCTTTAGGAAGAAAACCACAAGTGTGTGTGTGTGTATATGTGCATATTAGTTGAGAAGACATTTTGTCTTGATTTTATCCAAAATAGATAAAGGGGTGTGAACACAATTGGGAAAAATAGATAAGTAAGCAGAGTATATAGAGAAAAGTTTTTTCCATTCAAGAAGAAAGTCACCTCTTACTTAAGGGTAAGAACAGAATCCTTATAATCTCTTTTTACATATTTTAAATAAAGGACAGTCTTATTAAAAGAAGCAAACCAAGAGTACAGGAGGTAAGATGGTTAACATCAGAGGCTCTTTTCTCAGAGATTGACAGTGTTGGCCAACTAAGCGGGAAGAAACTCTAACTAGAAGTTCAAGAGTTTGGCAAATAAGCAAGCAGAAGTAGTAGAAGACCATATATGCACTTTATTTTGCTACATCACCAGCATAGTTATCACGGATGCAAATGTAATGTGGTATTAACATAAGTTCATTGATCTCCTCAATGGATTTGGTATAATGTGACTGACTACATGGATGTCCTCAAAATTCTTCAATGCTCCATGTGTACTTTTTCCAAATTCGTGCTTTGTTGGTTACAGGATAAATTTCTATATAAGAGATGCATTTTCTTGTCAGAGATATACAGGAAACTATACCACTGCCTAAGACATTCAGGTCTTGTCTAATAACTGGGAATATCAAGGGCCAAGCCTGGACCATAATGATTTTTATTCTGCACATGCTATGACTAGGGCGTTGCAGCCAACTCCTAGAAAAGGTGTCAACTAACCGTTTCTATAAAGGGCCAGATAGTAAATATTTTTAGGCCTTTGTAGACCCCATATTCTTCTCCATCACATATTCTCCTTCATTTAAAAATTTTTTAAGCAACAATTCAAAATGTTAAAAAAAATTCTTAGACAGACCACAAGCCAGATTTGATCCATAGGACATAATTTGCCAACTCCTGCCAGGAAAAAAGTTAGAAGATTAGAGTTAATTGGTCTAAAGAAAGTAGTGGGATGAGGGTCTATCAATGAAAACCAGAGAAATATAAATAACTTTCTAAAGAAGATGTGCCAGTCTTTTTTTCAAAGGAATGATATGGCCATGCTACTTATGGTTTGGTTTTTTTGAAAGTTAAAATTAATTTGTCCTTTGGAAAACGATATGTGTCCATTCCCTATGAGCAGCAATGTTTATAGGAGTAAATTATTAAGAAAGACTGCTGACAAACTCAAGTGGAATATCACTACCCTCCTTGATTTTCTTCTTCATGACAGAACTGTTTAAGCAATAACTCGAGAGAAGAAAACTTTCCTTCTATATTATATGGAGAAAACTTGTATGTGGATAGGTGTGTGTATTTAGATATAAGAAATAGATGAAATCTGTTATATATATATACATATATGATACTGAATATATAAAATGTGTATATATAATTATATAAAGATATTTACATATTTTCTCTAGTTCACAGTTCTTACTTTTGCAGAACACAGCTTTCATATATAATTTCAAAAGATATATAAAGGAATTAATAGAATATGATCAGATGAGTAGGAGTGGTCATTGCACAGCCATTCAGTTAACTAGTTTGTGCAATCATTACCTCCCACCTCCATAAGGTACTGGACATACCCACTCATGTAGTGAAGAGGTCTCCAGTGTCACCTTATAGAGCAGTACTCACGTCTGGAGTGAAGAGAGTTCTGCATTTGCCTGACAGCTATTGCCAAGGTACACCTTACCTGTTTCAATTAATCAATCTGCCACTCCTCTTAGGGGAGGAAGTTTTTCATAAATGTATGAATTTAGATTAAACTTACTATCAAGGAGGTGGCACTGTCTGCTACAAATGGATCCCATATGTGCTAATTACGGTACAGAACACAGGAGCTATAGAGATTAGGGTAATGACTTGGATGGATGAACAAATAGGTCAGCTAGAGATGAGGGAACTGATTTGTCTAATATTAGAACCAAGCCCTACAAACCCCCTGCCTGAACTAAATCATTCAATTGCTTCTGCAGCTTTAGAACTTAAAGTACGATTTTAAACCTTCAGAGTTTTTGATTTTCATGTATTTGCAGGTCATCTGCCTCTGGAGAATTACAGGAGATGTAAAAACACACTATTTAACAAAACTGCATTCCTAGGGGTTTATGATTTGTCAGAAGATTCTCTACCATTTTGTAAGGCTTTCATTATTTCCCAAATACCCATCATATAAAGGCTCTGTACATGAAAATCCTCAGCAACTGCATGGGCTGCAGTCATGAACAAATATCAAAATATAACAAAAAGATGTTCCTCCGTAACATTTATCAGCAGATGGGACTTTATGATTTGAGTGGATAATATATGGTGACAAGCAGCCAACACATTGGGTTGGCTGCTGATCTAGGAGTGGAGGGACACAGGCTCTCAGTTCATTTCTGCCTTAAGGGCCTTTGTAAATTTAAGACATTTAACACCTCAGTGCCTCATTTTTTCTCTATAGAATTGATTTCATGTGCCAGGATCTATACCTTAGTTAATGCTAACATTATCTGAAAGAAGGAACAGGAGAGGGTTCTTTATTGTGCATTTCTCTCTGCCTTTCAAATGTACCCTTCTCAATTTTTATCCCACAAAAATAAACATACCAGATTAAGTGATAGGATGAGAAGGATCACTGGTAAAAAAACAAAAGCTAAGCTACTGGGCAATATGATCTGATGTAACACATCAATTTCCTTAGTCAACCAAAGACCATCTCTGTATGTGCTGCCCAGATATCTCACCTCTATGGCGAGAATTGGGTCAGAGAGTTTAAAAGAGACCAGTTTTTACCACCATAGGAAAAATCGAAGGTTATTCACATTATTGGATGTAACGGGGCCGTACTGAGTCAAAATCAGCATTTAGCCATGTCTGGACCAGACTTTTGTTTTTCTACTTTTCTCCCCTGCTGTCTCCCACACCTGCACACTCCCGCCAACCACATACCTGAGGCCACAGATGGAGAAAACAGTATGTTCTGTGTCTTGGATACTTGGAGCCCTCCAGAAAGAGAAGTTACAAAAAAAAAATTCCAAGGAACACATTATACGGCACTCTAGGAGCTAAGGGAACACAGCTGGACATAGTGAGGAACAGGGGTATTATCCACCTGTCTTCTCACAGCACAGCATGACTTGGCATCACCAACAATAGCTTCAGAAAATGCAGGCGGCTTCAGCACCTCCAGATTTGGCAGCTCTGAAAGCAATGAAAGATGGCACCTTCAATAGATTCAATATTATATTGGAAGTGGGCAACAATGCCAGGTACCACTTTCAGGGGCTTCCCTTCACATTAACCAGGTGACCAGAATCCCAGATATGAGAGGGCTTCCTAAGCTGATGTGAATCATTCCTTAAGATTCAGAGGGATCCTGGAAGTTCAGTGATAGCAGGTGTGGGCAGTAATGTGAAATTTGATTGATCACTTATTTAACGCCATTTGTACCCACAGGTTGGTAAAGACTGAGGAATTCAGCATTTGTGGATTTTCTGGTAAAAATCCAGATTTCAAATAAACCATGGAAATGCATAAATTTCATCTTCAAGTTATATGGCCCATTTGGGGGCAGAAATATAGTTGCCATATTCATATGTTATAATCACAGAGGTGTTGGGAAGAACCCTTGCTAGAAAAAAAAATCATTTCCATTGACTGCTGAAATTCTACCATAAATAACATAAATAATATATTCCTTTTTTAAAGCACTGCTCTCTGAGAGCAGATCTGTTCCTTTATCAGAAGAAGAAAAGGTGGAAAAGGAGTAACGGGGGGTGGGGGGAGCAAAGCAATGAAAATGAGAGGAGACAATGAAGAAAATGTCTTGTGCCTCGAAGTCTTCCTCTGGCTGGAAGGCAGAAGGAAAGGGCCCTTTCAGTCTCTGCTTCAGTCTCCCCCCTCCCCAGTGTGTCTCTGAGCAGTTTCTAGTTATGCTGGTAAGATGGGTGGCATGGTTGGGTGAAAGGATCACTGGACTTAGGAATAGGACACCTGGTTTTAGACCTGTATCTCTAACTAGCTAACTACAGGTTCTTGGAATGGGGGGTGGTGGGAGATGAGTGGCCATGATTTGTAGCATTTGCCAATTTCTGTGATGTATATGTTCCCACCATGACCTATTTCAAGCTACCAGCGTGATGTCACTGAACGTGGAGTTGTGAAGAGATGCAAAGTGGCACATCACATAGTACTGCTACCATACACACATAATAGATGTAAACAGTAACCGCAAGAACATAGATGGCAATAGAGTGTAGAAAAATCATTAGGAAATGATGAGTTCTAAGTATTTCTTACCTGTGTGTGTGTGTTCAAAATAGCTGAATTTTACTGAATTACTACTGTGGGTCAGACTTTTTTTTAAAAATTAAGGTCTAACTGGCATAAAATAAATAGCACTTACTTAAAGTGTACAATTTGATAATTTTTGGTATATGTATGCACCCATGAAACCATCAATAAAATATCCACCACCCCCCAAATTTCCCTTGTGCCCTTTTGTAATCCCTCCCTTTTGCCCCTCCCATCCTCACTCTATTCCCCAGGCAACCACTGATCTGCTCTCTGTCACAATAATTTGGATCTTCTAGGACTTTATAAGAGTAGAATCATACAGTGTGTACCCTACTGTTATCTTGCTTCTCTCACAGACTAATTATTTTGAGATTCACCCATGTTGTATATATCAATAATGTATCCTTTTAATTGCTGAGCATATTCCATTGTATGAATATACGATAATTTGTTTATCTATCTACCTACTGATGGATGTTTGGGTTGTTTCTATCTCAAAGTTTAATGACACTCATTTTTTTAAAAAATTCTTGGGATTTCCTTGTGGTCCAGTGGTTAAGACTCTGTGCTTCCACTGCAGGGGGCATGGGTTCAATCCTTGCTCAGGGAACTAAGATCCCATACCAGCATGCCATGGGGCGCAGCCAAAAAAAAAAAAAAAAATTCCTGTTACTCTTTTGAGTTTCACTGTAACAGCTTCTATAGCTATGTATTCAAGTTCATCCATTTTCTGCAATGTCTAATCAGCTGTTAATCCACTCTAGTATATCTTTTCATCTCCAACCTTGTAGTTTCATCTCTAGAAATTATATATGGGTCTTTTTTTCTGTCTTCAGTGTTTCTACTTAAATGTTGACCACATGGAATATAGCTAAAATAAATAAGTGTTTTACAGTCTTTCTGCTAATTATGACCTCTGCATCTGTTCTGAGTTGGGTTTAATTGATTAATTTTTCTTTTTATAACTCCTGTTTTCCTGCTTCTTTGCAATCCTGGTAATCTTGCATTAGATATTGTGAATTTTACTTTGTTGAGTGCTGCATGTTTTTGTACTCCTCTAAATTTTCTTGAGTTTTTCTGAGATGTAGTTAAGTTACTTAAAAAGTTTGTTCCTTTTGAGCCTCAATTTTTAGGGTTTTTAAGGTGAGGACGGAGCAGTAGTTAGTCTAGAGTTAGATGTTCCCCACTACTGAGGCAAGACCTTTCTGAGTATTTTATCCAAATTATGAGTTTTTCCAGCTGGTGGGAACAGGTACTATTTCACATCATATGTGAGCATAGAATACTATTTTTGGTAATCCTTTCAGATAGTTGTTTTGCCAGGATCAAGTAATTTTGTTATATACAGGTACTGGTTAGTACTCTGCAGAATATTCCAGAGGGACCCTGTCCAGAGCTCTAAGATGCTCTCTCCCTGCAGCTCTCTCCTCTGCTACTTTGTCCTGAGAACTGTAGCTCCCTTGGTCTCACTAGACCCTCAGCTCTATCTCAACTCAGTGAGTCCAGGCTCTGGCTGTGTGCTCCCTCTTTGCTCCATTGCCTGGAACCTTTCTCAAGGCAGTAAGCTGGGGCCATTTGCAGGCTTCTTTTTGTTTGTTTCTCATCTCTCAGGGATCGCTGTCTTTTGTTACCAGATGTCCAGTATCTAGAAAACTGTTGTTTCATATATTTTGTCTAAGTTGAAAATTTTCTTTTTCAGGTGGACAAGTCAGGTCATTTCCTGTTACTCCATCTTGGCTGGAGGCAGTATAATTACCTTTATTTTTAGTATAATTTATTTCATTATAAGTTTATACAATTTAATTTTTAATAAGGACTGTGTAAATCAACTGGCTCACAAAGTTCCTGAAAATTTAGCAATTGGCTTTCACAAATCAGTATAAGCTGCCTCTGAGCCTCACTTTCTACATCCATCTGACAAAGAGATTATCTTATTCAATTTAAGGTTACTTCTAGTTATCAAGTCTAAATTCCATGGCCTAAAGAACTGTTCTAGTCAGATTTATTCAATAATTTAAAAAATTCTAATTAAAAAATGAAGCAAATAAAATAAAATTAATAAATTCTTTAGGATTCAGCCTCAGGATTTAACTTACCCTATTACTCTCTTCTCTTTATTCAGTGGAGTCTCTTGCCTCTATGCAGGCCAAGGCACATTTCTAGCTCAGGCCTTTGTCATCTCTAGATTAAGAAGTTATTGCAGGGCTTCCCTGGTGGTGCAGTGGTCAAGAATCCGCCTGCCAATGCAGGGGACATGGGTTCGATCCCTGGTCCAGGAAGATCCCACATGCCACAGAGCAACTAAACCTGCAAGCCACAACTACTGAGCCTGCGTGCCACAGCTACTGAAGCCCACGCACCTAGAGCCCATGCTTCACAAGAGAAGCCACCACAATGAGAAGCCCACGCACCGCAATGTAGAAAAAGAAGGAGAGTGCTCAAATCAATAAAATTAGAAATGAAAAAGGAGAAGTTACAACGGACACCACAGAAATACAAAGCATAATAAGAGACTACTACAAGCAACTCTATGCCAATAAAATGGACAACCTGGAAGAAATGGACAAATTCTTAGAAAAGCACAACCTTCCAAGACTGAACCAGGAAGAAATAGAAAATATGAACAGACCAATCACAAGCACTGAAATTGAAACTGTGATTAAAAATCTTCCAACAAACTAAGTCCAGGACCAGATGGCTTCATTAGAGAAGAGCTAATACCCATCTTTCTCAAACTCTTCCAAAAAATTGCAGAGGAAGGAACACTCTCAAACTCATTCTACGAGGCCACCATCACCCTGATACCAAAACCAGACAAAAAGAAACAAGATACTACAAAAAAAGAAAATTACAGATCAATATTGATCCTCAACAAAATACTAGCAAACAGAATCCAACAACTCATTAAAAGGATCATACACCATGATCAAGTGGGATTTATCCCAGGGATGCAAGGATTCTTCAATATATGCAAATCAATCAATGTGATACACCATATTAACAAATTGAAGAGTAAAAACCATACGATCATCTCAATAGATGCAGAAAAAACTTTTGACAAAATTCAACACCCATTTATGATAAAAACTCTCCAGAAAGTGGGCATAAAGGGAACCTACCTCAACATAATAAAGGCCATATATGATGGATGCACAGCAAACATTACTCTCAATGGAGAAAAACTGAAAGCATTTCCTCTAAAATCAGGAATAAGGGAAGGATGCCCACTCTAGCCACTATTATTCAACATAGTTTTGGAAGTCCTAGCCATGTGAATCAGAGAAGAAAAAGGAATACAAATTGGAAAAGAAGAAGTAAAACTGTCACTGTTTGCAGATGTCATGATACTATATATAGAAATTCCTACAGAGGCCACCAGAAAACTACTAGAGCTTATCAATGAATTTAGCAAAGTTGCAGGATATAAAATTAACACGCAGAAATCTCTTGCATTCCTATACACTAACAATGAAAGATCAGAAAGAGAAATTAAGGAAACACTCCCATTTACCATTGCAACAAAAACAATAAAATACCTAGGAATAAACCTACCTAAGGAGGCAAAAGACCTGTACACAGAAAACTATAAAATACTGATGAAAGAAATCAAAGAGGACACAAACAGATGGAGAGATATACTATGTTCTTGGATTAGAAGAATCAATATTGTGAAAATGACTATACTACCCAAAGCAATCTACAGATTCAATGCAGTCCCTATCAAAATACCAATGGCATTTTTCACAGAACTAGAACAAAAAATGTTACAGTTTGTATGGAAACACAAAACACCTTGAATAGCAAAAGCAATCTTGAGAAAAAAAAAAAAACGGAGCTGGAGGAATCAGACTCCCTGGCTTCAGATTATACTACAGGGCTACAGTAATCAAGACTGTATGGTACTGGCACAAAAACAGAAATATAGATCAATGGAACAGGATAGAAAGCCAAGAGATAAACCCACGCACCTATGGTCACCTAATCAATGTCAAAAGAGGTCAGAATATACAATGGAGCAAAGACAGCCTCTTCAATAAGTGGTGCTGGGAAAACTGGACAGCTACATGTGAAACAATGAAATTAGAACACTCCCTAACACCATACAGAAAAATAAACTCAAAATGGATTAAAGACCTAAATGTAAGGCCAGACACTATAAGACTCTTAAAGGAAAACACAGGCAGAACACTCTTTGACATAAATCACATCAAGATCTTTTTTGACCCACCTCCTAGAGTAATGAGAATAAAAACAAAAATAAACAAATGGGACCTAATGAAACTTAAAAGCTTTTGCATAGCAAAGGAAACCATAAACAGGATGAAAAAACAACCCTCAGAATGGGAGAAAATATTCGCAAATGAAGCAATGGACAAAGGATTAATCTCCAAAATACAAAAACAGCTCATGTAGCTCAATATCAAAAAAACAAACAACCCAATTAAAAAATGGGCAGTTGACCTAAATACACATTTCTCCAAAGAAGACATACAGATTGCCAACAAACACATGAAAAAATGCTCAACATCAGTAATCATTAGAGAAATGCAAATCAAAACTTCAGTGAGGTATCACCTCACAGCGGTCAGAATGGCCATCATCAGAAAATCTACAAACAACAAATGATGGAGTGGGTGTGGAGAAAAGGGAACCCTCGGGCTTCCCTGGAGGCGCAGCGATTGAGAGTCTGCCTGCCGATGCAGGGGACACGGGTTCGTGCCCTGGTCCAGGAAGATCCCACATGCTTGCGTACCGCAAAAAAAAAAAGAAAAGAAAAAGAAAAGGGAACCCTCTCGCACTGTTGGTGGGAATTTAAATTGATACAGCCACTATGGAGACCTGTATGGAGGTTCCTTAAAAATCTAAAAATAGAGCTACCACATGACCCAGCAATCCCACTCTTGGGCATATACCCAGAGAAAACCATAATTCAAAAAGACACATGCACTCCAATGTTCATTGCAGCACTATTTGCAATAGCCAGGTCATGAAAGCAACCTAAATGCCCAGTGACAGACGAATGGATAAAGAAGATGTGGTACATATATACAATGAAATATTACTCAGCCATAAAAAGGAACGAAATTGGGTCATTTGTAGAGATGTGGATGGACCTAGAGACAGTCATACAGAGTGAAATAAGTCAGAAAGAGAAAAACAAATATCGTTTATTAACAAATATATGTGGCATCTAGAAAAATGGTACAGATGAAGCAGTTTGCAAGGCAGAAATTGAGATGCAGATGTAGAGAACAAACGTATGGACACCAAGGGGGAAAAGTGGGGGGGGGATGAATTGGGAGATTGGGATTGACATGTATACACTAATATGTATAAAATGGGTAACTAATAAGAACACGCTGTATAAAACTAAATAAAATAAAAAAATTTTAAAAAGAATAAAAATTATTGCAACTGGTATCTCTGCTTTTAGTCATCTTTCTCTTCAATTCTACTCTCCATGGCATCAGGAGAACCTGTTCTAAAGTCACAGGTTTGATCAGGTGTTTTCCCATTGCCTGCAGGATGAAGTCCAAACTCCTTAGGATGATATACAAGGCCTTTGCAATAAAAGAAATATAACAAAATAAATCACTGCCAAATCTTATTCCCTTTGGTAATATTATACATCCACATCCTTGTCATGGCTCCATGGAGGCACAGGGTGATTTCCCACCCTTTGACTTTCAACTTGCCCATGTGATTGCTTTGACCAATGGTATGTTAGGAATGTGACATGAACAGGGGCTTAAAAGGAGCTTGCATGGTTGGGCTTGTTCTTCTGCCATCACTCTAAGAACATACTGTGATACCCTTGGTCCCTGCAGCCTGAGTCTAGAATGAGATATGTGGGCTGGACCCACAACCTGAAGCAGAGCTTCCCAGCCAACCCCTGCTTAGATCAGCTGATAAGCAGTTGAACTGCAGACCTATGAGCATGAAAATAAATGCTAATTATTGCAGGCCAAAAATATGTTCACGGTTATTTATTACACAGCAAAAGATGATAGATACAATAACTAACATTTTAGTCCTTATTCAGTGCCAGGAACTTTCACATCTATTAGCTCATTTAACTTTCCCAATAACCTATGAAACAGTCTTTCTTGCACTGTACAGATGGGAGAACTGATATTTAGTGAGCTCATGTTACTTGCTTAAGTCTATAGACTAAGTAAGTGTGGTGGATATGGGATTTGAACTCAGATTTGTTTTTCCCCACTACACACCTTCATTTCCTACTGCTCCCCTAATTTCTGCTATTTTCTGCTTTGGCAATAGCATACTCTAAAATGCCATTTATATCTCCAGCCTTTGCACATGTTGTACCCCATGCAGCACCTACCATATGGTAGGTGCTCAACAAATATTTATGGAATGGCTAATGAATAAGTGGCTGTTTAGAATTCCTCTTTTTTGTCACCTAGATAATTCACAAATAATCTTCAAAACCTGGTTTAGAGATCACTTCTATATGAAGTTTTTTCTTCACCTCTCCAATTTCCTCCTTTGTGCTTTTCAATCTTTACCACAGTCAAAAGTTCTGCCTCTCATACTAAATTGCAGTTATTTCATGACACATTTGTTTTCCTGATCTTAGGATTTCTCAACATTAAGTTTCACAATAATTCATGTTGCATTCCTAGGGCTAGTCTGGGCACATGCCTAATAAGTGTGTTTTCATTCTAAGTGGTATTTTTGATCACCAAAATAATACCAGATCTAAGCTTCCAGAAAATTCTAATGAATTTAAGCATCATGACCATCCATCAATGCTATCCACATTTATAAGCAGACACTAAAAACAAACTTAAAACTAGTAAGTTTCAAGAGGTGTAGGAAACTCCTTACCTGTAACCTAGGACTTTCCACCTCTCCTCCATGCCCTTCCTGAAAATCACTGCATAGAGCAGGATGTTATGATGGGAAAGCACCGCACCTGTGAAGGGCATACTTGCAGGGGGAAAAAAGTTTGTTTAATCTCAAGGTTTCAGACTGATTTTTCTTAACCAAACTATTTGAAATGCATAGAGTTTTATAAGGATAAATAAAATTAACTACATTTTGAAGTAAGTACTTTTAAAATCACTTATTCTGATAGAAGCTGCAGAAAAGACTCCCTGGATAATACTTTATCACTTTATCAAAGAATTGCAACAACCACTAGATGTCAGCACTTATGAACTGAAATCCTGCCAATGGTTCTGATGTCAGTTTCATTTTTTCTTTAAGGTTATGATTTATGAGAAAAGATAATTGGAAAACATATGAAAGGTTTGCTTGAAATATATAAAATAATATATTTAGAAAATAATAAACTCAATTGTGGTGACAATTCTTAAAACAAGAATAAAAATCTAACTTTAAATGACCGTTTTGCAAGCCCTGGAGGTTCACCAACTGGCACTTTGCCAAATCAGGACCAGGACAAAATTCTATGTGCAAGGATTCTCTACAAGCAGTACCCTATCATCTCAAGAACCAAATAACTGGACTTTGAATCTAAGTATTTGGGAGTTCCTTCAGGTCATGAGACCAAGATGTTCTTCACAAAAGAACCACACTAGCTATGGTCCTGCACACGTGCTGCCTGTGTTGCTTCTTGGCACCTGCCCAACAACTATTTTCACTCTCTCCTTTCAGATTTAGGCCATAGAATCACTAAGTTCCCTTGTGCATCTCTTTTGAAGCATAGTCAACAAAACAAATCAAGATCAGTGCACTGACAGGCTGCTTAAAATACAAAAATTGTTTGCTTGTTTTTCCTGGAACATAAAAATCCCTCCTGGGCCACTTCTGAGCAGGAAAACAAAGCGAGATGCGCCAGGAGAAAGGAGCATGGCAAAGGTGTGCCGACTGGGCGGGGTCTGTGAGCCTGTGGCTGGAAGTACTGCAAGTCTAATTAGCTGCTTAATGAACTATTATTAAGCTGTCTGGGGTTGAGTGAGGAATGTACACAGTTGGCTCAGCTGACTGGCATCATTTTGCTCAGAGTCTGCAGTGAAACAATAGAATTTGTTAGGTCATTAGATATATTTTCATAGGTAGTCTCAGAGATCTCTTCCATAAGTAAGGTTCCATAACACGTGAGGCTAATTAAATAGCCCCTGTCTCTTCCACCACCTGAACTTAGTTTTAAGAATATGAAAATGTTTTTTTCTTATTTAAAAATAAAAACAAGGTAAAAATCACACCACAGAATTAACATTTCTATTGAGCGTGCCTTATGACACAGAAGTAAAATAAGGCTCTAATATTGCTTTCCATTTTCCCCAGCCTCATATTTTTGTTTGCATGCTCTGAGAATTTTGTCCCAGACTATAAGTTAAATTATTATAATACACTAAAATTTTCTTTCAGTGATTATAAGATTTATATTCCACTTTCTAACTATAATTACCAGAGTTATTTGAATTTAATTCTGTGTTTAAGTGGGTTCAATGTGTATCGACAGTTCTTTCCTACATAACTTGATTATATATTTTCATTTACATTTTAAAGATGAAGAAAAAAATTCTTAAACTACTTTTGTTTACTTGTTTTATTAAAGATTATATGGAGGTTTAGAGATAGAATTAGGGTTATTTGACATTCTTTTCTTGTTTTGTAGAGTCCTTATTTTCTTTAATCTCCTTGAGACTCAAAGAATTTATGTAAAATTTTGTTCTTCTGAAGTGTACTCTTTATCATTTACATCCTCTAGTCCATTGTTTTTCTTCTAGCATTTCTGTACAGGTTTCATGGGAGTGTCTCTTGCTATTTGCCAAAAAATAGTGTGGTGGAATCATCTTAATGCCTTTCCTTATTCATTTGGGGACTCTTTGAATCATTATTTTAGAATATGAGGTGGGGGTTTCATTTTGATGCTTTTTATCCTATAATCAGTCCCTTGGTTGCCTAAGAGTGGGTGGGTGGGTGGTTAAAAGCCCATGGGCTGAAGGAAGCCACAGTGTTAGGGCTTTATGTTAAAAACTCTACCATTGCCCAGTTACGCCAAAGTATGAAAAGTATTTTAGCGTTCTTACTCAATGGAATGTCCTTGGGTGTTGGTCAAAGAATTTGATTTAAATATACACACTACTATATATAAAATAGATAGCCAACAAGGACCTACTGTACAGCACAGGGAACTAAACTCAATATTTTGTAATAACCTATAAGGGAAAAGAATCTGAAAAAGAATACATACATATATATATATGTACATAAATATGTATAACTGAATCACTGTGCTGTGCATCTGAAACTAACAGGACATTGTAAATCAACTATATTTCAATAAAACAAACAAACAAAAAACAGAAACTCCAAAGAATTTGATTAAAAAAATCAGGTTAGTGTGATACTCCATGATTTTTTCTTTCTTTCTTTTTTTGTTTTTTTGAGATAGTCAACTTATTCTTTTCCATCTAATCATTTTCGTTCCTCTGAGCAAATTTGGTTTCTAATATCGACTCCCCTCTCTCTTGCCCTTCAGAGCTCTCTCGCCCTGATTAAGAAGCCAGGTTAGAGAATTTTTAAAATGGAAGCTAGGGGCCACAGGTTCTATTACAACCGACCATCTGCAGGGGGCTCCAGGCGGCTTAGTCTCTGCTTTTCTTGCTGCCTCCCATGTTTTTAGTCTTGCATCTTCAAAATGGGGGTACAGGGAATGCCCTGATGGTCCAGTGGTTAGGACTCCATGTTTTCACTGCTGAGGGTGCAGGTTCGATCCCTGGTCAGGGAACTAAGATCCTGCAAGCCACACAGCATGGCCAAAAATTTTTTTAAACGGGGGTACAGTGGGCACCTTATCTTGACTTACTTCTGATAATACTACAAATAATCTCAAGTAAAGGAATGCTTTGTTGATGCCATGGAAAAGTATATACCAAACTGTTACTCTCAGGATTCTACTTGGTATATTATGTACTCTATCCTGTTCTAATTTTTCAATAAACTTGTTTCATTTCAATAACTTTAAGATCAGAGTTTAGAAAATTAATCAGCTTTAATATTGCAGCAGATAAAATTTTAGTACTAGAAATTTACATGTAGAATTATATGTAAATAATAAGAAAATACTTTGTAGAAAAATGGATAGAATAATGATTAAAGAAGCAGCAATAATAAAAAATTTTCCAAATGAAGATAAATACATTAGAACAAATACATAGGCTGAGAAAGGGCACTAATCTTATTGAAATGCAATGAAAATTGTATTCAATACAATCTAAATATCAATCTGAAGAAAATATTGAAGAAAACGGGGTCTAGAGCCTCTTGAATTAACTGACTTTAGAAACGTTCAAATATTTGAGGATGCTGGAACTGCTTTCGCATTTATAGATGTGCTCTAACTGATTTTCCCAATTATCATGAAAACTATTCCAGTTTAGCAGACCATAGGCATCAATCACAAGCCCTTGAAACAACCTCCCAGGTGTTTCTATGAGATGGTGATTACATTACACATGCTCTCTCACACACACAGATATTATAACTTGAACCAGACAATTCCCTCATAATACACTAATTATTATTAAAACCCCTTCCAAGTCACCAGTTCAGCTAAGTAGGGATGCCTGTATTTCAAGCCCTTAGGGAACCCTGCAGAAATCTGAGAGTCTAAAGAATTTGAGCATCTCCACACCACTCTGAATCAACTGTTTATTTTATGGCTAACTGCCCCACAGCTTTATTGTGAAGATAGGAGCATCACCATAGCAAAGCAAGTTGTTAGATAAAAACACTGTTTTATGAATCAATATCATAGATAATATTTGAGTCCCAATTCTGTTTCTTATTAGTCTTATTAGTTGAAACACAGCCCTCCTGTTCATGTTTCCTATTATTGTCCAAACAACCCTTGGAATAACCATACCATCCTCTACATCTCTGCCCAATATGGTTCTGGGAGGTGATGAGAATTGGCTTGAGCCTCTACCTACTATCAGGACTGGGATTCCCAAGTCCATTCCTCTGACTAGTCCATGTAGCTCATGTTCTTTGGCAAACATTGCAGGATTCTGGTCCTTGGCAATGCTTTCTGGGCTACCATTTTCACTATCATCCTGAAGTTGGCACACGTCTTTGCATCTCCAGCCATAATGTGGTCTTTGTTGTATTGACCCCACAGTGGAAGACAGAGAGGTGATAAATGTTCTTTCTAAATGATACCCTTTTGGACTTCCCTGGTGGCACAGTGGTTAAAAATCCTCCTGCCAATGCAGGGGACACAGGTTTGAGCCCTGGTCTGGGAAAATCCCACATGCCGCAGAGCAACTAAGCCCGTGAGCCACAACTACTGAAGCCCATGCGCCTAGAGCCGGTGCTCCTCAACAAGAGAAGCCACCGCAATAAGCCTGCGCACCACAACGAAGAGTAGCCCCCGCTCGCCGCAACTAGAGAAAGCCCGTGCACAGCAACGAAGACCCAACACAGCCAAAAAATAAAATATTTATTTAAAAAATAAATAAATGATACCCTTTTGGCCTCCAACTATAACTTTTACTATGAAATAATTCCTCACTCTACTGAACAGTCCCCTCTATGAGGGAAGGTACCAAATCTATCTTGTTCATTTCCATCTCTGCAGGGCACTTCCTGGCACATAGTAAGTACTCAATAATATTTGTTCAATGAATGTTCTAAGTCCCTCAAGGATTGACTAGAGAATATTTTTTTATCTTTATTTTTTTTTGCGGTATGCGGGCCTCTCACTGTTGCGGCCTCTCCCGTTGCGGAGCACAGGCTCCGGACGCGCCGGCTCAGCGGCCATGGCTCACGGGCCCAGCCGCTCCGCGGCATGTGGGATACTCCCGGACCGGGGCACGAACCGTGTCCCCTGCATCGGCAGGCTGACTCTCAACCACTGCGCCACCAGGGAAGCCCTGGCTAGAGAATATTTAAATGACAACACAGGCTTTTATTTATTTATTTATTTTTTTGCGTTATCCGGGCCTCTCACTGTTGTGGTCTCTCCCGCCGCGGAGCACAGGCTCCGGACGCGCAGGCCCAGCGGCCACGGCTCACGGGTCCAGCCGCTCCGCGGCATGCAGGATCCTCCCAGACCGGGGCACGAACCCACGTCCCCTGCATCGGCAGGCGGACTCTCAACCACTGCGCCACCAGGGAAGCCCCAACACCGACTTTTAAAATAGACTTTCCGGTGGGCTTTTGATCCAGAAAAAATGGTATAGACTTTTCTAACCAAGAACCACTATAAACCCTGGAAATGACAAAAGAGGCAACCATAGACTAGGGACCCAAGGCTGGAGAAACGACACAGTGGCTGGGTATCTTATGATCCTCCCCACCCAGCACTAAGAGGTAACTCACACTCCATGTCTTCCAAATCCCAACCTAGTGGCAGGAGATGGGCCAGGTAGACTCATTCCTCCCCTGGATCAAACAAGAGTCCTGCCAACAACACCAGACAGGCCAAGTGACACTGGCAAGGGGGACAGAGTGGAAGCTCCTCTGAAAACAAGTGGCCCAGGGGAACAACTTATCATCCCCATGGGCTGAAGACTTCCTTTTCCCACCTAGAAGCCAGGTGGCTTGCACTGGGGAAGTGTCTCTCAGCCCCACAGGTGGCAACAGCAAGGATCAGTGGAAACCCTAGTGGCACCAGAGGAGAGAAGCAGACCAAAATAGTACAGCAAAGGCTCTGAATATTAAATTGTCATTGAAACCACAGGCTACAAATACACCAGGTCCTGCATGCTAAACCTGAGCAGAGTGACTGCCTGCTAAAATAAAAGATTTAAACAGGACCTCGAATTTCCTAACACAACAGCCCAAATATCCAGGATACAACAGAAAATCGCCTTTAGTATTTAGTATTCCCAACTAAATGGGAAAAGCAAAATGAAACAACACCAACACTAAGATGCATCAGATGTTGGAATTATCTGACATGGATTGTACAGAGCCACCATAAAAATGCTTCAACAAGCCATTATGATTTCCCTTGAAACAAATGAAAAGACAGAAAATTGCAACAAAGAAATGTAAGTTAAGAAAAAAAAAACAAATGGAAAATAGAAAACTGAAAAGCACAATAACCAAAATAAACGAATCACTGGATGGGCTCACTTGTAGAGTGATGATAGGATTGAAGCAGTGAACTTGAGGACAGATAAATAAAATTCACTGAACCTGAATGACAGAAAAAAAAAATAGACTGAAAAGAATATCCTCTTCCTGATGATCCAGAAGAAACTCTCTTTTGCTATGTGGTGAATTGTTTCCCTGTCTGACACATTAATTCCAACCCCCACCCTCTACAGAGGTTGGGGGGATTTCATCTGCCCTTTGTCCTAATTTCATTTTCACAAGGACCTAGCTGTTAGATGCAAAGCTTTCTCCCAGGGATCTGGGGCCTCTAAGCAAAAAAGGAAATTCTGTAACCTGCTTTGAGGTTCACACTGGATAGATTAATAACCAACGTCACCTTCTGCATTCTTCCATCTCCCATCCATCAGACATTTCTTATGGTTCCTCATATAAGATAGTGTCGGGCTGCCCTACCAGGATTCAGAAGCACAGTCTCCTAGCTGGAATCTATGACAATCCTTTAAGCTCCAGAAGTTAGCTCTGCAAAATGGAGAAGTAAATGTTTAATGTAAATATATAAACTTTTATTAAGCAAATACTATAAATTAGTTAGCTACTCATTATACAAAGTAAAAAATATGCAGAAAGTGATATTAAAGAAACACATCTTTTTAGATACAAGTCACATTCCTTTCAGAGTAAATCTTAACTTATATCTATGACTCCTTGATCTTTAGTTTTCTCTGCTACCTTTAAGAAAAATAGAAATATCCCACTTCTGGTATTTTGGACCTGTTCACAACTGTGTTCGCTGCTTCAGTTGGTATGTTTTACTTTGGGAACAGTTTCAACATCTAAAGCCTTACTTTAGCTGTTTCAACTGCTTTGCAACTTTGTGTTGTCAATGCTTAGGCTGGAAGTCCCTTGTTAACTAATTAGCTCTGGCTAATTACTTGCATATTCTAATTGCCCTACCTATCTGTCTGAATCCACCATAATCTCTGGGACCTGATTTCTTGGCACTTCTCTCACTGTCAGATTTAGCTTCCGTCTGTTCAGAAGCTTGCCTGCTAAACCCTTCTCCTTCCTGTCTCTCTCTTCAAACCAAGAGCCTAAGAGAGGAAAACACGGACTCAAATCACAAATCACAAAATATGACTCCTGCCACTTCCTTCCCCCAAACTCATGGTAAGCTCATCATGGTTATTCACACACAAAAATTTCAACAGGAGCTACACTGTTCTAGGCAAGGGGCTGGTCTGTTGAGAAAAGTAACCACACACGCATCTTCCCAGTTAAGTCTCTCTTCCGATCTGATCTACTGGTTTTTGTATTCATAATACTTTGCATTATTTTTCCTGAGTTTAAATCTTAGCTTAAGGACCTACTATTCCTGTGTCCATGAGCAAACTATTTAATACCCACTCCTCCCCCAACCCCAAGTCGCAGTTTATCCGTTTATAAAGAAAGAATTGTTTTAGTACCTACAAAGGTTGATTCTCTGGTAAGGATTGAGTGTTATGATCACCTGGAATATAGTAAGCACGTGATAAATGTTGGCTATTGTCACTCTTCTGATTTCTGTTACTAAAATAAGTTGTTCCCATATCCTTTATTTACTAAATTATAAATTCTGTGAGTGCAGGACAGTCTTATTCCTCTCTGTATAACATTTTAGAAGGCTTCACTTGAAGCTGATTGACCCTGTTTCATGGTTGCTATTGCCACCCCTAATGTCACCATTGCCACAGACTGTGTCACACTCTTCCAACCAGAAACCTCTGCTACATGGCAGCAAAAAAACCCACAAAAAGCAGAACTCTCTGCTACATGGTGACAATATATACTCATATATATTCTAAATATGTCTCAATACAAATGTACTAATAACCATACCCAACTTAAAACTGTCTTCTAGAAACATGGCTGGAGGCTACTACTTGTCTCTGTTCCCACTCTCTGGGCTTGACATTTGAAGCAGTGATTCCAGGTAAGTGGGTCATTCCAAGGTCTAGACGGTGAGAAGTATTAGGAAGCTTGATTGGCTAGTTTTCAATCTAGCTTTTTTGTTGTAATCTCCATCTGTCTTGCTTCTCTGTATATATCTTAGTTGGTTCAGAACTGGGAAAGGAGAATGGAGTATTATTTAATGCCTCATCAAGTCAGCAGAAACTAGTGACAAACCCAAGGCACAGTAAAGGAAGAAGAAAAATTCCTGTACAATAAGAAAGTATGAAGAGAGACTGAAATAAGGAAAGCAAAATATAAAGAAAAGAAGGATATATTTTTAAAATAACTACCAGTGATAAGAATGGCACTAACAGTTGCTTTTGATGCTATTCCTGGCAGTCAATTGAGGAAGAGACTAGGCAGACACTGAAATCTAGAATGCTGATCTCTTACCTCTTTATTAGGCACTTTATTTGCAGATTAAAAAATTAGTAATTGACCATTTATAACACAGAAATGAAATTATAGATACAGATACTGGTCACTAAGGAACTTCGTCATGAACAGAGATAGATTAACTGATGACTTTAATACCCACCCACCAAAAAAGTGTTCATATTTTTTATGCCTTCTGTATAATTTAGTTCGTTCGTTCTCTTGAAAGTGTCCCAGAAATTATGATTCAGGGGAATTGATTTGAGGTCCAGGAATTTAAACTTCTGTTAAGCGCTAGGTGATTTTGGTGTAGGTGATCTGTGGAACACCCTTTGAAAACATGAAGTGAGTAGCCTTAGAATCTTCCTCTGTAAAGGGAAACAAATATGTCTATTTCATAGGTTTATTGTGAGACATAAATAAGATAATGTACATAAATACTTAGAACAGGGCCTGGCACTTAGGATTCAACACATGTTAATTCTTCAACTGCACCCCTTCTTTTCAATTTTAGAGATTATTTTCCACTATAGAAAAAAGGAAATGTGGTGAATTACAATATAATTTCTCCCTACTCAATCAGATCACAATAAATACATTCTGGTTTTCAGGTAGATTTACTTCTGAATAGCTTTACTGACTGCTTAACATTAGTTTACCACCTGCCCCAGGTTAACCTCCATTATACTGTGTTTCTAATAAATGGAAATCAAGATGGCTATCACAATATTTTAATTCTGTACCATAATTTGAGCTAACTTGTTCGTGCTTATCTTAAATAGCAAATACAATTTGTACTTTAGCACCATCTTTCTAGCTTGATCTGTAGGGCTGAAAGCACAGCAATTTCAGCTACTATGGGAAGACTACTGGATGGAATGACCCGGGCAGATCAACTGGGAACCCTTCGTGCACCAACTCTATGGCGATTTACAAAGTCAAGTGTTTAATATAATCTACGCTAAAGCTAAATAACAAGACAAACTGTATGCAAATCTGCAAAGTTTTTTAAAAATTAATTAAAAAAATTTTTTTGGCTGTGTTGGGTCTTCGTTGCTGCACACGGGTTTTCTCTAGTTACCGCGAGTGGGGGCTACTCTTCGTTGCAGTGCACGGGCTTCTCATTGTGGTGGCTTCTCTTGTTGTGGAGCATGGGCTCTAGGCACGCGGACTTCAGTAGTTGTGGCACGTGGGCTCAGTAGTTGTGGCGCACGGGCTTAGTTGCTCCGCAGCACGTGGGATCTTCCCGGCCCAGGGCTCGAACCCGTGTCCCCCGCATTGGCAGGCAGATTCTTAACCGCTGCGCCACCAGTGAAGTCCCAAGTCTGCAAAGGTTTGATGCACCCGTCCTTTTCCTTCTTTGACATTTCAAAATATGTTGCAACAAAATAAACCCAATGTGTTTCTCAATAGATCTATTCTTATGGACAATCCTTGACCCCTCTGTGAATTTTTGTTGGAGGAGAATCTAGAATCTAAAACTTGACCTAAAAGTCAGTAGAGACATCTTCATGGCTATCAGTACCTACCACCCTGAGGGGCACTTCTAGTTAAAAAAAAAAAAAGAAAACCACATAGAGATGTGTCATTTCCACCTCTAACCCATTGGCTAGAACTAGTCACATGGCTCTGCCCCCCTGAAAGTGACCAGAAGAGAAGCTATGGATGTGGGGGAGCAACAGAAGTATCTTCTACAGGCCACCCTTCTTACCACCACAAAACCTTATGTCTCTTCTTCACAGACACAGAATCAGTAACCTCTTTCCCAAGGGAGACAATCCAAAAGTGCCATTCAGTTATGGCATGGAGCTCAAAATACTAGATCTTTGAGTGATTCACAATGGTTCCCAATTGGGTCCAAGTGGGAATCCCCTTTATTTCAGAATATATGAACTGAAGAGATAAGATATCAGCCTTTCATTTCTGGAACACACCCAATACACAACGGCAGAACTGGCTCTGCAGTCAACACTCTTATTCTGAAAGGAAGAAGAATGAAAGACACACAGTAGTCACTGGTCTAAAGCAATCTGGGAATCCTGCTGGGTGGATGTTGTGAGGCCCCCAACCCAGTTGTAGGGAAATCTTCCTTGATTAGGTTCTGATTTTGTTCCTTAAAAGGAACTTGCTTGTTTGTGTTGCTCTCCATGGCCTCTGCTCCCCTTCCCTACCAATCCCAACACTCCCAGAAGATTCTTCCTTTTCTACTACCTCTTTGGCTACATTTGAAGTGATTGTTGAAGAATATCCCTTTCTTGGGGGCTGTACATGTTTCTCAACCCTATGCCTGCCCAGATTCTCTGGAGCTTAAGAGTAGTTGATGGAGTGTGTCAAATGCCAAGAATATAATTTGTACCGTTGACTTACTTTGATAGTACTTGTAATGGTACCACCTCTTCTCCCATTTTATGCCTCTCTTTATGTTTTTTCTTATGCTTTCTTTTTGCTTTCAATAGGGATCCATCTTTTATATCTCCAGTATCCTTTTCCTCTTTAGTAGAGACTTCTAAATTAATTAATAAGTTAAGAAGTAAAGACATAAGTTTAGAAAAAAGAACACCTCATTTATTTAATCCTTCAAAAAAAATTGTAGTTGAAACTCTAGAACAGTTTCACACAATTTTAGACAAGGTTGGTAATGCCTTTGGCAGTATAACTCTAGCAAAATATAGGCTTCTTTTCTATATGATAACAAGCCAGTTACTGGCTCAATGTGCCATGAACAACATCCATAGTTTACTCTGATTTGAATTACTTCTCCCATCTCTCTCTCTTTCTCTAAAGATAGATGGTTTGAAAGACCCACACTTTAGCCCCTTTTTCGTGAAACACCTCATCCCAATGAAAAGATTTATGGGTGCCACATCCTTGATTTCATCTTTGTACTTAGATTCTTAATCCTTTTAGAGGTTTTTGTTTACTCTGGCTTCTGCTTCAAGATCAATTTTTAATGAGCCAAAGCTTTTCAAACTCTTATGTTTTACTGTATGAGGTAAAAATGTAGTTGCCTTTTTAAATATTGCACGACCCTGAATTTTTGACCCTCTTTTGGCTAGTGGTAATAAATCCTTTCCTGTCTCAAAGGCTTAGGAGAATTGGATGAAACTAGTGCAAGTAATCATCTATTGAATCTATTTTACAACTGTTTATTGTGTACCTACTCCAAAGAATAAAAGCAAGCAAACACACCTGTCCTTGTGGATCGTGGGGCTAAATTATTATTACATTGTAACATATGAAAATGATGCTACTGATGCACCATCATTAAATCTTGGATCTTAGTTTTCCAGAAGTAAGGAAATGGGGATAAATTTCCTATTAATCTGTACTTTTCTGTTTTCATTGTGCCCTTAAGCAATAGCAGGGCAGGATGAGGACTGTGCACTGGCATCCACCCTGGATGCTCCAATCCAGTGGTTTCCAAGTGGAATGAGCACAGAAGACAATCCAATGAGAAATGGGAAATACATAATTACAATTTGATTTTTATCTCATTATCTTAAATTTCTACTTTGTACATGTTTTACAGTGTACATAATGTATTTTTTTTGTCTGAATATAGAGTTTTGGGTTTAATTAGTAATAAGTACATAAAAACCCATGCAAACAAAGTCAATTATTAACTCAAGGAAATAAAAATGCAGTATGGGGTAAGAATAACACATCACTTATACGAGATTATGTTACATAATCTTAATCATGTAAACATTCTTAACCATAGTCAATAATGTAAACACTTAATTACATATGCTGGGATAAGGTAAGCAGGAAAGGAAAGTGTAATGGTCTTAATACACAAGTATGTGCATACAATCTATAAATAAATAAATAAATAAATATACATATATTGGAGGAGATGTGTGTTCACTGATGAGGTAAAACATACACATTTCTACACCATGGCTCTAATAATTTAAAATACAATTAAAATGAAAATTTTTAAATGAACAATAATGATCTTTTTAGAAGCTGGATCTAGACGAGGAAGTTTGATTTTAAAAAGTTAGCGTCTATAATTCTTTCTATGACTATGATACATACTATTGGCAAGGCTGTGGCCAACAGTAATAAATAATCTTTCTGCCAAGCATTCCTTTTCTCCTGGTTGGCTTACATTACCAGACTACCCATTCAAAGGAGGCTTTACTGGTTATTTCTAGCCAACTGCCTTAAAGCCCTGAATTAGGTAGACTCCTCTAAAGCCAAGCATTTAAGGCATTAACAATTTTTAAGTGACATCTGATTTCTCTAACTTTTAAAAAATTTATCCAATTTTTAGGTAATTCATGAGGTTTTATAAATTCTAATGTTTGAGAGAACACTGGAAATATGAAGATGTTCAAATACATAAAATTAGAGAGACTAGTACGATGAACTACCACATACCTATACCAAGATTCAACAGTTAAGGTTTTGTCATATTTGCTTCATTGATCCACTCTCTCTCATTTTTTGGAGACTTTTTTTTTTAAACAATTGAGTTTTCAAAAAACAGAAGGGTTTTAAAGAGCGTGTTTCATAGAATTAGCATTAATACCTCATCATACTTTATTGCTTTTACTAAAATTTTTTCAAATAAGTAATACACTTACATGGTTCAAATATCAAAACTATATAACAGGCATATATTTAAGTCTTGCTCCCACCCGTATTCCATCCATTCTGATCTATCTGTCCCCCATAGGCAAACGTTTCATTTCCCAAGTATCTTTCTAGCATTTCTATATGCAAATAATGACAAATATAAGCAGTATACTCATATTATCTCCTCCCTTTCTCACACAAAAGTGTCTGGCATGCAACTTTTTATATTTAACTATGTATCCTAGAGTCCTTTCCATATAAGTACACAGAGAGATTTTCCATCCATTGTATCAATGTACCATTGCTTTTTATTTACTCAGCCTCTGTCAATGGATACAGGTTATTTCCATTCTTTTGCTATGATAAAAATGTTCAACCCAGGTACACACATAATTTGTTATGTGTGCATTTATATATCTGTAGGATAATTTTCCAGAAGAGGGACTGTTAGGTCACAGAGTATATTTATAATTTTAATAGATATCACCAAAATGCCCTCTCTAAATGTCGTGCCTCTCCTGCACTCCCACAGCAGTGTATGAAGGTAGTGGTTTACCCACAATCTTGCCAACAGTGCTGTCAAACTAGGATTTTTGCCAGCTCTATAGGCAAGTGCAAGTTTGTCATAACTGTTATGAATGTTAAACTTTCTGCCCATTTTCATTTTTCTCCTCTATATGTGAGAGACAGTTCAATAGATACCTTATAATTTGGGTGATAGCGCTTGCTTTATAAACTTTAATTTTGAAAAGATGACAAATTATATTTGTTATAGGCATATAGAAGTCTAAAATAAGCATTTGTGACTGGAGTTATTTCTTTTACCATAATAAACGGGGGAAAAACCCTATGTGGATCTAGTCAGTTCCCGGCAGAAAGATATTCATTTTTCAGTGAAGAAGCAAAATCATCTAGTTCTAACAATGATAACTTATGGGTTGAATTGTGCCCCTTCCAAAAAATGTTGAAGTGCTAACCCCCAGTACCTGTGAATGTGACTTTATTTGGAAATAGGGTCTTTGCAGATGATCAAGTTAAGATGAAGTTTTTTGGGTGGGCTCCAGCAAACAAATAGAATACTAACCTTTCTTTATTCATTTTTTAAAAAATCTAATCTTTCCTTTTTCTTAAACTCTAGTTTAAAAATTGTTTTAGAGCAGGAAAATAAAGATATAGAGAGTCTAGTTTTTCAATATCATAACACTCAATATTTGCAATTCATAAGTAAAATGACATGATCTCTGGGACTTACTTTCATATACTATAGTCATCAAAAAAAGGGGAGGGTGAGATATAATACACCACATTCTATATTTTCTAAATGTCTTGTTAATTAGTTGCTTGAAAATGTATTCAGGGTGCATTCTCATACACTAATTAAAAAATGACATTTCTTTTATATCCACTATGTGTCAGGCACTGTTGTAGGCATTGAGGATATTAAGAAGAGTAAGATAAATCCTGTGCTCTCAGGGAGTAATTATCAGATATAATTTTTAAAGTAAAGCAAATTACCACCACAGCCCCAGGTAGAAAGATACATTTTTAGTAAGTAATTGTCAAGAGCCACACCCAAATGATAAATTCATTTGCCTTTAACGTTCTCTTGCGGCTTTTCATCCACTTCTAATCACGCTAAGATATTCTTTAGTAAGTGCTTAGTCTATCAAAGTTCATTATCTCCCCTTCCTGGAACCTGATATGAAATAAAACATTAACTATTAAAATGTCCCATTTTTCATTTTTGTAACAGCACCATGATGCCATGGTGATAATTAGTTTCTTTATGAAATCAAAAAGAAATATGACCTTGTGATTATTTGGAATACTAAGTCTAGGTTATGTTTTAATGTTTTAAATTTTGTTTTCTGATTACAATTCTTCTCAGGACTTTGAACAAGTATTACATAAATATACTTAAAGTCTTACAAAGCACCTAAAAGACAGAGTATTGCAAAAAAAAAAAAAAAGACAACAAGAACAACCCAGTTCATTCTGTAAGTGTATCATTTGTAAGCTCTACTCATAAATAAAAAATTACTATAATGCTTTTAAGTCAATCATATCATATTTCAGATGGTGATATATAATTAATTGCTGTTTTTATTTCTAGTGATCAATGTCTGCATCCTTTTCCACTAAATTATTTTTGAAATCATAAAGTATGTAGTATTGTATCAAATCTATTGCAATAGATTGATACAATGGTTAAAACTAAGAATTGTATCCAAAAGAATCCTCAGTACTACTCAATGAGTAATGTGAAATATTTACTTTATGAACTTGCCAGTGTAAAGGCAACTTTAAAGTCAGTCACGTTCTGTTCTACACATGTTCAGTGGGAAATTGGGCAGCCTTTTAGTAAATGTATCAAAGGTGGCCGACCTGGAAAATTCTTGGGGAGTCAAATGGTATTTTGCTTTTGATCACTTTGTCTGCACTTATCCCCAGGCCAGAAGTGTTTTTTCTAGACTGTGGTTATCCCTGACAGATGAACTGGTTTCCTAATCCTAACCCAGGAATTGGAAGGGAAAAAAATGATCATCATTACACAGGAATGGTTTGGAGGCTTGCCTTTTAGTCACAGGTTATCCAGCTAACTGGCCTTTATTAGTCACGTTCAAACTTTTCCACTTTTAATTTACGGAAATTATATACACACATCTGGTTTTTAGATTGCTGTAATATTTAATCCTTGGAATCAGTTCCACCAAATAATCTATATTTGATCAGACCCATTCACAGATCACAAGGCTGTGTTCAGTTTTGCAGTTGGTCAGACAATGACTGATCAGGACCACGCATTTGGTTCTGAGAAAATAAAGAGAAACTTTGACAAGAAAGAACTATGAAGTCGCGGTAGAAAATAATAGGGGAGAAGGCAGTGATATTTTGGGAAGATATACCAAAATACCACAGTTAGGTAAACACATAGTACAGTATGTTTGGCCACAGATCTTTTGGCATTTTGTGAGATAATGTCTGTATTCAATTTGAGGTTGAGTATTTTACTGTTTAGGAAATACAATGTAGAACTGAGCTGATAGTAGGTTCCTCAAACTTCTGACATTATCTACGATGCTCACTGGATTCTGAGATACGTTACTCATTATTGCTTTGAACTGCACAATTAGGAGTTCACTATCTCCTAGTACCTCCACAGCATTTGTTGGTTAAGGAGCAGACAGCGGGGCTGAGGATACGATTTGGTACCTTCTTACAGTTTCGCTTCTGCCTCTCTCCAGGCGCGGCCCAGGGATCGCCATCTGAGGCTCCTCCAGGAACCAGTGCAGCGCGCGGCGGGACCGAGTGACAGGCCCCTAAGCTCGCAGCCGCCACGAGAAGAGCCGGCGGCGGCGGCGGCGGCGGCGGCGGCGGCGACCGTGCGCGCTCACAGCCCGCGCGGGGACGCGCCTTCGGGTCGGGGCGGGCGGCGCGCGTCCCCGCGAGCTCGCGGGGAAAGCTCCGCCGCCGCCGCCGGCGCCCGCCCGGCCCAAGAATGAATGGAAAGTTCAATCTCGCGCGCTCGGAGCGGGCAGCCAATGGTGAGGCCGGGAGCGGCGACGGGCAGGTGTGCGCGTGCCGCCGCCTGACGCAGGGCTCGAGTCGAACAGCCTGGTGTCGCCGCCGCCGCCGCCGCGCTCCGCGGCTCCCCCCCCCGGTCCAGCCCCCTCCTCCCCGCCCGGCTGTGGCGGCGGAGCGGCGGCAACAGCGGCTTCCACTCCGGCAGCCGAGCACCGCCCTCGCTCTCCGGCCCCTCCGCGCCGCGTCCCCTCGCCGGCTCACAATGTGCTAACCCTCCCGGCCCCGCCGCGCGCATCCCGGGTCTCCGGCCGCCGCGCTCCCTCAGGAAGTGACAGACTCCAGGCCCCTTCCTCCGCCCCGTCCCCCCGGACTAAACGCCACACACGTACTCACACCCTCTCCCCCGCCCTACCCGGGCGAGCGACGCGACCATGAGGCCCCGGAGGTAAGCAGCGCGCCCCGCGGCCCGGCGAGTGCGAGTGTGGCCGGGTGTGCGCGCGGGTGCGGACGCCGCTCGCGGCCCCGGGTCTGGCACGTGAGCAACGTCGAGTGGAGCTCTGTGCGGCGGAGCAGGAAGAAAGGAGGAGGCGTGAGCGCCAGGGAGGGGGGAAGGACGGGGCCAGGTGGGGAAGTAACGGGTCTCGCAGCAAGTTGCCGTTTGGGAGCCAGAGCGGTGTCCTGCCTTCGCCGGCCCTGATTTATTGCCCCAGTGTTCCCACCGAGATGCGGGCGGACGATGTACTTCCGGGTTCACACCTTTCTCTCCTCGCTCCGCGCCGCTGGGTCGGCGCTCTGTGCTGGCGCGGCGTAGCTAGCACGGCCGACGGGTCTCGCCGCGGCCGTCGCCGCCCAGCAGCAGGAACTGGCGGGCCGGGTGGGGAGGGGCGCGGGCGACTCGGGGGCAATGGTGCAGCGCGGGCTGGGTGGCCCGGCAGCCGGTCCGCGTGGCCGGGGTGGGCGCTTCGGGCCCGAGGGTCTGCGCCGCCAGGGGGCGTCCGCTCCTGCCCTTCGCGCACTCCGCAGCGGAGCTGCTTTGTAGCCGCAGGCGTCGGGGATCCTTTTTGCGTCGGGATTGGTAATGTAAATTCATGAATTAGAATTAAGGATTTGAGGAGAACCGAGAGAGAAAAACGCACTTGGACTTAGGTTGCTTTTGAAAAGAAAACAACCAAAGAAGAATCAATACATTCGCAGGAGCAGTAACTATTGACTGGAACACTGGATGCGGGCGCCTTATGAGGATTTGTACTCCAAAAACTTTTTTTTTTTTTTAAACTGCACGTTGATAAATACTGAGTGTTTTCGAGTAACATCTTACAGTATGTATTTAGTGTCTTCATTGCGGAAATTTCTTAAATGTAAGTAATAGTCCGCCATTTTGAATTGTTTCATGTAACAGACTGAAATCTTAGGTTCCTGTGTTTCCTTGAGTTCCTTTCTGTTCCCTCTGTGGATTTGTTTTCATCCACAGGATATTAAGGTTATCAGGTATTATTACTGCTCATAGAACTAAATTCTTCACCGTGTAACAACTTTACACCTACAGTTGTTAAATGCGGGGAAAATATGCTCGTGTTTTATTGTAGTTTTGAATTTCTTGGTCAAAATATTGTGGAAGTTAAAATTACACATGACAACTGGTATTAGAATGAATTTTAAAACATTTAACAGCATCCTTAGAAAAGTATGACTTAAAATTATATTTACTCGGATCAAAAAAATCCTCATGTTTCATTTTTTGTGCAGATTATTACCATATTTAGTTAGGTGATAATGCAGTAACGCTTTTTAAAATGCATCTGTTGGTAAAGCAAAATTTTAAGTCCAACAGTAAGTTGCGAAACAATTTTTATAAGGACTGCGGGAAAACTACAAAATTTTAAATTGAATTATTGGGAATTTATGGCAGTTTATGTGGTTTACAAAATATAAATTTAATTGTTATGAAATTTATGCCATGGGTTTTTTTTCTGTTATGAGTTTGCACAGATGTAATAGAGGAGTCATATTATAAATTAACAACACAATCTGTAATAGTGCTGCATTTAGACTAATAATTGACAGACCCGTGTTCATTTAGGGGACAATTCTTGCTTCCCATATTCTTTATCTCTGAATGTATGAAATAGGACAATCCAGGTGCCCAAATTTCCTAAAGAGCTTTAGGAATTAAACTGACATAGGCCTCTTTCTAGTACTTGCTGGGGAGGGGAAGGTACTACAAATGAATAAAATGCTTTATTCGACTCTTCCATTTTACAAATAGGATCAGCTAATCGTTGCTTGATAATAAAATGTCAAAAAGAATTTAAGGATATGAATCAATTTGTAGCGCATATTGGTTATTAGAACTGTTTATAGGTGCTCCTCAATAGATCTGGAAGCAAATGATTCAACGATCAAGCCTCATTAATCCTTGTCAAATTGTAGAGTGTCGTATTACATGTCTGTGCCAGATTTCTTTCAGAAACAATGAAAAATTTGTTGTGAAATTAATCACGATTTAAATTAAAAATTGACTGTATTATGGGGGAAAATGCAGTTAACTATACCTCTTTGTAAGTGAAGCAGATTAAGTTTTAATATGGTAGTACTCAAAGTTAATCTTCAGAATGACTTATTTTAAAGTGTGTTGTACATGTAAATTTAAAAAGAAAACACTAGAATTTTAATAAATATAGTGGATTTAAGGGTTTTTTTCCTGTTTACTCTGAACAAAGAGAAGATTAAATAGATGTTACCTGTCTAATAGTTTGATAATGTTTGGTATCTGATCATGTACAATAATTTTTTTTTTGTATTTGTAACACACTGCTATCATAATTTACATATCATAATTAAGAGAAAAATAAGTTGTTAAATAAAACATATATGCATGTTTTCAGGTAACAGTCTTCATAACAGTCTTCAGGTATAGAATTGATGTTTCTTTAAAATAATTGAAGTGCTATTCAAGACTACCAAATTTAGGGATTGTATTAGAAAGCTCAGGTCAGGAAATGATCTGTTAACATTTATGTTAATGCATAGTGGAATTGATTAAAAAAAAAGGAAAATGGAGATTCAGAGATATATCAGTTCAGAAGTAATTAAAGCTATTGATTATGAAAGGGACTATACAAAATTTTGGTCAGCTAAAGAGTTTTCTTATTTGGTAATTTTTAGTAGAATATTACTGTCTTTTAAAATTCTGTAGCCCATAAATACCCGTAAGTTTTTATGTTTAAATGCTTTAGAGCCTGTACTTGATTCTCTTGCTTTTTAAAAGAACTGTGTTTGCATTATAAATAAGTATGGTTTTTGATGAACCACATGGTAAAGAATTAGTAGTTTGCCAAGCATAACAATGAAATTCTTTACATTACAAAACTTAAGACTGATTTATATGAACATATCTAGGAATATATGAAGTATAGAATCACATCGGTTTGAGAAACTTGCCCAGTATGTACATGTACACTGTGTTGGATTTCTCTGACACAATGACTCTCTATGAAGTCGCTGACCATAGTGCTGAACCAAGACAGCCATGTTGGCCACTGCTAAATCTGACTGAAAACTGTACACAGAAATTGTGTAGATGTTCAAGTAGCATCATCATTGTAGGAAATATATACATATATTTCATATGTACTTTTTAATATCTTCTTTTTACCCAGATGTATTGAAATCAACCAAAAATTGTGATAGAGAAATTTTATCTCTGAAGTATATTAATATAACATTGATTTTAAGTAGTGTCAGTAAAATCAATGGGATCAATGCTAGAGGATTTCTCTTTCTTGGAAAGCTGCCCCTTGCAGATGAAGACAAGATTTTAAAACAAAGTTAAGTGACCAATGAGTTCTCTCAAAAACTGTACAATTTTAGGGGACACCGCTGTAAGCTTGAGTATGAACTTGATATTTTGATTCAGGTTTATATCACTGTCTAAGTGGCACTATCAAAACCAACATCAAAACATGTGGTTATCAAAAGTAATAAAATTACATCACTCATGAAACAAATTATACTGAGAAACAATAATACAAGCACTTTTTAAATAAAGAGAAAAATATAAATTTTGAAATTATAATAATCTTGACTTAGCACTTTGGGGAAATTTTCTGTTGTTTGAACCAGAATAAACACCAGGCTGTCACTCCTAACAATGTTATTGTGTTCTACATTGTGTGAAATGAACACTGGTATGAAACCATTGTAGAAATTACCTGAAAAGGAATGTTGTAACATATTTAATATTTCAGTAAAAAGTACTATTTTAGGCATAGAACTATGACATGATTTTCCTAAAAATAGAATGGGTTGACATGCAGGATCATCAAATTAAGGGTCAAAGGTGACAAACCAGGACAAAGGGCATGCAGCTCATTTTCAAGCAATCAGTTCCTAGTTTTTTCATGGCTGAACAAAAGGTTAATTATATAGGAAAAAGGACTTAGTATTGAATGACCAGTTCTATTGGTGGAAAAACATATTTTAAATTTTTTAGATATTTTCAAATCAGTATTTCTTATTTGGGAATGCAAGAGCCAAAATGCTACTTTTATATTTTGCAAACAGTTCTTTTATGTAACATTTCTTTCAGACACTACAAAAACATTTCAACTAAAATATTCTATACTGTATAGGTTAAAAACAGGCTTTACTTTTTTGTAGATTTAAAATTTTAGAAAATATGTGTAAATTATGTTTTGTCCTTTTTGCTTTAGGTTCTTGGTGTAATCTCCTTTGCTAGTTGATATCCTGATTTTTAAAAAATATTACATTTATTACACCATTAGATCACTGGCAGTGATGTAAAAGTGAGCAGCCTCTAAAACATCTCTTGATCTTTCTAAAATGTTTATTGAAGCTATTTCAAATGCATGAAAAGTTCTCATTTAGTTGTTAATCTCTTGTGATATAAATTTTTAACCATTAATGTATATCAAAACTTAAAATGTCTATCAAATATAATTTTCTTATTAACATTGTACTTATTTAGAACTATTCAGGTTTACTTAGAATCATTTTTGTTTATCATATCAAGAAGTTATCTTAAAGTTTTTATCTTAAAGTTATGGTGGGCCTTCAAAATATATGTGATTAGCTTCTTTACGACACGACTTTTGCCATTATTTTGACTCTTTTTAATCTAAAACCACTATTTTTTTCTTCTATTCAATATGACCTCAACAATGACTCAGTTATGAGCTTTATTATATGAAACTGTTGTTTGATATGGTAGAAAATACAAACTCTTTGCATTAGCAAAACCAACTGTGCCATGGCTCAGTTGTTTTACAACATTCACATTTAAGCTAAAGAATTGTGTTTACCAATTAATATTTGTGTCATAGTTGGCACCTTTAAACAATTTTGACAATATGGTAGTTGACTTAAATTATTACTTTGAAATTTTTTATTTTCTAGAATAAATTATGTTTTGCTACAGCAGTTGAAGAGAATGCTAGAGCTGCCCATATCTTAGGTGAAATCAGTAAAATTTCAGTTTGTAAAATGGTTAAAGTTAAATTCATCTCTGTGATTCAATAGCAGTATGACAAATACTAGCCTTTAATTTAAGGTTAACTGTATTTTAATATGTTACAAATAATAACTTTTGATTCATAAATATAAAAAATATAATTTTGAAATGTTTTTCATAAAGTAGTATAAATTTTTTTCCATTCTCTAAAGATAATGTTCAAAATAGTTCAGTAAATGTGAGGTTTCTTGTTTTAGCACTCCTATCTATACCTATGAATTTTCAGTTACATAAAGTCACATGTAAATATTTGTCTTAACTTTAGTTTTAAGTATTTTCTTTAAATTTTCTGTATCTGTATATAATTGAAGGTACAGCGTTTTCAGTTTTATCCAAAGTTACAGTAGGATGTTGAGTTAAATTACACAATAATTTACCCTGATTTTGCTTAGACAGCATTTGAATTTAGTTTATTGACTAATCGGCAAAAAAAATAATTACAGTGAAACATTTTACTACATATTAAACATTCCTTTAGAGGACAATGTAAGAAAACATTTTCATAAAGCACACACATTCACTTCCATGTTGAACCTCCACATCTAATGTTTTATTTCATATGTGTATATGTTATATTTAAGTTATAGTAAATGTAAATAAATACTGTGCTTTAGGTTTTACTCTGGGGTTTATAGTATGTTTGCTATATGATTTTAAGTAGTCATTTAAAAACTTTTCCCCCAACTATTCTTCAAAGAAAGGAAAGTCACATTATTGCCTACTTTGCTTTCCAAAGAATGATTTAGTTCAGTGATGGCTGAGACACATTGTAAATAGGCTATAATTTTTGTTATAAACCATGAAGTGAATATTTAATAAACTATAATGTGCTTTTACCCTTACATTATTTTAGAAAATATAGTCAGAAACAAAAATTTAACCTTTATTTTAAATGTTGAGAAGTTGTAGTGATGAGAATAAATAATGAAATACTTTTACTTTATTATGGTGAATATTCTTGATTGCTAAATCATTTTTTGCCAAACTAAAGTAACTATTGTTTTTTATTAATATTAGAAGTAAAGGCTAATATGATGTCAATTGAATTTAAATAAAGTTCTCAGTAATATGTTATATAGCAGTATTTTATTTTATTACTACTCAGTTCTCTGGGCTTAGCATCTTGGCAATTTTTAAATAAATTATAGTGTATAATGCATAGTAGTAAGCATTTTCCTTTACATTGAATAGTTACAATAGTGGATTAACAACAATATGCAATGTACTTGAGAAGAATATTGTTACATATTTTACTAGGAAGAAATATGAAATCTTGGAGTGTTTGTAATGAATGGTGTTAAGTTAGGCAATTTTATAATATTAAGTCTATAGTATATTTAAAATAAAATCATTGAAGTCACTTTATTTGTACATATTTTATGTTTGCAATAGTCAACTGATTAATTCCCTATCACATTCTCTTGGTGAAAAGATTTTTAAGAAAAAATTTGTTTATAGTCTATTTAATTCATAAAAGGCGTCCTAGAGATAGTCAGCCCAGGTTCAGAAATTCATTAAGTCTTTGATTCATTAAAAAATATGTATTGAACACTAAAGAAAGCTAGGATTACAGTGATGAGCTAAATGTACTCTATTCCTCCCACTCATAGAACATAGAGTCAAGTTAGGAGAGAGAACATCATGGGCTATTAAAGTCAATTACAGTATGGTGCTAAATGGTAGAGGCATTGTACTCAGTATGGAACAATAAGAAAAAGAGATCTAAGTGGAGATTTAAATGATGATTAGGGATTATCCTAGTGAAGGGGCAAAGAAGTGCATTATAATATTAAATAGAGATACCTGTGTATAAAATTATAAATAGCTGTTTTGGGAGTATTTCGTGCATTTAAAGAATTATTTTCATTCTTTATTGTTATTTCTTTTCAAAAAAGTCACCTATAGTCAGAATATGAACATTTAATATTGTGAATATTTTATATAACATTAACCTATCAAATCCCTATCATAGTTGTTCATATGGATGGATATTAATATCTATATTTAAACTTAATTCTATTTTCTCTTCCAACTCTTTTGTTTGTGAAAATTTTAAAATCATTATTTAACATCAGTGAAATATATTGATATCTGTGAAATAATTCCACCTTACTTTTCGTTTGAAAAGGTTGATAATATTAAAACTATCAATAACCAAAACCATCATGTGTAAGTTTGGATAATGAAAAATCTGAACATCTTTATCATTCAAATTGTCCTGCTTTCTTTAAACCCAGAAAGCTCATAGTTTGAGCTCTTAAAATTAAATAGTGTTATTTAGCTAATTTTTACACCATTTGACTTTCACTTTATTAGATTTCACATTTATAATAATTTATCATCTGACTTATTTGAAAAAAATGTTTGCAAACACTTTCTGTGTTTCACATCTTTAGAATATGTCATTTTGAACTTTTTTGCAAATATATAAGCAGAGAAGATCAAGTCTGGGCTGTGGGCTATTAGAAAAACATGAGCTAGGTTTTGCTGAAATTTATTTATAGTATTTAAATACCCCCTCACTAAACCCAATGTGCAAAATAAAATTTAATATACGCTCAATGTAAAGGAAAACTATTTAGTAAGTTTTAATAATGAATTTTGTTAACATTAGGGACTGTCATCTTTTTTTTTAATTTTTATTTTTATACAGGAGGTTCTTGTTAGTTATCTATTTTATACATATTAGTGTATACATGTCAATCCCAATCGCCCAGTTCATCCCCCCCACCCCCACCCCCACCCCGGCTATCCCCCCTTGGTGTCCATATGTTTGTTCTCTATGTCTGTGCCTCTATTTCTGCCTTGTAAGCCTGTTCATCTGTACCATTTTTCTAGACTCCACATGTATGTGTTAATATATGATATTTGTTTTTCTCTTTCTGACTTACTTCACTCTGTATGACAGTCTCTAGGTCCATCCACGTCTCTACAAACGAGGGGCTGTCATTATCGTCTGTCTTTTGGTTGTAAACACAGGATAACTAAAGGACTTAATGCACAGAGGTTCACGTGCCTTTTGTTCACACTCTTCCTCTATTCTTTTCAAATCTTACTCAGTGAGATTGTCATCCTTTGTAAGAAGAATCTTGGGTCAACATTCAGTAGAACTCTGCATTTGGAAAAGCCTCCATTTCGTTTTGAGAAGAAAATTAGATCACAACTTAGAGAATTTACACATAATGATTTATTTTTTTGTGAGTTGATATAGTAGATACAGTGTGTAAAAACTTAATTAAGGAAGGAAAGACAGCCCTGGGTGGTGGCAGGTGAATGTATGCATGTTCAAACCAATCTGTTTTCCAAGCTTTAATAACTCGTACCCGAGGATAAAAATGATAATTCAGTGGTCATCAGGAATTTTTCTTCCAACCTCTATACTTCATTACTGGGTGACCTCTTTATTGCAAGTTTTATTGTGTTGTGACATCTGCCAGTGGATATATTAGAAACATTAGTACTTGCTCATATTTTTTTAAGGAGAACTGATTTTGCTTATAAAATCTGGGTTAATGCATATTAGATATCTTTAATTAAATATACTCAATGATTAAATGTATTACCTCTTAAAGTAATTTTTTTCTCAAAAAGTATTTGAATGTAATAGACCCAGCATCAGGGGTATAGTATCACAATTCGAGTCTCATGATTTATCTTCTAAAAGATATCTGAATAATCAAATTAGTCCATCAAGGAACACAGTATCATAGGTTAAGTTCATTTTTAACTGTGGTTAAAAAAGAGAATGGGATTCTTGAATTACAGTGTAAAATATTAAAAAAATTTTAAACTGCATTGTTCCTGAAATCTGGATCTTTGACTACATCTTAGTGGTCTTGTTTAGAATGTTTTTTAAACTACCATCCTTTAATTGGAATGAAAGGCAAGTTTATGCCAATTGGTTATCTAATTTTGCTAGGTGAGTCTTAAATTGTAAAAAAAAGTTTACAGGTCACTTCACAGAGTCAAAACCTAAGCATTTTATTGCTTTCTAATGAGCTATTAAGCTGAAGAAGAGGCAATTAAATGAGCAATTAATGTAGTACTGACTTGAGCTCTCTGATTTTAGGTTCTTCAGAAGACAATGAGGTCATTCAACCAGGTTTCATCAGCCCCAGGTTAGTCTTTTTTTTTTAATTAAATTTTTACTTAACTAATATTTATTTAAAAAGATCATTGGAGGCATATGAGAAAACATGACAGCCCTCAGGCATTCTCCACTTTGGCAAGATGGATATGGTACTCATCTTGTACCTACTGTACTCCAGATCACTTCATCTATAAACTGATACTCCCACCAGAATTGCATGGATGAAATCTTCTAATTAACTCCTTTTCCTCCTGATTTTAGCAATATTGGATTTTGTGATTCCCTTTTCTGTATCTCAGGCAAAACAGATAATATTTAAATGTTAATGGAGCTGAATGAAAAGTATTTGTGGCTTGTTCATTTTCGTAAAGCCCGTAGCAAAATAGGCACTCACAAGTATATGCTGAATTAATTTAAAGCTAGAGACTTGCTCCTGTTTTCAAAAAATTTACCATAACATAAATAGCACAGTATATTAGCCATGTTTTTCAGGGAATTAGAGAATTTTCCTAATCTAGGAAAGCTCCGTTTATTTTGCTTTTCATGAGCATGTATCAAATTTGTTCCTCATTATACTACAAAAATGAGTCATGTGAACTTTTAACATCTTAAACCTACACTTAAAATATCTATATATATATGTATATCCTTTCATTTATTTAGGTGTACTGTAAACCTAGGCTTTTAATGGAGAAATATTCTCTTGTATTACTGAAACTAACTGAAAACTGACAATACTATTTTCAGTAACAGTTTTATTTGTATTAGTATTTTAATGTATTACTCTGGCTTCTGCTCTCATACAGTTAATGCCTTGGCTCTACTCTTGACTAAACTCTTGACTAATACTGCTTTCAAAACTCTTAAGAGCTATGAGATGACAGAGTTTATGAGCATTTATAAGTACAAGTGAAATGCTGTTATTCTATTATTAAGCTTATCAAATACAGGATTGTAGGTAGCAAGAGGGAAGCAGTAGGAATCAAAAGGTTTAATGAGGAAACCACTGATAGGCATTGCCTTTTGACAAGCACTTTACTTTTTTCTGGAGTGAATCCTTTGACATAGAGATGATGCTCTAAAGAGTACCATGAAAAAGAAGATTCCGAAAAGTTGCTACAGTATTTTAATTTACCAGCTCTTTTCCCCTTACTATTGATTGTGGTTTCCCTCTGGGGGCAAATTGGAGGCAGTCCAGAGGCCCTTTTCTCTTCTGCTGGGAAGTAATGTTAACACCAGTGTGTTAAGTGACTGCAATAAAGTTTCATGTCTGTGTTTCCTTGTGATTAAAAAGCGTTGGCCGGGGAGAGGTTGCACTTTCACCAAAAGAAAGGTTATTGCCAGAGATTGCATTTAAGCCAAAGATTTGAGCATCAACTGCGCCAGTGTCCTCACTTTGCAGGTGAGGAAACTGAGGCCCAGAGAAGCTTAATGATCCAAGGTCACACACAAGGTCATTAAATGGGACCAGAACTCTGGCCTCCGGTTTCTAGCTGGGTGCTTTTTCTCCACAGATTTGCCTCCTGCACAGGCATCTTTAAAGCCTGAAGATTTCTTCTCATTTGCCTCATCTTTTACTCCTGTACTATTTTTTCCCTTCCTATTTTCCACCTACCTGTCCTCTTCCCCAAAATTAACCTAAAGTGAAAATATTAAAAGAAATACCTAGGAAGCCGTCCATACTCTTTTTTTTTTTTTTTGCGGTACGCGGGCCTCTCACTGTTGTGGCCTCTCCCGTTGCGGAGCACAGGCTCCGGACGCGCAAGCTCAGCGGCCATGGTTCACGGGCCCAGCCACTCCACGGCATGTGGGATCTTCCCGGACCGGGGCACGAACCCGTGTCCCCTGCATCGGCAGGCGGACTCTCAACCACTGCGCCACAGTCCACACTCTTATTCCAGTTATTTGTTTTGATGAGATTAAGTTTTAAAGGGTAAATTTTCATTCATTGCTTTGAGAGGGAAAAATTGTTATGTTTACATTATTTAGTGTCATTTCTGCAGACTCAGAATATTTATTGCAAAAAGGTCTGTAAATTATGAGGCATACCTGTTCAAGTAGTACAGGTGAAAAATCTGGACTCATTTTTCAACTAAAACATGAAGAACCTTCATTTTATGCTATTCTGGGCAAAGTAATGTAATGCTTATTACTAAATGATTTCTCTAACCTATTGCTGTCTTAATTAAAATCATTTGGGAAAGTATTTGTTGCGCACAATTCAGAAAATATTTGGGAGGAGTAATAATAAAATTTTTACTTTTCCTTTTAATTGAAGAAGTATGTTAATAGAATATGATTTTTCCTATTCCAGTTAAAAAATAATAAACGTTCTACAAAATGATGGTGTTAAAATAATGCCCCTTTTCTGAATTAATTTTGTTGCTCTACATACTTGGCTGAAACGTAAAGGACCAAAAAAAAGAAGGAAACATTTGCAAATGCTTGTTTTTTGAAATATAAAGGCAATTTTATCTGGCACACTTAAAATTTATTTTAATCGTTTCCCGTATTTCCATAATTTTATTTAATTATACCTGGGGAAATATGTTAACCTATTTAAGGAAAATATTTAAGAGATTTTTACAGCTGTGTAAAAATTACCAAATTGGAACAATTGTGTTAAGCCAGAGCATTTTGCTCTCAGATAAGGAAATTAAGTGAGAACGGAATTTTGCTCTTCGGAAACGAAAACAAATAGCCCCCGTATTCTAAAGTGCCTGTGCTATAAGACCAACGCACCCAGTCCAGTACTCCTTTCAGCTGACTCCGTGTTGCAAGAATTTCAAGAAAGTTATTTGCGGGTAAAGTAGTTTACTGAAACGCAGTGGGAGGGATCGGCAACAGTTTGCCCGACGTGCGGGTCCGCAGCCTTTGGGCGGGAAACCTCAAGCCGCGGCCAGACAGCGGGTTCCCTAAAATCGCCCCCGGCCGCCCCCCACCCCCTTCCCCGCCGACAGCTTTTCCTGATCCTCCAAAGGCGCACGGCGACGTTTTCGTGGCTTCCCGAAAGGACGGCGCCAGGGGTCTGTGTGAAGACAGCTCCATTTTAGGCATGGCCTGGTGGGGGAGTAGGGGGTGGAGTGGTCATTCTCTCGGGTTCTCATGACCCCTCCCCCACTTGACTTCACTTTTTGGTTTGCGGAGACTGACATCTCCCAGATGAAGGAATCAGATTGTACATGGTACATGTCTGGAAACGCAGGGAAGGTAGTAGGGTGCGTCAAGCGTTGCCTCTATCCTGGTGAAGGCAAAGGTTTCTTTTGTTTGGTGTTCCTCTTGTCGGGACGAAATGACAAATGTGAATGTCCCCTAATTAGTGAGAAATCCTCAGCCTTCTTTGGAACGGCTTGACTTCTCGAGAGGAGGTGGTGATGTGGTGACTAAAGGGAAAGGTGACTGGAGAGAGAACGGGGAGAGGAAGTGGCAGGGGCGGGCGGTGGAGGGAAGGGGCAGATCCGCTGACCTGGGGGTCTCGGCGACCCTGGGGGCGCTAGCTGCGCGTGAAGATCCGCGGCTGCGAGGGCAGCGCGGGGCTGCAGACCCCGGCCTTCTCGGCCGGGACGCAGAGCACGGGTGGAGCCGCTCGTCGCAGTGCCGCAGCCCCTCCTCCTAGTTTTAAGAAGAACCGAAGCATTGTTTCAGCTGTAATAGAAGTCACTCATTGCTTATAGTTGAAAACAACGACGGTGGGCTCTGGCACCTCTTTCGGCTCCTTGCATTGTACTGTCGGAATTCTTTAAAAAAAAAGAAAGAAAGAAAGAAAAAGAAAATATGTACGTTTTTTAAATGTAGAAATCTTAGATTGTGATAACCAACGGGCGTATGATAGGTTATTTCCTTGATTTTTTTTTTTTTACCCCCAGTGCATTGAGGATTCTTTGTAGCTACTTGAACTCATTTTAAAGACATTTTGCAAGAAGTATGATAAATCAAGCCACTGAAACATTTGGCTTCCACAAGTATAAAACATGCGTTTTGAGTCAAGCACAGGTCTTTCTGGCACTAAAAACAAGTAGGAAATGAGAAAAAAATTAAAACCAGAAGACTTCAGGAAGGTGACAAATTGGAAAGCGTTCTAGGAGATTCATGGGACCATTTTAGGTGAAAGAAGAACTCTATGAGCTTAAAAAGATGATGGTTAGTTTCATAAAAGGATCTTAGGCTCAAAAGACTGAGGGGGGAGCGGGAAAAGATGAGTCTATTTAAAAGACAGTGCCATATCCCTGAAATGGGGACTGATATTTTCTGTCACTGTCTCCTTCCTTCTCTTCCCTCCCTCCCAATTCCTTTCCCTGCTTCTCCTCCCTCTACCCTTCCTCTTCCCTTCTCTCCGCCTTTCTTTTACCGACCCCACTCCAATCCCCCCCCTCCGCCCCAACCAGGTATGTAAAATGCATTTGCCTTAAATTCTTTGTGAATGAATGTTAGAGGATTTCTCAAAGTCCCCAGTTGGAAAAAGCTTTCTACACGACTTGAAAGGCCGATGTCCCTCTCAGGAAATGAATGAGTCGATAACCTCTGACACCAGTGACCAGTCCAGTGAACCCTACCTTAATTCCACTAATACTGGAGGCCCCCAATCAGGCAAAACTGAATCTCATAACCATACCATCCAATGTGGTTCACTTATGGCATTTCACACTTTTCATCTATGTATCTGTAGGTTTGAATTTCATCAAATTTAACAAACAAGGATTCAGAACCCACCTACATATTTCTGATTTTATGATGATTAGACTATTTTTTAATTAAAAACAAGCTTACAGATAAAACATTGTTTATCATGAATGTGTGTCAGTGACAAAACTAAATTATACTGCCTGTTAATTTTATGATAATTTTACATAAATAATGGCATTTCCTCAATTTGCATGAGTACTTTTCACATTATTTCTGTTACCAGATGTTGATTTTTAAAAGTAGTTCTTTCATTTAAAATATTAAAAAACTTATTCAAATTCGTTTCTCTATTTCCTGTTATTCAAAATATTTAACCTGGAATACCATCGTTAAAGTTATTTCATTATAGATCAGTGTAATCAGTTGATTTCTACTATTAAAGTAATGCCTAGTGAGTGTTTTGTTAGTAAATAATGTTTTTGAGAGCTTCAGCTTTTGGGACTCTTGCAGAATCATTTACATTTTTACACTTTTTCTTTCCTCCCTACCAGCTGGCACATGGTTATCCCCCCCCCACCACACACAAAGTAAATAAAATGAGAAAGCTTTGCCTCCTTTCTTGAGAAACAACAAAAGAAATAAACAGACGAAAAATCTTTTCAAGTTAATCAGTCTCGATTGAAGCCTTTTACCACAAACAGCTGAAAATAACATTTATTTATATACATCAATTTACTTCAGATCTGAGCTAATTAGTATAAATTTATATTTCATTGTTTAGTGTGGGGAGGAGGTGTAAATAGGTGCATTATGTGAATTTTCAAAAGCTTTTAGATTCGGTCAAAATCCCTACGTTTTAGTTTGTGTGAAACAGTGTTAGAGTTAGGAGTGTGTTTGGAGAGACGGGGAGGGGGGTTGCGGGTATAGTGGGGGAGGGTAAGCTCCGTAGCTTTGCCGAAGGGAAGTGGTATCTGTACAGTTTCTCGGTAAACTGCTTGTTTAAGAAAATGGGGGTGGGGTGGGGGAAGAGTAGTGGTGCGTTTTAATGTTTCAAAGACGGGTTTTATTTTATATTCTAAAGGAAATCCAGCATTTCTAGTTGATCTATAACATTTACTGTAGTGGTCGATAAGGGAGGCAGTATTGGTGTCAGCATCTAGTAATCAACAATCGTTTGAACCAATTTTAAAGGTAAAGGGTAAGCAGTTTGAAACAGGGGGCTGGCCGGGGAAGGGACGGTAGGAGCCTAACCCGTTATTAAGTTTTCGTTTATTCAACTCTTCTGTCCCCTGGTAGTGGACTTTTAAAATGTCAGGGTCCGGTCAATAAGATATAAATTTACCTTTTTTTCTCCCACTTGCCTCCCTTTTTCACCCCCTCCCCCCGCCCGCGCCCGCTGTTTCTCCCCCACCTCTTTCTCTGGCTCCGCAGCCGCCTGTGCTGGCGGCTCCTCTTCACCTCCCCTGCCTGGCGCTCCCCTCCCCCTCCTTGCCCTACGTCGCCTTGCTCTTGGGGAACAATCGCCACTGATTGAGGTTCACTCTATGTTAGGCTGGAAAACTGGGCTGTTATTTAGGAAGTCATTAATCACATCTCCTCCCCCGGAAAGAGATGGCGGAGAAACCTGTGAAGTACAATTCCTTACCAGCCCCCTCCAAAATGTTCCGAAATGGTAAACCTAAACACAATTTGACTACAAGAAGGTGATAGCGATTTTTCCGGTAGCATTTTATTTTAAATTTGAAACAAATTTCAGGTCACAGTCAGGTAATTGTGTGCATTTCTCTTATTGTAGGTGTAGGTTACCATTATCTAAAGTTTCATGGGTGTGTAATTAGGTTCAATTAGATCTTTTGTAAATTACATATTTTCCTCTAAGAATGGAATTAAATATGAAATTTGCATCCCAAGCAGGTTTACTGTTAACGGAGCATCTGAATTCTTAGGGGGAAAAAAGCGTAACGTCGGTTGCTTTATTTAAATGGCTTTTTTCCCCTTAAATGAGATTATTTAGACAGGCTTGTGTGTAAGGCACGCGTGTGCACATATATGACTGCCGTTTTTCTAAATCGACGATTCACAAGGACCCTCCATTGTGTTTAAGTAAAAGCACGAAATCGGCATTCTGATTTATCGTAAAGAAGCGTCCCCAATTGTCTTTAAGATAACATGTTTGAGTTTTTCGTGTTCATTCATAAATTATTTTGATGTCAGCATAGATGAAATGGCGATTGGTTATCTCTTCCTCTTGCCAGCCCCTTAAGGATCCGAGGTGAAATTAGTAGCAAGAAAGCATGTAATTGACAAAGTCACGTGTGCTCAGGGGGCCAGAAACTGGAGAGAGGAGAGAAAAAAATCAAAAGAGGGAAAGCACATTAGACCATGCGAGCTAAATTTGTGATCGCACAAAATCAAGATGTTAGATTGATGCAGAAGATCACTCCGTTGCAAAGGGAAAGTTTTCATCTCACGAGTTTGGAGCAGAGGGCCCGTGGGGCAACATGGCCGAAGGTTAATTTTCTTTTCTATTGTTTTACTGTGATTTTCTCTCTTCCTTTCTCCCGCCCTCTCCCTCTCCCACCCTTCTTTGCCCGTCCCCCCTTCCCCTTTTACCCCAATACTGAGCAGTACCCCCCACCCCCCATCGCGCAGTGGGGCTTTCTGCAACCTATTGTTATAGATCTCCAAAAATGTTTTGTACCGCCCACACTGATTCACAACTTGAAAAGCTTTCAGGGGGCTATTGTTTGAATTGTTTGAGTGTGATTAAGCGCAGTTTCAGTTAGTGAGCCCAAGAAAACTTTTATACACCTGCCCCCTCCCCCATTCCACCCCAACTTTAATTGAAAGTTATTGGGGGGGAGGGGAATGCACATTGCAAATAACCCTGGATTCACTGCTGCCGCATGTGCATTAACTAGTTCTAACCATCTTCACGATTTCTCTTTCCTCCTCGGGCACGCCGGAGAGAATTAGTTTCGCTGAAAATTTCTCTTTGTAAATGGGATCAGTGTTAAATCAGCAACATGCAAGTAAAATAATCGCATGCTGTACTGTAATATGTGGCCGAGAAACAGAGTTAAATGAAAACGTACATGTATGTACAGAAACGTGGAAGTTGTGATCGATAGAACAGTGTGGCTTCCTCCCTCCCCCGCTTTCCCTTTTAAGCCTTTAATTTAAAATATTTTCTGCCGAATAAAAGAAGGAATCAACCATTTAATAGCTTTTTTTTTCTTTCATTTCCTCTCCCCTCCACCCCCCACTCCCAAGCAGTTTTTTTTTTTCCTTTCACTGAACTGTATGGCAATACTGACTAACTGACTTTTTTGTCCTGTTCTACTCAGGCGGGGCAAGCAAAGGTGGTGGAGAAGAGCCCGGGAAGCTGCCGGAGCAGGCAGAGGAGGAATCCCAGGTTTTGCACGGAACTGGCCACTGTAAGTGGTTCAACGTGCGAATGGGATTTGGATTCATCTCCATGATAAACCGAGAGGGAAGCCCCTTGGATATTCCAGTCGATGTATTTGTACACCAAGTAAGCCAAACTGTTTTTGTGTTTTGTTTTGGTTTGGTTTTGGTTTTGTTTTTTTCTCCTCGTCTTCACCTTTTTCAAGTGGAGGAGCTGACCGGTAGTTTTGTCAGTGGGCTTACAATAATGTGCCCTTCAAAATCTTCCTTACAGTCACGAGTGAATACAGTTATTAGGGTGTGTGCATGGGCACCTTCCTGGGTGTCTTTTCCTAAACAGAAAATGAAATCTCTGAAATTTCACTTCTGGGTGGTGGTTGACTTGATTAAGCAAGTTCCTCTCTTCTTTCGACAGCGAAATTGCCATAGTGTAGCTTCCGGTGTTATCGGTTACGATACATTATGTGGCCTGTGCCTGGGGAATGAGTGGGAAATGAATGAGGAAACAGTGATCATATTAAGTTTTGTTTTTTTTAAGCCAATTTGCTGTTATAAGAAATCTGTAGGTCCCCTTATTTTAGACACCTCTAATCACAGTAGCTTCCCCAATTATTTTATATCTGTCTGTCCGGTAGTCTTTTGTAGATTCAAATTAAAATAATTTGATTTCACAGTAAAATAGAGTAGAACATTGTTGGCCTAGTATGGATTTGAAGAAATGCAAGAGAGGATTGTTGGTAATCAAACATTTTAGAAATGTGCTCCGTGTAGGGCATAGGTCCAAGGATACTGTCTCTTTAAGAGACTGAACTCAAAAAAACATGTGGCCAGAGGCGGCTCTAGTTTGTATGTTTAAAATGTGCTAGTGGGCTACTTGGGGTAAATTTCCACTGTTGCTTATATTGTGTTGTAATTTTTTAAGATGCTTCAATACCAAATAGAATGTCATTGCTTCTTATTTTCGAAATTTTACCCAGAAACAAGGAAATTAATACCTCTCCCCCTTTCACTCCTCTGTTGTGCTTAATCTCTTAATAGTAAGAAAAAAAAAATAGGTATTTACAGTTTGCAAGCTTGATTATTTCATCGAAAGAAGTTAGAGAAATACAAATTATCTGTAATGAATTCTTAGGAGTAAAGGGATTTAGGACTAAAGAGGTTTATTTTAGCTTGACATCTAAGTTAAAAATAATCGAATGAATGCATATCAGTCCTACAGGTTGACTGACATAGATACATGCAGGAAATAAATATTTAGTATATTTGCATAAAAATTTTCTGTTTTGATAGTATGTTGCATGTTCTTAGTAATAATTTACAACCTCCTTTCCCCCCTAAGGAATATCATCTTCAAATTAAGTATATAAACAATAGAAACATATGAAACCATTCTGTTTTGATCTGTTGTCCTGTGTGCTTGGTAGCTTCCTGACCTTGCTGTGTGGTGTGTGTTTTCCTTTCCTAAAGGCCTGGCTATCATTATTGGCTGTTTACATGTGGAAGGATCAGCATAATCTGTGAATTGAAACAGGGTTTAAATACATAAATAGAACTCCACAGACAGGCTACTGGATTTTATGCCTCCTACTTTATATGGCAAAATGAAGCCACATTTTCTGCTTTTCTCCTCCCTAGACTGAATGACTGAAATCATTGACAAATCCATTTTCTCTCAGGCCTCTGCTTTCCCTGCTTTGAACCTTCTTTAGGTTGTTAAAATGTTCTTTACAATCTCATAAATTTGTTTTATAGATGAATGAAAAAAAATAGCCCTTTTCTTCTTTGTCTGATCACGCCTTGTTATAATTTGGTTTTCTAGGTTTACCTTTTAATGTATACAAATAGTAGACATTTTATTAACTGATATTAATGTTTAGAACAATGAGACATCCAATTTTAAGCTATTTAATGGTTGTGTGTTGATAAACATTCCCATATCCACTGAATTAAGAAATGCTATATTGCTGCAAAAGTTTTTTTATATACATAGTGAATAGTTTCTAGAGTACAAACATTGATTATTCATATTAGACTTACTTTAAATTTTCTGTTACACATCATGTATTTACTAATAGAACAGTATTAAAACGATGTATGTGATAAAAAATTCTCTCAAAAAATATGTATTTGTATTTTTCATAAGAATATATCTGGATACATTTTTAGGAAGAAGTATGTAAAAAGTCAGTAAAACTCACGTATTAGCATTTTTGTGATGTAAAAAAATAGGGCAGTAATAATCTTTAAATTTAAAATTAGAAAGTGACATTTTAGGGCAGTTTTTGATGGTTAAGGTATTTGCTGTCTGAAATATATCTCAGTTTTTTCCTAGGGAAGACTATTTAGAATCAGTTGCTTTGTTGTTGTTGTTGCTGGGTTTTTTGTTTTGTTTTTCTTTGTTTTTTTTTTTTTGCTTCTTAACTTTGATGCTTAGGTAAAGGGATTTCTGTCTTATATTGAAGCTTATATAAATTGCATATAAATCGTATGAATAATTGTTTTGAAGAAGGCAGGATCCCACTGATTTTAGCAAAGCAGCTACAAGTAACAATTTGATGGTCATAAATAATGTGTGCAGCATCACTTACACAATCAGGTTGCAATTCAGGACCATTTTATAGAAGTTTTTAAGACATTTTAAAAATTATTTTTTTAGCTGCCATTTTTACCGTATGAGCATTTTTGAAAGCATACTAGATTTTATGTATAATTATAAATTAGATTTTTCCCCATTATGTGTGTATACTATTTTGTTATGAAAGAATAGGCATCATAGATAATTAGGAATTTTATATGTTCAACTAGAGCGACATTTAATTATTATTTTAAATATATGAAGTAGTGGCGGGTTTTTTTGACTGTTTAGAAGTACATGCGTCATTGGATTTTTAAAAAAATATTCTAAAACATGTTTTTAATAGTATATGTTTGGGGAAGTCAAAAAAGAAATGATTTTAGTTTCTTTAAAATAATATTTAAAAATTCATGCCAAGGCACCCAGATATTTTTTTCTCCTTTAAAAATATTGATTGCAAAGAACTGCACATCAAAAACAATCAGTTGCTATGAAATGAAGAGACTATATGAGTGTGTTCTTAAAATAGAGCTATACATTTATGGTTACGTAATTCTATTTACAATTTGTTGGCAAAAATACAATCAAACTTTCTTTTAGTTTCTGTAATGCCACCAACTCCTCAAAAACATGCCCAAGACTTAGGTGCTGTCCTCTCTCTTTCTTCAGACTTGTTGATAAATGTAGTGAGACTCTGCCATTTGAGGATGGTATGTGACCATTGGTTTAAAATGACTGTCTTCATTGGATTTTCTAATGTTAACTGGTGATTTAAATGATTGTATTTTTATGGGTTTGTAATGAATAGATGTATTCGGATACGTTAATACTGAAACCCTGATAGCATTCAGTATTTTTAGAAACTTAACAAAAATGTATAGATATTATAGTTGTGAATTTTGTCACAGTCCACTGTTTTTGAGGTGTTCCTTAAAATTTTCAGTATTTAAAATATTTGGTGATGATTTAGTTTGTAAGTAGGATAAATTTGTAGGAATTTCTTACTTAAGCATCCAGTGCAAAACACTGAGTAGTAAGAGTGTAGATGATTAATTCAGATTTTAAGTCTAGGTTCTTACTCAGTTGATTTCACCAATTAGAATACAATTATTTTGTAAGTGCTAATAATTAATACCCCTATCAGTTTATTGTTACTAAGTTTTTAAAAATTTGCCTCCACCGTTAGATTGTGGGGTAACATGTCTAAATTACCTGGAAAGGTCTCTGACAACTTTCTGAAATATAATCTTTTAATAGTACTTATATATGTGATGATACTTTAAATGAATCACATGGTAATTAAATACTAGATCTTTTATGGAGAAGGTCAATATTACTAACTACCTGTTGATGTTATGTAAGTTTTTCTTTACATAGATTTTGACATTTATTTTTAAAGTCATTATCTCAACCAATAAGAAAAATGATCATTTGAACTTTATTTTGTCCAGAGGAGGGTTGGAATCCATTCTCCTTATTATTCTCTCTGCAGCTCATTTGCATAATAATATTTTCTTGTTGGGTTATATATTTGGGATTGTTTGCCATCAAATAGGATACAAAGAATTTTTAAAAAATAAATTTTTATTTTTGGCCGCGTTGGGTCTTCGTTGCTGCACGTGGGCTTTATCTAGTTGCCGCGAAAGGGGGCTACTCTTCCTTGTGGTGCACAGGCTTCTCATTGCGGTGGCTTCTCTTGTTGCGGAGCACGGGCTCTAGGCACGCGGGCTTCCTTAGTTGTGGCATGTGGGCTCAGTAGTTGTGGCTCGTGGGCGCTAGAGTGCAGGCTCAGTAGTTGTGGAGCACGGGCTTAGTTGCTCCGCGGCATGTGGGATCTCCCCAGACCAGGGCTCGAACCTGTGTCCTCTGCATTGGCATGCGGATTCTTAACCACCAGGGAAGTTCCACAAAGAATTTTTAACATAAATGTGTTTCATTTGTTTCACAGTTTATGTAAGAATTCTTTTTCAAAGAGAAAGAGTAATTTCAAAATGATTGCAATTTAGCTATTATTACTCAGTTGGCTTAAATATTTAATTTGGTTTTTAAGTCTTCAATTACCTTTCAGGTATTGATGTTTTCTTCTTTTGCTCTTTATTTCTGATTTATGGTTTGATCTTTATGAGAATACAAATGCCTGTATTACAAAGATTTTATATATTTTATGTTCCTTTTATTACTTTGCTCAGAAAACATTTCAGAAGAGTAATGGAAATAGAAGAAATAAAAGATAAGTTTAAAGCATTTTTATTAATAGTATAGGATATGAAAACATTTGGAGATGACTAATATTTAAATACATGAAAATTGAAGTGTTATACACCGTTCAATTGATGTAGCATGGAGTTCATGTCTCAGTTTTTAACATTAATTAGCTACACAATTATGAAAACTGATTTACTCCAATATGCTCATGTTTAAGGGCTTTTCATAATATTTAACTACCAATTTATTAGCCATATTACTTTTGTCATAGTTTAGAGTGAAAACATTTTTCACACTCAGAATAGATATGGTTATTTTTTTTCTTGGGGCTGTTGAAAATGTCAATATCAAAAAAAAAAAACCCAACATATTTAGATAGAGAAATCTTGGAAGTTTAAAAATGTGATAATAAACAGTTATACCTCATTTGTTAGTGAGTTCTGCATTTTAATATTTTGAAAATGGTTCCTAAAGCTACCAAATTTTCAAGATGAATTGCCAACATGACCAGTTTGGAAGAATCCCAAATGAAATGCTTTGAAGCTATTTAATCATAAAAATCACATCTAAAGGCATTTAAATAAAAACTGTATAAGACTTTAATTGTCTTAAAAGATATTGGATACATTCCTTCTGGTTTTCAAATACTGATCCATTTTCAGGAACTTTTCTGTATACTTCTAAAAAGATATCCTTGTTCAGTTCAAACATGAAATGTGAATTGGGTACATAATTAAGACATCGTCTTCACTCCTCATTTTAAAGAGTATTGATGTAACTCAAATATTTTCCTCTTATTTTTGATTCTCCTTTTTTAAAAAGACCATTCACAGCAAATGAAGGCGATAAATTCAAGAACTGTTTTTTAAACAAATATGTGACAAGCCACTTATGAGTATTTAGCATAATATCTTTAACCTGTCTTTAACTCATCTCAGAGTTCTTGGGTTTCATAAGAAGTTAAAAACTTGTTTTGTTACCTGGACTCAACATGGAAGTCCTTCGAGGTAAATTTTGTTGCTTTTGGACAGCAAGGAACCCTAATAAGGGTTTGGTTGAATTCATCATCCTGTTCAGAAATTACCTAACTATTGCAGATAGTTTTGTATACCTTAACTGAAAAGTTTTATTTGTATTGGGATTAAAAGTTACTAGTTAAAAATATGGTGTACTGTATTTTTATTTCTAAACCAAGTATAACCTAAACAAGTAAAGTAAGGATATTTCTGATTCAACTGGAAATTTATTACTTTAAATATGATATTTTGTAGACTTGATTTGGAACTAAATATTGAGATATTTCTCACTGAATTTCTCACTGGAACTTCAGCTTGTTCAATATGTAGTTACTGAGGTTATGGCATTGTAACATATACAGCCCATAAGGAACTTAAATGATTTATATTCTTATCTAAAATAATGTGGTAACATTTTCTAATATCAAAAAAATTGGTAACAGTAATATATCAAAAAATACATTGTAGGTCAGTGGGGTACATTGAGAAATGATCTTTTAAAAGAGTACTCTATTAATTGAGTAATAAAAATGTTTGTTATGTTGCATTTTGATACATCAGGATTAATTTTATCTTCTGTCTAGCAACAAATTAGAAGATTATCTGATGATTGCCCCCCTTCCCATATCTAAATATCTGACAGTTTAGAAATGCTGTCTCAAATAAGATTTATAGATAATTGATAGCTTTAGTCTTATGTTTCTTTCTGTAATCAGCTGCAAATTGGAATAATACCTCACTTTTCAGGTGTTGTGAAGAGTAGAGATACCATTATATAAACTGCCTAGCAGGTATGTGTTGAATAAATAAACTAAAATGTAAACTAGTCTTTTTGCCACAACAAAATCAGGGATAAGTTATTATCAGTGGTATGTATTTGTGGTTGAAAATGAAATTGGTATCTTTTATGTGCTCTCTTTAAAATTAGGCAAAATGTATTGCACAATATTAATAGCTTAATTTTAATTACAGTGAACTATAAGGCTTTTTATTATAATTTTATGGTATAGAGTATTGTTTACTATTGTTTAACACATCAGGATATAAACTGAGACTTGGACATAATTTTGTGATGCAAATGTTTTTGTTTTAATAGTTTGTTTCATCGTGAGATTTTTACCTATGTATTCAGGTATACGTATTCAGTTTGTATTCTTCAGTATAGGCTAAGGGAAAAATATGAAATATTGTCTTAAATAGACCTGCTGTGATAATTTAATACCTATTGCTCTATTAATAATTACTTAATACTTGTGAGATATGATACAGTGGTATAGAATCTGGTCAAATAGATCAGTGTTCAAATCCCAGTTTATTATATGTCTCTAGGGGAAGTAAGTTACCTTGTCAGTGTTTCAGCATCTTACAAGGGAAGGGACAAAAAAGTACCCACTTTGTATAGGGTTATTATGAGAATTAAATGTTATTAGACATGTAAAGCATTTAATGCAGAGCTCGGCAGATAGTAAGGACTCAGCGATGTTTGTACATAATTATTATTACAAAGGAGATATCATGTGGTAGAGTGAGAGAGAAAATATCAGAAATGAAGGTTTGGGTTTGGCTGTGCCACTTGGGTGGGTTTCTTACTTTTGGCTAGTTGCTTCCAAGGAGCTTCAGTATTCTCATGCGTAAAATGTGGCAATAATATCTTGCCGTCCCTATTTTTGAGGGGTGGGGTAAGGGTCAACTGAGGTATCATACATGAAAATAATTTAAGAATTCTAATGATCCAGGTTTAGTTTTAATCTTCATTTCAAGCACTATATTTTTATTAATACCTTCACCATTATAAACCTTTGTCAGGTTTTTTAAAAGATAGTAAGCTCATGTCATTTATTTTTTTTGCCTTGTCAACTTAATTGAGGTATAATTTATATAGAATAAAGTTCACCAAATTTAAGTATACAGTGAGATGAGTTTTCACAAATTGTGTAACTACCACCACAGTCATCATACAGAACATTTCATCAGCCCAAAAAAGTTCCCTTGTGCCCATTTGTAGTCACCCTTGAAGAAGAGAGGCACAGTTGTCCTATATGATATTGATATGTCATATTAACTGGTTAACTGACCTGTTTCTTTTAACTTTGTCTGTTTAGATATAAGCTACAACCCATTATCCTTTATGAAATACAATCCACTTATTTGCATGTTTTTGTTTGTTTCTCTTTAGTTATTTCTGCTCGACAATGACGTTTTCACCAGTAGTTTCTGTGCTTGTGAAAGTGAGATTAATTAGCATACATTTCACTGATCTTCAAACTTAATTTCATTTACCCTTATGGTACTTTTTCATACAACATAAACTCACTGCTTACCTAAAGGGCATAATTAGGCTTATTGATATTCTTATTTCTTGTCAGAAATTTAATGAATTTCTGTCTCAACTGAGTTTTTGTGTAAACATTCTTAGAGGTTTAAATCGGCAAGAAGGCTTATTGCTGTATAAAAGTATTAACTTTTAAGAAAGTGGTAACTCTAGAAAAACTTCTGGTTCAATAATTTATCTATTCAACTATTTTTTTAGTTGATCACATACTAAGTGTAAAGCATTGTTTGGTGATCGATTTGAGAGTTCTGCTCTCCAGATTGCTATATATTCTTCCTGTTTACTTCCTTTTGGCAAACTTTTTAATAAGATTTTTCCAATTCTCATTCTTTTCATACAAGGTATGAAGCAAAGGCTCATTTTCCCCATGTACTACTCACTTTCTTTTTACAAAGTTTAATTATGCTCCTCTCTCTACCCATAATTTGGGGATAATTATGAGGAAAAAATAAATGTTAGTTTTTAAACTTTTGAGCTAAATACAATGATTTCTCATCAGTCGTATATAGTTTTCAGATTTCATGCATAGAAGCTAAACTGTCTTTACCATTGCTGAGAATCATATTATTTTATTGCGCTATTAGTAGTATGCTTATTTTTTACCAGCTGCTCTAACTTTTTGTTATAAAACACTTTTTAAAATCAAACCTCACTGAAATTTATTATTTTTGTTCCTTAAAGTTAGCTTCTATTTCAAAATCTTGTAAGTTTAATTTACTAATAACTCGAAATTTTTCTTTTCAGTTTTATTGTTCTATGTTATATAAATACCCTATGTAAATTTCAAATTAATTTTAATTTGGCCATGATTTGTTCACGACCATTTGTTAAGCTTTGTAAGCAATTCCCTAGGTCTTTACAATTAGTAGCTACAAAGTTCCTAGATGCAGTAGTTCCTAAATTCTTTTATCTTAACGTGTTTTCATTCAAATGAATTATCTTTATCCTTAATTCAGTTTGTAACAAAAGTCTGACAACACAGGTTATATCTATCACTTTAAATACTTAATAGATCATTGATGTGTTGTAAAGCTTGGAATGAATGAATTCTATCAACTTTTTTCCCAGCCAGAATTTTAATAATACATCATTTTGCTTACAATATGGAAACACTGGTGCTTGGAAACTAATTCCACTTTTCAGCAACTCCTTTAAATAGATTAAATGATACGAGAGACACGCACCTAACACAGTTCAATGTAAGCCATACATTTAAAAGGATAAATGAATGATTTTTTTTCAGTTTTAACAAGAAAAAACAAAAAACTTCTCTTTTCAGGATTGGTTAAACTATGAGTCAGAAATTTAATCACAGTCTTGACCTCATTTTTTTTTTTAGCTCTCTAATTAAAATTTTTAGTTGAATACTAAATCTAAGGACAGTTGGATTTGCATGTTTGCCCCTTTCACTGTTTCCTCCCCCTTGCCATTGAAGAATTTTGAATGGGGAGGAATTTGCGCCCTTTGGCTCAGGTTGCAGACCCACTTGATCAAGCCAGAGAAGCCGGGGTCAGAACTATTCATTGCTTATCTTTTCCTTGGGCCACTTGTAAATCCTGCCTTTCTGCTCTGCAAAAAATCTCTTTATATTAGACTTATAATAAAGCCTGGAGAATAAAAATGGGCATAATAGTTGATGCTTGATTGTGACTTCACATGGGTTAATTTCACTATTTTTGAAGTTTTTCATGCCACTGCAGGTTATTTGATGTATGTAATTTTGTTTAAATAATGCTATTTCATTAGATATTAGAAAAGCATCCTGTTGGTAGTGAAAGTTTGGTGAGATGATATTCTGTCTCAGGTTGAGACTTAACACCTTTGAAATGTAGTGATTACTTTTAAGTAAACTGAATTTATTAATTTGAATTCAATCTATAAAAGCCCCAACGTATTTTGTTTTGATGTGCTTAATTTCTAGCATTTATGCTGACACTTAAAATTTTCCTGAATCAACTATAGCACAAGTTTATGAACTGTATCAATAATGGTGTAAAGACTTTAAATATAGACCCAGGTTTAAACAAACACAAAACACTTTGTTCTTATCTCAGCATCCCTTAAAAGTATACAGCTCTGGTTCAGGACCTCAGGACCACCCATCACCCTGGACATTGGATACTCCTATTTATTCAAGAAGCTTGTGAAGTATCTGTGTGCCAGTGGGGGGATGGTGTGTGTATCTGTGTAGGGAATCACAGTTAGGTGATTTTACCCCAACAAAAACAGCACCGTTGTTTATAAGCTGAATTATGTCCCTGTAGAATTTTCTAGTTGTAAAACCTAATTTACATTAAATATTTGTTATTTTATGCAAGCGCTGGTTGCAGTTTTCACATTTTTGATGCTTCCATAAGGTTAAAGTGGGCGTCCATTAAGATTAACCTCAATCCATTACAGCCTTTTGGCTTGCAGGCCCCACCCGTTGGCCTTGGATAGCTAATACCAAGCTTTTGTTTCTTCCTGTAGAAAGGAAAGGAAAGAAAACTGTTCTTTCTTTTTCATTGTGTAAGTCATGTGACTTCCTTTTTAGTTAGTTACAGATAGGGTTGAAGTGAATCTCAAAATGCGTAACATAGCAAATGTTATGTTTATATGAAATATTTACTGAAATGTGCCTCTTATTTAATTCATGTGTTTTATGCATTAAAATATTTGTTTTGAACAACTATACCTTATATTACATCCATGCAGTTTTTTAGGAAGCCAAAAAAAGGTTACCAAATAGATATTTTTAAAATAAAACTGATCTTATCTATATCATGGTAGTTTCTTAGTGTATACGTTTTTCTCTCAGTTATCTTGTAGTATCATTTGAGGTTTTTTAACTGTAGCTTATTTCTCAGAACTCACAGTGTAAAGAAAGTAGCAGTGGTGTTTGGGATGATTTTAGTCAGGAAAATTTGCTGATAGGAAAAAAAATGTGTTACAGAACTGCATGTACATATAAGAAGGAACTAACTGGATGTATTTCTTTTTGCTCCTCTTCTCTCTCACCTCTCTATAATAGTAAGTGGTGTAGCTAGCTGTTAGGAGAAAATGCTATCCAGCTCCTAGAATATTTACGTTGATGCTTAGTCCCAATTTGGGGATTTAGTCATGATGTTATAATTTACTATTAAATATTTAATCTTTAAAATTATTTAAATTTGTTCTTAAGCTGTTTTCCCAAACCTTTAAATTCTGTTTTAGTAAGAGTAGAGCTGTCCCCAAATAATAAATAATAAAATATTTTGAAAAACAGTACTTCTAAAAGAAGTATCCTGTCAATGATTTTTAAAATACAATGTTCTTTGACACATGATATTTCCCTGCAAGTCAGTACTTTTAAAAGACTTCTAAGGAGAAATCCTACTGTGTTTTAAAATCCTGTATGCCTTTTTATTTAAAATGTTGTGTTTCAGTAAAATAAATTCTTACATAAAAAGCATTGTTTTGTACATTTTCAATAGTCTTATACATCTTGAAAGTCAATGATATTTAATCCAATGATTTTGCTGTTATCCAAGATAACTTGGTTAGTTCAGATTTTTTAATATGAAAAATCTGTTGAGATATACAGAGAAGCTACTTAAGTTTAATAACACTGGGTTATCAGTTTTTCAATAACCAGGATCTGGTTTGAAGTCTGCAGTGTGCTTGTCATGTTTTCATTGACATTAAAGTGTATAGTAAGTGATTTATTTTGCATGTGCTTTACAACTGAGTATTTGAACTTCGGTATATTTCATTAATTAACTTTTAAATATTTATTGATATTTTATTTAATGTTTAAATTGCCACTAAAATTTTGCTTTGAGGAAAGGTTTAGGATACTAAATCTTTCAAATATGTGATACTTCTTCATTTAACATTTGGATAGCAAGGTATTCATAAAACACCAGCAATCTATTATTAAGTATTTGAATTAGTACCAACATTTTTTGTTGAAATAATCCATTTAGTATCTTAGTGTCACTCTGAGTTTCAAATAAAAAGATTAAGAAACAAAGTCTAATTTAAAAAAATTACTACCAGATTTTTTGTGTACCGCATGCTTTTTTTTTTCTAACAAAATACGATATTAGAAAGTGAAAATTTGGGTGCTTTTCCCTTTATAACTATTTTTCTCCTGCCAAGTTTTCTTTAACTTGTGTGAAGAGTAGTTAAATGAATTTACATGGCTTTAAGTGTCTTCATGTTTAGTCAGAAGTACAAAGTTCATCTGTGGGGAGTAATACCACTTGGGATATTGCTACTTGTTTTCATGAGGGTTACTGTAAATAAATGATAGTGAATGATTTGATTTCTAAATTTTCTTTCCCCTAAAATAAACTTTATAAAAAATGGGAAATAAGTTTTCAAATTATTGAAATATCTGAAGGACCAAGTAAATATGGACATTTGTTTCAGTTCATGCTCTTTAGTTTAGGGTTGGGTATTTTTTTAAAGATATTCTAATATAAAAAATCTTAATAAGTAATGTTTGGGAAGTTGTTAGTTATTGACCACTTTTCCTTACTCTCTGCCTTTACTTTTAAAAGTATCTGGTCACTGTTAAATCATTAATATTCCTAAAGGTAATCCAGAATTTCCTATGAGATTCAGTGTTCAACATGTATTCAATTATTCGAATTTACAAACTTCAAATGATTTTTGGAAAATCTCATAAGACATGGGATAATGTTTTCAGAGTACGATTTTATGGAATAGAATTCATTATTTTGATACATATGTATATGTTCCCATTTTTAGCTGTAAATTGAAAAAATAAATTACCCCAATTATTAAAGCATTATATTGTCCCCAAATAATTCCTGCCCTAACATCATTTGATCTGCCATCGGGAATTATTACGGCCTTAAGTGGTCTCTCTCTTTTAGTGTCCGCCTCCCCCTTTTCCCCTCCCCCACTCCCCTTCGGGAAGGAAGCCTGGGGCCCTAGCTCTAGAGATACCAGAAAAAAGCAGTCACTCAGCAGAAAGTGTCTGTCTTTAGCAGAAGTATCATCCCTTGGAGAAGAGTGTAGTTGAGAAGAGGTTAATAACAGAGTTTATCAAACTTTAATTTAGAATTCATTTTTGGTACAGCTGGATATTGTGGTGTTAAGAAAAAAGAAGTCTACTTTGTCTGTTTTAGGCATTAACAAAGTCAAATTCAGTCCTTCACCACTTTTCTCTCTTTACTTAGCTTTGGCTAAATCTTTTATACTGTTTCTAAAGGCTGTTGCCAGTAATTTTCCTAACTTTGAAGAGGAGTGTGAGTTCTGAAAAAAAAAGCCATGGATGGTTAGGTAATTTTAACATTTCTAAACACTTACTGATTATTTGAAATATTTTCCTAAATTTCCAGAGAAAGTTTATATGAAATGTTTTACTCAATATCATTTGTCATCTAAAGATAATGTTTGTGTGTCTAGCATATTTTTGCCTAGAAGGCTTTTTAAACCACAAACTAACTCATAAAATTGGCTAACAATGAAAATAAATTGATACTGATAGATCTAGAAATGTTTTAATTATTTACTTCCTTAGATTGTTCATAAATTCCTTCTTTTGTTTGTTTCAGGATGAGTAAGGAAATGCAGATTCAGTGTGGTAAACACTATAAACTGTAGTGTAAGATTGCTGAAGGGCCCAAGTTTCTTTGTGCTGTAGATATTTGCGCTAGCATTTCTTCATCTTAAAGGACAATCCCTTTACTTAGCTCCACATGTGTTGGTTTAAGTTTCTCATACTTACTGACCCTAGTTTGAAAAACTTAAGCAGAATGGTCATGGACTCTCACAATTAGCTTAAAGAGGATTTTAGAAGTTATAATTTATGCCTGAAAGATAATAAAAATGAATATTGTGTAATACTTACGTTTTATGGAATAAACCAAAGATATTTTGAATTTTTTGAATGTTATTTATTAAAAGGACAAACACAAAAATATGACATAATTGCAGACATATTTAAAGTAATATAAAAATGATAAGTATAAGCAATCTTTTGATAGAATACTTGAAAAAGAAAGTTAGAATGTAATCATATATTCTTTTCTATTAGTCTACCCCCTTTCCAGATCAACAAACGTTTATATTTGTTTTGTTTTAGCCTCTTGCTAATGCTAAATTCCCACTACTACCATTCCCGGGGGATAGACCCCAGTTTGCCGTCATTGATCCTAACTCCGGATCATCCAAAGACACTGGTATGCCTCCCCTGTAACAAGGCTTCTGTTCTGCCAACACAAGAGAACCCTTCAGCCATAGCCAATCAATACTGTAGCAATGGTAGTGATCAGGACATCAATAACAGAATGATGATAATAGTATCATGTAAGTTTTATAGAGTGTTTGCGTGTGCCGAGTGCTGTGCTAAGCATTTTACATCCATTAAATTTTCACAGCTCTGAAAGATAGTTACTATTGTTGTCTCATTTTTAAGATGAAAAGAATGATCTTAGGATGGTGAATTGCCTAATTTCACACAGTTGAGCCAGCAGTATGACTCCAGAGCAGTGCTCTTGAATCTCTGGGTTCCAGCCACATTTTTAGCTGTTTTAATTTTATATTAATATGCGTAACTTATGCTAAGTGATTGAGATTCAATTATGAGCCAAAAGCAGACAGGGATTCTGATTCTGACTTCACGGAGTTTAAAGAACAGTGGGGGAGACAGACAATCAGATCACATAAATGAAAGTAAAATAAAAACCATGATGAGTGCCATGAAGAAAAGGTACATGGTGCTGTAAGTATATAACCGTGAGGGTTCTGACCTAGTTTTAGGATCAGGAAGGCTTCTTTGGGGCAGTAAATTTGTGATGGGTGTTGAAAAATGAGTAGGCAAAGAACAAGGAAAAGAATATTCCAACAGAGAAAGGGGGAATGTACAGAGGCAGGAGGGAAAATGAACATTAGCTTTACAATGTGTTAGGATTACAAAGATCAGTAATGTCCAGTCCCTGTCTTTAAGAAGCTTGCAGTTAGAGTGTGTGTGTGTGTGTGTGTGTGTGTGTGTGTGTGTGTGTTGTGTGTGTGTTGTGTATGTGACCAGCAGTTACCACAGAGTGATAAGTGCTAGCATAAGAGCAATAAGGCAGGAATTGCCCATGTTTTTAGTAGTGAGGAAGGCTTTATAAAAGAAGAGACCATTTGAGATTGGTCTTGGAAATACCTGGGAACTTGGCAGCCCAAGAGGGCATTTCATGTTATACTTGTGCAGAGATGAGGAGAGGTGAAAGAGCCTCTAAAGGCCAGTGTGTAGGTAGGGTGCCAGGTGCTTGCTGGGTGGAAGCAGCAGGTAAGGGGCATGGCAGACCAGTGCTGGAAGAAGAAACTCAAGCCAGGGCTGGGCCAGCTTGAGATCAGGCAGGTTTATCCTTGGTCCTCACCCTAAACATTGCTATTTATGAATTTCTTTAAAGTACTCCCTCTCCCCAAAGCTTCATTGGCTATTTGTTTTCAAATAGAATTTAGACGTTTTAGCCAAGCATCCTACCTCTTCATGACCTGATTGAACCTACTTTTCTGTCTTTCCTCTCATACTTATTTAAGTTGTTTGCTTTGTCAAGTCACAATGTACCCTACACTTCTTTGCCTCTTCCCCTTTGCATAGATAATACTGTCTTTCCCTTAATTTCCTTCCTACAGTCACTTTTGGAAATCACTGCCATCTTTCAGAATCCAGCCCCAAATTTAGATCCTTCTTTCCCTGAGGCCTTTCCTTATCCTTCTAGCTAGAATTGCTTGCTTACTTCTTATAAACTCCAAAACTCCATTTGTCATAGATTGTCTTCTGTTACATTTTTTGTTGTCTTGTGTCTCTGACTAAATTGTAAACTCTTGAATTGTCTTACCAAATTTTGTATTTCATGCAGTATATGGGAGCATGCTTTTCATAATTCATACTCAAAACCATTTCTTGAACATTCAAAAAAGTATAATATATTAGGAACATTTTCTCCTATCTTCCATTGGATAAAAAGATATGAATGTTATCCAAGAGAGTGTATGTAAACTCTTCTTTAAGAAAACCTAGTGTTCAACTTATATTCAGTTCCCTTTGAATATCACTCTTACATGTTCATTATGCATCAAGTTACGCATTCTGCTTTTGTGGGCCCAGGATGCTTTGGGACTTCTGCCCCCTCCCTTTTTTCTTAGCAGAAAAGATGGTGGCTTCTGTGCTATATTTATTACCACAGTTTGCTAAGTCTAAAATGTCTGCAGTTTATTGGAGGGGAAGGACCTTTGTGTCTAATTCTCTATTTAAGTCCAGAAGGCTTGAACTTTATTTTCTTTCCTTGGGTAGAACTTCCACCAGTGACAATTCCTTTCATATATACTGATTTCCAGTCTGGAGGACGTGTCTCTCTCACCCATCCCCATCTCAAACTTTTCATCAAATTGATTTACTTGGATATGAAAAGGTAGTGTCATTTCTGACTCATGACTCTTCTTTAGCCCTCATGTCCAACCAGTAATTGTTGCTGTTGCCGTTTTTATAATCTCAAAATGTCGCACAACTTCCTATCATCTGTACTTGAGATCTTAATGATCAGAGCCCAGTCTTGATTAGCTGCCTAGGGTCCTTACCTAAAAGAACACAGACCTGAAATTTAGGCAAATCAGATAAAGCAGCTTTGGAATTAAAGACAGGCATATGATATGATTTGATGCCGAGGTCTTTCTTCCAGGGGTGAGCTTCTGCAGGTAGATCACTTTCCAGAGGGGATCATGGTGGTAGGCAGTCTCCATCAGGACTTAGCTCCATCAATTCATTCAACAAATAATTATTAAATACCTAATATGTGAGATATAGCAATGAGCAGAAGAAGACAAATGAAAATTCCTTTTTCATGCATTCCCATTCCTCTATCTCTTTTTTTATCTTCTATCTTCACTGTGAAAAAATAGGAACATAGACTAACAATACTCAATGTAGAATACAGTATCTTTTAAAAAATTAATTAATTAATTTAGTTTTGGCTGCGTTGGGTCTTTGTTGCTGCACGCGGGCTTTCTCTATGGTGAGCGGTGAGCGGGGCCTACTTTTCGTTGTGGTGCGCGGGCTTCTCATTGCAGTGGCTTCTCTTGTTGCGCAGCACGGGCTCTAGGTGCATGGGCTTCAGTAGTTGTGGCATGTGGGCTCAGTAGTTGTGGCGCATGGGCTTGGTTGCTCCGCGGCATGTGGGATCTTCCCGGACCAGGGATTGAACCCATGTCCCCTGCGTTGGCAGGCGGATTCCTAACTACTGCGCCACCAGGGAAGTCCACAAATGCTATTTTTGAATCATTTGGTTTTTTTGTTTTGTTTTGTTTTGTTTTGCAGTACACGGGCCTCTCACTGTTGTGGCCTCTCCTGTTGCGGAGCACAGGCTCCGGACACACAGGCTCAGCGGCCATGGCTCATGGGCCCAGCCGCTCCGCAGCATGTGGGATCTTCCCGGACCGGGGCACGAACCCGTGTCCCCTGCATCGGCAGGTGGACTCTCAACCACTGCGCCACCAGGGAAGCCCAAATCATTTGTTTTTTATGCTGTTTGCCTAACATTTGTTTTTGCAAATGCGGAAAATAACTCTCAATTCCCTTTGTCAAATCACTGCCAATTATAAATTAGAGAAGTTTAATACTAATCAAATTATAATAGGAAAATAAATTATAAATTGGAAAATTTTATCATCTGGAAAAATTCAGGAAAAAAACAACAGAATCATGTTACTATGTCTTTATTTTCACATGCTAAATATAGAAAGATTGGTATGTTGTATTTATTTTGTATAAAAATTTAGAAGGTCATTATTTAATCTTTGGCTAGTTTTCAGTTTTATAGGCAAGTTAATATTTTTTTCTCCTAGGTGATAATGGAATTCAATTCTGCTAACTATATTTAGAGATGACCTTCACTTCTAAAATATATTATTTAAAATTCTGTAATTTAGTTTCTTAAATTTAATAAAATGCCATGAAATAATTAAAATTTATCAGTTTGTACAAGTTCTGATGAATCTGTATATATAACCAAAGCATATTAAGTAACTCAGTGTTATTTGCAGTTGAGAGAAGGTGAGTTTTTATTTCTTTTAGAAAGGAAGATGTTTGGCTACAGAGCAAGGAGTAAAAAAGCATTCTGGGCAGGGAAAATGATGCAGATATTAAAAGGTAAAAACAGTCCTTTTTTTGAGTTTGAAAATTTTGTATGACATATGGAGTTCCCAGGAGCCCCTCTCGACTTGAAATCCCCAAATTGGTTTCAGAGATACACAAAGATATATATTCCTTTTTTACTTTCAGAAGATTATATGCTGACCTAATTTTAAGTGGCAAATATACTGCAGGTCTGTCTGGCATTATAGGCATTAAATACCTATATTAAAGGAACAATTTTCATTTAATATGAAAGGAAACAGCCTTTATTATACCTTCTTTAAATGTTCCTTTCTCAACAGTGGTTCATTCATTATATGCTTATCCACATATTTATTAGTTGTCACCCATGAATCTTCTTTAAACACTGAGATTCCCCCTCTATACTCAAACTGAATTAACCTTTTCATATCATGCCCACTTAAATTATTGACCACCCTACTCATTTTCTCAACACAGCCACCAGGAACAGCCCACCCTAATCCTGTGTTATTAATTTTATTCCTACCATATATTTAAACTGCTATCAGTTTCTGCTGTGTATATAATGCTATAAATTTTCTCTTGTCTCCTGGATGTTTGGCCCATTCTTAAGCTAATGCTTATCAGAATTGAGGTTGGATGCCCCAGTAGGTTCTGGAACATCGTATTTTAGCTAGCAAAAATAAAGCATCACAAAGGATGCAGGACATATTCTTCCACATTATAAATTCACCTTAGCCTTGCTTTCTTTGTGCTATTATTTTCCCATCTGTTCTAAAACACTTCTATTTTAAAATCTTTCACTCATTTTGCTCCTCTCACCACTTTGTGTCTGTCTGTGTGTGTGTTTCTCCTCTTGGTCAACTTCCACCCCCACTCCCTCTTCCTGGTGTAAAGAGCTTCTGTAGGAAATTGATAATCAGTGTCTTTCTGCTTCAAAGTCTTTAACACATGGAGCTGGCTGCTAAGAGAAATTGAACAGGTTCCTGTGATCCTTGTCAGTTTCTCTGATTAATCAATTTTTCTTTACTGGAGAAGCTGCTTTTAACAAAAGAAAACTAGCTTGAAATTTCAATCATTTGCCCATTGCTGCCTAGCTTGCATCTGCTCTTCTTCTGTTCCTATCACTTTACCTTTTTATTATAAACTTTTAATTCTTGGGTTTCAGTTACTTCATTTAAACTGGAGGGTGAAGAGCCAATTTCGTTTAATTTGTATATCCTCCACGATTACAGCTAATTCTAGTACTTGCACAATTTAATTTATAATGCTGCTTCCTATTCAGAAGGGGATGACTGCAAATCAAAATGAGTGTATTTCTTTCCTAACTCTTGTTGACTTTCCTAGGAAAACCAAGGCAAAACAATTCTAAAGCACTTAAAAGGAAATCATGCTGTCATAGAAACTAATGCAATGAGATCTAGAAAAACCAGGGAGAGTTACTATATTGTTTTTTTAATAGGGATATTTCTTTAAACATGTCAAGTACTATCATACTTAGATACAGAGTTACAAGAATTTGTCTTTAGGTCTTGGACAAGTTTGAGCAGCTAGTTAGCCTGATAATAAGGTTATAAGATCTGATGAAAAAATTTTACAGAATGACCAAAATGTATTTGGACTATTCCTTAGACATTATATAAAGGTGTTTGCACATAGTGATATTAGCTATAGATAGGACTGTCATAGGAAGGAGTTAATTTGAATGGCCTCAGGCTCAGTGGTGAGATTGAACTATGGCTAATGCTCCAAAGCATGTTTTGCAAACAAGTAGTTTTATGGTGTTTTAGGAAGTGTTCCCTGGAAGGGAAAAAAAGTCCTTATTCAGTAAGTTTGGGAAATTCTTGGTTACACAAAGTTAATATATGACTTTTCAATGCCTTATTATGCTAAAGTATGCTATCAGCCTCCAAGATAAAGATGTAGAATGTGGTATTTTTACATACTTGTTGAATACTGGCACATTGGTACCTCTTTTTTTTTTGTTTTTTAAGAATCATCTCATGGGACATAGTTCCATGGGAACAAGCTCAGAGAAATTCTTGGGTTATGGTCAAGAATTAATTAATATTAGTTAATTATCATATATTATTATTGTGTAATAATACTGTGTATCAATAAATATTAATATCTTTACTCTTTAGCTCATAATTTATCCTTAAGTTGAAAGAAGTTAAAAGTCTTTTAAACATCTTCTAAACATTTTTAATGATATATTTTTATTTTACAAAACCGGAGATATAAATAATATTCAAGACATCCAGAAAAGCTGGGAGAAGGGGGTGGTACATCATATAAAAATAGCCTAATAGATGAACTAAAATCAGGTATTTATAAAACATTAGCCGTGCATCTGGGCATTTAAAGGAGACTGAAGATAGCTCAAGATTGGTAAATGTTATTGATGGTGATGGTATAAGAAAGCTGAAATTTGGCTGGGGAAAGTGGAATAAAAAGAAACAAGTGGTACACATTTGTCTTTCACTAGCAGCTTCTGGGAATGGCCTCTGGCCTGGGGCACCTGGCTTCCCCCTTTTTTTTTTCCTTTACTTTTTTAAAATTGAGGGCTGGTGGCGCAGTGGTTGAGAGTCCGCCTGCCGATGCAGGGGACGCAGGTTCGTGCCCCGGTCCGGGAAGATCCCACATGTCGCGGACCGGCTAGGCCCGTGAGCCATGGCCGCTGAGCCTGTGCGTCCAGAGCCTGTGCTCCGCGACGGGAGAGGCCACAACAGTGAGAGGCCCGCGTACCGCAAAAGAAAAAAAAAAAAAAAATTGAGCTATAGTTGATGTACAATATTATATGTTACAAGTGTACAACATAGTGATTCATAATTTTTAAAGGTTGTAGTCCATTTATAGTTATTATAAAATATTGGCTGTATTCCTTGTGTTATATAAAATATCCTTGTAGCTTATTTATTTTATATATATTAGTTTGTACCTCTTAATCTCCTTCCCTATCTTGGCCCTCCCGCTTCCCTCTCCCCATTGGTAACCACTGGTTTGTTCTATCTGTGAGTCTGTTTCCTTTTTGTTATATTCACTAGTTTGTGTTATTTTTTTCAAATCCACATATATGTCATATCACATGGTATTTGTCTTTCTCTGATTTGACTTATTTCACTTAGTATAGTGCCCTCCACGTCCATCCATGTTGTTGCAAATGGCAAAATTTCATTCTTTTTTATGGCTGGCTCCCTTTTTTTGAGTAGCAGCAGAGTTTGCTTGAAGGCAGCTACCCCAGTTATTCAACAGGACTATATCAGGTGTACTCTCCTGGCAAACTTTGGTATCCTAGAGTAGTGATACCAGGCTTTTTTCTTTCTTTTTTTTAAATTTCTGATCTCTTGCAGACCAAATACCATTGTACAAATGCTTTTCTTAGTTTTTATACTTGTCATGGTCCAGTAATGAACAGCTTACTTACCAGCGCTGATCTTCAGACTGCACCAGCACTGTTACTAGATTATCACCACTTCTACCCTGCTCTCAACTTGAAAATGTCTCACCACTTACAACTGCCAAAAATTCTTCCTACTGAGGACTAAACCTTTTATTCTATAACTAGAGAAAAAAGTGATTAAAAAATATAAATGCTGTTTCTGTATCAGAGATTGTAATTTTGGTAATTTGTGGACCAGTAAACATTTTTTTTTTAATTTTGGCTGTACTGGGTCTTCATTGCTGCATTCGGACTCTTCGTTGCAGGCTTCTCTCTAGTTGTGGTGCGTGGATTAGTTGCCCTGTGGCATGTGGGATCTTAATTCCCCAACCAGGGATCGAACCCGCATCCCCTGCATTGGAAGGCGGGTTCTTAACCACTGTACCACCAGGTAGCCTGGACCAGTAAACATTAAAAAAAAAAAAAATAGCGTGATTTGGTAAATGTTTAATAACTGGCTTTCCAAAAAACATTGAGTGTGTCTTATAAGTTTTACTGATATAAAGGACGTAGAATACAATTTACAAATAATAATACATGTATAATACTCTTTATTATAAAGTCCATGTGGCTAGTTGATTCTCACAGAATACCTTCCTTGATTTTTTTCCTGAACTCTTGTATCTATAGCCAAACTCTGCTTGCAATTGATGAACAAGTGTAGTTCTTAAACGAATATTAAGTGATTTTTATACTAATGAGTTAGCACAAAAGTAAGACAAAAATGATGTATGTCAGAACTTTATTGTGATTGTTTTTGATGACTTGGATAACAGTTTTTGAATATTGTAAAATATTTCCTCAGCTTTTGTGCTGTTCACAATGTAACAGCTATAGACATGAATCACTGTTATATTTAATCTGTATTGTTAACATTTTCTTCATCACTTTCCTAAGTGTCTAGACAATCAGCAAAACAATACATCATGCCATGATTTGTAGTACTTGCCAGTTTCCATGGTATGAACATCATGGCCAATTTCAAGCTATCAATGTAATGTCAGTGATGTGGAGTTGGAAGAAAGGCACAGTGACACCATTATGTAGTAGTTCCACTGTACAGATTCAAAAGATGTAAATAACCTCACAATGTAGGTAATAGTAAAATAATTAGGGAGTAACAGCTTTTTAGTAATTTTTTTACCATTTTTCCATACAATTCATTTAATTTTATCTTTATACTTTAATATTCAATTGTGGCTGTATTTAACAACCATCTCATGGGATTCATACAAATTTAACAATGAGGTGTCTTCAGCTGGTACAAGCCAGCTCCAGCACACTGCTGCATTGCTGTTTTTTATTTTGCCATGTAAGGACATTTGTAATTACTATAAGTTCATGGGAGGGATACCATCTCTGAATAAAGGAAAAGCCCTAAGAAAGACAACTTGCAAGCATCGACATTGTTCTTATGTTCTACATTTCTGCAATGAAGTATTTAAAATATCATCTGAGTTCCCACACAGCTGTATGGGAACCACTATCCTGGATAGTTTAGTAGCATTCAGATGAAGCTAATTTTTATTTAAGTGTAGTGAATACATACCAGGGATCACTCAGATACTTTTCTGTTTTGGTAGGGATAGGAGTAACTGTTAGTCTTAAGAATTTCATAATCTGGATGAGGAGAGACACTCACAGATAAGAAAGAATGTAGAAAACAAACCCCAAAGACTTAAAATTTTGTGTAGGCTTTTATTTTTTTTAACCTTGCCCATTGCATTGGTAGGTAGATGCTCTGTTAAGAGCTATTATTATGCTAGGGTTGTTATTTTTGAGTTGTAGGATAGTCCTTGAGCACTACTTTGTGCACTACTTCCTGCAGTTTATGAGGTATACATTTTTTTACACTTCTCTTCCCCCTCTTTTCCTTCCTCCCACTTCAATACTGAATTAGCTTTCTATTACCACAAACTTAGTGGCTTTAAAACAATACCCATTTATCAGTTCACAGTCTATAGGTCGGAAGTCTGGTGCAGTGTGGCCGGGTTCTCTGTTGCTGGGTGCTCAGAATATCACAAGGCTGAAACCAAGGTGTCAGCCAACTTGTTCTCATCTGTAGCTCAGGGCTCTCTTTCTATTTGTATTGCTGGTACAAATTAGTTCCTTGTGCTTATAGAACTGAAGTGTCCATTTTCTCATTGGCTATGAGCCAGGTACCACTGTCAGCTCCTATAGGCCATATTTACATCCTTGCCTGGTGGACCCAACATCTTCATGTCAGCAGTGGTGGGTCTTGCCTGCTTCCAGTCTCTCTGACTTCCCCTTTTGTTACCAGCCAGAGAAAAATTTCTGCTTTTTAAAAACTCAGGTACACCCCATAATCTCTCTTTTGATTAACTCAAAGTCAACTGGTTAGTAACTGTAATTATATCTGTGTAACATAATCACAAGAGTGATATCCCATCATCTTCACAAAGGAGAGAATTATTTGAGGGTTAGGGATAATTGGGAGTGACAGAATTCTGTCTGCCACAAATACTAAATACATCATATCTCATTTAAACATAATGATGGCTATGTTAAAACTTTCCATATAGTGTTAAAACTTTCCATATAGTGATAAAACTTTAAAAATTATGTCTGAACTTCATAGCTGTTTCCTTCAGAATAGAAATTAATTTTTAGTATACATAAAATTTAATCTCTTGAATTAGTATCTTAAAATAATGAAGCGAAGTTATTAACATTTAAAAATAGTGAAGTAAAATAGTGAAGACAAGATTGTACTGTATTTAATTCTTAAGTCTAAGTAGTAATTATTTACTTAAAATATATTAATAAAAGAGACAACTTACTTTGAACATTATCTAAATGTTGGTTTGGAAAATCAGTTCAAAGGTATTTAAACATTATGTAAAAATGAAGTATCTAATACAGTTGTATAAAATATAGAGCCTTGTGCCTGAACAGGTAGTCCAACTAATATGCCTACTCAAGAAGAGGGAGTTTCACCAAGGTAGAGGGAAAAAGGTTGAAACTCAATAGTAAATAAAGATTATTCTTTATTGAAAAACCTGGCTTATAAGGAAATAGTTAACCAAAGGCTTATGGCAAAATTTATTGCATTATTGATAATGCAAATATCGACATGAAGAAAAATGTAAAAAAATCAGCCTATGGTTGAATTATGGTATGTCCCTACAGTGGAAAAACTTGGACCTATTCATTCATCCAGTATTTATTGAATACCTACTATGTGCCAAACACTTTGCTCAGCTCTGAATAAAATAATAGCCATCAAAAAATAATTTGAAGAATAATATGTTCATTATGAGGTGTTAAGTGCTATAAAACTAAATTTATTAAATACAATTCTAGGCCTATTAACTGATATGCACAGAAGAAAATTGAAGAAAATAAATGCATTTTAAAAAGATAAATTTTGATTGTTCCTTATTTTTTCTTAATCATGATTACGAAGAGGTTGTACACCTTTCTTTCTTAGCTACTCCCAGCATTTACACTCTGGTGATCTATAAAACATTGCTGAGTTCATGTAACAGCTGTGTTACATGTCTGTTGTGACTTTTGACATATACATTTATTTTGACAATTTTTTTTTTAGTATTGTAAGCTGCTGTGTATTAAAACTTAGTGTAATCTATAGCATGCAATACTTTTCTGATGCCATAGAGTTTAATATTATGTTTTTACTAAGTTATTCAGAAAACAAATCTCTCAATAGAAAAAAATGAAAAAAAGAGGAAAATGCCTTTTTACTCAAAAAGGAGAGGAAAATAGTATGGTTTGATTATTTTGGAGAGAGCAGAAGCCCTCTATTCAGGGGGAAGGAGCAGGGGAGGAAGTGGGAAAGGCAAATCACAATTAGGAAGTTTCTAATAAGGGTCAGACACTGTGTAATGCAAATTTGTTTCATTTTATTTAATCTTGGTATTCATCTGGGTTAGATATTATTTCATTTTAAAATGAGAAGATTGAAGCTCAGGTTAAGTAAACTTGACTGATGTCATAGAATTAGTAAGTGCCAGAGCTAGTATTCTCATCTGTGACAACAGAGCCTTTCCTATTATATTTTCGGTGGGAGAATGGAAGTTTAATTTAATTGTATGGTTTCAGTAGTTATATAGTTTCAGTGGAGATTTTAGATGTGAAAGGACCTAGAGAAATATGTAAAATGTCTTTTTTATAACAAAAGCATCTTTCCATCCAACACCTGAGGTTTGATTTAGTGGTGAGAGTTGAAAAGCAAAGGACGTTATAAATTAATACAGACTTACGGGCTTCCCTGGTGGTACTGTGGTTAAGAATCCTCTTCACAATGCAGGGGACACGGGTTCGAGCCCTGGTCCAGGAAGATCCCACATGCCGTGGAGCAACCAAGCCCGTGCGCCACAACTACTGAAGCCCGCACGCCTAGAGCCCATGCTCTGCAACAAGAGAAGCCACCGCAGTGAGAAACCCATGCACTGCAACGAAGAGTAGCCCCCGCTTGCCGCAACTAAAGAAAGCCCACGCGCAGCAACGAAGACCCAACGCAGCCAAAAATAAAAAATAAATAAATTTAAAATATATACATATAGACTTACTATTAAAGAAAATCAAGTTAAAGATGCCAAAGTTAGGTATTTTATTTTTTATTACTATTTTTAAAATATTTATTTATTTTGGCTGAGCCGGGTCTTAGTTGCGGCATGCAGGATCTTTGGGATCTTCATTGTGGCATGTGGACTTCTTAGTTGTGGCATGTGGGATCTAGTTCCCCAACCAGGGATTGAACCCGGGCCCCCTGCCTTGGGAGCGCAGAGCCTTACCCACTGGACCACCAGGGAAGTCCCTAAAACTAGGTATTTTATTTTATTTATTTATTTATTTTATTTATTTTTGGCTGCATTGGGTCTTCATTGCTGCACACAGGCTCTCTCTAGTTGCGGCATGCAGGCTTCTCATTGTGGTGGCTTCTCTTGTTGCAGAGCACGGCTCTAGGTACGCAGGCTTCAGTAGTTGTGGCATGAGGGCTCAGTAGTTGTGGCTCGCGGGCTCTAGAGCGCAGGCTCAGTAGTTGTGCACGGGCTTAATTACTCCGTGGCATGTGGGATCTTTCTGGACCAGGGCTCAAACCCGTGTTCCCTGCATTGGCAGGAGGATTCTTAACCACTGCACCACCAGGGAAGTCCCAAACTACGTATTTTAGATTTTGCATTGCATAATTATTCTTCTAGGTTATGTTTCTATGAAGGAAATATTTAGGGCTATGCTGTTCAATATGATTATCACTTATAAAATACAGCTCTTTAAATTTAACTTCAGTTAACATTTGAAATTTAGTTTCTCTGTTGCAATAGCCACATTTCAAGTGATCAGTAGCTGCATATGACTAGTAGCTGTTGTGTTGCACAGTACAAATATAGGACCTTTCCATCATCACAGAAAATTGTGTTGGACAGTGCTGACTTAGATTCTTCATTTTTATTTTATTGAAAATAATTGTTTACTAGTTGTCAGGTTAACTTCTAATTGAAAAAATTTTTACCTGTCTAATAAAGGTAGTCATACCATAGTTTTCCCATTTATATTTCTTTGGGATTGGAAGAAAATTAGAAATTGATTAAGGCGTTTATTAATGGCTTTTTAAAAACTTTTAAAATTGATTTTTGTGCTTAATATTTAAAGACTTATTATATATAGCTGTAGTTCATCCATATTCATATATGGATATTCATATATCCATAATTATATTGTATAGTATTCTCTTATATGAATATACCATATTCTATTATTATTAATCAATTTGATTTTTAAATTTTTTGCCATTATAAACAATATGTACTGAACATTCTCTTACAAGTCTTCAGGTACACATATGCAAGAATTTTTCTAGACTATATCTAGAAAAAATATTTGAGTCATAAGGTATGTGTATTTTCAACTTGATTAAGAAATGCTAACTTGTTTTCTAAATGCTAAATTGTTATATCAATTTCTACTCTGAGATTATAAAGTTGTTTTCCTTCATTTTGTTTTTAAACCTTTAAAATATTTTCTTTCACATTTATGTCCCTGATTTTATGTGTTTATTTTTTAATTTTTTTAAAGATTTATTTATTATTTAATATTTATTTTATTGTTGGCTGCGTCGGGTCTCAGTTGCAGCACGCTGGATCTTTGTTGAGGCATGCGGCATCTTTCGTTGTGACGTGGGCTTCTCTCTAGTTGTGGCCTGCGGGCTCTCTCTTTAGTTGTGGTGTGCAGGCTCCCGGGCATGTGGGCTCTGTAGTTGTGGCGTGCAGGTTCCAGAGTGCGTGGGCTCTGTAGTTTGTGGCACATGGGTTCTCTAGTTGAGGTGTGCGAGCTTGATAATTGTGGCACGTGGGCTTAGTTACCCCGCAGCATGTGGGATCTTAGTTCCCTGACCCCAGGGATCAAACCCATGTCCCCTGCATTGCAAGGCAGATTCTTTACCACTGGACCACCAGGGAAGTCCCTATGTGTTTATATTAATTAGCATTATTAAGATTATTTTTATTGAATAAGTAGCCAGTGTTTAATTTGTTCATTTCAGGATTTAAAAGGTAGGATCTTAAATCTTGTTTATATCTTGTGAGCATCAGTACAAGCAGCAATTCGGAAAGTCGTAAACTGATCATCCTGTAATGTTTCTTTTTCTTTTAGCATTTTGCAAAGAAGTTATTTATCTCTAAAGGTGTCATTAAGGTACACCAGTCCTTGATAGAACATCCTTTAACTTTTAGCCTTACTTTATTTTTTCCTATGAATTAAAAATTTTTAATAGTATAGAGAGGTCCTGTTTACTCTTCACCCAGTCTCCCCAAGTGGTTACATCTTACATAACTATAGTACAATATCAAAACATTAAAACAGTTTCAAAATATTGGCGTTGGTACAATGTGTGTAAAGCTCTATGAAATCTTATCACATGTGTGGCTTCGTGTAACCACCATCACAATCAGGATACAGAACTATGTGAAATGGTGTAGCACCAGGAAGATTCTTTGTGGTGATAGCCTTACTCTTATGATTCATGGAAAAATTATTTCTTTTGCTGTGAATTAGCAAATCAATTATTTAACTTATTTATGTAGTTCTGTTTTGTGTCGGGCATGGTGTTAAATGCTCAGGATACAAAGCTGAATTAACTCAGGTCATGGCTCTGTCTTCAAGGAGCTTGCAGTTCAGAATAGGAGAAAAAGCTGTATATACAGAAGTGCATTAAAGTGATGTAGATGCTGTCAGGAATTACAATGGAATTCAAAAGGGGAATATATGCTTGATTTGTCAGGGTGTTAAAAAATATTTTATCTGCGGTGATTGTTAAGCTGAGTCTTGTAAGAGGAGAGTACTTGTCAGTCAGACATCTAGGGAAGTGATTCTCAGCAGTGGGAGCATTATACCCAACGCCTAGCATTTTTAGGACATTTCATATAGTTGAATATGGCTTAAGGTTGAGGGGACAGTACAAGAGAGCCAGTTGAAGAGGTGGGAGGTTTGGCCTTCAACTTAATGACACTGGGGAGCCATTGAAGGATTTTAAGCAAGGAACTAATTTGAGCAGGTTTTCAGTCTGGATGGTTTTGTACAGTATTATATTGAAGATGAATTTGAGGGAGGTAAGAGAACTATAGTTTAAGGGGGAGGGTGGTAAGGACCTTAACTAAGGTAGTAATACTGGGTATAAACAGGAAGATGAGAGATGTTAAGAAAAACATTAAAAATACTCAAGATTTGGTAAACTGTTAGTTGTAGAGGAAAGTCTAGATTTCTCACTTGGGTGAGTGAATGGGACAGACACAGGTTTGGGGGCCCAGATACTGAGTTCTGTTTTAGATATGTGAGTGTGAGAGCCTTGTAACCATCCAGTTGGATAGATCCATGTGGATCTTAGAAGGCTCGATTATAGTTATCACTTTAGAAGTCATCAGATTCAGGTGGTAGTGAACATGAGGTGGATAGCATCACACAAGAAGAAAATGTGACTGGCAAGAAAAGGATCCAGGAACAGAATTTGGGGATGTACCCATAAATAAAAGGGATTAATGACATATCTGTGTGTTCCTTCTTTGTAGTGAAATAAAGATATAAATATTTGGATCCACAAGGAGCTTATCTGTTTTTTATGGAATTAAGGAACAAATGTCTATTTGCTTGTGGTGGAAGCACATTTACTTAATGTATAAGTAAATGCATAAAATGTAATATGAACTGTAAAAGTATATACTGAAACTAAAAGTAGTTTGATTTCAGATAATAGGCACTTTTAGTTAATAGGTGATTTGAACAAGATTCAAAAAAGCATTATATAATTATATATATGTAAATGCCATCAGGAACACACTTGAACAACAACAACAAAAATTGTATATATGAACTTGAGGCAGCAAGGGACATGGCACATCATGTGGAACCTTGGAGCATCTCAGTTAAGGGGGGTGTTAGAAAAGACTTATAGGATTTGGGTTTATGTTAGGTGATTTGGGAAAAGGGTCAAGGAAACTGGGGTTTGCTCTGGAATGGATGCTGTGAGAAGAAAGCAATCATTCTGTGGTTGGGTATCTTAATAGTACTTCTCTAGAAGGCAGGAAGAACACAGCGGGGCTATGACTGGAATTGGTAAGGAAGCAGACACATTATCCAGAAAAGGGGAGTGTTTGACCATTTTGGGGTTTGGACAGTATTTTTGTTTCTGTTCAGGTAAAATCACAGAGTGACCTTGTCTGAAATCGTTTGTGTTGAGAATAAAGTGTTTTGCTATGCACACACTGGTGTAGCTCTGAGTGCCAAGCCAGCATCACAGCGCCTGACTCAAGAGTGACAGGCCAGCCCCCAGCTGTCAGGGGCTGCTTTTGTCTTTCTCAGTCTATAACGGTGATAAGGGAAGAGGAGAATTTAGCAAGGGCGTGGTGGCAAAGATAAATGTTGGGTGTCGTTAGGAATTACTCTAGTTAAGTTTGTAGTTGGAGGACAAGGAGGATAGTAAGTAAGGGAGGTTAGGAAGAGTGGAACGGTAAGGAGAGGCCATTGGTGAATGGTTTTAAATGATCAACTTAGAATATAGTTCAGGTAGATTCCTAAACCAGGTTACGGTATGATGAAATGAATGTTTGTGAATGATACAACTGTTTTTAAAATTATTAACTACCTAAAAATGATTTTAATGAAAATTTCACCTTGCCTATAACTTAAAATAGCTATTTTTCTTAAAAATACTTGTCCATATACTTCCTTACATTGTTATAGTTATAATTTTATATTCTGAGCTTTAAAACGTTTTTGCTCAGTGTACCATTGTACACTTTATTCTGTGTCTTTACCTTGTTTGAAGAAGATCATTCCAATAGTTGTATGTGAGGCTATCAGTTTTTTCAGAAAGGGAAAGAAAGTAACAGCAGTGATATAAAGGAATTGGCAAACATTTTGGAGGAGGAATTAACGAGCCTCTATTACTGATAAATAGAGTAAAGGAAGAGAAGAATAAAAAATTCTGAACCCTTGACAGTGACAAAATTGAACTACACCTATATACATAGTTTCTTTGTTGGATAATAGAGTATTAACAAAAGTATATAACACCCACCAATGCTGTTTCTATAAGATATCCTGGAAGTTGCAAGTTATGCCTGATTATTAAAATAATAATGTGTTTTTAGGCTGAAAGATGTGACATTTGGTGACAGCGGTACAAAATAATGACGGTGGTAGAGTTTGCTAGTGGTAGGAAGTTCATACTTATACAGAACTCAGAATTTGTAATCTGCGTGTGGCTGGATTCACATCCCATAAAAATTAGTCTAAGAGCATTAATGAAGGCTCACACTTCCGGGTTTCGATGCCTAGCGTCCCCATTAGCGTTGGTGGTATTCATCGGAAGCAGCACTAGCCTTTCATCCTTAATTTATTCCCTGGTGCCTTTTTGATAAGGTTGTCTTCTTTAGATGCCTTCGAAAAAACTGTCTTATTTATACACAATAATAAACTGAGGAGAGAAAGGTTCCATTATTGGAGAAGTCTGATTGTTCAGCTTGTTTTAAATGTTTTTATACTGTAAAACATAAGTACTTTTGTTATCCACCCAATTTGTTTTAACCATATATAGAATAGGCTTAGATACAAAAATGTAATACAAATAAAACCATATTATAACAGAATATTAAAGTTAACATGCCTAATTCGTGGCTCATAATTTTAAGAAGTATTTCATGTAAAAATTCATAAGGAAAAAATTTAGAAATGGTTGAAGTTCATTGCAGTACAATTTATTGTATAATTCAAGTCCTGAGACTACATTTATTTCATTCATAAAACATAAAGTTCAAAAAAGAAGGATGTAAAATTATTTATCATTTTATTTAGATTTTTCAATGTTAAACTTTAGCAGGAAACATACTTAGCAATGAATATACCTTAAAATAGTTTAGGATTAGATGATTTACTTCATCTAATTTTACTCTTAGTATAATAGTTTAATTTATTGTTAAAATATAGACAATAATAACCAAGTCGTTATTTGTGACTTAAAACTTTTTTGACCTTTGCCATTTATATTTAGCTGCTTTTTTCTCTCCATATGTGCCAGCTGTGTCATGTTACAGCTGCATGTATAAAAATTTAATTTCTTCTTGCTCGTTCATTTCCTCTTAGGATCCAATATCACTAATCATTCACTGATATTGACACTTAAAGTCAATTTTATATTTGGATGACCTGTTGTTTATAAAAGTAATGACGGCTGTTTAATGAGTGAAATCTTTTATTCCAAATATATTTTAATTTCATAAACTACAGTTTAGTTACACATTGGAGTTGTACATTCAAGTAAAGTGAGTAAATTATGTATAAATTAATATGCATATATCTGAAGGATAGGGTAAACCAGATTTTTTTAATATTATGCTTGACCATGGATCTTTTTCATGTTAACTCTATTTAAATTTTTAATTAGATTTTAAAAGCTTGTAGAAAATTGTTAGGAAATTAAAACGCAGATTGCAAAATAAGAAAATTATTTGCAGTGCAGAGGCAAAAGGTTACTATCTTTGCAGTATAAAGAAGTCTTGTGACTTAGTAAGAAAATACAAGCATCCTCGTAGAAAATGGGCAAGGGACAGGAACACAGAAATTCGTAGAAGTATAAATAGAAATGAAAGAAATGTAAGTTTAAGACAGCATTTAATGGATTAAAGTTTGGCAAAGTTATTTATTTTAATGATCATACCTGATATTAGTAAAGTTGCAGAGAAATGGTCAGTCTCATATACCTCTGGCAGAGATATATACTGATACAAATTTCTAGAGTATAATTTGGCAATACATGTCAAAAGCCTGTAAGTAAGGATGGATGTACACAAACATTTTTATCATAGCACTTTTTTTTTTCTTTTTTGTCTGTGTGGCATGCAGGATCTTAGTTCCCCGACCAGTGATCCATCCCGCGCCCCCTGCAGTGGAAGCGCGGAGTCTTAACCACTGGACCTTCAGGGAAGTCCCTCATAGCACTTTTTATAAAAGGAAGCAACTAAATGTTCATCATTAGGTAATTAGTTAAATTATGAACATCCACAAAATGTAATATTGTGTAGCCAGTTTTTTAAAATGATGTTTTCAAACTTAAATTGTTAACCTTTATTCAGAATGCCCTTGATTTCTTTGGAGGAAGTTTGAGGACCCTGGGAATGGGGGAGGCTGAACACAACTTAATTCTGCTTCAGCCAAGCAGCTTTGTCTCTATTTGGTTTTGGTTTTGTTTTTATTAAAGTGTAATTGACTTACAATATTATATTTGTTTCAGATGTACAACATAGTGATTCGATATTTTTATACACTACAAAATAATCACCACAAGTCTAGTAACCATCTGTCCCCAGAGTTACTACAATATTGCTCACTATATCCCCTTTGCTGTACATTACATCCCCATGGTTTGTTTACGTTATAACTGGAAGTATATACCTCTTAATCTCCCTGACCTATTTCACTCATCACCTCTCCTCTCTCCTCTCTGGCAACCATCAGTTTGTTCTCTGTATCTGTGAGTCTGTTTCTGTTTTGTTATCTTTGTTTGTTTTGTTTTTTAGATTCCACATGTAAGTGAGATGGTACTGTATTTGTCTTTCAAGTGTCTGACTTACTTCACTTAGCATAATACTCTCTGGGTCCATCTATGTTGTCACAGATGGAAAGATATCACGCTTTATTAGGGCTGAGTAATATTCCATTGTGTGTGTGTGTGTGTGTGTGTGTGTGTGTCTGTGTGTCTGTGTGTGTGTGTATACCACATTTTCTTTATTCATCTGATGAAGGACACTTAGGTTGCTTCTGTATCTTGGCTATTACAAATAATGCTGCAGTGTATATAGGAGTGCATATATCTTTATGAATTAGTGTTTTTGTTTTCTTTAGACATACCCAAAAGTGGAATCTCTGGATCATATGGTAGTCTATTTGTTTTTTATACAGAAGTTTCAAATAATAGTCTGCCTGGAGAAAGGGTAGGAAAGTGTACTTGCAGCTTTAAGAGGTTCAGTGCAGTGGAAAGTTGCTCATGTTACTGTGCTAAATGAAAGATAGTAGAGTATAAAACATTGGATTATAATACGATCTCAGTGTTTGAAAAAAGATCTCCATCTGCCTATGCATATGAAAAAATGGAAGTTTAATGGTAATAATGGTAATAAAGTGATTGAAAAAAATAGTAACAGTGGTATGATGGAATTTCAGGTGATTTTTACTCTGTTTTTCTTATCTGTAGGTTTTATATTTTATAATTTTATAAAATTAATTTTATATTTTAATTAAATGTTTTATAACTGTAAAATTAACAGGTACTATTTGTGATAAGAAAAAAAGGCAATAGCGATAACTTACAAATACTTTTAAAATGTTATCAAATGTACATACAAAGTTCCCTTTTAATGCATATGTGGTCCGAACTAATTTTGGCCTTATTGGCTAACTATTCACAAGACCTTTATTTATATAATAGAGGTATGTTGTAACTGAGTTTCTCTTGTACTACTATTTTTAATTGGTAAAATGGCTTAAGTTTAAAGAATATGTAAAGAAAATAAGCAGAACTTGGATTAAAAATATTTATTAAATTAAAAAAAATAGAAAATGCTTCTTTATCATAGAACAATAACAATCAACCATAGAATTTACTACATGCCAGGTACTGTTCTAAGTGGTTGACGTATATTAACTCATCTAATTCTTATAACAACCCAATTTAGGTACTGTTATTATATACAGATTGCTTAAGTAATATGACCAAGGTCACATTCAGACTACCTGGATATATCTCCTCTTGTTTTCAAAGAATTCCAATTCCTTGAATCCCAGTTCATATTACTAATTGCCTTAAATTTCAGGAATAGTTCACAGATGGTAGATGTGAAACATATAAATATGTTGACATGTTTGTATATATTTTACATTTCATTTAGATTTTCAGTTTTTTATCTCATCCTGTTAGAAGCCTTTGACCTGCTGCTGCTCTTGCTTCATTAATTGCCACCATCTTATGCAGAAAGGAAACAAGAGGATCTTCTAAGTTGATGCAATGCCCATTCTTTTTTTCTTTTTTTAAAAATAAATTTATTTATTTAATTAATTTGTTTATTTTTGGCCACGTTGGGACTTCATTGCTGCATGCGGGCTTTCTCTAGTTATAGCGAGCGGGGGCTACTCTTGGTTGTGGTGTGCGGGCTTTCTCATTGTGGTGGCTTCTCTTGTGGCGGAGCATGGGCTCTAGGTGCGTGGGCTACAGTAGTTGTATGCAGGCTCAGTAGTTGTGGCTCACGGGCTCTAGAGCGCAGGCTCAGTAGCTGTGGCACACGGGCTTAGTTGCTCCACGGCATGTGGGATCTTCCCAGACCAGAGCTCGAAGCTGTGTCCCCTGCATTGGCAGGCGGATTCTTAACCACTGCACCACCAGGGAAGCCCACAGATACCCATTCTTATGGAAACACTTTAGAAGCCTATCTTTGGTAGCCTTGGCCCTGAGTTACTATGTTTGCTTTAACGTAAGCTGAGCACCACACTTAAATGGAAATGTACAGTGTCTACATGCTTTGCCTCTGGAACGTATATAAATCATTTTGCCCTTGGAACATACACAAATCACAGTTTTTTATACTTGAAGATGGCATTTCTTTTGGTATTATTTCCTGATCCAGACTTCGCACTGTCAGCATGATTTATGCTTGACTTATTTATGGTAGTAACTGATTGTCTTGAGCCATCCACATACTCTCTTATCTGTGATCCTGTGGGCCTTCACAGAGCTAGGTAAAAAATCTGGGAGAGGTCTGAGTACATTTAGACACCAGTCATTTCTATGAATATGCTTTTTTTCCAAGAGGAGATAGTTCATTTCCAAAATGTTGTTTAGGTTTGATAAGTGTCAGAAAAAAAAAATTGTCAAGATTCTAAGGGAAAATGGGACATGTATAAGAGAAAGGAAGAATTATTAACTAGGGCAATGAAGTATTCAGAACAGTTGGATAGAGAAGACAGGAGAATATAAATATTGGATAAACATGCTAGTGAAGGTATCATGGAAATTGAAACAATATTACTGAAAGATGATAAGCTAATTAAAGAAATATTATATTCCTATGAGTAAAAGGGATATACAAGCCCTGCTCCAAGATTTTCTGGATATTAAAAAAAAAAAAAACTTTACTAGCTGGAAGTTAGTTTTTTTCTAGCAAGTATTTAAACAATAGAGAAAGGGGAGGAAGGATAAAGTACATAGCACAGTCATAAATTAATGAAGCCCTTGCTTAAAATTACATCTTTTTCTTTTCTGTCTGATTATTTGGAGTAATTTGTAGTAATGTAGAAATTGTAATGTGGCATAGCTGGGACATTGCCTTACATGTACCCAGTGATTTATCCAGTGAAAGAATTAGAGCAGAGTTGTGGAACTTGTTTCATGCCTGGGAAGATCCCCTGGGGCTTTGTGACCCTTCTGTGATCATTGGAGCAGGCTGGGCACTTGAAGAGATTCTCTGATTTTTTTAGGGGAGGAGGGTTTGTTCACTTTTTTGGCCCAACCTTGCACCAGCCATAAAGATTTTCTCCCATGACACATAATATCCTGCTCTCTGATACATAGATTGGAAAATGAAGGTGGTCATGCAGTTAATAAAAAAATTTCAAAATAATGGCTCTCATGGTCATTACCTATGTTAACTCTTTTACATTAATAGGACTGAACAGTATAGTGATCTAGGGAATTCTCTGGCAGTCCAGTGGTTAGGACTCAGTGCTCACTGCCGAGGGCCAGGGTTCAATCCCTGGTCAAGGAACTAAGATCCCACAAGTCTTGCGGTATAGCCAAAAACAAAAAAAAAAACAAAAAAAAAAACAAACAAAAAACCCCCAGAACCGTATAGTGATCTATTTTCAAGCCTCCTTTGCAAAATACCTCTCAGGTCTCTGACATAACTCTAAAACCACACTGTTCAAGATGGCAGTCACTAGCCCAAGTGGCTATTTAAATTTAAATTAATAAAAATTATAAAATATTTGGTTCCCCAGTTGCACTAACAGTATTTCAAGTGCTCACTACCCACATGTGGCTAGTTGGCAGCTACCATCTTGGACAGCTCAAATATAGAGCATTTCTGTCATTGCATAAAATTCTGTTGGTCAGCACTCCTCTAGAGGATATATCTTTTGAGGCAGTCATTGATTTTGCCTTATCCATAGCTTTTAAAGCATAGGTTTATTGATGAGAAACCATGGTGTTTTTTCAAGTTGGGCAGACGTTCTTGTACCTTGACGGTATATTACAATGACACAGTGGATTTGTGAGTTAGCTAACTTTACTATGAGGGGAGTTTCATTCAAGTTAATCAGTAATGGAGATTACTGTGTTAAGCTGTAAAATACTATAAAGTTAGGCTTGTGGGAAACAGCATTATGTAGTTAGTGAAAAAGAACACTAACTTCGAAGAAAGTAAATGTGATCTTGTCCCAGCTTTGCCACTAGTTATAAGACTTTGGTCATTTCATTTTCCAAACTTAATTTGGGATTTAATTTCTTTACCTCTAAATTGTAGGTTTCAATAAAATATTTTTAACATCTCTTTTGTTACAATATTTAATTCTGGGCCCTTTGTTCCCTCAGATATAACTTTTATGAAAGACCTACTCTTTTAAATAGGAGAAGTAATACAAAGCTAAAGAGAAGGTGTTGATGAAAACTGCCAAGAGAACCCTGCCCTTATTCACTATCATTTTAAGATAGCGTAGTTAGCTATAGAAACCACTAAACCACTGCTCAGGAATATGAGAAGGACTGTTGGTCTTAAATTATAGCAGCTTATCCGAAAATACTATTGCTTTCATTGTGTTCACTCCTTCTGCCTAAAAACCTTCTTTAGCTTTGGACACATGCAGCGTGGTTTTGGATTTAGACAGCATTTCCCCTGATCACTAGCTGTGTGACCTTGAGCAAGTTACGTAACCTGCCTGTCTCCATTTCCTGTTGGATGAATGAAATGAAGTGATATCTCTTGGGGCTTACAGTCAATTCAGAGGGAAAGACACATTACTACAATAATAGATGGAAAAGTCTGTTATAGATGGTGTGCCAGGTATTTATAAAAACAGAAAGGAAGGTTGTCTACCTGAGACCAGGCCAAGGTAGAGAAGAGAGTAGTAGAAGGTATTCCAGGCAGAGTGGCATGAGCATGGACACCGGTATGAGAGGTAAACAGGTAAAGCACTGAGAAGGAATAGAAGAGTATGATAAGAGTTAAGCCTAGGAATTTAAGCAGAGGCTAGAAATTAAAGGACTAAGAAGTTTGAACTACATGCTGAACACTGTGGGGATACACTGAAAGTTTTTTTTTTTTTTTTTTGCGGTACGCGGGCCTCTCACTGTTGTGGCCTCTCCCGTTGCAGAGCACAGGCTCCGGATGCACAGGCTCAGCGGCCATGGCTCACGGGCCCGGGCGCTTCGCGGCATGTGGGATCTTCCCGGACCGGGGCATGAACCCATGTCCCCTGCATCGGCAGGTGGACTCTCAACCACTGCGCCACCAGGGAAGCCCACACTGAAAGTTCTAAGCCTGGGTATATGAGCAGGGTAGCGTGAAGGTCTGGGTAGAGAAGGCGCATACCTGTGCCTCAGGATGTTCACTCTAGAAGCAACGTGGAGAATGGGTTAAAAGCAAAGAGACCAGTAGGAAGCTGTTAATCCAGTTAAAGTGAGATATGATGAAGATTTGTATTAGGAAGATGGGAGAAAGCGAGCAGATGCTGAGTAAAATCATTGAACGTGGTGACGGTTGATGTGGTTAAGGGAGATGGAGGTCTCTCTGTCAAGCAACTAGTTGGATGATGGTCACTTTTCATTGGGTAAGGAAAACAGTGACGTGACTGGTGAGTTAATGTAGTGTGTGTCTCACAGGCTATACCTCAGAGCCAGACCTTGGATTTTACATCTGAAATCCTAGCTTTGCCATTTATTAGCTTTGTGGCCCTGCCTTAATTTCCTTCATCAGATTCACTTACAGATACATTAATGTGTTAAAATGCTTAGAATAGTTCCTGACAGGTAAGCATTATATGTGTTTGCTGTTATTACTCATGGAGGATATGCCTTAGTTAAGTTTTAGACATAATAAAGGAGAATCATGTACCTATATGTAGTCAGCAGTTGGATATATGAGACTGGATAGAGCTCAGTAGAGCAGTGTGTGCTGGGAATACTATAATGGGAGTTATTATGTAAGTAGTAGTTGAAATTAAGGGAATATAGAAACTATCCCAGGGGAAGCACATACAGTGAGTAGAAGGCCAAGGTGGAGTTCCAGGGAACAACGATAATTTAGAAGTCAAGGAAGATGGGCTTATGGGTGTCAATGAGGGGGAGTGACCAGAGGCATAAGGAAGAAAATTAGTCCTTAGGATCCTGGATACTAAGGGCAGTGAGGGAGTGATTAATGTCAAAAGCTGTAAAGCTGACAAGATAAAGATTAAAAATTGAAGAGTCCACTGGATTCACAGTGAGAGCCTTTTTTAATTTTTAAAAATAAATCTGTTTATTTATTTATTTTTGGATGCATTGGGTCTTCGTTGCTGCGCACAGGGTTTCTTTTTAGTTGCAGCAAGCGGGGGCTAGTCTTAGTTGCAGTGCACAGGCCTCTCATTAAGGTGCCTTCTCCTGTTGCGGAGCACAGGCTCTAGGTGTGTGGGCTTCAGTAGTTGTGGCACATGGGCTCAGTAGTTGTGGCGTACGGGCTTAGTTGCTCCGCGGCATGTGGGATCTTCCTGGACTAGGGCTCAAACCCGTGTCCTCTGCATTGACAGGTGGATTCTTAACCACTGTGACACCAGGGAAGCCCCACGGTTAGAGCATTTTTGTGGAGTTTAGGGCAGAGGTCACTTTACCAAGGCCTGAGGAATAAATGGATGAGGAGGCAATGGAGATGTTGAGTTTCAGTCTCTCTTTCTCCCTCTTTCTTTCACTGATTTTTTTTTTAAAAATTAATTTTATCAAAGTAATTGTTTAAAAAAATCAAGTAGTTCTATAAGGCTTAGAAGGAAAAAAGGAAAAGCAATCCTGTGCTCCATTCCTCCCCACCCCACTTCCTTTTTTATAGAGGAAACCAAAATAAAATTGTCCAGCTGTTTCTTCTGGAATTTACTGCCCTGTTTCATACTGCTGTTTCTTTTGCTCCTTAGATACTATCTATAGACTTCCTACTGCAGAATATGATTACCTTTACCTCCCCCATTCTTAAAAAAAAAAAAAGTTTAGGACAATTTTTTTTTCTCCCCTCCCTGTTGAGCTTCCCTCCCACCGTCCCTATCTCACACCTCTAGGTTGTCAAAAAGCACCGAGCTGATCTCCCTGTGCTATGCAGCAGCTTCCCACTAGCTAGCTATTTTACATTTGGTATAGCACAATTTTTGATTAAAGAAATATTTAGTATTTATTGTAGCAACATAAAAGTTGTTAACAGAGGAATCACAGTGTACTGTGATTTTTCCCGTTTTAAAAACAATTTTTAGAGTTAATAATTGCTTTTTTCTTAATTTATTATATATGTATCATTACTATGTCTCCAAAGTATTCAACAGAACTGGAAAGCTACTCCATAGCTTCAAATATCCCAGATCGTCTGCCAATTTCATTTCTTCTTTCTTGGAGCATCCCTCCTGGAGTTTACCACACTCTTGCTCCAGTCTAAACCCTGTTGTTCTGTTCAGGCCTACTGAATAGCTCTTGTCCCATGCTTTTTTTAACTCTCATTCTGGGAACTTTCTTGCCTCTTAACTATTTCTGGATCTCATATCTTCATCTTTCTTGGTTTTTATTCCATGTTTGGATGGAACACATCCATAAACTTCTTCCTAAGAAAGAGTACTAAGGAAGTATGTTTTCAAGACTCCATGTGTCTGTTAGTTTGGCTAGGTATAGAATTTATATGGAAATAATTTCCCCTCACATTTGAAAATATTCTTCTCTCATCTTCTAGTGTCTGTTGTTGCTGTTGAAAAGTCAGATGCCATTCTGATTCTCACTCCTTTTTATAAGACTCCACCTTGCTTTTCTTTCTCCCTAGAAGCTTTTAGTCACTCCTCTCCCACCAACCTGGGTTGTTCTGAGGTTTCACAGTGATGTGCCAGGTTTTTTAATTAATTTTTTACATGACTTGATCCTTTCAGTATGAAAACTCATGTCTTTCTGTTATTGGAACTATTCTCAAAGTCCTTGCCTCCTTGTTTTTTCTTTTTGTAACTCCTATGGGAGAATGCTGTATTTTAAACTTTTCACTCTTGTTGTTCATCATTTTTGTCTTTGTGCCCTTTTGGAGTATTTAATCAATTTTCTGACACTTCTGTTGAATTTTCAGTGTCTCTAATCATATATTCAATTTCCAAGAGCTCTTTCTTGTTTTCAGGAGAACCCTGACTTGTTTCATTTATGCAATATAATCTTCTATCTATCTGAGGATGTTAATTGCAATTTTTTTTTTTTTTTTGCGGTACGCGGGCCTCTCACTGCTGTGGCCTCTCCCGCTGTGGAGCACAGGCTCCGGACGTGCAGGCTCAGCGGCCATGGCTCACGGGCCCAGCCACTCCGCGGCATGTGGGATCTTCGCGGACCGGGGCACGAACCCGTGTCCCCTGCTTCGGCAGGCGGACTCTCAACCACTGCGCCATCAGGGAAGCCCTAATTGCAATTTTTTAAGCTTTGTTCTCCGTACTTGTCCTATTTACTCCAGACTCTTTTTTTTTTTTTTTCTGTTTGCTTATGTTGGCTCCTTTTCCCATGTTGAAAGAAAGGTGATTCTTGGCTCTCCATTCTTAAGAGTGACCAAGATGTTTTGTTATGGGACAATTTTACTAAATGCTTTGACACCACATAGCATGGATTGCCTTCTAGTATAATTTAGTCTCCCGCTTGCCAGCCCATAAGATAATGGCAGATATTTTAGGTTTTGGGTATGGCCACAACTCACTTCTAGATTCCTTTTTCTGTACCATGCAGGAGAGTCTAAATTATGTTTTGCTAACAAACAACCTCAAATTTTCAGTGGTATACACAATTAAAGTTTTATCTCTCTCACATGTACAATGTGATCTACAGGACCCTGTACTCATGGTCCTCACTTTAGGACTCAGGCTAATGGAGACTCTATCATGAAACTTCCTTCTCTGATTGCTGAGGCAGTTATAGGTAATAACAGCAGATTGGGCACTAGCTCTTATAACTTCTACCCAGAGGTATGTAAGCCACTTCTACTCACATTTCACTGACCAAAGCAGGTCACATGGCCATGCCTAATTTAAAAAGTGGCGAAGGGCTTCCCATGGTGGCGCAGAGGTTGGGAGTCCGCCTGCCGATGCAGGGGACACAGGTTCGTGCCCCGGTCCGGGAGGACCCCACATGCTGCGGAGCGCCTGAGCCCGTGAGCCATGGCCGCTGGGCCTGTGTGTCTGGAGCCTGTGCTCCGCAACAGGAGAGGCCACAGCAGTGAGAGGCCCGCGTACCGCAAAAAAAAAAAAAAAAAAAAAGTGGTGAAGTGCAAGCCTACCATTTGCCCTGAGAGAGTGAGCAACCAGAATGTTTGTAACAGCTGTAATAGCTACCACAATCGTACTCCACTTACGCATATTCTGTAATTTCTTTATGGTCTTGCTATTTTAATGGATTCTGCAATAGATGTATCTTTCAAGAGTGAGATGTGTAAGTTCTTTTCCAGCTTCAAAGTCTATGGGTATATGAGTTAAGAACTGCCACTCACCCCTGACAACTTCTTGAAAATTACTGTGTTCAATAAATGTAGTAAAAATAAAACCACTAATATTCTGTCAAAGATGGGAGCTATTTTCCTCAGTAGCAGTTTATTTCTTTCAAAAAAGAAACAGATTCAGAAGCTTGACAGAATTGTAGGACATTTTTGCTTCTGTCTTGAATCACTGGCAATATTTAGCAACTGCTTTGATTCTTGAATTATAAATGTCCAATGGGGAGGTTTTAAATTTTTAAACAACCACGATTCCTCAGTTAACTTAAATGGTCTTTCTTAGTTGAAAATAAACATGTATATTTTAAAATATATCTTCTTAAAAATTATAAGTTACTGTATGTTGTCATATAAAAAATACCTCAAATATCTTAATACCCTTCAGCCAGATAAAATTTCACTCGCATTTATTTTATTTTACGCATTATTTCAAACTTTGTTTTAATTTTTTTGCTGATGTTATCTTTGTAAGCCCAGTGACATTGTGACACCACATTGCTCAGTCAGTAAGCTTTTTCTCTGTCCATGACTGTTTTCCCCAAATATTCAATTTAGTAGTTTTTTAAATGATATAATTTTGTTTTCCAAACCACTAAGTTGTTCATTTTACTCTAAAAATAAATTAATAGCTTTATTTTCATTCTGTATTTGAAAATGACATTGTATCTTGACAATGACCATACAAACACTTTGCTCAATTTCATTATTTGAAATACATGTATAAACAAGTTTTATTTTCAAAAAGGAGTACCCCAGCACCAAGTAATGTTATAGTATTTGCTTGCCTTTGAGTGATGATTTTATATGAAAGTTTTGGGCACTCTTCACATAGTGGAAGCAGTAGAACAATTTGTTATTAGCATAATGGAACTTGTTTTGCCTTGAGTCTAAAGACTCTACACATTTTTTTAATTATTATTTTTTATTCAAGTGTAGTTGATTTACAGTGTTATGTTAGTTTCAGGTGTACAGCAGAGTGATTCAGATATATATATATTCTTTTTTCAACACATTTATTTTTAAATGTCCTACTTTTAGGCAAGAAATAGAGAATTCTTTTTAGCTTTAAAAGTAGTTATTTTCACATTACACACACATTGATATTCAGCTAAAGTGGAACTCTTAAGATATTATAACAAAACATTTTATGTGTTCACTTGTTAATAAACAGCTGACAGTTATATTGTATGCCTGGATCTTTCCACATTTGTGTATATCACGTGTGCTCTAGTAGTAACTGCACTTGTTTGATTTTTTTGTGAGTGGCCTTGAACAAGCCAGAAGCTTTAATGAAAGAGCAATGGAGGGCTGTACTATTTTAAATTAAAAGCGCAAGTTTTAATATATGCACTGAAAAATACCAGTTGAAACATCTGAAATCGGAACCAAAACCAAAAAAAAAAACCAAAAAAAAAAAAGTGTAAACCTGGTGGTGCCAAGTAACATGTTAGGCATTCTACTGACTTAATTTTGTGTCTAATACGATTGTTGTATGTTATAGATGTTAAGGTACTTAAAAGCATATTTAAAAATAGGAATTCAGATCAATTATTGTAGAATCACTGAAGCATTTCTCTGAACTCCAGAGTTTTTTAAGTAGCAAGGTATAAGAGTTATTCTTTCAAAGGGCCTCAGATGGGTGTGAGCGAGGGGAGTTGTGGAAAGCTGAGTTACTGATTTTTTTCTCCATTGGATAAACCCAAAAAAGGTAAGTTTGGAGTTTTTGTCATCATCTCTGCAGCTTGAGAAGTTCCTCAGTTTTTCCTTAGCTCTAAAGGGAAAGTGGATGCCCTTCTCATTGATTCATCTCTGTTACCCATCATCCCCATCAACGATCATTGTAATATAGGGTGAATAGCATACTGTTGTTCTTAGAGCCAAATTAGCTCCATGCAGAGGGCAGAAACTGCCTTGCAGGAAAGGATCAAGTGTAATTCCTCTCAGAAAATATGCTAAAATGGAGAGCAGGATCCCTCTATCAGTTGTTCTCTTTAGGTTCAAGATCTTTGCTCTCCTGTGCTGTTGTCTAAATCACCTTTCTGCTGCCTTTCAAATTCAGGCAGCAGCCCACCAGCCCAGAATGTAGAGTCTGAAAATAATTCTCCAGATTCATTCCAAAGTTCTTATATTTATTTATTCTCAGTTCCATTCATGTTTGTATTCATTATTTCTTATTCATCTCTAGCTCTTTCTCCCCACCATCCACCTTCTCCCCTTTACCAATTATATAAATAATATAAAATGTCAGATTGTTTAAGTCACTAGAATATTTAATTTTCTAAAATTTGTTGGTAATGTCCAATATAGTGCCATATACAATCTGGTCTTATTAAATACTTTATAAATATAATAATGATAACTTTGTGTGTGTGTGTGTGTGGTACGCAAGCCTCTCACTGTTGTGGCCTCTCCCCTTGCGGGGCACAGGCTCCAGACGCACAGGCTCAGTAGCCATGGCTCATGGGCCCAGCCACTCCGCGGCATGTGGGATCCTCCCGGACTGGGGCACGAACCCGTGTCCCTTGCATCGGCAGGCGGACTCTTAACCACTGCGCCACCAGGGAAGCCCTAATAATGATAACTTTAATTTCAACTTAACACTTAATTTTTTTTTTAAGTATGGCAATATATCTCTCACTCAAAGTATCTCTTTATCAAAGGTGTATTTTTTATAATATTTTAAATGAAAAATTTGAAACATAAAGAAATTGAAATAATTTTAACAGTAAACCATTATATGCAACATCTAGATTGTATAGTTAACATTTTTCTGTACTTGTTTGTTCACCTAACTCTATATCTGTTAATGTAGATCCATTAATCTGTCTTTTTAATGCATTTCAAAAGAAGTTGCAGACATCAGTGCACTCCCCCCTAAATCCTTCAGCATGCATATCATTAACTAGAGTTCAGTATCTTTTTTTTTTTGAAGATGTTGGGGGTAGGAGTTTATTAATTAATTAATTAATTTTTGCTGTGTTGGGTCTTCGTTTCTGTGCAAGGGCTTTCTCTAGTTGTGGCAAGCGGGGGCCACTCTTCATCGCGGTGCACGGGCCTCACACTATCGCGGCCTCTCTTGTTGCAGAGCACAGGCTCCAGACGCGCAGGCTCAGTAGTTGTGGCTCACGGGCCTAGTTGCTCCGCGGCATGTGGGATCCTCCCAGACCAGGGCTCGAACCCATGTTCCCTGCATTAGCAGGCAGATTCTCAACCACTGCGCCACCAGGGAAGCCCCAGTATCTTTTTTGAGGTAAAATTGATATACAGTGAAATGCATGAACTGTGAGTGCACCGTTCAATGACTTTGACAAATGACTACACTTTTGTAACCTGCCTTAGCCACTCTTAAAACACTGAACATTATCATTCCTCCAGAAGGATACCTTATGTCCTTCCTAGTCAATTTTGTACTTTTTTGTATAGAGCTGCTTTCACTCAGTACTGTTGGGAGACAATTTTCCCTGGGTCTCCCAGATTGCTGCGTGTTTTATGCATGAGGCACTGACTCTCCTTTGTTCTAGGCTATATTTTCAAGGATATTTATATAGCAAACAGTTTTGGAACATAGAGACAGTGTTTCCTTCCAGTGTAAAGGGCAATGCTTACTGCCCATTATAAAAATTCAGGTTCCCTAAGGTCAGTGTTCCTCTCTTATAATGCAACCCACTGTGTATAAGTTTTATTTGACCTTCTTCACATCACCCTGTGGGAATTGGGGCTTGTAGAACCAGCATAAAGAAGCTGATACTCTGGCTACTACTGTTGCTCTGAATAGTAAACTGTCCTTTGTCTCAAAATCTGTAGTACTGTGCCTTCTACCAGCATCTTTGAAATTTTAGCAGGCTCATTTTTTAGCTTGCATTTGAGGTAAGATAAAAGACCCTTTACAGTTCTTGACAGGTATTGTGATATATATACCAGTAATTCATTCCTTTTTATTTCTCAGTATTGTTCTGTTATATGTACATAGCACAATTTATTTACTTGTTCTTTTACTGAAGGATATCTACCCTGTTCCTGGGTTTTAGCTGTTATGGATAAACCTGTTATCCAAAGTTTTGTAAAGATTTGCATACAAGTCTTTGGGTGGACATCTGTTTTCATTTCTCTTGGGTAAACACCTAAGAGTGAAATACTGGGCCATATGACAGGTATATATTTAAGTCTATTAGAAATTGCAGAACTTTTTCCAAAGTAGATCTGCCATTTTATACTCCTACCAACAATTTATGAGAGTTTTAACTCTTCCATAAGATTCTGACTCCAGTTCAAATCTGTGGATTTTTTTGACCATACCACCAAGCAATTCTGTGACACCAGCTAAGTGTACTACATTCAACTCAATTTTGACACTGTCTACCTGGAGATAGCATTATATCCCAGGTAAAAGGCAGGTTAAAGGCTCAGTCCCACAAGACTGCACCCCTCTTTCAGGTGCCAGTTCCACCTTGTCACCTGTGCTTCTGACTGAATGGCTGTTAGATTAGAGGCTCCTGGACTTCCCTGGTGGTGCAGTGGTTAAGAATTCGCCTGCCAGTGCAGGGGACACGGGTTCGAGCCCTAGTCCAGGAAGATCCCACATGCTGCGGAGCAACTAAGCCTATGCGCTACAACTACTGAGTCTGCGCTCTAGAGCCCACGACCAGAACTACTGAAGCCTGCATGCCAAGATCCCGTGCTCCGCAACAAGAGAAGCCACTGCAGTGAGAAGCCACTGCAATGAGAAGCCTGTGCACTGCAACAAAGAGTAGCCCCCACTTGCTGCAGCTAGAGAAAGCCCACACACAGCAACAAAGACCCAACGCAAACAAAAATAAATTAAAACAAAAAAAAAGATTAGATGCTCCTATGACCCCCCCACCCCCCCACCCCCCGGTTTTGCTTGATTTGCTAGAGCAGCTCACAGAGCTCAGAGAAATATTTTACTTACTAAATTACTGTTTTAATATAAAAGGATATCACTAAGGAACAAGTAGATAGAAGAGACTCATAGGGCAAGGTATGTGGGAAGAGGGACAGATCTTCCCTGCCTTCTTTAGGCATACCACTCTTCTAGCACCTCCACATGTTCACCAAACCAGAAACTGTCAGAACCCAACCTTTTGGGTTTTATGGAGGCTCAATACAAAGGCATGACTGATTAAACCATTGGCCATTGGCAATTGAACTCCACCTCTAGCCCTTCTGCCATCCCCAGAGGTTGATGAGAGGGGTGGGGAGTGAAAGTTCCAACCCTCTAATCACAAGGTTGGTTTCCCTGGCAACCAGCCTCCCTCCTACGATGCTATACCAAAGTCACCTTATCAATATAACAAAAGACACCTTAAGGAAATTCCAAGGGTTTTATGAGCTCTGTGTCAGAAACTGGGATGAAGACCAATATATATTTCTGCCTCCCATCCCCCACCCCCTAACTGCAATGGCTAGAACCTCCAGCACAATGTTGAATAGAGATGGTGAGAATGAGCATCCTTGCTTATTCCCAATCTGAGGAGGAAAGTGTTTAATACTTCATTATTAAGTTTGATTTAGCTTTAGGTTTTTTTTGTTTTGTTTTTTCTTTTAAACTAACACTCACTTTATTTATTTTTATGTTTATTTTTTGGCTGTGCCATGTGGCATAGCGGGATCTTAGTTCCCCAACCAGGGATCAAACCCACGCCCCTGGCACTGGCAGCACAGAGTCTTAACTACTGGACTGCCAGGGAAGTCCCTGGCTTTAGCTTTTCCATACTTGTCATTTAGTAGATTGGGATGTTTCCTTCTGTTCCTAGTTTGTTGAGAGTTTTTGCTGAATTTTATTTTCAGTTATTATTTTCTCTTTTGACTGTCAAGTCCTGTTTTTCAAAGAATTGTCCATTTCTCCTAGGTCATCAATTTTATTGGCAATATTCATAATATTCCTTTATTAGCCTTTCCATGTAAGATTGCTAGACCCTCTTTGGTTCCTGCTTTGGGTAATTTGTGTTCTTATTTTTCTCATTAGTCTACCTGGGGGCTTATCAGTTTTGTTGAAAGCCCTGACTTTTGGGTTTCTTAGTTTTTTCTATTTTCCCCTATTTTATTGAATTATGCTCTTATTATTTTTTCCATTTACTAACTTTGGATTTTCTTTTTTCTTCTCACTTCTTAAGGTGAACCCCTATGACACTGATTTGCGACCTCTCTTTTATTTCTAATATAAGCATTTACATCTGTAGGTTTTTCTTTATGGTTGGTTTTAACCACATTCCACGAATTTTGATATGTTGTATTTTTCATTATCATTCATATAAAACATTTTTCAAATTTTTTGTGATTTCTTTAATCTATCAAGTTAATCAAAAGGATCTTGTTTACTTGCAAATATTTACATTTATTTACCTTTCTATTTCTTAATCAGTATTGTTTTCTATTTTAATTCTGTTTTGACCTGAGACTATACTCTGTAAGATCATCTAAAATGTATTGAGACTGTTTTTTTATGGCCCTCCTTATGGACTATTTTGGTGAATGGGCCATGTGGAATTGCAAAGAATTGTATCTTGCAGTTGATGGGTGTAGTTTATATATGTGTGCGTGAGATCTATATCTATTTATAGCTGTATATCCATACCTATATCCATGTCTATTAGGGCAAAGTGGTTAATTGTGTGTTTTAAGATTTTCTTTTTGTCCTGAGTGATTTTTTTTTCCTAGTTTTATCAACTGCTGGGAGTAGCATATTAAAAAACCTCCAACTATGATTGGATTTTGTCTGTTTCTCTAATTCTGTCAGTGTTTGATTTATGCATTTCAGAGCTCTGTATATATCTGACAAGTAAGAATCTTAAAGCCTATGTTTTAAGATTTTTGATTGCTGTATTTTATTTCATTTTGAAATGCCCTTCTTTATTTCTGGTAGTACTCTGTCTTAAAGTCACTTTTATTATTATTAACAAAGCTGTAGCCTTCTTATTGCTTATTGTTTTCATGTTATGTCTTTTCCATCCTGTAGATTTTTTCAAGTGTCTTTGTATTAAGGTGGTTCTTTTGTAAATAGCACATAGTCAGATCTTGCCTTTTTATCCATTCTACCAATGTTTGTGTTTTAGTTGGAGAACTAACACGTATTTATTTATATGCTTTGATTTAGATCTACCACTTTGCTGTTTTTTGTTTATCCCACTGTTTTTGTTTTTTTGGTACCTATTTTCTTCCATTTCTGCCTCCTTCTGTCTTAGTATGATATTTTTAAAGTTCCATTTTAAATCATCTGTTGGCTTTTTAATTATACCTTTTTGTATTATTTTTAGGGGTTGCCCTAAGGCTTGCCTTCTCAAAGAGGTTATCATAAGAATGTGAAAATTATTTTTAGGGGTAAGGGCAAAAACCATCCTAGATATTATGGTAATTTGTGGCCCTGTAAAGAGCCACAGTACATAAGTAAATATTCAGTATATCAGTGTTATTAAAGTTCCATGGGGGAGGCAAGTAAGAAAAAAGTCTCCTTATGAGGGGATGATGAAAAACAGGTTGAGAAATACTTGTCTCGGTTTACAGTGTACATCCTTAAACTTTCAGTAATATACATAGACTTAATATCCTACCACACTTTGAGTAAAATCAGCAATATGTTTTTAAAAAAATCATTTTTATATCCATAACATCTTAAATTATGCCCTTTAAGACTGCTTTATTTTTTTAAAGCAGTTTTAGGTTCACAGCAAAACTGAGATAAAAGTACAGAAATTTTCCATATACCCAGTGCTCCTACACATGCATAGCCTCACCCATTATCAACGTTTCCTGCCAGAGTGGTACGTTCGTTACAGTTGTTGAACCTACAGTGATACATCATAATCACCCAAAGTCCATAATTTACCTTAGGATTCACTCTTGGTGTTACATGTTCTGTGGGTTTGGTCAAATGAATAAGGATATGTATCATTGTTATAGTATCATACAGAGTATTTTCACTGCTCTAAAAATCCTCTGTGTTCTACCTATTCATCGGCCGCCCTTCCCCAGACCCCTGGAAAACACTGATCTTTTTACTGTTTCCATAGTTTTACCTTTTCCACAATGTTATGTAATTGAAATCAGACAGTATGTAGCCTCTTCAGATTGGTTTCTTTCACTTAATAATATGCGTTTAAGGTTCCTCCATGTCTTTTCATGGCTTGATAGCCCATTTCTTTTCAGTGATGAATAACATTCTGTCGTCCAGATGTACCTCAGTTTATTTATCCATTCAACTACTGAAGGACATCTCGGTTGCTTCCAAGTTTTGACAGTTACGAGTAAAGCCGCTCTAAACATCAGTATGCAGGTTTTTCTGTGGACATAAGTTTTCAACTTCTCTGAGTAAATACCAAGGAGTGACATGCAATTGCTGGATTGTATGGTAGGAGTATGTTTAGTATTGTTAAGTAATTGCCAAAACTGTCTCCCAAAGTGATTACACAGTTTTGCATTCCCACCAGCAATGAATGAGTTCCTGTTGCTAAATATCCTTGGCAGCATTTGGTGTTATCAGTGTTCCAGATTTTGACCATTTTAATAGGTGTATAATCATATTTCATTTTAATTTACATTTTCCTGATGACATATGATATGGAGCATCTTTTCATATGTTTATTTGCCATCGTTGTATCTTCTTTTAGTGAGATGTTTGTTTAGATCGTTGGCCCTTTTTTTTTTTTGCGGTACGCGGGCCTCCCACCACTGCGGCCTCCCCCATTGCGGAGCACAGGCTCAGCGGCCATGGCTCACGGGCCCAGCCGCTCCGTGGCACGTGGGATCCTCCCGGACCGGGGCACGAACCCGCGTCCCCTGCATCGGCAGGCGGACTCTCAACCACTGCACCACCAGGGAAGCCCCGTTGGCCCATTTTTTAATCAGGTTGTTCATTTTCTTATTGTTGAGTTTTAAGTGTTCTTTGTATATTTGAATAACAGTCCTTTATCAGATCTGCCTTTTGCACATATTTTTCTCAGTCAATGACTTATCTTCTCATATTCTTGACATTGTCTTCTGCAGAGCAGAATTATTTAATTTTAATGAAGTCTGGGTTATCAGTTATTTTTTCATGGGTCATGCCTTTGGTGTTGTATTTGAAAAGTCTTCATCATTCCTAAGGTCATTAGGTTTTCTTCTGTGGTGTCTTCTGGGAGCTTTATAGTTTTGTGTTTTAAATTTAAGTCTATGATTCATGTTGAATTAATTTTTGTGAAAGGTATAGGACTGTGTAGAATTTTTTTTTTTGGCATGTGAATGTCCAGTTGGTCCAGCACCATTTGTTAAGAAGTGGATTTTTTGGGGGCCTGTCACTGCTGTGGCCTCTCCCGCTGCGGAGCACAGACTCCGGACACGCAGGCCCAGTGGCCATAAATCACAGGCCCAGCCGCTCCACGGCATGTGGGATCCTCCTGGACCGGGGCACGAACCCGTGTCCCCTGCATCAGCAGGCCGACTCTCAACCACTGCGCCACCAGGGAAGCCCTTAGAAGTGTTTTTTTATATGTATATATAATTATATCTAAATATATAATATATACTTAATCTAAATATGTACTATAATATATAATATAATAATTATTAATATATAAAAGAAATGTAGAATTCTTTCAGTTTGATGAAATATGAATATCATTGAACGTTAGATTCAATTGTGATATTTAAAATTTTTTTAATTTAGCCATCGTCTATTAAGTACTTCTAATTTTCAAAGGAACACAATAAAAATAAGATGTCCAACAATAAAAGGGTCGAATACTTACAATTCAGTGTATCAGCTAAGAAGTTTTACAGAAAATTTTTAATAAGAGTTAAGCAGAACAATTAAGGGGTAAAAGGTGAGCATGAGTTGGGTAGGGAGGTCTGCCAGAGGCCTGCAGCTTCAAGATTCTAAACCTAATGTTGAGACCTTGGTGTTGAGGGACAATTGAAATACTCTGGAGAATGTTACACTAGGCATCATGGTATACAAGGGCTTTTGGTGTCAAATGATCTGGCTGTGAGTCCTGGCTCTACCATTAATCAGATTTGACCTCTCAGTGTCCTCATCTAAAAGAGACAAAGTCACACTACTTTGTCCTTCCTCCCCACCTCTTTCCTTTGCTCCCCACCACCCTGATTCTCTTCCTCTGCCTTGAATATATACTGAGCACCCGCTGTGTTTCAGGGATGGTTTTAGGTGTGGGGATGTAAATGAAAAATTACAGTATGGTAGGTGTTACAATGGTGAAGTATACCATATATAATTAAAAAGAAGTACCTATATTTGCTCAAGAATGTCACGAAAGAGTTTGAAGATGAGATCGTGTTTAAACTGAAACTCAGTAATGTGCAGACATTTGCCAAGTGGGTGTCAGGGGTAAGGGTAGGTTGGATCAAATGAAAGCATTCAGACAGTGCCTGTGGGGTTTTTTCCCATTATGGTTTATTATAGGATGTTGAATATAGTTCCCTGTGCTGTACAGTAGGACCTTGTTGTTTATCTATTTTATGTATAGCAATTTGTATCTGCTAATCCCAAACTCCTAACTTATCCCTCCCTGAACCCCTTTTCCCTTTGGTAACCGTCAGTTTGTTTTCTATGTCTGTGAGTCTGTTTCTGTTTCATAGATAGGTTCATTTGTGTCATATTTTAGATTGCATATATAAGTGATATATCGTATTTATCTTTGTCTGACATACTTCACTTAGTATGATAATCTCTTAATCTCTAGGTCCATCCATGTTGCTGCAAATGGCATTATTTCATTCTTTTTTATGGTTGAGCAGTATTCCATATATATACCACATCTTATTTATCCATTCATTTAGATTGCTTCCATGTCTTGGCTATTATAAATAGTGCTGCTATGAACATAGCAGGTGCATGTATCTTTTCGAATTAAAGTTTTCTCCATATATACACCCAAGAGTGGGATTGCTGGGTCATATGGCAACTCTATTTTTAGTTTAGTTTTTTTTTTTTTTTCGGTACGCAGGCCTCTCACTGTTGTGGCCTCTCCCGTTGCGGAGCACAGGCTCCGGACGTGCAGGCTCAGCAGCCATGGCTCACGGGCCCAGCCCGCTCCGTGACATGTGGGATCTTCCTGGACCGGGTCACGAACCCGTGTCCCCTGCATCGGCAGGCGGACTCTCAACCATTGCACCACCAGGAAAGCCCGTATTTTTAGTTTTTTAAGGAACCTCCATACTGTTGTCCATAGTGGCTGTACCAATTTACATTCCCACCAACAGTGTAGGAGGGTCCCTTTTTCTTCACACCCTCTCCAGTGTTTATTATTTGTAGACTTTTTAATGATGGCCATTCTGACTGCTGCGAGGTGATACCTCATTGTAGTTTTGATTTGCACTTCTCTAATAATTAGTAATGTTGAGTATCTTTTCATGTGCCTATTGGCCATCTGTATATCTTCTTTGGAGAAACGTCTCTTTAGGTCTTCTGCCCATTTTTTGATTGGGTTGTTTGTTTTTTTGTTATAGAGTTGTATGAGCTATTCGTATATTTTGGAAATTTAAGCCCTTGTTGGTTGCATTGTTTGCGAATATTTTTTCCCAGTCTATAGATTGTCTTTTCATTTTGTTTATGGTTTCCTTTGCTGTGCAAAAGCTAGTAAGTTTGATTAGATCCCATTTATTTTTGCTTTTATTTTTATTGCCTTGGGAGACTGACCTAAGAAAACATTGGTATGATTTATGTCAGAGAATGTTTTGCCCACGTCCTCTTCTAGGAGTTTTATGGTGTCGTGTCTTATATTTAAGCCTTTAAGCCATTTTGAGTTTATTTTTGTGTATGGTGTGAGGGTGCGTTCTAACTTCATTGATTTATGTTGGCTGTCCAGCTCTCCCAACACCAGTTGCTGAAGAGACTGTCTTTTCTCCATTGTATATTCTTGCCTCCTTTGTCAAAGATTAATTGACCATAGGTATGTGGGTTTATTTCTGGGTTCTCTATTCTGTTCCATTGATCCATATGTCTGTTTCTGTGCCAGTACCATGCTGTTTTACTGTAGTGAAGACAGTGCCTGTTTTTAATAGGTTCTTGAACCTGTTTGTTTTCTCTTACCTCTCTCCCATAGGCAGACCTGGATACTTACAAAAATAGTATAAACCATTTATTGAGCTGCTATTCAGGCTGCTAAGCACTGTTCTAGGCATTTTATATTAATTATTTAGAATCTAGCAATAACTGTAGTAGACATTTTTTATTCCTTGAAGATATTATTATCCCCAGTAGATAGATAAGGAAACTGGAGCACAGGGTTTTTTAACATGTCTCTGGTCATGCAGTTTGAGGTTGTAAGTAGTAGGATTAGGATTCAAACCAGTATTGAAATCCAACTTTAATCCCTGCCTGCTTTCCATTATGTCACTTTAAATACCATTCCAGCAGTTTTGCCAGTTTTAGTGTACCCTTCTCAGTTTTGAAGTACAGGCCAGATGAAGGGACTTAGTTAGGATTTACTTCAATATCAAGAAAAGTATAAAAATCTCATTATTTTTAATCCTATTTATGTGAAATTTAGTAATTTGACTGGGGCTAAACTGGATTTTATCTATTTACATAAAGCTCAGTAAACATTGACTTCTACCAGGCCACCATATTTCTTTTAGCTTCTATTTTCTTAAGGGATTTGAGTTAAGTAAGGACTAAAATCTCGAGAACGCGTAAAGGGAAATTTTAGCATTGACTAAAAAATAGTTACTCGTTCATTTCGATCTCTGTCTACATAGACCGAGTGAAGTCATAGAATTAAAAATACGTATTTTAAGAAAGGATAGAGACTTGTGTTCTATAACAGAAAGAAAAGAAGGAGACCCACCCAACTGTAAGCAATTTGTCTATCGTTGTATAACACATTAGTTGTTGGAGCCAAGACTAAGTCCCAGACCTCCTAATACTTAGTCCAGTGATATTTTTATTGTGTTCTTATACATACCTCAGGCTTAATGATTCCTGGGGTATCTTGACATGTAAATCAAAAGCATATAGTCCTTGGGGACTTCCCTGGTGGCACATTGGTTAAGAATCCACCTGTCAATGCAGGGGACGTGGGTTCGAGCCCTGGTCCGGGAAGATCCCACATGCTGTGGAGCAGCTAAGCCTGTGTGCCACAATTACTGAGCCTGCGCTCTAGAGCCCACGAGCCACAACTGCTGAGCCTGCGTACCACAACTATTGAAGCCCGCATGCCTAGTGCCCATGCTTCGCAACAAGAGAAGCCCGCGCACTGCAACGCAGAGTAGTCCCTGCTCGCTACAACTAGAGAAAGCCTGTGTGCAGCAGCGAAGACCCAATGCAGCCATAAATAAATAAACAAACAAACAAACAAACAAGTTTATTTTTTAAAAAAAGCATATAGTCCTTAAGAGTCTTACCCATTATTCATGCATATTATGTAATATGTCTGCTGCATATTGTGTACTAATTAACTGCCCTTCACTCATTGTATATTTTTCCACTGATACCTTAGAAAAAAATACTCTTTCTCAGAAAAATATATTAAAATATTGAAAAGCAGAATATATTTGAATTTTCAGCTCTTTAGCCTCCTAATATTATCTGATATTCCAGAATTTTTTTTTCTAACATATCTGTATCACCCAGCTTTATTGGACTGAAATTCTTCTACAACTTAATTTTAATTATATTCTTATTATTCTGCCTAACAATGAAGTGAATCACTTAAGTCTATTGTTATCATTAGAGTAAGTCAACTATCAAGAAGGTATCAAACAAAAATAAACAAATGGGACCTAATGAAACTTAAAAACTTTTGCATAGCAAAGGAAACCATAAACAAGACAAAATGACAACCCTCAGAATGGGAGAAAATATTTGCAAACGAAGCAACTGACAAAGGATTAATCTCCAAAATATACAAACAGCTCGTGCAGCTCAATATCAAAAAAACAAACAACCCAATCCAAAACTGGGCAGAAGACCTAAACAGACATTTCTCCAAAGAAGATATACAGATTGCCAACAAACACATTAAAGGATTCTCAACATCACTAACCATTAGAGAAATGCAAATCAAAACTACAATGAGGTATATCACATCACACCAGTCAGAATGGCCATCATCAAAAAATCTACAAACAATAAGTGTGGAGAAAAGGGAACCCTTTTGCACCGTTGGTGGGAATGTAAATTGATACAGCCACTATGGAGAACAATATGGAGGTCCCTTAAAAAACTAAAAATAGAACTACCATAGACCCAGTACTGGGCATATACCCTGAGAAAACCATAATTCAAAGAGAGACATGTACCACAGTGTTCATTGCAGCACTATTTACAATTGCCAGGACATGGAAGCAACCTAAGTGTCCATCGACAGATGAATGGATAAAGAAGATGTGGCACATGTATACAATGAAATATTACTCAGCCATAAAAAGAAACAAAATTGAGTTATTTGTAGTGAAGTGGATGGACCTAGAGACTGTCATACAGAATGAAGTAAGTCAGAAAGAGAAAAACAAATACCATATGCTAACACATATATATGGAATCTAAAAAAGATAAAGGTTCTGAAGAACCTAGGGGTAGGATAGGAATAAAGACACAGACGTAGAGAATGGACTTGAGGACATGGGGAGGGGGAAGGGTAAGCTGGGACAAAGTGGGAGAGTGGCATGGACACTACCAAATGTAAAATAGGTAGCTAGTGGGAAGCAGCCGCGTAGCACAGGGAGATGAGCTTGGTGCTTTGTGACCACCTAGAGGGGTGTGATAGGGAGGGTGGGAGGGAGACGCAAGAGGGAAGGGATATGGGGGATATATGTATATGTATAGCTGATTCACTTTGTTATAAAGCAGAAACTAACACACCATTGTAAAGCAATTATACTCCCATAAAGATGTTAAAAAAATAAAAAGAGGTATCAATTGGCCTGTTCAAGGAGTGGTGGTTAAAAAAAAATGCCAGATTTTGATTTTTAGTGTTGTTGTCTTCCAGCCGACAGTGTTAGATAATCATTTCTGTGATGAAGCACTTGGAGCAGTCTTGCAAAGATGTTTGTACAACATCACTATCCATTTACCAATAAATTTTTCCATGGGGCAAGTAATAATTTATAGCAGGTGATATGTATGGCTCAGAATGTATTTTGCAAAGCCAGTTCCTCCTTTCATTTTTAGTTTATTTGTAACCATCTCTTGCTAAGACTATGACAGTTACCTTGTAACAGGCATCCCCTGTAACAGAGATACAATCCTCATGTCTCCACACATCCATGGTATTGCCAAAAAGGTGATAGTTTTTTAAAACACAGATTTGATCTTGCAACTTATGAAAGCAAAACATATCAGTAGGTGTTTATTTTATACAGAATGAAATGCTTAAGATATCAATAAATAATTTCCATTTTCTGGCTCTAACTTGCATTTTCCAGCCTCATTTATGGTCACCCTCTTCACACTAATATACTTAAAGTAAGCTTTTTCCCTTCCCCAGATATCTGCTAAGTATCCTGCTGTACAAGCATAAGGTTAAGCCATTAGCTCAGTTTGGATTACTGTTTTCACTCTCCATTGAAATCTCACTCTCTCTTCATGCAAGGAGAAATGTACCTCATGTGTAAAAGCTTCCATAATATGTATTCCATAAAATATGCTTCACCCAGTATAGGCCTCTCCTTGGCATTCCCTTTAGCTCTGGGAAATTTTCTCATACTATTCATTTAATAATAATAATTTAATAATTTGTCTCCTCCATCTTCTGTATTTTCTTTCCCAGGACCTCTAATCCAAGGTTTGGGTATATTTCATTTGAGGGGATCTATTTATCCTATGTGCCGAGAGATTTTCTAAACTTTTATTTCCAACTCAATTTTTTTAATTGTCTGAGAGTATTGTTAAAATTCTCTGATTGTTTTTGTTCTTGTCTTATTGATATTGTTTCAAATATCTGTAGAGATATTAATTAGGTGGTGGATAAAATTTCTTTTGTTCCCTCATTTATCTTGGCTTTTCTTCATTATGCTGCGTGTTTTGTGATTCTTGGTTGACCCTTCAGGTATATGAATGAGGGGTAAGAATGAGGGATAGGAATGATTTAAGGTTGAGTGGATAGGGAGACAGCTCTTGCACCTGTGGCTTCCTAATTGTCGGAATGAATAGAGGTTTGTGTGTAGGATCCAATTTTTCACAAGTTGTCTAGATACTTCCTTCAGTCTCTTAAGAGAAGGACCTCACATTATTTGCATTGGGGTATTGTTTGCCTGTTTTCACATGTGTAGGTGGGAATAGGGGTGGGAAGATGAAACGGGCATCTAGTCCATATACAAACTTTCCATTAATCCTTCTGTTTTCGTTGTACATGTAGTGTCTCAGCACAGTCTCTCTGAGTTCTGTTAGGAATGCTGGTTCCTACTTCTGCAGCTCCTTTTATTAGTTTTCCTAGGGTATGGCCCTTCAACTCAGTTGACCAGTCATCAGTCTTTCTAACTTCCAGAAATTTCTTGAAGTCTGCTTTCTCTTGATGGCATCCCCCTTCTCTTCCTTATTGTGAATTTATTTCTTTTTATTATTTTATTGTAGTTTTGATGCCTTTTAAAGAGGAACATGAGACATGTTTATTCAGCCTGCCATCTTAAATTGGAAGTCAGCTTATGTTTCCTAGAGAAGAAAATATACTCTTACTTCTAAGGAGAATCAAGTATAAAGCTGTAGCAACACTTTATTGGTTTTCTAATCGAGTTGGAGAGAAAAAAACACGTGCCAAAAGAGATAAGTAATCTCATCACTAATGGGAACCTTGGGTAGAATACTTGGCAAATAAAGTTTAGTATTTGGACCACTGTCGTTTGACTCCATGTTCCTGTCATTCTTTGAAAGTCATTTAAAAATGATTGGGAGGTGGGACTTCCCTGGCAGTCCAGTGGTTAAGACTCTGAGTTCCCTCTGCAGGGAGCGCAGGTTCGATCCCTGGGTGGGGAACTAAGATCCCACATGCTGCGTGGTGCAGCCAAAATAAATAAAAATAAATAAAAGAAATGATTGGGGGGGCTTCCCTGGTGGTGCAGTGGTTGAGAGTCCGCCTGCCGATGCAGGGGACGCAGGTTCGTGCCCCGGTCAGGGAGGATCCCACATGCCGCGGAGCGGCTGGGCCCGTGAGCCATGGCCGCTGAGCCTGCGCGTCCGGAGCCTGTGCTCCGCAACGGGAGAGGCCACAGCAGTGAGAGGGCCGTGTACCGCAAAAAAAAAAAAAAAAAAATGATTGGGAGGAGGAAAAGGAATATAGCAAGGAAATTGAGAGTCAGTATTTTTATAATTCTGAAATAAATTTTTTCCAAAATGAATTTTAAATTTTGGAATAAAGGGAAGTGGGAGAAAGGGGAGCCTTATTTGGTTGGAGGAAGAGGAACACAAATTAAAGGTGTTAGATGAGTTAACTTAATATGTGCACATTCAAAGTTGGCCTGTCCCCTTTGTAAGTGCCTGATATCTTAGCAGGCATGTCAGCAGCTTCTAAATGCTTCTACAATCATTTGGTCATTCCTTTGTTCATTTATTCATTCAGTAATTGCGATTCTTTCCTGTAGAAGATAAATTGTAGAAACAAAATCTATTTTGTCCAAACAAATGTTGCAGATGACAATGTAAGCCCAAACACCAAATGTCTCGCCTTATGAAAGTCTTACACGTAGATTGGGCAAAAATCTACATAAATCTGCATTCTTGGTTCTCATAGGCAGAGCGTCATGAATTGTGAGGCATAGCAATGAGAGTGATTAGAGAATATTGGAAGAAGGAAGAACAAGAAAAATAGATCCATATTAACTTCTGAATGGAGTCAGAGAATAACGTTATTACCATGAACCATTATAATCCTATCAGCATTTTATTCCAAAGGTATCATGCACAGTGTCACCTTGACACTAAAAGTAGAAGTTATTTTATGTAGCAGAAGTAGGAGCTGGGAAATTTGACTTGACATGAGCTTAACCCCTTAGAGTTCAGTCCACCTTTTTTTTTCAAGTGAGAGTTGGACTAAATAATGATTAATGATCTTACTGATGCTAAATCTATGATTCTTTTACGTACTTATTGAATGATAGTTGTTTGCAGGCATTAGGCTAAGTCCTTTGGGAAATACTAAGATATATATCACAGTCCCTGACCTTCAGGAGAAGAAAAATCCAAAAGAGCAAATAAAAGTAAGGCATACACAGATATCTGCATTACGCAGCAGTGTATTATAAAAACTATATACAAGAATCAATTAAGTGAAAGAGGAGGGAATTTCCAACTTGGGCAATTGAGGATGATTGCAAAAAGGATCCTATGAATTATGCCTTGAATCTTGAGTAAGATTTTGATAGACAGCTATGACTAAGAGAATAATGCATCCCCACCAGCCTAAGTTGGAGTACAGAGATGAGAAAACGTGAAATGTGCTTAGGGAAGTACGAGTCAGCCAGCTTTATTAGAGTAATGGGAAAGGAAGTGGAAAATATACCTAGAGGTAACATTATGAGTGGTCTTACCTACAATTTAAGGGAAGTATTGTAGATTTTTGAGACAGGAGACCAACAGGCTAAGATTTATTCAGAGAAGATATGCAGGTGTGGAAGATGCTAAGGAGTAGGGAGGAGAGTTGATGCTGAAATAGCAATGAAGAAACTATTACACTCATCCAGGTAGGAAATAGTTAGGACCAGAAGTAGGGCAGTGGCAATCCAATGAAATGGTTGGGGCAGATGAAAGTAAGAATGCACCTGATTCAGTAAATGGTTGGGTAAAACTAAGGATTGGAACCAGTATGACTGGAAAAATGGGGGCACCTTTAATAAAAATTGCCAAGGCAAGGGGAGAAGTTGACTTTTGTGAAGAAATAAAATAAGCTAATTCCCCACCTTTAACAAATCTTTCCCACTTATGTAGCAGCAATTTTGGTGTAATAGCAAAGATAGAATATTCTCTGTGAATTCTTGTCCTTTTCTTGCAAAGCCATTATAGTTTCTTACGGATATTATTATTATTATCGTCAATTACTGTGAATCTAAATTGCCTTATGTACTCATTTGGGGAAGGAGGGGAGTATATGACAGAATGGGGGAAAAGGTATTCTTTCAGAATATCGTGAAGAATAGCCAGAGAGCAGGATTTTACTTTAGATTCAGAAATGCAGTTCACTTACAAATGATACCTATCAAAAATTGTAATAATGGAAAATGAAATCAAGTGTGCCAGTACACTAGGAACTATGAGGAAATAAGTGACAGAATTTTTTTTTTTTTTTTTTGCTGTACGCGGGCCTCTCACTGTTGTGGCCTCTCCCATTGCGGAGCACAGGCTCCGGACGCGCAGGCTCAGCGGCCATGGCTCACGGGCCCAGCCGCTCCGCGGCATGTGGGATCTTCCCGGACCGGGGCACGAACCCGTGTCCCCTGCATCGGCAGGCAGACTCTCAACCACTGCGCCACCAGGGAAGCCCGTGACAGAATTTTGATTATAGAAACAAAGCATGAACATATGATAGCTCTAATTAAAACTGCTATCCCTCCCTTCTCTTAATTGCAGTAGTTGACCCTATGCGCCACTTCATCTGATTTGATAATCTGCACTTTTTAGAGTAGGGAGTAAGAAAGGAAATGAAAGCAAAGGACTGTTTATAATTAGTGAGGAGAGAGCTTAGAAGAAAAAAGTAGAAGATTTGGAAATATTATATAAAGCTTTAAAAACAATAATTAAAAAAAAATTTTACAGCATGTAGGCAGTTGTGATTTTTTTTCCTCTAATTCCTACACAGCATCAGGGAGCAGAAAAGGTGCTGCCAAATTACACTTCCCCGTGCAGGCTTTCTCAGTGTCGGACGACCTGCGCTAGAAACTGGTTGAAACCCCTGTTTTCATGTGCCGTATTACTTTCATAATGAAGAGTCTCCTTTTGCATTGAAATTTGAAGTGTTGTTTTTATCTTTTCCATGTAATTATTTGGTTATATGTAATTATTTACCTACCTTTAGAGTCATGGACTTGGGACGGGTGGAGATTTTTCTGGTCCAGCATTTCCCTAAGTATGTTAGTCATCTGTAGTTATAAAGAGAGGTCTCTGGGATCAATTAGGTCGGGAAATTCCTGAGTTAAACACAGTTAAACAAGATTTTTATTTCAGTGGAGGTTGGGGAGGGTACGAAATCTCAGAGACTTAAATATGCTAATATGATCCAACTAAGAAGAAACTAGGTGTAGCAATTCACAAACTTATTTGACCACCAGATCCTTTTTTCATGGAATCTTTTTCAGGACCATTGTTCCTCTGAACACGAGGGGAAACTTAAATTCCTTAATTTTACAGATTAAACAGAAAAGAGAGAAATGACTCATTGCATGCCTGTTTTCTTAAAGAACTGGACTTGAACCAGGATCTCCTACCTACTATATTCAGATTTGCTTCCTTTTGACCCCAAATTCAGAAAAGTCTTAAAGAACTACATCGTACTCAAAATTAGATCTGTAAGATGTACACAAGGGGATTTGAAGAAATAAATAAAATTAGAATGATTTACTTATTTTAATATAGTTTGAATTGGCACATTGACTTTGATGAAGAGTTAGATCGAAAGAGCCAATTATTTGTAACCAAAGTCACACTTTTCCAATCAGGAAACTTTTTTTTTTTTTTTGGTAAAAACTAAGTATCTTTCAAATTACAGAAAAGCTCAAACAACACAATAATGTGTGTATCCAGAAGCTTCCCCACTTTCCCAAAAAAGGACTAGAGAAAAATGACTGTTCATGATTTGCTGTCGATTGTTCCAGACCCCATTGCTACATAAGTAAACATGTATCTTTTAAACACTTCTCTACATAGATGGTGTTATGGTAGACACACTGTTCTTTACCCTTACTTTTTTTACTCATCAGTATTACATGTTTATCTTCCCCACATTAATACATATAGATCTTTTAATGGCTCAATAGTGTTACATTATATACGTCTACTATCATTTATTTCATCAGTTTCCCATTGATGGACCTTAGGGTAGCTGTAATTTTTCTACCAGGCAGCAGTGCCGTAGTGAATTTTGATATAGGTTTTTGTGTGTGATGGGGGTGGAGGGACCTTTGTGTGAGTATGTCTATAGGAGAGTCCTTGAAGTGGAATTGCTGGGTCAAAAAATATACACATTAAAATTTTTGTAAGTATTGCCAAATTCCTTTAAAAACGGTATTAGTTTATTCTCCCACTGCCAGCATTACAACAGGAAACTTTTAAATGGTATGCCTTTCACTGAACTTTAAAAAAAAAGATTTTATACTTAGCAATGAATAACTGGGGATATCTTGCTGTGTTAATCTTAAAATCACAGAGATAATTTATAAAGCATTAATAATCATGATCTCTCTTTCTCTCTCCCTCCCTCCCCTGCTCTTCTCAGAGCAAATTATTCATGGAAGGATTTAGAAGCCTAAAAGAAGGAGAACCAGTGGAGTTCACATTTAAAAAATCTTCCAAAGGCCTTGAATCAATACGGGTAACAGGACCTGGTGGGAGCCCCTGCTTAGGAAGTGAAAGAAGACCCAAAGGGAAGACACTACAAAAAAGAAAACCAAAGGGAGACAGGTAATCATTTTACCTTGTTAGCCTGTGAGTTTATTGTATTTGGAAAAGATTTCTAAAATTTTAATTTATATTTTTATTATGTTATTAAATCTAGCCACAATAAAATAAAATGCAACCACTGAGTATTTGAATCGAATTTATCAGAAATATAGGCTATCTTGCAACTTGAACTCTCTGCAGAATATACTTAACTGAGCCTTCAGTATTGCACACTAGACAGTCTCCCAACCATTATTTCCACCAGACTGTTCAGAGACCACAAATGGGAAGTTGAAGTTCCCAACAGACAGAGGTGCCCCTCTGTACATCTTAACACCTCACCTGTTTTTTCAAATGAAAATACGTTTATTATTTTGTCTGTTTTGAAAAGATAACTCACTACAGAAAATTCAAATATGAAAAAATCACTGGAAATGTTAACTACAGGTGGGAATCATAATATATGTGCAGTATTTTTGAAACTTGCATTTGTTTTCACTTAGAAGTGTATGGTGGAACATTCCATGTTAGTCTTCAGCACCTGCATAAATTCCCACTGTGTGAATGTACCAAAATTTAAAATAAGGCTATGTTAAATTAATTTAATTGTTAAATTTAGGCTATTTCCAGTATTTTAAATTTATCAGTAGCACCATAGTAAGAATCCTTATATGTACATTTTTTTAAATTGTCTGATTATATCATAAGGGATAAATACCTAGTACTGAAAAAATCTGGATCAAAAACTATGCACTTTAAAAATTTTGATATCTATTTCCAAACTGCTCTTCAGAAATGGTTAGGACCAATGTACAACCCCTTTAAAATTGAGACTGCTCATTGAATAATGTCATCTTTTAAATCTTTTCCAATTACATAGGTTAAGAAATGCAGCTTACTTTTTTTCTTTGCATCCTTTGACTAAGGTTAAATATATTTTTATATGTTAATTTTCATTTTTATTTTTTTCTTCTGTGAATTGCATGTTTCTTGTCCTTTGCTTATTTTCCACTGAGACGTTCATTTGCTATTGTTGATTTCTAACTTCTCTCTTTAGAAAAAAAATCTCAGTTTTCCTCTTTCCTATGCTGGGAAGAACTCAGTTCTTCCATATTATGTTTCTCTCCTGTGTGTCTCCATTACTTTTACACAGACTGCTTCACTTCTGGTCACCAGATTTGTGGAGGTTTTTCCCCACACCAAGCAATTCTCCACAATGCCAGCTGGGTGTCCTACAATTTAACTCAATTCTGGCACTGTCTACCTGGAGATAATGTCGGGTCCCATAGGTTAAGGGCTCAGTCCCACAAGGCTGTCCCACCACATTTCAGATGCCAGTTGCAAGTAACCCAGGTTACCTGCAACTTCTGTCTGAGTTGGCTACAAATCAGAGGTTTCCATGACCCTCTCCTCAGGTTTGTTTAATTTGCTAGAGCAGCTCACAGAACTCAGGGAAATGCTTACATTTACCAGTTTATCAAGGTTATGATAACAGCAGATAAAGGATACAGATGACAGCCAGATAAACAGATACATAGAGTGAGGTCTTGAGGGTCCTGAGCATAGGAGCTTCTGTTCCCAGTGGGCTGGAGTGCTTCACCCTCCCAATGTGGATATGTTTGCCAACCTGGAAGCCCTCTGCATTTTGTACTTTGGGGATTTTGCAGAGGCTTCATCACATAGGCTTGATTTTCAACCCCTTTTCCTTCTCAAGAAAACTGGGAGTGGGGCTGAAAATTCCAAGCTTCTAATCATAGCTTGGTCTTTCCAGTGATCAGCCCTCACTCAGGAGCCATCCAGGAGCCCACCCAGTGTCACCTCATTAGAACAGAAGACCCTCCTATCACCCAGGAAATTACAAGGGTTTCAGGAGCCCTGTGTCAGGAACAGAGGTCAAAGACTGATATTAGAAAAAGAGGTGCTTCTAGTGTTCTTATCACTTAGGAAATTACAAGGGTTTTAGGAGCTCTGTGCCAGGAACCAGGGGCAAAGACCAATATATATTTCCTATTATCTCACATTCTCTTTGTATATTTATCATGGTAATCTTTTGTCTCAAATATATAGGAAGTATCTTTTTCAGCTTGTGAAATATATGCGCGCGCGCGCGCACACACACACACACACACACACACACACAATGGACTATTACTCAGCCATAAAAAAGAATGGAATCTTGCCATTTGTGGCAACATGGTTGGACCTTGATGGCATTACTCTAAGTAAAATACTATATACAAATGCTATATACATCTGTAATATATTTTAAAACTTTAAACAGTTTCCACAAAGGTGTGAGGTAACATCTCATGGTGGTTTTGATTTGCATATCTCTGATGAGTAGCAATGGTGAGTCTGTATGTCTTCTTTGGAAAATGTCTAGTCAGGTATTTTGCTCATTTTTAATGGGATTGTTTGGTTTGTTTGTTTGTTTTGATATTGAGTTGTATGAGCTATTTATATATTTTGGATATTGACACCTTCTCAATCGTATCATTTGCAAATATTTTTTCCCATTCAGTAGGTTGTCTTTTCATTTGTCAATGGTATCCTTTGTTGTGCAAAAGCTTTTAAGTTTAATTAGGTCCCATTTGTTTATTTTTGCTTTTGTTTCCTTTGCCTTAGGAGACAGATCCAAAAAAATATTGCTAGAGTTAATGTCAAAGGGTGTTCTCCCTGTGTTTTCTTCTAGGAGTTTTATGGCTTCCAGTCTTACATTTAGGTCTTTAATGCATTTTGAGTTTATTTTTGTATATGATGTGAGAAAATGTTCTAATTTCATTGTTTTACATGTTGCTGTCCAGTTTTCCCAGCACCTCTTACTGAAGAGACTGTCTTGCCCCCATTGTGTATTTTTGCCTCCTTTGTCATAGATTGATGGACCGTGTGTGGGTTTATTTCTGGACTTTCTCTCCTGTTCCATTGATCTAGGTGTCTGTTTTTGTGCCAGTACCATGCTCTTTTGATGGTAGGTTTGTAGTATAGTCTGAAGTCAGGGAGCATGATTCCTCTAGTTCAATTCTTCTTTCTCAAGATTGTTTTGGTTATTCAGGGTCTTTTGTGTTTCCATACAGATATTAAAATTATTTGTTCTAGTTCTGTGAAAAATGCCATTGGCATTTTGATAGAGATTGCATTGAATCTGTAGATTGTCTTGGGTACTATGGTCATTTTAACAATATTAATCCTTCCAATCCATGAACGTGGTATATCTTTCTATCTGTTTGTGTCCTCTTCAGTTTCTTTCATCAGTGTCTTATAGTTTTGTGATTACAGATCTTTTACCTCCTTAGTTAGATTTATGCTTAGGTACTTTATTCTTTTTGATGTGATTGTACATGGCCTCTGCCCATTTTTAAATTGGATTGCTTGTTTGCTTTTCGCTGGTATGAATCCTTTATATTCTTTGGATATTAACCCCTTATCAGATAGATAATTTGCAAATATTTTCTCCCATTCTATAGGTTGCCTTTTTTGTTAATTGTTTCCTTTGCTGTGCAGAAGCTTTTTAGTTTGATACAGTTCCATTTGTTTTTTGCTTTTGTTTTTGCTTTTGTTGCCTTTGCTTTTGGTGTCAAATAATTGCCAAGACCATTGTCAAAGAGCTTAAGGCTTATATTTCCTACTAGGAGTTTTATATTTCAGGTCTTATGTTCAAGTTTTCAATGTTTTGAATTGGTTTTCCTGTATGGTGTAAGGTAGTAGTGCAGTTTCAGTCCTTTGCATGTGGCTCTCCAGTTTTCCCAACACCATTTATTGAAGAGACTATCCTTTCTGCATTGTGTATTTGTGGTTCCTTTGTTGTAAATTAATTGACCACATATGTGTGAGTTTATTTCTTAGCTCTCTGTTTTGTTCCATAATCTATGTTTCTGTTTTTATGCCAAATGCTTGAGTACTGCTTGAGTACTATTGCTTTGTAGTGCAGTTGCAAAGTACAGTTAGAGATCAGAGAGTGTGACACCTCCGGATTTTTGTACTTTCTCAAGATTGTTTTGGCTATTCTGGGTCTTTTGTGGTTACATACAAATTTTAGGGTTGTTTGTACTATTTCTGTGCAAAAGTCCATTGTAACTTTAGTAAGGATTGCATTGAATATGTAGATCACTTTAGGTGATATGGACTTTTTAATAGTATTAATTCTTCTAATCCATGAGCACAGAAATCTTTCCATTTATTTGTGTTTTATTCAATTTTTAAAAAAATTATTCATTTTCTTTCATCAGTGTCATGTAATTTTTAGTGTATAGATATTTCACCTCTTTGGTTACATTTATTCCTAGGGATTTTCATTCTTTTTCATGCAATTGTAAATGGGGTTGTTTTCTTAATTTTCCTTTTTGATAGCTAGTTGTTAGTATATAAAAATTAACTGATTTTTGTATATTGAGTTTTTATCCTGTAAATTTATTTAATTCATTTTTTAGTTCTAACAGTGTTTTGGTGTAGTCTTTGGAGGTTTCTATGTACAATACCATGTTATCTGCAAGTAGAGACAATTTTATTTTTTCTTTCCAATTTGGAATGCTTTTCTTTCTTTTTCTTATGTAACTGCTCTGTCTAGGACTTCTGGTACTATGTGAATCAAGTGGCGAGAATGGGTGTTTTTGTGTTGTTTCTGATCTTACTTAGAGGAAAGCTTTCGGCTTCTCGCCATAGTATGATGTTAGCTGTGTCATATATGGCCCTTATTATGTTGAGGTACATTCTCTATACCTACTTTATTGAAAGTTCTTACCATGAATAGATGTTGAATTTTGTCAGATCCTTTTTCTGCATCTACTGAGATAATCATGGTTTTTATCCTTCATTTTGTTAACGTGGTATATATATATCACATTGATTGATTTGCAGATGTTGAATCATCCTTGTATTTCTGGAATAAATCCGACTTGATAGTGATGTAGGACCCTTTTAATCTATTGTTGAATTTTGGTTTTCTAATAGTTTGTTGAGGATTTTGCATCTATGTTCATCCAGGATATTGACCTGTCATTTTCTTTTCTCATAGTATTCATGTCTGGTTTTGGTAACAGGGTAATGCTGGTCTCATAAGATGAGTTTGGAAGTGTTCCCTCCTCCTCTATTTTTGCGAAGAGTTTAAGGATTGATATTAATTCTTCTTTAAATATTTAGTAGAATTCACCAATGCAGCCACGTGGTTGTGGACTTTTTTGTTTTTGAGATGTTTTTGATTACTGATTCAGTCTCCTTACTAGTAATTCGTATGCTCAGATTTTCTATTTCTTCATGTTCTAGCCTTGGTAGATT